>NC_081288.1:60556665-61181665 GCF_030490865.1 Poecile atricapillus
CTTGGAGGAAAAGAGAGAATCTCCTAGGCTAGGAAAGGTGTTAAATTCTCATTGAAAAAAGAGTCAGTGTTGGAGTAGCAAGGACCCCTAACCTCGAGCTTGCAAATGAAGACAAAGAGGTGAAAGGGTCCCACTTTTCTGGAGGTTTGTGCTTGTTACTCATGTGTACCTTGCAGAGTTTCTCAGCTGATGCCAATCAGCAGAGCCTGCTGTTGCTATAAATGAAGCTGCATTAATATACTCCCACAGAGAATCAGTCTCACAATGTCTTAAATGTACTAGATTGGGAATGAGTGTGGTATTACATTTGAATTCCGAAGGAGTCCTACATCATTTTTTCTTTTCTTATCTGACAGTTGGAAAGTTGGAGACATTGTATGTGAAAAAGAATAATGTTACACTTATTTTGAGCAATTGACAGACATGGCTGGAAGTCTGATATAATTAATTCCTCGATAATAGGGCTTCAGTAAGTTAGTCCCAACAGATTCACAACCTAAAGAGAGTGCCAAGATACTAATAGTAGTTAAGGTACTTTTATTAGCTAACAAATTCCATTTTTAGCTTTATTTTACCAAGATTTAAAAATGCATTAAATTCAAAAGAATTAAGGAGATCTCTTAAAACACAAGTGAGTGGAGAGGAAATGGTTGCAGGAACCTGTGAATACCATCTCTGAGCAGAAATAGCCTGAGATACTTATCTTCATATCCATTTCCTTAGCAACACCTTGAGAATTTTCCTTAAGTATTCAGATATAGGGAATTTTTTTGTCTTTCTCTTCTAGGACATTTGTGGAAGAGGTGCTGTCACACCCAGTAGGGAAAAGCAAAATATCAAGTTCAAATGCATATAAACTCAGCTGCAAAGTAGGGCCAAAAAGCATAAAAAAGTTCTCTTTATTTTGCTTTCTTTCATTCCTAAAGCAGCAGGAGTATTCAGGTGCTTTCCCTTCCCCTCACTAGACTTAGGGAGAAAGGACGTCTTCATAGTGACAGAAACTCAAAACTTATAGAAAGACCTTGTCTGGGGGTGACTCCTTTCTGCATCAGCCAGCAAGTGGAGTGAAGTTCAATTTACACAACAGTATCAATCCAGGAATTATCCTTATACAGATAATACAGTTTCATTCCAGGAAGAATTAATTATTGCATATGTTATTTTTTACTTGTTTTACAGCATCTTTATGGATAGTGGTGTCAGCTGAGCTGAAAAGAAACTTTGCAGTAGATCCAGCAGTGAGCTCAAGCCTTGCTCTGGTGTCCTGCCAATTACCACCAGCAGGCAGCTCAGCCATGATAGCCTACCTGCTTATCTGTATAATAATACACAATGGAATTTCAATAATATACAACTGAAATTTCCAGTATTTGGGGAAGGCAGTAACACAGGTGCTGGCCACTCCATACTTTTATGTAGTTTTGCTTGATTGTCCAGTGTGCCTCTACAGAACGTTATTCAGGCTCACATGCATAAAGCAGAGAGGGTCTCACAGCAATAAGAACCTTATTCAACTGGGCACTGTGCATGCATGTTACTAGAAACAGTCCATGTCAAATAAATCTTTAGCGTCATTACAGAAAATAAGGAGAAGAAGGAAATATTTTGTAGGAATTTACTAAACAAAAACAGTTAGGTGGAAATACAGGTGTTGAACTGAAGGCAGGTAGTGTCATCACAACAGAATAGCAGAGTGCAGCAGCACTGAATTTGGTGAAACCACAGATGGTGAACCCCTACTGGAAAGTGGAGAGGGAAGGATGCGGTCACAAGGATGGACTAAAGTATATTTTTCAATGTAAAACCTTTCATGGGTGGAAAAGGGACAAGTAGGACCATCCATCCCCTGGTGAAAGGGGAATATAATGAGATTTAGGCTAAGGGAGAGACTGAAATATGTATGAGCAAAATTAAATTATAGATGTTAAAGGGGGAAGGAATAAGTTTTATAACAAATTGGGAAACATAAACAACACAAATCGCAAAGTGTGATATAGAATAAAGGGGGAAAAATTTCATCAGTCAGCATGTAAGTGGAAATTAAGATTGCAGGCTTCCTTTGGATATGTTTAGATCAAACTTCTAATGCTGGAAAAAGCAAAAGTCTGCCCTATGACTTCTTTCAGAAGTTAATTTTTATAAACAACGGTTTTACTAAGAAAGCTGATTAATCTACTTAATAATTGTGAACTTTCCTATTTATTTTCCAACTTTGAGAGGTCTTTTTTGCTTTCCATGTCTATTTGAGCAATAATTTCATTTGAAAGCTATCATCAGAGCATGCTCCTGGCTGCTGTTCTTTATCTGCTGATGAATTGATCCTGTGAATATCAACTCCAAAGTGAGTTTTTGATGTTTAAGTTCTCTTAAATTTACAAAAGTCATCATATATGAAAAAGTGATGATTTTACACTTTAAAATCATAAAAGTGTAGCTTATTCACATTTTGATTGCTATCTGAATTATTTCATTTTTTTCCCTGAGTTCACTTAAGCCTAGGATTTGAGCTGATAAATCAATGTACTCCCCCACTAATGCTCTTAATGGGCACTCTCTTTGAAAGTTAAACATTCTAGTAAATCTCTCAAACACAGTCTTGAAAGGCTAAACACAAACTTGAAATCTTTCTCATGTTGGGTAAGGCTGTCTTGAGGCTGTCTTTCAATATAACTGCAAAAATTACAAAGCCTTGAAACTAAAAATGTGTTATAACAACCAGTTTCATTGCTATAGTCACAATGATTGTTATGATACAAATACCCACCAATGCATCAATGGAGATTTTCAATTCCTGAATGCATTATTTTTGAAGCCTTATAGGCCATCTCCTTTTCAAAGTTTCAAAAAAATTCTTAGTTACATAACAAATGAACAAACAGCACAATGTTCTTCTGCAGATCATTTCTTGTCAACTCACTGTGAGCAGTAACAGCTTCTTCTCATTACCAAAAGACTTCTTTTTTAATGCTCAGTTAAATCAAGTGAGCATGAACTAAATATTCAATGCATTCATACTACCTGAGAAAAGTCTTTGTTTTAATCTTACTCTTTCATAGCTGCAAGGAGAGATCTTATTTAAATGTACAATGTGAATATAATAGGACATGAATTTTTAGGAACTTTCCAATTGTTTTCCTATAACACTACTCAGCCTATTCAATTACCTATCTCGTCTGAAAGTGCCAGTTGTCCCAAACTCTTTGATGCCCACTGACAGCAATTTCTAGCAAAGCAATTCACCCGGTGATTATGAAGACAGTCCACACAGCCAACTAGCAATAACACTGAGTACTGCTTTACTACCATGTAACTCACTTGCCAGCCTCATACTTAGTTCTCAAATATCTCAAACATTTCAATGCCTCCTTCCTCCTCTTGTCCCTGAAAAGTACGAAATAAATCTCCAAACAGTTTGCTATGTTAGAAAGCCAACTTTACTTTATTAACAGTGCTGGAAGCATGGGGATTGCTCATAAAGCAATGCATACTTATCAACCTAACACAACAAATTATATTCTTGAAACTAATACATATTCATCTCATTTGTATTACATATTCATTACATTTCCTGAACACATGCATTTATGCTAATTATTTCTATGGACTTATTTGGATATGGTTCTGAATCTTCTAATAAATCTCTTCTCCATGGGAGTGTCTCAAATATGCGGTCAGGTCATAATGTACTTCCCTTATCGTTCTTTGCTCTGACACACAATCCTTGTTCTCAAACCTAAGACATCTGCTAGTACATATTAATCACTGATGTAGGTAAATAAGGAAGCAATTCCTGGCACAAGAATATTTATCACAGATATAGGGATCAAACACTATTGCACTAAGCTAAAAGGATTTTCCAACATCTTCCCCCACTGCTGCGTAGACTCCTTTAAAAAAAACTGGACTTATGATCTGGTTATTAAAATTATTAGAGCAATACCTCTGCCCAAATTAAGGTGCAAAGGAGACCATTTGTCAGTGGAAATGGTATGGCTTTTATTTAACAGAAAATGCGAGGAGAGAGAGATAAAAAAAATACGATAAGGGGGAGTGGGGAGAGAAAGAGAGTAACAGAGAAACAGATTACGTAGAAAATATCACCGTTCCATGGATCCCCATGGTGTCCTGTTGATCCTGTTTCTGTTCTTCTTGGTGGTGAGAGTCCTGCAGAGCATAGAGTCCAATGGATTAATATATGTTGGGGCATGTGGGAATGCCCAGGTACCTCCCCTGAGAGGCCAAGTTTGACACAATCTCTTTCAACAGACTGGATCTGCTGCATCCCTTTGCATCACATGCAGCCACCCCCAGCCAGGTGGAAAGCGTGAGGAATCAGTCTCAGGGGTGGTTTGAGGGTCTTTGGTGTTTTGTGACACCTCCTCAGCTGCCTCCCACATGAATGTCCTGTGGATGTGGCCTTGCCATGGTGGGGGTTTCAACCTGAGCCAGTTTGTGTGAGAGAGAGTGAGTGCTCACTGCCTGTGACCAGAGGTTAAACCGCACACCCAAAACTCTCCTCTTTCCCTTTGGCTGGGGGACAGTGTGTGCAAACCTGGCCTCAGCAAATGAGCCTGTGGGCTCATTTCCATCCTGAGCCCTGACAGAAGTGATTTTAAAGACAGCTGCTGGGTTTGGCTTTCCTTGTGGATACATTCTTCTCCCTCAGCCCTGTTTACTCCTCCCTAGACTTGAGATGATTGGGCTCTAGTGTCAGCTTTATCTTATCTTAAGATCCCTTAGGCAGATTAGATCACAGTTCAAAGTTTCAGTCAGGAGGAATATTCAGGGAAGGGTGGGCTTAGGTGGTCGCAGCTTCTTTATGCAGTTTTGCCATAATGGGCAGAAAGTTCTTCATAACAGTGCTTAAACCATTGACCATAACATTTCAGTCTATCACACTTGTTCCATAATGCTCTCCTGAAAAACAACAAGCTCCTGACATCTGTTACTGAATCCTTTTCAGAATTGTGGTGCTCCAAAGGGACACCTGCTCTCATGGATCAGACAGAAATCTGGGAGGCAGGAATTTCTCATACCTAATTTTGACATTAATTCATATTTTCCTTATGTTCATCTGCGAGTATCTCAATTTACCACAACTTAAAGAGCTTTGGCCTTGTAAACACGCTAATATTGTAAAAGGGAGCTGTTCTTAAAAGCAAATTAGAAAGAGCTAAAGGCATCTTCTGCAGTGAAACTGCCACTCACCAGGTCACAGGGGCACTACTTGAATTACTCAAAATGCTCTAAAAATTGTATGTACCTCCTACAGTACATTGCTATTAGGCTAAAAACACACTGTAATAAATGGTGAAACAAATACTGTTTCTTAATTTATGAGGATTAGGGGAGCATTTTGTTTTCACTCATGAGAATACTAATAATCATATTAACTCAGAAGATTATAGCTAAACAGAAGATATATTTAGAAATAATGCATGTAATTTCTGCATTGTGTATTTCAAATCCATGGAGAAAAACTACCAAATGAGGCACTGAGTACCAACAATGGAACACAGTACAATTAGACAGCTCAGAGATTACCTCAAATGGACTTGATATAATGAGTTACTCACTTGCAAGGTTACACCAAAGGTATAAGAGGGGAGGTATAAATATCTCAAGATTATCACTTACACAGTTGAAATAGAGAACATCACAGCAACAGCAATGGTCTAAACCCCACAGGAAAGTGAAAAGTGCAATATGATACCTCTACTTTCTGCAATATCTTTATTATTACTATTTCAAAGAAGAATCCTCCAGTGGAAGAAATATGTTACCCAGTTGTGCATGCTAGCAGTCTAGCTCTTTGTTCCTCTTCAGCAGCCTGGTTTATATAGATTAAAAAATCACTGAGCTTCTTTGTGACTGAGAAACAGCATTCTTCATGCATTATGATTGAATAATTGAGCACATAATTAAAAGACTGTCACACCGTGTCAGTCCAAAGGAATTCTGGCCAAAAAATTCAAACAATCCACTACCATAAGACAGCACTTTTGTGAGTCAGTATCTTTCAAATCTGAATATTTTGGAAAGTAGCTGACTTCAGGAATTGAAGTGAAATGTTTCAGCTTTGGATTTTGTCCTCCATATTTTGCTAAGTTGTTCTCCTTAGTTGTTGTCATTTTTATTCAGGGAGAAGCATATAAAAATAATGCATTATCCTATGCACCAGTGATTCATGGTACATTGACAGTTTCAGCATCAAGCTCTCTAAGGCTTCATGTTTCATTCTATAAACAAACAAACTCAATGATGCATCCTTGCCTTCAGGTCCAGAGTAGACTTCTTGAATCCATCTATATTTTAAAACATTAAAACATATATTTTATATAATTCTCCACAAAAATAATAAGTGGGACCTTTGCAGCAATATGCTCAGTGAATTTGTCAGTCTCTTCCTTTTCTTCCTATCTTTAAGGAAGATTCCCCTCTCTTAGAATAGGACTGTTACCAGACAGAAAATGTCATAAAAACTTTTTCTCTCAAGCCATATATAAAATTCCTCTGAAATTTCATTCTATTTGAATGGGATTTGCTTATTTTTACTTTGTATATTGGGTATAAAAGTGGGGTGTTTTTACTTTGCAGTGTTAGTATTACATTGGATTGTACAAGATGACACAGAAAACAGGTTTGTTATCACCTGTCACCTTCAGCCTTAGTGGCCTGAATTGCTGAATTGCTACAAAGATTTCCTGGCAGCAATTTGCTATCAGTGCTTTCTTTTTAGAGTTAATGTGGCTTCCACACTTTGAAAAGAGTAAACACAACTAGCTTTTATTAAAATGCATATTAAATTGAATCTAGCTAGGTAACACAACCACTCTTCTTCCCTTATAATGTATCTGATACAGTTTTGCTTAACACAATAAAAGCACACCCTGATCTGATTCATCCTCTAATTATGTAAATTATCCGTTATAAATTGTCTCTGTCAGCAAAAAAATTATAAAACAACTCCCATTGAATATCATAAGAATTAGCACTAGAAGGTTTAAAATTCAAGAAAAGAAGTACTGAAACCATGGATCTTTCCCTCAGTATTTTAACTAATAGCCAGTAAGAATTAATTTTTGATTTATCTAAGTGAAGTACATGAAAATAGGCTTAAATCACAGGAAGGTTTTAAACAGAAAGGAATATGAAACACTGCAGAGAAAGAAGGAGAGTTGGGAACGAAAAACCTGTTTGGCTATGGTGTACAATGCACTATTAAGAGTTCAGATTTCCTCTGGTGAGATACAGTTCTTCTACAGATTACCACAGCTGCACAATTGCAGTATAACTTTTCCATACACAGCATTCTTGTAAAGGAGTTATAGCATCTCTAAGACTGCTGTTTAGTTCAAATTTCACACTGGTGTAATTCCATATGGGCATTATGGGGTAGAAGAGGAAAGCAACTATGAATGAAAGGACGGATCTAATTTAAAGAGAAAAACTTTAAGCTTGAGTGTAATAAATAGGTAGAACCAGTTTGAAACCAGATGCAGACACGAGGAGAGAACAAATCAGGGAAATAGTGCAAGAAAAATGCACTGGTTTTAGTCCATCTGTAGTCTACATTTAAGTGTTAAAGATAATAGTTTCATTATGTTCACAAATATGATTTAAATAATGAAGCATTAGGAATATGAATGCCCCTACTGACTTCATCTGCCATTAAGTCTCTGCAAGAGAGCAATGTGACAGTTTGGCAAATCAGTGACGTGAAAATTAATGAGTTTTCTCTATGCTGATCAACAGTTGCCCTAACTCTACCAGTGGGTGTTAAACATTTTAGGTGCTTAGTCTAAGCAAACTGAATGGCATTTCTGTATAGGGGAATCTTGCAACATTTGGTCAGTTGCGTAAGATATGTTTTAGATTAATATCACCTTCTTTCTTTCAAGTTTTCCATGTTCCCATTCCTTCTGTTACATCCCATATTAACACATTATCTTTTAATAATTCTATAAACACTGAAATTGTCTTAATCTTTGCTGGCCTTGCTATTGCAATCTGTAAATCCAGATTATTTTTTGCTTTACTATTCAAAAGTAGAAAATAAACATTAGTCCTTGTTCCTAACTGATTAATGTTTGGTGCACTTCAACAGCCATTTAAATGAGACAGTCTGGTGATAATTCAATATTCTCTTGATTAGGTGTGACTGAAATAGACAAATAAACTCAGGTTGAGAATGCACAGTAAATTCAATGTAATTCAATAAAATCTGTATGGACAAAAATATTTTACTCAAAGTTAGATACCCTGGTAGACAAAACACTTCCAAATAGTTGTTTAAACAGGAAATATAGATTTCTGGGAATAAAATCTTTTATTCAAGCAAGCTACTTTTAATGTAGCCGTGATTAGGAGAAGTCTGTTAGATCCAAGATTTAAAAAAAAAATAGAGAGATAAAGTACTCAACTACATCCTGGAGCTAACCAGGTAAAGTAACCAGGTAAATGTTTAGGCAAAGTATATTAGTAGGAATAGTACTTTATTAATTTTTCTCTCTCACACACAGATACACTCTTATATCAGTGGAATAATTTTTCACAAAGTTCAATTAAATAGCCTTACAACAAGCCTTCTTTATACCTGATCCTAAAGGATGTGTACTGACATTAAGGAGACAAAGTGCAATTCCCTGCTTTGAATGAGCTCTAATGATCAGGAGAAGCAGAAGGATGGGATCAGGCCAGCAGAGGTGAAATCCAAATCCCCACTTCACAGAGGCATGACGAGCATGTGTGCACATACATAAGCATGTGAATTTGTTTCCTTTTCAAATCAGCAATGTTCATAAGGATTGGGTTTTTCCCAAGAAAGCAATGAAGATTGGATACCTATCTGCACTCATATTTGACACAGAATTCACTTTGCTATATTTTCATTGTGTATTGTGTTCTCGATTAACCAAATTAATATTTTATCAATTTTTAGTTACATCCAACTTGCCTTCCTCATGTTTCTTAAAAAAATGCTATAGACACAGAATTAATGTTCTACTAAATATACAGAAATTAAAAAAGAAAAAAAAAAAGTAAATACTTTTAATTTTTTCAAGTTTCTTGCAGCTTTATTAAAATGCTTAGTTATCCAGACATTAATTCAATTTCTGAATCCCAAAGCATTAAAATTTTATCATTAGTATTTCTAACAGATCAAAAATATAAATATCACCTGTGTTTTACTTATCCTCTATAATCTCCAATTTTTATTATAACGAGAAATATTTTATGGTCATCAAATACAATAGTAATAATATTTCAATTATTAGAAGAAAAATAAGAAAAGCCAACTATGTTCAATGTGAGAATTTTTTTAGGGTTTTTTTCTGTAGACAATTCCATAGCTAAATAAATTACCTCCTGGTGTCTGCTGTATTCATTTTCTAAAGGCAACTGTCTATATTCTTAGTATCTACAACCACACAAACAACAGCACTTGAACTTGTGTTTTTCCAATTCAGTGCGAAGACCCAGTCTCTCAGTATCTGAATCTTTATGTGATAGAGTTTTAGGAAACTTGGTATTAAGAAATGCTTAAGAGATGCTTAAGACAAACAATGCTGCTATATTTAGCATGAGATAAGAGTGGTAAAAGCATATTTCTAGTCAGATAAGTGAGAAAGTCATAGAAAATAGACTAAGAGATTCATATTCCCTGCAATGCATAAGCAACTGCTCATGGCTAGTGACGTCTTTCAGGCAGTTTGGAGTTCTACCAGGACAATCAAATCTAATTGACTTCAGTTCATGACCAAAGTCACAAAAAAATACATTGAAAATATTTTCAGAAACCTTGAAAAATCATGTTGACAATGAGTGAGGATTTTGTCCAGTTACTTCTGCCAAAATGGGAATTATTTCCTCAATTCCAAAATTAGATGAGCATTTTACATCAACAATTCCAAAGGAGTGACCAAAGAGAGCAGGGGAAGCTGATATAGGGTGGATGATACAGGTGGATGTTTGACAGAGCATTTATGTGATAATGGGAAAAACTTCTGAGTGTAAAATCAAGGATTCCTGCCATAAAAGAGATTATTTTGCATTCTTTTCATAAATGACTAGAATTTTATAGTATAGCTTAAACCTATACAGAACATTTCACAGTCCTTTAAAACTACATGTATTCCAATTTTGTCTTAAAAGAAAACAGGTCTTGTATTTTGGATAGTTTCTTTTTTGACATCTCCCTCACTTTTTATCTTGTCACTGTCTTCTTTGGGTATATTCCAAAGTTTTTACTTCATAAAATGTCTTGAAGATTAGAAATTAATAAGCTGTCCTTCTCCAGTTCATACCCAAAGATCAGAAATGCTTTTGATTTGTCTTTAAAGGTACAGCATGCTCTAAGTTCCTTCATTCATGGAACCTCCCAATGTTCTCTGAGAATTGACTATGCTTGTGTCCAGTCTCTTACAGGAAAGGAAAACTGTATCTGAATAATTTTAAATTCTCATTTCTCATTTCATAAAAGATGACTCTTTTCTCATTTCATAAAAGATATAATAGGACTACCTTTAAGATATAAAGGACTGACCTTTGAGTTTCTTTCATGATTATTTTACTTTAACTTGGAAGCCTCATCAGAAAATGCTTTGTTGGAAAAAAATGCTATAGAAATAAAAATCTCCTTTCAATCCACCATGGTTACACTAACTCTAAAACTAAAATGTCATATCAAATAGATCATAATTAATTTGCATTTCATGTTTGTCCTTCATTTGTTTCAGAAACATTCAATGTCATTCTAATACTTTCCTTTTAAAACAATAATAATGACAACAAAATTATGTTAGTTGTGTACTCTTGGTCTAGCCTGCTTCATCCCTAATCCTTTCTGCATATAAAATTACATTTACTCTTAAATACATTTCTGAAAAGACCAAAAGAATAATTATATTATTTATTATTAATATTATTAATATTATAGTTCAAATTAATCTCTAAGTATTTTATTGCAAGATTCTACTCCCCCAAACCAAATTACATGTGAACTTAGTAATGTTTCTCTTCTCCAAAACATCCCTTCTTTATAAAATTCAACAGCAAACTCACAGTGATTTCAGTTCAGAGGACTCGATTAGATGATCATGGAATGGGAAAGATATGGAGTCTTTTAGTATCCAAACACCACTCAGACAGAACATGATTCAAAAGCCTTACTTTTCAGTTGTTGCTTCTTAAATCAAAGCAGAGGAAAAAGAAATGTGTTCACCTAAGCAGAGACTTAAGTTTGAAAGGTATAGATCACCAAGCCCTCTCACACTTCCAGAAACTGTCCCTTAGATGATGCTCACTTGCTCTGTGAAAAAAACAGCAGTCAGGGCTGCAGACAGGCTGGTCAGAAAGCCATGCAAATTCCTTAAAAATGTCTTTAAAAGGAGAGAAATAACATTTTTCTGATAAGGATTTTATATGAATATTGATGTGACAATATAAGAGAGAATACAGCTTGTATTCTTGCTTGTCATGCTTCTAGAATTCCTTGTTTATTGTTGCTATTATTTTGAGATGTATCATCATAGAAAGTACAAGTCTAAACTGGGTAAATATTTGACAAAAAAAATTAATTACTGAGATGAAATTCAGTATAGAAATAAAATATTATGAATATATACAAATACATACATATTATGAATACATACATGCACAAAAATACTTTCAGGATTATTTGTTTTTATAAAACAATATAGAATGCATTTAATGTTTTTGATAAAGTTTTTCTGGTGGATACTACAAAGAAATCTTGCTTTCCGTTTCCAGTTACAGTATGTAATTATATCTGACATTGCATTCATTTGTTGTTTTGTTTTCAGGTGAACCAAACAAAATCTCAACAGGAATAAATTATAGAATTAGCACACCTTTGTTACTCATTCTGCTGGAAATAGCTCAACATTTGGTAGCAGTCAAAAGACAAGGTAAATGCAGATAGTACTAATAAAATCACTGAAACCAGACCAGAATTAATTCATCATGTCAGTTGCATAAATATATTGTACATATGCTCTAGGATGTAAATTAGATTGCTCAACTTTTGCCACATTTGGAAATAAACAAAAAGGACAAAATAAATGCAATAAGTCACCTTATTTAAAAATGTCCAAGTGATACAATTCTAGAGATGCTAATATGTGTCCATGAATTAAAGAGGAGCTCAGATGACAAGATGTGACTAAACACGTGATTTGTAAACATGTACGCCATCTTCCCTAGGAAAGATCAATTCTACCCCTTGAAAACTACTACCCTTCCATCTTAGAAGGTACGGAGAGAAACTAGACAATGACCAAGACAGTGACTCAAAACATTTTTCCATATAGGAACAAATGAATAAGTTAGGTGTCCTGATTGGATGAGAGACAATTGAGGCAGGACATCACTGTCTCATGTGTGGGTAAGAGAGAGGAATAGGGTATGATTATTCACTACTTCCTGTGCTAAAGAAAACTGGTCATAACCAGTGAAATTATTTGATAACAGGCTCAATTCAGACAAAAGAATTTCACAAAATGCTTTGTTGAATTGAAAAAGGGATTAGTTTGGTATATGGGGAAAAGTCCGTCAGCAGCTATTAAAAATGAGTCTTGTGCCTAACCTGCAGCTCAGAAGTTCTTAATCCTCATGATTGTCAGAAACTGATAGGATATAAAAGGAAAATTGCTTTATAATATTTTCCATTTTCCCCTTAATCTTTCTATAAGATTTTTCTGGTTGCTACCGCTTCAATCTAGGTATTGGACTAGACAAATCTGTGGTCTAACCCTGCGCAGCTGCAAAACTGCACTGATTTTCAGAACAGAAGTCTACTGGTACCAATCATACAAACTTTACATAATAATTAGTAATAATAAGAAAGGATTTTTTTTAGTTAATGTAAACTGATTTTGTTTTCATACTATAATATTATTAATATCTATTCTGCAATTTTAGTTTCCAACTATGGATATTTAAAATTATTTTCAGTATCAGTATTCATGTTGCAGAACATTTCATGCTAAATTTAGTTCACATTTATTGAACCTTACTTCCATTTTATTCATCCAAATACAATACAAATCAGTGTAGAAAGTTTGGTGCTGAAAAGTAGAGTCTTACTACTGAATTTCTAAGCTGCTGGGGATTTTACATAAGGTGGAAAATCGTTCTTTTCAATCCCTTTTTTGAATCCCTGATTTAGAGACTTGATTCATTCCACCCATGTTGCCCTAAATTATACATGCTGAACAGGTATAAAATATTCAGGAGATAAGATCCCAGAGGGTCATAATCAGTTGCACAGAGTCTGAGATACTACTGGTGTCCCCCAAGGCTCAGGACTGGGCCCAGTACTGTTTATCCTATTCACCAATGGCTTGTACAAAGGGGCAGATGCCTCTGCAGTGTGTTTGCTGAGGATACAAACCCAGGAGGCATGGCTGGTTCCCCAGAGGGCTGTGCAGCCCTTCAGAGGGACCTCACCACATTGGAGCAATGGACAAAGAGCTGAAATTCAACAACAGCAAATGCAGGGTCCTGCACCTGGGGAGGAATAACCCCACAGCCCAGTACAGGCTGGGGGCTGGCCTGCTGAAAGCAGCTCTGCAGAGAAGGAGCTGAGGGTTCTGGTAGACCACAAGCTGTCCAGGAGCCAGCAGTGTGTCCTCATGGCCAAGACCACACCAAGAAGGTGTCCTAGGGTGCATTAGGAATCACACTGCCTCAGGTTGAGAGTGATGATCTTGCCCTCTACTCAGCCCTGCTGAGGCCACATCTGGAGTTCTGTGTCCAGTTATGGGGTCCTCACTACAACAGAGACAAGAAGCTCCTGGAGTGGGTCCAGCAGAGGGTGCCAAAGAAGACTAAGGGACTAGACCATTTATTTTTACAAGGAGAGGCTGAGAGAGATGGGCCTGTTCAGCCTTGAGAAGGAATGAGTGAAATGGAACCTTATCTATCTAAGTATCTGAAGGTAGACTTTAATTACTGGGGACCAAGGGACCAGTCCTGTTTAATACTTTTATTGATGATCTGGATGAGGGGTTTGAGTGCACGCTCAGTTTGCACTGAGTATAAAAATAACAACAAGTAACAGTAGGTTGGGTGAGAGAGTTATCTGCAGAGGGTAGGAAGGTTCTGCAGAGGAATCTGGACAGGCTGGATTGAGGGGCTGAGGCTAACAGTATGAGGTTCAACAAGACCAAATGCCAGGTCCTGCACTTGGGTCACAACAAACCCCTGCAGCACTAAAGGTTGAGAAGAGAGTAACTGGAAAGCTGCCCAGTGGAAAAGACCGGGAGTGCTGGTTTACAGCAGCTGAACATGAGTCAGTGTGTGTCCAGGGGACCAAGAAGGCCAATGGATTCCTGGCTTGGATCAGAAATAATGTGGCCAGCAGAATGCTGGAATTGTCCCTCTGCACTTGACATTGGTGAGGCTGGACCTGGAGCACTGTGTCCCGTTCTGGACTGCTCATGACAAGAAAGACATTGAGGTGCTGGAGTGTGTTCTGAGAAGGGCATGGAGCTGGTGAAAGGTCCAGAGGGTAAGTCCATGAGGAGTGGCTGAGGGAACTGGGTGTGTTTAGCCTGGATAAGAGGAGGCTCAGGGGAGACCTTATTGCTCTCTACAACTGCCTGAAAGGAGGCTGTAGCCAGCTGGGGGTCAGTCTCTTCTCTCTGGTGAGAGGAAGAAAAGGAAATGGCCTCCAGCTGCAACACAGGAGGTTCAGGTTGGACATCAGGAAGAATTTCTTCACTGAAAGAGTGGCTGAACATTGGAATGGGCTGCTCAGGTGGTGATGGAGTCACCATCCCTGGAAGTGTTCAGGAAATGGCTGGACAGGACACTTAGTCCTATGGTGTTGTTGACATGGTGGTGAAGGTTCAAAGGTGTGACTCAATGATCTCAGAGGTTTTTTGAGACCTGAATGATTCTGTGATTCTGTCGAATCACATCCAAAAGGAGGGAGCCAGGTTTTTAGTGATGCTAAGCAATGAGACAAGAGACAGAAATAAGGCAATGGACTGAAACTGATGCACAGGAAGTTCTGTCAATATAAGGAAGATCTTTTTTACTGGAACAGGTTGCCCAGAGAGGGTATGTAATCTCCCTCACTGGAGATATTCAAGAACTAAACCATCTGGGTGCAATCCTGTTTGAGCAGGGAGGCTGGAACAGATGATAACCCACTGTTGCAACCTCACCCATTCCTTGATTCTGTGATTCTGTGTCTGAAGGAACAGCTCCACTTCCAGTTCTATTAGACTTTGGTTTCGTCAATTGATAAAGACCAAGAAAAATTTTATTGCTGTTTATACCCTTTGTGCCTTCCTCTGGGGTTTGATGAAGGACTTTGGGTTTGGGGGAAAAAGGAAGGATATGAGATTCAAATTAATTTGGATTTTGTTTTGGTTTTTTTTTTTAAGAAATGGATTATGTCTATTTTGAAAACAGACGGCTTGATTTCTTTAAGCCTTTATCCTTAGAGAAAAAAAAAAAGTAAAAGAGAAACCAAGAATTACATTGGCTTTTCATTTAATTTCACTGTTTAGTAATATAATCCTGAGGCAAATAGTCAAAGAATATTCATTTCACAGAAAAAAACCCAGCATTTATGTCTGAATCAGCTCAGAATTTGCAGTGACACCCTGCTGATTTTTTAATAGAGAGGGAAACTGAAATCACTACTCATGAATTAAAAAACCATAATAGGATAAGCATTCACTTTTCAGAAAAATAAGTAGGTGGTTTGTAGGACTCTTCATTTGTAATGGTTTTTCTTCTGTAATAGATCATAAAGCTCAAACGGCATCAAGTCTCATCAGAGATAAGCAGATACTTTGCCAAAATTAAGTACTCTTAAATCTTTCAACTTTTTCCAAACTTACCCTGCTGCTTTTGAAATCCAAAGCTGATTTTCTAGTAATTTCAGCTGGAGCAGGTTCTGATTTGAAGCTATCCTAGTGCAAGTTTGGAGCATTTCATTGTGCAGCAGCAGCTGTCAGTGAGGAACAAAAAGCCAAAGTCTGTGTGTTTTACTGCATGTAAAGCAGTGCCTGGGGGAGGCTCCAAGTACACAGAGAGGTTCTGTCTGGGCAGCTATCTGCACTTTACATCCAGTTAGAAGAGCCACACACCCAATCAGGAGCATAATCTTTTCAATATTTTCACTTCGACTTGTCAACTGCTATTTTATTTCTGTATTTGTCCCTCAGGTTTTTTTTCAGGTAGATCATTCTTAATGCTGCTAGAATTGGTTTTGCATGTATCATCCTGGGAAATACATAACTTTAGAGGTGCTCTCTCCAGCTTCGTTCAGATGCTGCCCCTGTACCCACAGCCTACTGCCAGCAGGCACTTCCTTCATCTTACGCCAAGGTTGCACATTAGGTAAAATGTTATTCATGGCATTCATTTCACTCTTGGATTGTGTTTCATATTCATATCAAAGGGACACCTGAGAATAGTAGGCTTTACCAGGAAATTTCAGAAAAGAGATATTGTCTTCATTTCATACTGGTACCTGAATACAAACCAGATATAAAAAAATAAACAAAATATGGGCAAGAAGGTACACTGCCTGATGCACATAAAAGTATACAGGACTAAGTCTGGAAAATATAGCAGTGTACCTTGGGGAGTGTTTCAGTACTAGCAGAGAAACAGCCTAGAAAATTTATTAGATTTTATCCACCCCTAGTTGGACTGACTCAGAAGGGCTTATTGCTCTTTAAACCTTACTGCCTGGCTAAGGAACTTGTCCTGGCAGTGCATATTATTTATATATATATATATATATATAAATGCACACAAGCCATCTTTGATCCTCTGTGAACCAGCCTGTGTCCTACTCCCACTCTCACTCCTGCAAAATCTTTCTGGACCTGTTAGTACTTTGATTCCACTTTGAATGAGAACAGATTTCACAGAAGAGCTGAGTGACAAACAATCTTAAAGTAGTGAGAGAATGACACGTGCATGCATGTCAATATTATGTGTTTTGATCACTCCAGGCTGAGGCAGAACTTAAATTCAGGGCCTTTGTTCACTGCTTTGTGCTTTAATTGCTAAGTTACTTTTAAAATTGAGCTCTTTGGTCAATTTTGAGAAGAAAGGTAGTGGTGGCAATCTGAGCCAAGAAAACTGACTGAATTGAACCTTTAGAGTAGTAAAGGCAGATGAACTCACAAATCCTGAATAACTGCAGTGATTGGCACTGATCTGTCCACCACAATTAAGACTGAGGGCAGATTTTTAGAAGCCTGTGGAACTAGTGAAAAAAAAAACCCCAAACCCACCAAGCACAAAAAGCAAACCATGACTGCACTTTAGGCAAGGGTTCTTTAGAAAGCAGCTAAGATTGAATTGTTTTTAATATAGTGGTTTATTTTTCTTATTTCTGTTTAAGGGCTATTTTATCACCTAAATACCTTTACTGAGCCCAACCTGAGGTTATGGAGGTTAATACCTAAAGCAAAAAATATAAATTGTCTTAAGGGGTCTCACATTGAACAGAACTAAAAGGGCAGTTAGTTATTACATGTGAAACACCTGTCATTGAGCTCAGGCTCAGTGAGATCAAGAGGAGTCTCCCAGAAATGGATGGTGAATTTGGACCTTCCATTAACACCTCTCTAAATCAATGACAGAACCCTTAAGTAGTAGCAGGCTCAAGTCATGATTTAAACTTGTGCTATTCCTGTTGAAATAGTTTTATTCATAAATCATTTTAAAATTTTATTCATGCTGAAAAGCCTGATAATTATGTAATGCATGAAGCTTATAATCATCTCTGTGTACCCTGCTTCAGCAGTTACATTAATCAGAGAATAACAGTTGTGCAGCAGCTCAAATGACTTAGTAAATTCTACAAGTAGTCCATTTTTTCTTTTCTCTCCTAAGTGCTGGAAAACAATTATAGTTTAGTACATGAACAGGGCTATACAGCAGGTAACAAAACCTTAAACACTTTAATAAATACTTCTAATCAGCTTTTCCTTGATTTTGCTTACTGTGTGGAAAATTCTAGTATGTTTGTAGAATGATTGTGCTGATTTGCTAAATCACAACCTAACTCTTAAATGGAGGGAATGATCATAATCAAGAGCACAAATTTTAAAATACATGTAAAAGGAAAGCGAACACAAGATTTGACCAATTGCAATTGTTAGGTTAGAACAGACGATTATAATAAAATATTTTATTACCTGTTCTCAAATAACCAGATCATAATTTCTCTGTTCCTGGTGCTTCACAATATTGTGAAGTTTAAATGTCCTAACTGAATAAACCTTTTTAATATTGAAGTGATCCTTGTGGTTCCCCAATGCATTGCACCTGGGACACTAATGGTATGTAGAAAAGCAAGAACTGAAATTGGGAAGGTAGGACTCAAAACAAACAAGTGATGTTGTTCACGATTTGCAGATTAGCTGTCATCAAATATTGTCTAAAATTTACAGGTTTGCCAGTTCTTTAAAAGAGAAACATCTTGTTATTCAGTGTTATCCTATTTCATTAAAGCAGCAACGCCTACTGATAGGACTCTTCCTTCAAGTGTACTCATATGATGGTACTATTATTTTTTATGTGCCCATCACATTGAAAAAACTGCAGTACTGCATGGAACTTTTCAAATACCTGAAATTCACAATAAGTAAACAAGTTTGCAAAGTGTGGTCTAATTCAAATTTAAAGGGTCCTGCTGCACAGCACAAATCTAGGCATTTAGGGTCCTTTCTCTTGCCAGTAATGATTTAGGCAATTCTGGCAGCAGAAAGCTTTCCTGTTTAACACTTTTGTATTTCTCTGGAGTTTAAATATGCAAGGTACCCCACAGAAGCAATCAAACATTTTTCAAATCTGCAAATCCGTATTTGAGTTAGTCACAGGGGTTGCTTTTACAATTAAGGAAGTGAAAATTACACCAATTTTCACATGGGTGTAACTCACCCATGATAAATTCCTCTCTGAAAGTCTGCTTTCTTTTTTTCCCCCAGTGTCTGCAATTAAGCTTGGGTAAACACACTTAAATGTAATAATCTGAATTTAGGTTCAGCAGAATTTGAGATGAAACACATATTGCATGTTTTCTTCTCCTTGAGATGAGAGTGCTGTTTTGTATATTGGCCTGATGGGCAAGGCTTTTATTTTTTAAGAGATCATAGAATGATTTAGGTGGGAAGGGACCTCAAAGATAACCCATTTCCAATGCTCCTGTCATGATCATGGACACCTTCTACTTGATCAGGTTGCTCAAAGACCATCCAGCCTGGTCTTGAACAATTCCAGGACTGGGGAATCCACAGCCTCTCTGGGCAGCCTGTTCCAGTTACGTAGTCAGGAGTGCAAGAAATGTGTATGAAAAGGGTGTCATGATTTAGCCTACTGATAAGGCAA
This sequence comes from Poecile atricapillus, assembly GCF_030490865.1. Taxonomy (NCBI): domain Eukaryota; kingdom Metazoa; phylum Chordata; class Aves; order Passeriformes; family Paridae; genus Poecile; species Poecile atricapillus. Next base: position 60,576,055 of record NC_081288.1, read on the forward strand.
GAACAAGACACAAGAACTTGACAAGAGCAAGAAACACAATTTAAATTTACTGATTAAGTACTCATCAGGGAGAAGTTTTAGATTCTGGTCCCTCCTCCCTTGATAATTGACATTTTAATTCTATTGTCTAAGTAAAAAAGCATTTAAAAGTTCAGGAGGCAACATACAGCCAATGCCTGTAAGTTGTTGTATAGGTCTCAGCTCACTTCCCCACAGCTTGGAGCTCAGCTAAATGAGTTCCCCTGTTCATAGCAGTGATTTTCATTATAATTATGCTAAGGTTTTATAGTAATCATACTGCAGCAACACAAGCTTCTAAAAATACCCTTGTGATTTTTCACAAGTTCAGCCAGATACTTTCAAGGCATTGAGTATTTATTGTCTCTTCAAAATATATTCAGATTCATTTAACATACCCAATTATGAGCTGCCTGAGGGGTTTACATAAACGCTTCATCAACTCTTCTGAAGTTAGTCCCATTAAATATGAATAAGTCCAAGCTGGACTTGTTATGTTGCTAGTTTGTGAACTTTCCCAGAGGGCACTTAAAAAAAATATTCAACTATAATGCATTGAGAAGTGTCTTTCTTTGTGCAAATCTGTTTAATTGTTTTTATTTTCATTTCCCCCCCCCCCCATTTTCCTTTCTCTTAATTTTAGTATAGAATAAAAAAACCCAAAGCACAGAGTCCAGATAGAATTTACTGGAATCTCTGGCTTATTTTGCATTTTCTAGTCCAGTGGTGTAAAAATCCTGCTCCAGGAAAAAACACAAAAGGAGTGAAAGTGTCTTTTGTAGCCAATAGAACTACAATACAAATAAAGAATTACAGCAACGAGAAATCCTCCAAGAGTCTGAAGTGTCTTGAAGCAAAGCAAACAATGTTCCATCTCAACTTCCCAGTAAAAAAATGTCTTGAACATGTCAACTCACAAATCTCATGGGATTTCTTTTACTTAGCAGCATGAAACCCAGGAAGTAGAAATCCAGCACATTACAACACTTGAGCGTATGCTTATATTTACCTCTAGACAACAACTGACTAATGAAAAATTGAAATTAAATCTCTTCCTAAGAGCTTTCATTAATCCAGTGATGAAGAATTTAAGTAAAACCCAATTCCTAAAGAATACTTATACAAAATACTATCTTCATTGTTGAACAAAAAGAAGAAAACAGTGTTCCTCATGGATCATCTTTAATCTACTATAACCAATGAGAATTTTATCCCATTATTTTACTACATTAATAAATGACAACTGACAAGTACCTATTGTTTTTCTAGTGAAATTTTATAATAATAGACCATATAAAAAACAGTTGGAAGAGAAAAAGTCAAGCCCCCTAGCAGGGAAAAGTTTGCAAAACAATAAAGAGAAATGTTAGCTGTTGTTTTCTTATTCTCATTGTTCTTGGTATTATATCAGGGGTTTAAGTGTTACCTTTCTGAAAAATGTTCATATTTTATGTATGTATGTGTATATATATATATGTATACTTCTCCTCAAAAATTACTATATTTCTAATGTTTACTTTAATAGTTATTAAGCTGAAAGATTTAATGTGGAATACTTTAAAAACAGGATTCATTTTACCATGAAGAAGTAGCTGGAAATTGCAAAAAATCTCATGATATTGCCCCTATGCCAGATAAAAGAAAATTTAATACAAAAGTTTTTTGTTGTTCTCAGTATTGTTACTGCCATATTTTTCTTTTCTCTGCCACCATTCAACAAGCTGTCTCAAAAAAATCCTAATAGACTTTGGGTATAAGACATATTCCACACATGCCTAATTGAAGATCTTGGCCTAATCATTTGCTATGCCATACAGATGCATTTTAAGTGAAATGTAGGTAACTGGGACTCTTATTAACTACAGAAGAAATGCAAATGGATTACATAATCTATTTCTGTAATACATGTATTTTGAGCCAATAAAATGACCTTTGAAAATTACTGAGATGCGTAAAAATGCCATTTATTGTAATAGGAATCAGCAAAAGAAGGTGAACTGTAGGTGAGGCTTAACACATTTTAAATTTTGAGAATCTAGACAAGATTTAAAGTGTGTACTGTGAATATTTAACCATTTTTAGGCTACATACAGTACATCTGCATCATGCAAAAGTGTTAAGCTTTGTTGCCTTCACATTTAAACCAGCCTGGTTTCACATTTAAACATTTACTTATTAATTATACATTCATTTCTAATCAGAAACAGAAGTAAATTCATGGTATTAGAAGATCTTTGTGAGATTATGATTTATTAATACTACCCAAATAAAAACAGTTAAAAAAATAAAAAGACATTAACTTAAATATCTTATGGTTTAAAGCACAATGCAAATGGAGTCTCTGAGGCCATTCTCTGACCTAGGTTTCACTAAACTGTAAAATTTTTAAGTAAAGTATAGATTCAAGATGTTGGAAAACATAGCATGTTCTCTTGTCACTTTCCACTTCCCTTGAGAACCTGGATGAATTTTCCAAGGGTTAAATTTTACAGCTGAGGGGTTTTAGAAGTGAAGTTGTTAATTGGGCTGTTGGTGAAATTTATTACCCATGCAATTTTTTATTTCCACAAATGATTACAGTAGAAGTCTTTATCCCAATCACACTTAGAACTACTGATGAAATCTTGCACAGTAAATATTATTTGAGCAACTGGACTTTTAAAAATTCTCATAAAAGTGTGATACACTAGAAGAAGAAAATAATCAAAAGTATAGATCACAAATTACAGAGGAAAATTATTAAAGAATAATTGCATCATCTTCAAAGTGAGCATGTCCAAAGTTATCAACTGAATCTTAAGAATCTAGCTGAAAAAAATCAAAACTTTTCTCATTTTTGAAAGGCAAATGAGCAGAAACACACAGAAATAAGTATTGAGGGCAACCAGCCTTCTGTTAGTTTACCTTTTCATTACATGGTGACAGTAAGACTTGACAAGGAAAACAACCATTGTTGAAACTCAGCCTCACTGGAGGACAGCAAATAGTGTTTTTACTGTAGTGACAGGATTCTATGCAATCTCTGTGAAAAGTCAAGATCTATTCCTACTCATGGCTGCCTTTGGGATTAACCACGGTCTGCCATTTCTCCAGCGTATCACTAAGGGCCAAAAGAGGAGCATTTTGATCCTCTGTTTTACCTTCCAGGGAGCCACACTGACACTTTCACATTTTAATGTGCCTCCATATGGCTGTGTGTTGGGTGCCTTCAAATCACAATGAAGTTGTCAATGGAAGTTTCATAGTTCTTTAGTCTAGGAAGAACCACATTAATAACTTTGTCTGACTCACTGTATAAGGGAGGACATTATTTTTACAAAGCGATTTCCAAATGAAGCACATGACTTCAGGCTGAACTAGACAATATCTTCTGGAAAACAATTCAGTTGTTATTTCAAATATGAAAGACTCTATTCCCAGGAAAATGCCTTCATTTTTATCCCGTATCACAAATCATTTCTGATGGCAGCTTGTTTTTATTTTTCAGCTGTTACGTTCCAATATGTAATGTTATTTTGAATTATAAGACATTACAGGGTTGTTTTATTTACTTAAGGTCCCTGAGAAAAGGCTGAGAGGTTTGAGGGTTTTTAAATGTTTTCATAGGCACTCATCTATAAGGATTCAGTCTCTTCATCTTCTTACCACTAGCACTCTATATACAGAACTCATTTGATGACAATTCATTCTTTTCTCCATTACTGGTTCTTTCTTTCTTTGAAAAAAAATCCATTCTTTTCACTGTTATTTTTCTCTTTGATAATATTAATACCTCTCTAACAAAGTGCATCCAGGAAAGGCTCAAAAAGTCCTTTTAATCTAGTAACAAAATGTTAGAAATGAAAGCAATTGTGTGATAATACTAGATTTTGCTGATATTTTTTGCACTTACATTTCACTCACATGTTTAAAATTACTCATATTTAGATCAACATAATGAAAAAATAGTCTGGTCCTAGTTTTTCAGAGCAAGTGAAGCCAACTGAGTGACCCTGGAATGACAGCAGCAGAACAAAATGTATGAGGGAGCTGTAGAGTGGAGTCTTAGCCTTTTAAATAGTATCATGTTATTCCTAACACTACTATTATTATATAAAACCAAAGAAAGAAGCCCACTGCAGAATTGTGTTCAAAATCAGGATGTAATAAGCAGATGATAGAGACACTAATTTGATCAGTATGTTGATAATGCCATATACACCTCAGCCTAAAAGCTGTTTGGTTTTGGAAAGTTTTGTTGCAATATCTATGATATATTTGGAATTAATTTTTTTGCCATCAAAACGTTATTGTTCACCAATAGAATCCTTTTTACATATACATATATATATAAATATATAAATTTCATTTCAATTGAGAGAGCTCTATTTTAGAAAGTGTGAAATAGGAAAATTCTTGCTATGGCAGACTAAGCCTAAGATTCACTGAAAAAATAACCCTGTAGGCTGCTGACTACAGGCCCATAGCTACAACTGCATGACAAAGAAATGCAAACAGATGCTAGAAATGCTGTTATATTGGCCAAAATAAGACATATTTATAGTGCCGTTTCATGAGCTGTGTTGAACTGTACATTTATTTTTGAAAACAAAACTGAGACCTGGCAAATTGAATTCCTTAATCAATGGATCTGTAAGAAGCTAATTGTTAATATAATGTTTGGGTGTGGCATGATAGATATTTAAAGTGGTGGTTTGGATGGCATGAACAACAAATCTTGTATTAACTTTCTGAACAAGGCAATCTCATTGAGAATTCATAATTATTCAAAAAATACAATTGCCATCAGAGCAAATCTGGACATCAAAATTTAAATAAAGGAGGAAACAATTTAATCATATACCAAAATCACTAAAAACTGCAGAATAAAAACCACAGTACAATAAAAAAGACCATCAAACAATACACACAGTAGTGTAATACAAATATAAATATAAATATAAATATGTCAAATATAAATAAATGCTGCATGTTTCTTAGATTGATAAAAACCCAAAACTAATGTCTATCTTATTGCCAGAGTCACAAACTAAATAACTAGCTAACAAAATAACTAACACAATTTCTAACTTACCCATTAATTTTTATATAGTTTGGATATTCACAGAGTGATCCAGATGAATTCTAGAGCTGATCTTCATATCAGAGTACTTATGTTGGTTTATGGGACTTTCTCAGGGTTGCAAATACTAGAAGGAAAAAAAAAATCTGAAATTAACTTAGTTCAATGTCTCAGAAAAAAAGGAAAGAGCAGGTTAGTGAAAGGGAATGAGATTTCGTAATTCAATTTCCTCCTCTAGGCCTATCTCTTTATTTTCCAGACCCATTTTCCCATAAATATGCACAGAGCTGTCTTTTTCGTTCTGTCCAAATGAGACTTCTTCTTCCAGCTGTCTCTTTGCTCCACCCCAGAGTCCTCACTGAAAACACCATGTAATTCAGGTGTGGTTAGAGGGATCCAGCCTCCTCAAGATGATGAGGACCCTGAACATAGGCTTTTGGGGTACTTTTGGCACCACAGTATGCTGGGAAAAGTGATTGCTTTTCTCCATTAGGTATGTACCCATAGCTTCAGAAGGAAGGCTAGGCTGCCTGAATCCAGCATGAAGTGCCCTTTGTTTCTGCTCTCAATTCCCTATACAGACATCAGAGGTGTGAGCCACAGTTTAAGTTCCTGTGCTGGCTTCCAGATGTCTTCACAGATTCCTTCTTCCTTCCACTGTCTGCTAGACAATATGTCATATCTACTGAAGCCATAGCTATAGGCACAGTGTCATTATCTCACTGCAGATAATATTTGGATGGGTTTTAATGACAATTGTCAGTCTTTTGAGAGGACAAATTCTAAAAGCTTAAAAAAATCAAAGTAATTGACTAAACAGCCTGTTTTTCTGACTGAGCATAGTGGCACTGAGAATATGGAACACCATGCCCTGTGATTGAGGCACATATTCACATATAAGTGATATTTCTTATCACTTTTTTCCCCCAGAGACCACAATTACTAAGATTGAAACTATTAAAAAAAAAAACAAAAAAAAAAACCAACCCTCTTATTACTTGTGTTACTGGTAAAATTGACAAAAAATACTTGTACTGGACAAAAAAAACACTAAAGAAGTAATTTTGTTAGTGAAGGTTAAATAAGATTCTCACTAGCAACTGTGAAGACTTTCAGCTCACTGTGTGCATGTCTGTCTTAAGCTGTTGGACAATAATTCTGGGATTTTTCAGTACATTGAGCTTACTGAATTCTCTGTGAATTCAAGGGGAATCTTCTGCTCATTCCAGATGATAGAAGAGGTTTTTTCTGCAGAAATAGGAGGTTTTTATTTCTCCTATTATGAAATGCTATAGTTGCATTTTATGCTAAAATGAGGGATCGTATTCTCAAAGAGCTTATCTGGATTCTTCTGTTTACAGTCTCCCTGACCTATTTGCAATACTCATTATTTTTTCTTGGTATTGAAAATATGTTTAACAATGTTTTGCATGCAAAAGTCAAAGAAGGGTAATTATTTATCAGCCAATGTATTGTAAATTGCTTCATTTATACCATGAGACAGAACATTTGCAGTCTAACAATTATGCCTTGTTGAAAGGTGTAACAATAATTTATCCTGTGTTTAAAATATTGCTTTCACCCCTAATAAAAGCAAAATTGGGAATAAAAATCATGTTTAAAACTGGGTCCAATTTCCCAAGTAGGCATGGGCAACAAGGCTGTTGCCTCGTCTGTCCTCATCTGTTTGATGGGATCTTTCTTTACTGAATTGTCTCAAATTTTATCTAATAAATCTCATATTAACCTCCCAGAAATTCTGTAAACCTCTGTTTCCTACAAACTGTCTGAGGATGAGCTAAGGTTTCATGGTTTATCTTTTTGGGTTTGCTGGTTTGTTTTCTTTTTAATGATTTATTAACACGTTTACTCATATGTCACACAGGGATCTGAATTTTTATCCAATGTATGTTAAAAGAATTGGATTGTTTAAAAGAATGAAAAGATAAAAATTATTGAACTGAAAGGAACAAACATAATGGAAAGCCCTCAAAATTTTCTGAAGGAGACAGCAAATAAGTGGTAATTTCACATTCAAGGAAACATGGAATTTCTTGTTCAGTTTTAGCATTTTCCTGGCTATATTTCAGACAACAGAATGCCTGTGGGACAGTCAGTCTGTATGGCCACCCCAACAGATGTCTGCTATAGATATTACCAGTTCCTCAGATAAAGTTCAGAGAAAACGTTCACAATGCTGGGATGAGAAAAATTAATATGTTTCTCATATAAGGCAGAAAAATACCCCACTCCCTCAACTACAACTTAAAAAATACCAGCATTACAAACAGTAAATAGTAGACTCAGGTTTTAACCAGCAAGACTGGCCTCCACAAATCCTACATCCCTGAGACCAAGGGGAAAAGTCTGGAGCATCTGGTTTAGCATTGATGGAAGAGTCAGGGACTACTTCAGCAAATGGCACACACTGTTACATCTTTTAATATTTCTTACTATTTAAGAGGATAAAATACACAAATGTCAAACTACTGATAATATTATTGAAGATTAATTGTTAATTAATTGTCTTTTTAATTTAGCCTCCCTCAAAACCAAATCCACATAACAATAGATACTAAGGAGAAAAATTAAATTTTCACATAGTAAACTTTTCACCACCTCTTTTCACCCTTTCATACTGTCTTCTCCTGACATTTTCACCATATCATGCCTCTTGTGCCTCTTGGTCAAAGCCTGATATAAATTTATGGAGGTTCAGGCAGTTAATGGTATTTATATTTATATCATAAATGGAAAGAAACATTGAGATTTATTCAGATCGTTATTACTTATCAAGAGAATTTTGCAGTAGATCAAGTCTGAAATCAATAAAGGTTTGAAAGATAATAAAGCAAAAATGATTTCATGATGTATTCAAACTTTTAGCAAAGCTGAATGCTTTTTGTTCCAAGTATTTTCAGTAGTGTTTATTGTGTAAAAGACTGTCTTATTTCTGTTTCCAAAATTGTAGACAGTAGCATTAAGCTTGACCCCTGAGAATCTCCTAAGGTCGCAGGAGAAATCCTTGTCTACTATATTTGGTTGCAATTAGATCATTCATTTTCATTTCACTAACTTAAGCCTCCATATTGACATTATGTTGTTTCAGATTATAGTCCTATTAATAAATTGATGTCAAGAGTTCCTTGCGCCTACACCTATTTCTGTAATGAAATGCTTCCATACGTGAAACTGCATATTAGGTTTTACTGAAGGAGCTCAGTTTTCTTAAAGAAACATTCTTATGAAATAAAAATGCCAAGAATGTTTATTTATTGTGCTATATAGTCATTGTATCACAATAGAAATTGTGTCATTATCAAGACCTGTCACACAGCAAGGCCATCTGTATGTGCCAGTCCTGGCAGGTGGTCTCTAAGATGTGAGCAGAACTCCACAGCCTTCCTTGCACAAAGATTCCTGTGCTTTAATCTTGCTGATCATTAGGCTTTTTCTCCTCTATGTTTAACTCAGCCTTTCTTGGTTCATCTGAAGACACTGTTCACAAGGAATGCAGATATTTTCTCTTTTCAACATTACTTAAATTACCTGAAGACTGTTATCATTTTCCTTGTATATCTACGCTACAGTTTAAATAGATAATCCCATCCATTCAATCTTTTCTCTTGGATAATTTTTCATCATTCTCTTTGTTTGCCATTATAATCTCTCCAACTGGTACACATTTCAATGCTCATGTAACATACAGATATTAGCATAAAATATCTGCCTTGCTTTTGCCCTGTATCTCCCAGGCTTCTTTTGAAATGTATTAGTGAGCCAGCTGCTCCCACACTGGTTTCATCTTGCAGATTATTTCTGCCTAAGTGCTGTACCTTGTATTTCATCCAATTTTTAAGCCATTTCTCCCATTTGTCAAGATAATTTAGAACTTTAATCCTGCCTCCATCCTTGTGATGTCTCTCAGTTTCATGACACCTGCAAATTTAATAAACATCTTTTCCATTTCAATTCAATTTCAGTTCAATTTGTTAATAAAAATATTGAACAGAGCTAGACCCATGACAGAACCCTGTATATTTCCACCTGACCCTTCCTTCTTTTTTGACAGTGAAATATTGCCAAGGACTCCATGGGTACTGTTAGCAAAGCTGTCTAACACCCACCTGGTAGTTTTCATCTGGACTATGACTCCAAAGTTTGCTTATGAGATTGTCACAAGAGATAATTTCAAATGCCCTGCAAAAGCCATTATACAACATCTATTGCTGGGCAGGTTTGACATGATTTACTGTTGACAATTCAGTGCTATATGTTATTTATCTGCTTGTTATCTTCTGCATGCTTACAGATAGGTTCGATTCCTTAGTAAAATCTTTTTCCAGGAATTGATATTTGAAGTTGTATGACTTGGTGACCTCTGTGTTTCTTATGAGTAGTCACAAAATGTGTTCTTCTTCCGGTGTTCCAACATTTTATTTGTGCTTCCCAGTTTCATCAAAAGTAGCCCTCAAATACATGGCAGTTGTATTTTGGCACATTGTACTTGTTGGCTGTCATTACACCTTGTCTTCTACCTCTAATCATACCCAGTGCAGAGTTTACCATTTTAAGGCAACTATGAGAAGTTACTATTGATTACCAGAGGCTACCATTTCATTTTCTGCTCTATTTTTTGTTGGAGATACCCCAAATGATTATCACTTACTTAGATTATGCCAGCAAGCCAGTTAAGTGATTACTGTCTTTTATTTCTATTTAAATAAGCTGTGAGAGCTCATTTACATCTTCAGTTGAAACTTTTTAAGACAACCTGGCTCATTTGCCTAAAATGAGTTAGAAGACACTTCACGATGTGAAGGAGAAAGGGATTAGCAGCTGGGAACAGGATTGGGGTCATTACCTCTGCAAGCAACACAGCTGGAGAGGGAAGAAGGCATGTGTTCTGTCTTCAATTTTCTTTTAGCTGAGAAAATCTAGCATTGCAAGAGATATTAGCACTGAACACTGGACTTTTTCACAATCTTATTTTCCAAAACATCTTGTAGCCCACTAATACATCCAGTTCTTTCTTTTCCCCTGCTGCTTCCATCTAATCAGCTATCAAAAACAGGAAACTTCACAGCTTTTGTCTGTACTGAATAATGTTATTTTTTCTCACCTGTCTGCATCTCCAGTTCTCAAGACAATAAATTTCATTCATTATATTCTTACACCTAGGACACTGAAATATTTTTCTAGATGTATGCAGCTACCACTAGTACATTCTTAAAGTTTTAAATGGATATCAATTAATGCTTTAAATCCAATTTGGCCTAAGTCAAGTACTTAAGGAATTTCACTACAATGGAAGACATGTAGTTTCCTTAGGACTGACAATCACAATCTCCCCTTTAGCTACTGATTTACCCCATCCCATATTTTTTAGTAATCCTATAATCTCCAGTTTTATTCATAATTTATGAGTAAAGCTCAAGGACATGTCTTCTAGGAATGATGCAGAGAATGTTTTTCTGATGTGCATGTGAGACTCTGTGATGAGGTTAAAAAGACTGGAGGGCAAAAACCAAGGCAGATCTACTTCTCTGACAAAGGCAAAGTGCTGTAGAAGTAATTTTTTAGTGACTCCCCCAACATCCTCATTTATCCTTAGATCCCATTCTCCCTGGCATTAATTGCAGGACTTTTGCTGAACTTCAAAGGTAAAAGAATCAGAATATCAAACTGGAAAAATCTCCCACAAACTGAAACTCTACATAGGAACAGCTCTAACACAAATCATTGGGAAAACACGTCAGCCTCAAAGTCAATAAAGGTAAAAAAATTGAGCCAGGAACAGCTTTTCAAGGAAAGGCATAGAGCACTTGAAATTAGAACCTGATGAGTAATTAAAGACATTATAAGCTGCAGTTCCTGATATCGGTTGGAGGGCCCCCTTATTACAATGTGTCATTTATTTGACTAATCCTATAAATTTGTACTCCATGGTGACAAGCACAGAAATTCAGATATTATTTAATCCTCTTTTTCTCATTGTAAGTACAACTTTTCATAGAGAATTGTGTTTTAGAAAAAGGCTTCCAGTGACTTTCAGGCATCAGTAAGAAGTTAAAAATAAAATCTATTCTTGGCCAATTCAGTGATTGAATTGGCCAAGAATAGATTGAATAGATTGAATCATTACAGTGATGGTTTCTATTCTCCAGCAGTTTTAACATCCATGGACAAAATACTGTATGAAAATACATGCAACATTACATGTTGGGTGGTAACACCATTCTGAGGTTCTACTTAGACATTTCTGCTGGAGGGATGGCCCTTCACGCAGCCCTGTGTGAAAAGGACCTAAGCACAGCTTTTCAGTGACGTGTATGGGACACCGTTATTTTTCACAAGAAAATTTGAGAGTTCAGATGTAAATCCATCTGAAAGAAGAAATATAGGCACAAAAATGCCCTATTTAATGTGAAACCAGAAAATAAGGTTGTGGTAAATATTCTGGGGATGGAAAACTATAAACAGAAATATTATTGTGTCACAGTTATTCCAGAAAGCATGAGTAAACTATTGATTTGGGTTACGTATATAACCTACCAAGACCTTTCTTTATTAGGTAAGTTTTCAAGTTTTCTAGCCACTAGACCCCTGAACCTGCAGCACATTCATTGTGATGCTTTTTTACATTCACACACCATTGTCAACTCTAATAATATCTAATAAGTATAGTTAAGGTTATGAACTAAATCTAAGCTTCATGAACTGAAGCTAAGCCAGTTTTTGTACTTTTGTAAAAAAAATAAATTTGTTGGCATGCAATCTAAATATTTCCCTTGGTTTTGGCTCCTTCTTTTAAACTGGATGGTATTCAGAATAATTCCCAGTTAGAAGATGTTTTCTTTAAGACTGGAGGGGCCAGCCAGCCACAGTCAGTAAAATCAGAGGTTATCACAAGAGCTATTGTTTCTGTCTGTGATGTCTTTTTTCTCCTCGGTATAAAGATTTGTTTTGCATAAAGCTAATTCCTCGCAATGGGTTCCTTCAGAAATATTTTGCCAAGAAATTAACTGCATGTATCATTAATGAAGTCAGTGTTTCTGCATCACTGTTCATAGAAAATATTCACGCAAATAAGGCAATAAACCCAGGAGATTCTATCAAAGACAATATGCCTAAGTACTCTTCTCCAGAAAGCAAAAGCTATTAAAGATATTGCTGCTCTTCACAAATTTGTCTAAATTTTGTGGTTTGTTTTTCAGTGATTTTATCTTACTTTTCTCTTAGTCTTTAGAAGTACATTTTTCATGATGCATACCTGGATCAGAATGAAAGAAGCTGCAAATCTTAGAAATAAATTTTTCAGTCTACTCAGAGGGTGTCATGAGGAAAAATGGGTTTTGTACATTAACTTTCTGGTTGTTAAGCTTGTTTATTCTCTTTGGGAAACTAATGGAGACATAAAACAAGTGATGAACATCTGATTTTCAGCATTCACATTAAAAATAGGCCTTGGTTAACCAAGTCATGAGCCTTTCAAGAAGTCTTAGTTTATCTATACCACACAGAAACTCGTTTAAACTTTATAGCAAAGTTTAGCATATATTGAGCATATTCCAGTTTCTGAGAGTAGTAGGTGTGTGAGGTCATGTTATGTGGAATATCTTGCAACAGGGCACAAATGTTGGATATACACATCTTTTCTCTCTCACCAACTACAGAGATGTCATTCCTGACAATCCTCTTGCTTTCAGTTGCCAGCCTGTTTTCAGGGCTAAATAATTCTGAAGACCATCGCTGCCAGATTTCCTTTTTAACACAAGACAAATCCTTTCAGTACTTACCAGCTAATAATGACTTTTTTTCCTGTAGTAGAATTACCCAGGAACAGCTACAGTGTTTTAAAGTTGTATCTTAGTCTAAATGTGTGTGAATTGTAATTCCAATTTGTTTTTCAACATCCTCAGGGACACACAGCATTGTTGTACGCATTTGGGTGCACTTTACATTGTCTGGAACCATCTGAACAACAGAGCTACAATAGTCTAGAACCTTAAGTGAATGTTGTTTTTCATTCCTCTGTGCCTCAGCTCCCTGCAAATGAGGCAGAGCTGATGCTTACCCTTCATTTCGGGTTATGAAGAGAAGTTCTTCATTAGTGCTTTGAAAAATCCCAGGTGCTGTGGCATGAACAAGAAGCAAAAAAAAAACAAAACCAAACTGTAATTCTGGATGCAGAATTTGTGCTCATCAGGGCTGACTCACTGAGACATTCAGATACCAGTACTATTTATTTGCTGACTCACTTCTTAAAGACTATTAAAATAAACAGGATTAAACTGCACAGGCACTTTTTTTTTTTTTTTTTTTTTTTTTAATAAGCGGGAATGAGTGCTTTATTTCAGAATGTTATGTGTGTTAGCCCCAGTACACTAAAAATCCTTTTCAGTCAACTTGCCTTTGCAAAGAAAGCAAGAGGCTGACAGGAGATGTTTATTTGTATCTTGTCCCAGCAAGTGCTGGCACTGAGCCAGAGCATGCACTGAGAGCCAGGCACTCCTTAGGGTGTGAGGAGGTTGTGAGAGCAGGGAACTGAGCTCAACCACCTCAAAAGCCTCTTCCATGCTTATGATAGCAATCTAGACACAAGCACTTTTATCCACAAAGCAATAAGATACTCAACAGTAGCAAAACATTTGCCTCTGATTTTGCATACAAGAAACTGGAACTAATCAGTTTCGTCACACACAGAAGAGTTACAAAGGATGGAGTTTTGCAGATGCCTTCACAGAGACAAGCTCAATACATTCTTCTCTTGAACAGCTGCAGTGCAGTTTTATGATAAGCAATAAAATCAAACCCTATTAAATTTGTTTGAGGTATTTCTATCTGACAGTTTCCTTATACTGAAACTGCTGCCTAACAGTAGCCAGTGCTGCAACCAATGCACATATTTTGCTTGGCCTCTCTGGAGATATACAGTAAAAATTTCATTTTAACATTCTATTTTTCTTCATACTATCTATAAGGAAGTAATTAAAGCAAGCAGTTGCCAAGGAAGCATGGCAAACTTACAGAAATATGTATATCCCATTATATACATCTGAGCTAATAATTATGATGTCTTATTATCTGCATATTGACAATAAGCCTGGTGTTTTGCCATTTATATTCTGCTGTTGCTAGGGTTGAAATGGACACCAGACTACTGCAAATTTTCAGGAAAGAATAACTGTTGGGCTTTGCCTAGAAAATTGTCCAGTGTTAATTTTAACATAAAAAGCAATCAATAATTACGAGAGGAAATCAGGAAGACCTCACATAGATCTTATCTCACTTGTGTCATGTCAATACAAAACTTTCTATCCATGATATCAAAATCAAATCAAACAAGAAGTATTTTTTTGCTAAAAGTAGGGTTTCTTGCCTTTTAAAGCTGAGTTCTGCCAGAATAAACTATGAGAGGGCACAAATAAAACTTTTTGAGTTATTTTTATTCTTATCAGAAAGTATCCAGAGCATCATCATTCATCACCAGAAGGGAGTGTACAATGTATTACCTTCTCTAGGAGCATCCTGAATAAAGTGAAGAGTAAATGAGACCACACTTTACAGATGCTCATCTCCTTCCATTCGTTACAGCAAGTGTTCCAGTGCCAAGTCCGTCAGTCTGAAATAAGAAATGGCACAGAGAATTCATGATTCCAGAAAAAATAAGTGCTACAGAACTGAGATATTTCAGCAATGGAATGTAATGACTATTTATAACACAAGTTTGGGGAAAATTCAGAAATGTACTTGAACAATACAAATCCATCTCTTTTTCTCTACTATGTTGATATGTGTTTGTACACTCAAGAGACACATACTTCTGGTTGCAATAAAAGCTACCTAGGCTCTCTATATTTTTTATTTCACAACCATTGAATTTAAAAATATATAAATTAAATAATCCAGGGATTACTTAAAACAATTAAATTCCCACCTCTATTTGAATTTTAAGATGCCAGCATAGTCACTTCATCTTTCACCTTTGGCCTCATGAATCCTGTAGTTCTAGCTTCATGTAGACCCTTTCCATGATAAAAATGCATCTGTTCCAGCACCCAGCCTGTAATATAACCATTCATTCCATCCCTAGAGCAGCACTAGAAACCAATTCTTGTACTTATTAAGCTGACACTTCTGGCAGAAGCCACCACTCTATTAGTTAAAGCTTAAAGCAGAGTCCTGAAATGGCAGAGCATCTCTGGCAGAGTCCTTGCAGGAGGTAAGAACAGAGAAGCCTGTTTCTGGTGCCCATGTTTCAAAGCAGTGCACATCTAGATTGAATTTAAACTCGGCTAAGCTATGCAAGTTTAGTCACATCAGGACTTTTTGGGGGACATAAATGTTGGCATTTTGACTATTCCCACCTCTCAATCAAATCAGTTTTACTTATCTAGACTGCTTCTACAAACAAATTCCCACCAGTGCACCCATATCCTCTTGCTTGGTACTTTGTGGTTTTAGGAGTTTGGTAAACTGTGGCACTGTACACTGACTAGTCAGAGAGGTCTCTCAGTCACAATGCCTTGTATATGGAGTGTCTGTCCAAACTAGACACTGGGGAGAGAAGGGTATAAGGAAAACGCATCTGTGTTTTCTGCCAGACTTAAATCACTGCTGAAGAAATACCCTGAGAAGTGTCTGCAAAACTAGCATTCACAGCCTGTCATTACCTTCATGCTGTACAATCACCACTTCAGCTCTGAGCACCAGTATCTGAAGGCACTTATCAGTCATTGGGTACTAATGATTGTACAGCCTCTCCATCCAGACTGGGACTGGGTCTAATCATCAACATGAAAATGCCAAGGGCTTTGAATCACTCCTCTAGAGAAGCACAGAAAAAGAACTCCAACTTTTCCTTCTCTTCCCTACCACTGAGATTTACCACATGAATTGATCATGTTTTCAATGTTACATCACCAACACTCAGAGATGAAGTAGGTGAATTGATTAAATGGCTTGGAACCAAGTGCCACTAATTTGAAAATAGCCCAAGTTTGAATCATTCCTTCACTGCAAACACAGGACTAGCAGCAAGATGATCTGGCACTTTAACAAGACCACCTAATGACTCTCTCATGAAAGAGAATCATTTAACCAGGGATACACCTAGGTGTCATCAGCTCAGATCACACTCCAGAAGCATTCCTGCACTATTCACTTGTCTCAGAATGCAGTCTCTGAAGAGGTATGAAGTTTCTTTCCTCAGCTACTGAGACTTAGCCTTCAGCCTTCAGCACATATTGCAGGTAAAATCATGGCATAAACTACTTGTGCTTTCTGCAATCCTCAGCTGGCCAATGTTTACTAATGTACCTTGATGTGATGCCTTCAGTGCCTAAGATGTTCCAAGTGGCTCCAAATACAGCCATGTATTTCCTAGCAAGAGGCCATCATAAACACATCAAGCTCATTTTCCAGTGGTGTCCTTTGGAAGAAGGCTGTGGAACACTGATTTTCTGTGAATCTTCACAGCAGAGCTTATGGGGAAGAAAAAATACCCTGATACTGATAAATCCATGGGTTAGAGCATATCATTCTGCAGACACCCTAGCTCTGGCACCATGGCAGGGCAATCATATTCATGTGGCAGAGCATCTAGGTGAAAGGACCTTGCCTTCCATACCAGGTCTGCCCCTTCTGTGCAGAAGGAGCAACAGACTGTCTAAGTGAAGTCCACACAGAAATACCAATACCATTACAGTAAATGCATTTGCTTTAATAATTTTTTGCCAAATGGGGTATGTACCAGATACCAGATTATCAGCTCTGAGGGCATGAAAATTAGTTTGGTGCTCATTCAATAAAATTCATACTCAAATTCCAGGTCTTGGGCCTACAGTGATTTTAGGGGTTTTTATGTCCTGTGCCAAGATAGCAGAACAAAAATCTACAGCTCAGAAATGAAAAGCATCAGTGACAGTTCTAGTCTTCCATTATAACAGAGCTCTCTACTGCAGCAGTAAAACTCAGATATGCAGGTGACATTCATTCCTTAGAGGCTCATTTCAAAAATGCCCTCCCTGCTTTCCCTACCCTCTACCCACACCCTCCAGAAAAATATGCCATCACAAATTTCCTCTGCTACTGCCCCAGTGCAGACCATATTTTTTTTACCTTGCCCTCTCTAACAAATATGTCACAAGATGTGCATATTAAAGATAATGATGAAAGAAAGGATAAAACCCTAGAAAAGTAACAGTCCTCACTTTCTACTACTACTGTGCTGTTCCCCTGGAGGAGGAGAATACAGCATAAGAGTGTGTAGCAGTTGCACAGTCACAGCAGTAAACACTTCTCTGAAAGGTGTTCTGAGAGTGAGAAATAAGTTATTAAACTTACATAGCATAGCATAGCATAGCATAGCATAGCATAGCATAGCATAGCATAGCATAGCATAGTTTGCAGGTCTCTAAATTTCTTGCATTTTCTTTGTGTTGTCATCTCCATTTCAAGCAGCACTATTCTTCTCAGAGGAGCACAATTCTTCATGTGTTGACAATCATGTTCACACTGGTTCCATTATGCACTGTTTGCAAGTAATCAACTTATTTTTTTCCATAAAGATGTTTCTGAATGCCTTTGAAGCTACAGAATGCCTTCTAACAGAAGACATTTTGTACCATAAGTTTCCATGAAACTTTAGAACAAACACAGATAAGACAGCAACCATCATTAAGCCACTAACTGTTTGATGTCTGTGACTCTTGAACTGAAAAAAATATTATTCAGTCTGGAAAAACAAAAATGTATCCCCCAGAAATTTGGTAAATATGTATGTTTAAGTATTCTCATGTCAATAAACCTTATTTTTTGGAGTATGTGAGAAGTTGTTGTGGAAAGTTATTAATATATCTGTTATTTTCTGTCACCCTTTTTGGATTTAATTTCAAGCTTAGAACAATTTCCTTTTAAACTCTCAGAATTCATCATGTGCCCTTTGCTGTCTGAGCGGAGCTGAGCCCACCTGAGCACAAACCCTGAGCCTGCCATGCTTGGCATGCTGCTCTGGACTCCATACTGCTAATGTCTTCTTAATGTGCTTCTACTTCGGCACACTTTGGAGCACTGCTGGTTCTGCACATTTTCTATCTTGAAAAAAGAATAATCGTGCTATTGCTTTAACTGAAATAGAAATATCTTTTTTTTTTTATGTTCTCGGACATAATTCCTTAGCAAGCTAATGTTCAAAGTAGTTAAAACATAATTCAAGATTTTTTTTTAAAATCATATCTCATGAAGTGTCTCCTGAAGCTTTTTGTTAAACAGTGATGTTTCTGTAGTATTTTTATATTTGTATGTATACAAACACATAGACACACCTCTTTTAAACTGAATTCAATTTTAAGATGTTCCTGCAAGACATAGACTGATTTAGTATGTTTATTTCTTGCTAGTTCTCCTCCATCATATTTAACCCAGAAAGGACATATTTTACTCTAAAAAAACATATCCAGGAAATTTACATTTATATATATCTTCCTTTTAGCTATTTTCTTAACAACATACCAGAAAATACTTTCAAAAAGTATTTTAGGCATTGCATACACAAAGCTGTCAGCTAACTCTCTTTGGAGAGCAGCATCCACATATTTTCACTGTCTAAGAATGTCAGCTGCTGTTTTTAAAGTGATAGAAATCGTTCTCTGATCCCATACAAGGAGATGAAAAAGAGGTGACAATAGGTAGTACTATCAAGAAAAATGCTTAGGGAGCAAAAAGATTAGATTAGATTAGATTAGATTAGATTAGATTAAATTAGATTAGATTAGATTAGATTAGATTAGATTAGATTAGATTAGATTAGATTAGATTAGATTAGATTAGAGTGTGAGGTTTTATGAGGAGAGGCTGAGGGAGCTGGGATTGTTCATATTGGAGAAAAGGAGGCTCAGGGGGGACCTTATTTCTCTCTCCAATTCTGAAAGGAGGGTGCAGCCAGGTGCAGTCAGTGTCTTCCCTCAGGTACCTGGTGATAGGACAAGAGGAAATGGCCTCAAGAGCCTACCTGGGAGGTTCAGGTTGGGCATCAGGAAGAATTTCTTCACTGAAAGAGTGTTTAAGCACTGGAATGGGCTGCCCAGGTGGTAGTGGTGGAGTCACCATCCCTGGAAGTGTTCGAGAAACGACTGAACGTGGCACTTAGTGCTATGGTTTTGTTAACAGGGTGGTGGCACTGTCAAAGGTTGGGCTTGATTGTCATGGAGGTTTCTTCCAACCATAGTGATTCTATGATAAAGCACTGAAGAAAGTGAGAAGCACCCAAATGGGTAAGAATAACACAGGAAAAGAGGAAGGGGGAGAGAAAGGGAAAAGAATGTTGTAAAGACAAACAAGAAATTCAGAAAAACACATATTAAATTGAGAATTTATTGAACAGTGTTGACAATTTTGCTACAAAAATAGTTATTAAGAAATAATTTTTTATAAATCAGTTCCACAGAAAATGTGATTAGTGAACAGGAATAGGGTAGAAAAGTGGTTTGCAGGAGCTTTAGTAAAGGGCAGAGTTTTTGGTTAGTGTCTTTGAAATTGCAGTGAGCATGCTTTGTAAACTATTGGAAACTATTAGTCCATGCTGCTCTGACTTCATGTAGCACACAGGCAGTGTGTGAATGCATTTGATGAGAAAGGAGCAGCACCCCAGTCTAAGCCTGACTTGACATCCCTTTAGGATAGCACATATCACCTTCATTTCCTCTTTGAAAAGGTGACAGTTATGCATTTCTGCCTTAGGAGCACTGTGGTCCAATTCTTTCTCTGCCTGTGAACAGACCTGCCAGGCATCTGGGCATAAAGGAAAGAATTCACTGTCCTTTTTTAAGCCAGTCAGGAGCTGTTAACTCCAAATTGGCTGATTGTCTTATCTCTGGCTTTCAGGATGAACCTATCTAAGTGTCAGAATCTTAAGCTCTTGAAAGAACTATTGATTGAATCTTTACAGTCAAAAGTCTTTAAATCACTCAAAATGCAAGAGGTGTTTAGAGACGTCTCAGGTAAAAACTAGAGCTCTGTATTGCTGTGAAAGCTCTTTTAAGTGCAACTTCAATTTCTGTTCAAAAAGGCTCAAAACCAGAATGTCCCAAAAGTAGTGTTTACTGGGTATTTTCAACTCCTATATTGTTTTGGTATTAAACAATGTTAGGCACACCGTGTAAATCATTAAGAACCTATCCACTGAATTCTGACATTGTTCATTAAACACATCATTTGTGTAATAGCACTTCATTAATTACAGAGCTCCTGAATAATGATAATAATATGTTAACTGGATAACAGCAAAAGTAGTCAAATAGTATTAAGCAATTTCCTGTAATAATTCAGCATGACAATGTTTTCTCTAATGAAACACTATAGGCAAGTATTAACAGTTTACACATGTGAAATTATTAGCTCTTTCAAATTAACTCTCTCTTGGGCCTTTACAAAGTGTGTTGTGCATGGGAAGACCAAAGACAACGGAGCACTCTCACCATATTCACAATATTGATCTAGACTCCTGGGCTTAAAATCCGATTAATATAAAGTAACTCTGCTTAATACACACAGACACATATATTTTGATAAATGACTCCTACATATAGTAAAAGCCTACTGAAAACCGCTTTGAAATTTTAATGTAGGAAAAGAAATCACTTTTCCTATTTTAAGAAATGCCAGTTTAATTTTTATTATCTATGGTAATTAAATTCAAACATGTTAAGTAACTCACAGTAGTGGTTTTAGAATTTTTTTTCTTTAAAACGAATCACAATTAAGTGACTTTGTTTTGGAGCTGTAGTTAGAGCAGCAACCCCATTTCTTTTGTAATATGGAAAAAATTGTCAGGGTTTTTTGTCTGACTACATATGACAAACTCTTATAACAAGAAAAATTCATTACAGTATTCATAATACTAATTAAAAATAAAAAATGTATTTATTCAAAAGGTCAGTTATATTAGTGGCCAGAGAAAGATTAATTTTGTCTTTACTTTTTACTTTATACTTTAAAGTATACCTTTAAAACTTGTGAAACATTTATTTTTAGGAGCAACTTTTCACCCTGGGAAAGCCTTGGGTGAAAGTAAATGACCACATCTCCCATTGGTTATGCTCAAATGGTGCAATATTGGCCAGATTCACAGGCAAGACTAAATAGTTGGATTGGGCTGGTACAACCATCAGAGTACACAGGCTTGTAATGTTTCACATGCTTCTTTCTCTCTGTTCTTCCCAAAGTATGCTACTGGGTATGCTACAATTCCTTCTACATGGTCCCCATGTATTCAATAACATTCTTTCGAGATGATGTTTACTAACTGCAGCTGAGAATTTTCCAGCTGTAAGAGCTGAGGTGAAGTGCTTTATCAAGTACTTTGCAATTTATGGCTATATAGGTCAATGTAAGCAGCCTTTCATGTTAACCAAACTCTCAGTCTTACAGGTTTTCTTTTTTTTTTCCCAAAGACTTACACAATATAGTTAATGACATTGAACTCAGCATATCTATCTCAAAAGGAATAAGGTGATAATCCCACCTACTGAACCTTGAAGACAACTTCCTTATAGCTCTCTGCACCACAAATTCTATATCCTCTTTCTGCAGCCCTCATCATACAAAATAAATGTTATGGTCCACTCTGAGATTTTTTTTGCCCTGTTTCACCCATATTTTATGCATTGAAGTATGACGGTTACTTGATTTGGGTATGCATAGGATAAAACTTTTCATTTTAATAGCTCTCATAATTAGGCCTTTGTTTTCAGTTATAGTACAAGCCAACATTTTCAGAGATGGACCTAGTTTAATTTTTTTTTTTCTCTTTTTTCAGTCAAAGGTTGGAAATGGAAAGTACTAATAAGCAGAAGTGATGTAAGTGGTCTGTGATGTACAGGAGAGCTTCAGAACCAGCAAATGAAGGAGGAACTATCAGATCTGGTCAAGTGGGAAATATAAAACTCAAATGTGCTACTGAATGGGGAGAAAAGACCAAGCAGATGAGAAACTGAAATTAGGAGCTAGTATGGGAAGCATTTTTGGGAGATGTTTTTTGTTAGAACCTGGAAAACAGTGGAAGAAATGCTGTAGATAAGTGAAAACTCTGCAACAGTTACATTTTGCATAGGAGTGAAGCAGAACAGAGTGAACAGAGGGCTTCTGTCTAAGAAAATAGGACTCCCAAGGGGATGGAAAAGTACTTTGTAATAACACAAAATTTGCCTAGAAGGCTTGCTGCTTTATTCATTCCTGGAGTAGAAGGGAAGGGACACAAGAATAAGTGACCACAGGACAGTCAGTTACACCATGCCAGGTGACCCAGAATAGCTTCACACGTGAATGATCTTAGTCTTCAGATAATAGCAGGTAATGAGACTGTGGCTTCAGCCTCTCAGGCAGCAGAAGGTGTCTGAAATGCTTTCTTGGCAGAATTTAGGAGGAATGCAGGACAACCCTGCCGACCTTGCTTAGGACCTGAGATGACCACAGGCACAAAATGTTTTAAGGAGATGTTCTGCAAAGGATTCAAGTCTGTGAAGGCAGGATTCAAAAGGCCTAATTAGAGCCCTTTGAGATCCCAAAATGACATGACCCTGGGACTAGTTATGTTGATTTTTTGGCATATATTCCTTCTAATTCCCTCCTTCTGAATATCCAAGTCCTGCATTAAGAATGCTTTAGACTACTGCCAGGCATCCCATATATATTCTGTTAAAACATAACCCATATGCTAATTTGAGACACTGAAGCCCTTGTTTCCCATCTCTAGGTGTAGGGTAAGCAAGTTCTTGAGGTGAACATGCTAAATACCTGATTGAGAGAATGGACTATGTGAGTAAACTCAAAGGAGGTCTTAACAGAGAAGTCTTGCTGAACTTCCAAGGCAGCCACCTTCAATTTCAGACATACCAAACCATGTCTTTGTACCATCTAGCTGTTCAGCACGGACCTCCTAACCCCCTCAGTGTCCTGACACATGTAAGCTCCAGTCAAAAACAGCCTTCCATTGAATGCAAATTGACCTGGGAGTATAATTCAACCCTATGAGCTTCACTGTGGCCATGGTAGATAACTCTTGGATGTTACAGTGCTGAGCATTGCGTATCCTGACAGTCTTTGCCTCTGTGTGTTGTCCTGTACAAGGTAGTAAGAAGATGCATCAATTCATTTTTATGAGATACTTTAGTGAGGAGCACCACAGAAATACTAATGAGGAAATTAATTATTCTATGGATAGCAAAATTAAATGTGTTCAGCAAAGATGACATGTGCTCGCTCACTTACCAGCAGTGAGAATACCAAATATTGATTAGCTGCTCATTAAACCTGCACCATTCATTCTGACAGATGCCTCTCTGAACCAAATCAGTCCTGCTCCTGCCATTATTCATCCCATCAAGCTGTAGGCACATAATTGAGGTACCTCTACTTTCTGTTTTTTCTGAGGTCAATGGGATGAAACAGATCACCCCAGGGACCATTCAGCCCCTGCAGTGGCAGAATCAGATGTAAAAGTTACCTGCCTCATGACAAGCTATCAGCAGAATTTTGAGTAACTACTCTTGAGTTTCAGGTATTTCAGTAAGTGTCTAATTTAGGTAGACTACATCAGGGCATATGTCGCAGTGCAATTAAGGATTAAGACAAAGGTTCGTTGAAAGACAGTGTAGATTACATTGAAAATTTCAATTCAGGCATTCTTTAATTTTATGTTCTTCACTGTGTCTTACAGAAAATGCTGCTCTAATACTGCAGATTTTTGACAATATTTTAAGGCTAATGTCAACTTTCCTGACTGTTTTGCTTTGCTGCTACCTTAGCAGGACAATCAGCAAAAAAATCAATATGGGTTTGACCAGCAAGTCAAGGAAGGTGGTTCTCCTCTACTCTGCTCACATGAGACCCCACCTGGAATGCTGTGTCCATCTCTGGGGCTCCAAACACAAGAAGAACCTGCTGAAGAGATTTGGACAAGGTCCACAAGATGAGGGAGGTGTGGAGCATCCCTCCTATGAAGACAGGCTGATAGAGTTGGGTTGTTCAGACTGAAGACAAAAACTCCAGGGAGACCTTCCTGCACCCTTCCAGTATCCTAAGGGAGCTTACAGAAAAGCTGGAGAGGGACTTTGGACAAGTGCATGTAGTGATGGGACAAGAGGTAATGGCCTTAATCTGAAGGAAGGTAGGTTTGGATTAAGTGTTAAGAAAAAACTCTTTTTTGAATACAACTTTTTTAAAGACTCCTTCTTAAAGAAAAAATTCTTTATTCTGAGGCACTGAAACACATTTCCCAGTGAAATTGTGGATGCCCTATTCCTACAGGAGTTCAAGGACAGGTTGGATTGATTGTTGAGCAACCTGGCCCAGTAGAAGGTATATCTGTTCATGTCAAGAGTTCTGCAACTACATTACCTTCCAGGTTCCTTCCAACTCAAACAATTCTATGATTCTGTGATTCTATAATACATTCCTTTCAACCTTGTCATTAAGTCCATCAGGTTTTCATGCCTGTTAATATTGTTCATAGTATTTCAATTCTATGTCCCACACACTCCCTTTTCCCCATATAATTAAGTCTCCCTATATTTTGTTAATGTACATACTTTGCTTTCATACTCACATAGAATTTTTGTTTTTTGCAATAGCAGGTAACACAAACCAAAAATGGTTTGATTTTCATTCTGATTTTAACCCCTTTGATTTCCTTTTTTCCTGCCTCTTTTCAGTGTTCTGTCTATATGAGTCAGTGTATTGAAGACATCTTAAAACAGTTTCTCATAATGGATAATTTTACTGTGTAAAAAGGGATGTTCAAGTCCCATCTCTCCCTCCTTTCTAGTTTGTCATTAGCTTGAAAACAGCATTTAGTTGATAGAGCAATAGAAATAAAATGAAACTTTTGACATTTCTTGTGGATTATTAATACATGTTGAACCAGGGAATGTAGAAGACTACACAGAATGTGTTATTGGGCTGCTCCTGTTTGGACCACCTCTCACTCTTGCAAGTGATCATGATGGTTAGTGCCTTGGCTTTCTGCCTTGGTAATCACAAAAAAAAAAAAATTAGACCATTCTGGAGAGCAGCTCAGACCATCCAAGATCTGGACCACTCTTTGGAGATGTTCCTCTTCTTTTCTCTTCAGTAACTGCTACAAAAGCTGTGGGTAGACAGTGTCCTAAGCTGGGCATCACAGTCACCTGCCTAAAGTTCAATATAAATGCACCAAAAGCAGCAGTTGCATTGAAATCCCTTACTCTTTCTTGTTCTCAAATCAAAATCATCAGAAAGCATAGTAGTGGGGCTTTTATCTCACTGCTTGAAAGACCACAGAGAAAATGCTTGGAATTGTATAAGAAAGACATTGATTGTATAAGATTTAATTCTATGGGTCTTTTTAACCACTTACCTAAGCAAATCAGATATGACACAGGAATGAAAATCATTCTTGAAGGCACTGTGAAAACCATTCCTTGCTGCTAGTGCTGCTGTCCAAGCAAATTAAGTTTGTAAAGTATTTAGTAGTGTCTTCTTTAAAAAAGGATGAAATATCCAGAGCAACTTTATATATATATATATATAAAATATTATATATACATATTCCTATATACATAGGATGTATGTATATGTATATATATACATATTCATATATATATATATATATATATGAAAAAATAAAGGTTTTGGAGTTTCTGAGTACACCAAAGCCTATAGAAAACTGTCAAGAGGGTATATTATTTCATGTCCATTTACTTCTAGCTTCTTTGTACCTTTCACTGGAGCATTTGATTCAGATCTTGTAGATAAGTGGTTGATGGTCCCAAAGGAAGTTACTCAGAAATTCATAAACTCATTAATGCAGTACTGATGCTTAAGTACTCATATAAGTTTCAGCTGAATGCAGGCTTCAAGAATAGGACAGAAGTAAGTAATTTGTCTAAACCAAAATGAAATCCTATAAGCAGCTTCTGACCAATAATCAAAATGAAACTTGGCACTCAAAAGTTAAGTGCTTATTGACAAATAAAGAAGTTAGATTTCAATATCTGTAAGAATCTCTCCTGTGTAAGATAAATAAAGAGTTCAAGTTGCTAAGGAATTACAAAATTGAACTCCTGGTATGGCAACTGCTATTGTTGATGAAATAGAATACTTGGCATATTTATTTACTTTTCATGAACTTATTGAAATTCTGATTCTCTAATTATTAAATACCTTCAACTGTTAAACCTTGAGTTTTTTTTAAAACAAATGAGTCATAACAGCAAGAGTGCAGGCTAGAAAAAAGAAGCTGTTGTACTGCAGATATATGTAATTTGCTGGCTCAACATCTTAGCTAAAATGCAAAGTGATACTGTTCCTCTTTTTCATCCTTCTCTCATTGCTCAGGTTTGTCACCTTGCTTTGTAAATTAGAGTTATAGAAAAACAATCATTAACAAATCTTTCTTGCCAATGACAGACTGAAAAAAATCTCACTTTTTTCATGTTTATACATCATAATATACCTATGAAGCATGTGGATCATTATACTGGAAGCAGCTGATAACACCGAAGAAATCATTGATTTCTCTTTGTGGTTTCTCTTCATGAACTTAAGTGCATAATTTTATAATTGACTTATTTTTGTCAATGTTTTTTTAAATTGGTGTCATCAAGCTGTAGCTTCTTTTGCTCTTCCCATCTTTTGCAAGGCACAGCTCTTTCACAAGACATTTCTTAGCAATTTCACTAAATTGTGCTTTTTTTTTCCTCCTTGTGCTCACAGTAAACAGTCCAATTGAGTGCTAATCACAGTGGAGAAATTAATCTGATCCAGAAAGGAAAACTGTGAAGCTTCCTAAAGTGCTAGACAGAGACGGCAAAAGGAGGAAGTAAAGCACACAGTTATTAATCTTTTTATCTTAAATTGGCTTTAAAAAGCTATTAAATTTTTTATTAGAAATCTCTCATTACACCATCTTTTAGCATTCACAAAGGCTTCAGGATCTGAGTTTCCCACACTTCCTTTCCCACACTAGAAAGGATTCTGGATGCTTATCCTACCAAATGAAAATTTACAGAGAGCCCTTCTTAAATGGAGAACTGTAAAGCAAATATTTTTTCCATAAAATTTTCATTTGAACCATCTACTAATTTTTTCAATATGTTAAAGCCAGGAGCACTTTGTAGAACGACAGTAGAAAGTAAGTAACCATGGCTGGTTTTAGTTATTAATTACCACTTAGCAACAAAAAAGCCCTCCAGTTCATTTTCTACTTGTTTCTGGATGTTTTTAATTTCACTGCTGTCTCATTTTGTATAGCTGGATACAATAGGTGTACATGCAATATTATATATATATATATATATATATATATATATATATATATATATGTGTGTCATAGAAAAGCAATAATATAGGATTATAAGTCAGGAAATAGTCTCTTAGGCATGTGCATCGTGAATCAAATATCCTCAAATACATATTCACTGGCTTCAACAGGTGTTGTTTAATACCGTTCTTACTGTGCTTCTTGACTTCTGTGTGCCAGATAAGCAGAATCCACACAAGTCACATGAAAGAGGAACAATGTGACCAAGTCTCCTGCAGGGTCTGTGCCTGCAAGAGTTTCATCACAATGTGCTTCTGAAATATGCATGCATTAAAAATAGTCATGGTTGAAAGTGCTGAGCTCCTCTCCTTGTCAATGAGCAGAAGCTGTCTTCATCCCAGAATTTGCAAAAATCTTACAAGATCTTTATGTTAAACCCAAATTATTAAATTATCAAAGTTACCCTCTTCTTTGTTTTACTTGCATCATCAACAGCATCTTCCCCTTGGCAATTTTTATTTGCCACAGAGGTACTTTGAGCTGTACATGCTGACATCAAAGTACCCTGGTGAATCACCTCTGGTTCCATCCAGTGATCAAAACTGTCACCTGTTGAAGCTCTTCCAGTCCCTGAACAGAAGAAAATTTTGAAGCTGTCAAGAGCTCAGAAGAGAAATCATGCCAATTTTTTCATGCTTTTTTCATCATGAACAGTGTCTTCAAGGGGTTCTGCTGCGCACTGCAGTGACAGACAGGTGTAAAAAGAGACATAAGCACAACCATAAAATACCCACAATCGGTGTGACAAATCTTCCAGAGGTTATTAGTGCAGTGGCTACAGCTAGAGCTTAGATGGCCCATTTGGATTAGGTACCCAAGGTTTAAATTGTGACATTTGATATCACAACTCCAGGCAATGAACTGCTTCCAGGAAGCTTCTTGTCTCCAGACCTGGTAATAATACCTAATAATCTAGTTGTCCTCCTCTTCTATATGACTATTTATCAGATATATTTTATATAAGACGTATTATTAGTTATTTAGATGTTTTATTATCTGTATATATGTATGCCTATTCATGTATATGTAACAAATCAGTTCTCATCCTGATCACCTTTATCTATTGAACACAGAAAATAAACTATAAACTATGACTACACTGATGTTTGTGAAACTGGTTCTCTGAACATATAAAGCATTCTGTGTACTAGCATTAGGTATACATGCAAAAGCATAGTTTAGTCTCACCACATCTTCAAAAATTTGAGAAGCATTTCCACATGCTAGTGCCTACTAACCAAGTATTTGCTTCACCTATTATAATAATTCTTTTTTCATTAGTTATTATACAACCCCATGTGCATATAAAATGATAATTACATCTGTATGAAGAAAGATAATTTTTAATTGCTCACTTTGTAGACTGGAAGATAATATACAGTTTTTATAGCTTTTAATAAGGAGAAATGCTGTGCTTTGTGTAATTCTTAAACAATTTGTGTAACCCAGTTAAGGCATTCCCTCCTAACAATAGGCTGGATCTTGTTGCAGATGCCTATACTGCAGCAATTCATGTGCAGAGTTCGTGAGGCAGCAATTGCCTGCTGGAGGCAACTGTCCCTTTGTTAATGTGATGGGGCTAATGAAGACAATGGTAACCTTTAAAAATTTTCAGTTTTCCTGTGATGTGTATAACCTCCTGACACACGTTTGAAAATCCCTTGAATATGGCAGAAGCTATCATTATCTGACAGGGGAATGTTTTATGGGTCACCACTGAAACTAACTGATGGAAAATTGTCAGTAGTTTCTTCAAAGCTCCTTTATGCAATTCTTCAGCATTGTGCTATAAACCACTTTTACCATGTGTGTCCTCAACTCATCTATGTTCCTAATATAACAATACTATTCACAGTGTATGACATCTCTCTAAATGATTTATTTTAACAACTTAAAGCACTCCATGTCAGTCATGTGTCCCAAATTAAAGTTAAAAGAAACATGGGCTAAATCTCAGGTTATGAGATTACATTATATCAAGAATGATAAAATATCCATACTGTTTTGCTCTGATTCTGCCCATCTTTCAGTCTTAGGAACATTGTCTTTTGAAGCTTGTCCCCTTGGCATTCATTCACTGAATCACTGGCTGGATATGTTAGAAGATCTGGCTCACTGCTTCCTCTCCAGATACAGAACATATCACCTCTGGGATGTGTACAGATTCTATTAGAGCAAAGCCTCAGGCCTGACAATATCTTGCTGCAATGATTGTCTCTAGTGAGTGAATAGTTACCCACACAGATTTAATTAACAGCAGCAGCAGAGTATTCACTGTTATAGAACTCTGTGGTAAATTACTAATCAGAACTCCAGGCACACTGGAGGGAATAGAAAGATGAGGAAATTATGAGATCAGTTTTAAACAATATGGAACAGGCATGAGCAACTCGAGCACTGTTTATATGCAATAAATACAGTGATGGTCTGTGAGGAAAATGCCTAGCAGACTATCACTTAGATCTTCTCCAACAGTTTCACCAGTTCAATATCTGAGGGGCAGGAGGCTGTGCTGTATGTGTGAGGGGGTTGATGATGGACAGAAATCATGTTTACATTAGTGGCTATTTTGGTTTCAAATGGTGCAAGTAATTTTTATTTTGTTACGGGTTTAGCTATCAATGTCTAGCTTTGCTGTGCTAAGATGTTGGCAGCTGCAGGTAAAAAATATGTAAGCAGGGCAGAGAAGTAAGCAGCAGTGTTCTGGAGTAAAGATTAATTAAAATTACTTGAATCACAGACTTGGAATGGGCACTTCAGCTCTTTGAGAGATCTGCTGCTTTGGCACATCTGAAATGGGCCCACCTGCCTGGTGCAATTGAGGTCACTGAAACACTCTGAAAGTGCATTTTCACTTACAGAGTGCCATTGGGACTATATGGTGCAGTTAAGCTCTGAGGATGGAATACCATAGGCTGAGCTCCAGTGGGAGACAACATATTCAGGAACTTGTAAAAGTTTCTGTGCAATTCCATCTGCTATGAGTAAATGCAAGTCATATAAAACACAAGTTTGCAGCTTTTCTGCCTCTAATACTTACCAAAAGTCATTGCAGTGTTGTGAATAAAAAGACTCTCACTAGAGCAAGCAGGCTGAAGTTTTGGATCTGTGAAGGCTTTTATGTGAAGGAAAGGTTACTTTCAGCACATTCTCAGAACACAATTTTCTGATGTATATTTTCCAAAACAGAGGGAGAATCACTGGAAGATTGAATACCATGAAAGATATCAATGGAAAGTGCTTTCTCTCTCTATCTTTCTGTCCCAGATCATGCTTATAAAATAATTTTTTCAGCTTTAAATACTTCAGGTCAGTTTTCTACAAATGATTCTTTGAACTCACTTAGAATTTGGAAAATTTTTATGCTGGCGGCTTCCAGTATCTATGAAATATTGATTAGAGAGGAAAGAAATTCACAGCCCACATGTTGTATTCTGCAAACCAAATTGATCCTTTGACACTTCGACTGCATGTTATGTATTCACAATGGGCAAATATCACCTATGTGTTCCTGCCAGAGCAACAATTTTTAAATTAGTAAAGGAGTATAAAGCTTTCAATATTATATTCAGCATGGATGTATCATGGAAGGGACCCTGTTTCTCTTGTCTTTGAATACAATGACAGATTTACAAATTGCCATATTTTTGCAGTCTGGTAAGTTAATCCAACCACCAGCAACTGACTATAGGTGTTTTCATTGCTAATGCCTGGTAAAATATGCTAGCATAGTCAACAGGGTGGGATAATCTTTGCTTCTGTAATTCAAATGGACAGAGTTAGGAGATTTAGTTTCTTTTCCAGGTGAGCATCTAATTTCAGATCAATAACCAACTAACCCCCACTAATTTAGTAGAAAGTTCTTCATGGAAAGAGTGATAAAATACTGGAATGGTGTGCCTGGGGAGGTGGTGGAGTCACCATCTCTGGATATGCTTAAAAAAAGACTGGATGTGGCACTTGGTGCCATGGTTTAGTCGAGGTATTAGGGCATCAGTCAGACTCAATGATCTTGGAGGTCTCTTCCAATCTAGTCATTCCATGTGATTCTGTGTAATTTCATAATTTGAAATTATTTGAGCTTACTTTAGGGACTACCACTTCTGTGTGTTTCTGCCTGTCTGTCAAACTTTAGGGAAGAGAATACAGAATTGTCTCTGCTCAAAGAGAAAACCAAATTTATTCACAG
Source organism: Poecile atricapillus (assembly GCF_030490865.1). Taxonomy (NCBI): domain Eukaryota; kingdom Metazoa; phylum Chordata; class Aves; order Passeriformes; family Paridae; genus Poecile; species Poecile atricapillus. The sequence continues at coordinate 60,607,684 of NC_081288.1, forward strand.
TCAGAAGCCTCAGTCAGATCTTCAGCTGATGCCAGACTTCAGAAATCCATTAAACCAATGAGATACTTATAAAAAGAGAGTTTAGGAATGTTATTTTTAAAAGTAGTTCAAAATTAAATGAAGCTGAAGGACACTAGGCATCTAGAAATTGCAAATTCAACAAATCCATGTCATGATAGATTCTTACTAACCTTAGATTTCCTTAAAATAATAAGAAGCACATTTAAATAGAAGACCAAATAGCAACTTTGGTTGAGATAAAGAAATTTCACAGAGCGAATAAAAAGCTTGCATAGACAGTTAAACAGCTAGACTTTTACATGCCTTACTTCATACACTGTCTAAATAATGCTACAACAGAAAAGAATGCAAATAGAATTGGAGCTTGCAGGTCATTGAACATTTCAAATTCTTCCACTGCCATTTCAGCACAAAGTGCTAAAATCCTTTGTACTGAACCATAGCTAGAATTCCCAGTGCTTGTTGATACTGAAAATATTTATCTTAATCATGGTGGTTTAATGAACAACTGGCAGCACATCAAAGCAAAACAAAATACTGGATGCTTTATTCAGGACATCTGAAAAGATAATTTTAAATGCAATCCCTGCATCATTTTTTTAGAGCTTTTATTTATGAATGATCATTTTGGTTCTTCTGTATATGCATTAGAGAAAATAAAAATAAGTGAAATAAAGAGGATATGAGTAAAGCCTTTAGAGATTTTTATAGTGCTCAGGAAAGTCACACAAAGAAAACAAGAAAGTACTGCAAGAGTACCACACACAGGCAGATTAAAATAAAGCTGTGGAAACAGCAATACTCATTATGCACTTGGCTGATTGTGCACCCATTCTGTTGTTTTGGAAATGGATCCAATGTGTTTGTTCCACTAGGGAGTTTTCTGTTAGGGAATACATAAAATTAAAATGTTTCCAAAAGTATCTAGAATTTTTTTTTATCATATATGTTGGCTATATTTTCAAACAGTTGTGCTTTATCTCTGAACCAATTTTCACATTTTGCTGCCAGTTATTATTGCTCTTATCTCCCACGTCTTTGTTGGACTCCCATCTTCACCTTTTCTTTATGGCTTACATCTCTAGTACAGCTTGTCATTGATTTCTTACTTTATCTTTTCCATAACCAACTCTTTTTGACTTTCGACCCACTTTGCTTTTTTTTTTTTTTGTTTTGTTTTTTTTTTTTAAACCAGGAGAGTAAAAGCCAGCAGGTGGATTTCTCAGTAATTATAATTTTATCTCGTCATCCAATCCAAGCACAAATACCACAAGATGTACCATACATACATGCAGCAATAACAGTTACTGATAAGAATAATCCCACTGACTTTGTGATGGAGCTGAAGGACCATTACCATAAATGAAAATTGCAAGGTCAGAACCTGACTTGGGTGAGAATCTTCAATGTTTACGAGACTGCCACGTGCATCAAATACTCTGCTTTTGTGGGGAGAAATTATGCAAATCTATTCTTTATTATTGCACATAACACAGAATATCCATGCCATATCTTATTTTCACTTTATTTTTGCAGATTCGAAGACAGAAATAAAGCCCAAATCAAATAAATTACTCTGATTTCTTTATTTTCTTTTTTCTTTTTTTCCTGTTTAATAATATTCCACATTAAGTTACTCAAAATAGCTTCTCGTTGAGAATTAGTTGACCTTCATTTTTTCTTTGCTCATTAGGAATCAGTAGTTCTTCACCAAAGAATCAAGAAAAAAATATATTTTGTGTGGTTCATATGCCAGATACTCTTTTAGGGGACTAATGAATTTAAAGTATATTAGGAGGGGGTTTGGGAAGAATCCCCCAAGACTTCTGTGTGGATGGTGCAGCATAGTAGAAAGATGAAAGTATTCAAATTTCAAATGAAGCACCACAGATATAGAGACTCTGCATGAATTTCAACTATATATTCCGTGTGTTGGTGTGCTAATTAAATATTTTTTTAAGTTCATTGGGTTTAATACAGGACCCAGCTGAATATGAATATCTATATAGTGAGTTAGGAAAAGAGATTGGATAAGCAATGGCTCCTGTTGTCCAAGAGTTTTCATGAGAGCACATTAAATCCAGCTTAAATTCAACAACACAAGTGCAGTGAGGATGGTGTTGCTGAGTTTGAGGAGGTGATGCATTTCTGTCTAATGATCTGAGTTATGGGCTTTCACAGCTCCAGTGTCTCCTGGACTCTGTTAACATCACAAGTTTTGCACTGACAAAAGATGTTCATATCAGCTCTCCTGATACAAAAGGAGCACAGAATGAAGGAATACAGCAGTGATAGACTAGAGCTAGACATACAATTATAGAAGAAAAGCCATGAAAAAACACAAACTGAATCCATCTCCAACAGGCTGAGAAACAACCTACTCTGGGATGCTTACACAGAAGATGGTTGTACAGCAAAAGTTAAAATTAAACTGAAATAAAAGCTGAAAGTAACAAGTACAACCTCTTATCTTGCTCAGCAGAAGAAAAGGTAATGTCATGTGACAGTAGCAAGTTATAACAGTGCAGTAACTCTGGTCATATGCCCCAAAAGGAGCACAAAGACTGGGGGGAGCCCAAATAATACCTTGGCCTGGCTTCTCCCAGAAGTATCACAGAATCAATCACGCCATTAAAGGATTATCTCCACAGACCCAGACAGGAGAACAAGGAGAGGAGGGAACCCAAATTGAGGTCTCAGAGGAAATATCACATTGTCAAGGCCCTTCCCAGGACCGTAACAGGACAGCTGCTGTCTTTTTGTCCAGATGTGAAACCCATCACCAGAGGTAAGCATCAGAACAACTTTTGGACTGAGGGGGTATTGCCCTGAGGCATGGGACACGTTATGTGGTGCAGGGAAAGAACTCGGGGATTTCACAAGATTTATTATGTGAAGTTTAAGGGTGGAAATAAAGGTGGGAAAAAAGAGGAATCAAGATGGCTTAAGGAGGAAGAATGGTGGGAAAATAAAGAAGGAAGTAGAATTTGTTGCATATAAATAGTTTGTTGGTAAACCTGTCTGTCCATGCCCTGCACCTGATCTGCACAGACTGTCCTGTTTCGTTACTAAATTCCTTTCTACTCTTTTCCAGATGAGGAACTCTCATGTTCCTCTGTGCATCTGGGACTGTGATGTCAGGCAGACTACAGGCTGGAGGTGGCAGCAGGTGCCAAGACCCCAGTGGGTGGATGTCAATGCCAGAAAGTGGAGTGGGACCTCGGGTCTCAGGGACACAGATGTCCATGGTGCCAACCACTGGAGCAAGTGTGTAAATTGAGTGTGTGAGTGCCAGCAAAGATCAACCAGGTGAGCCACCAAGTCAGTGTGATGGTCTGGGAGTCAGGGGATCTCTAAGAGAAAGATAGGTATAGGTTATGGGGTGGTTATCTGGGATCAAGGGAGTTTCAAATGGTGCTTTATGTATATGTGCATCTCTGAGGGCTTTTGTACCAGCAGCTAGATCGTGGCTGTGGCTTCAGGAGTTTGTGTGTCCAGATGCACACATACATACTCCCAATAGCAGATCTCCATCCTGCTCAGCAGAGGGAAGCAGGATGAGGCAACTGCTTTCTGTTTGTAAGAGCTCTGTCTCTCTCTGTATTGATCTGTGCAGACCATTGTATATTTAAATAGAGTGTAGACATGTTTGTGCCTGTTCCTGGTGTACGTAGGGATTATATGCTCAGTCTCACTACCAGTGAACCTGAGGACATGAAGCTGTGACAGTTTCATCTCTCTCGAGCTGCCGGATTTGTCCTTAATCCACTAACAGCAATGTATTGAGCAAATATTCTTTTCCCTTTTACCTAGGGAAGGAAGTGCAGGCTAAAAATTGTTAAATATCGCTTGAACAAATGCAAGAAAGAAGTCAGTAAAGAACAAAAAATTACATCTTATCTATTAATAAAATATAGTGACAGTGATGTGGCTTCCTAGGAATTCTGTATTGATGGAATTTATAACAGATTTTTGTACTGCAATAATCCCTTTCCCCTCCTATGTCTGCCTCGGTCATAGTAAGGTGATAACCACAATCTTTCATTTCAGGTGATTTTAACTGCTTGAAGGAGTTCTGCTACAAATGTGCCTGTCCAACTTCTGGCGATGTTTTTTATCAGGTTGTCCACAAACAGCTCCTCCTCTTTTAATTTTTCTTCTCAGCAAATTTATGTTTGCTAGGATTTTTGCTTTAGTCACATTGCCAAACCTTTCCAGCTTCTCTCTGTGCACTGCTGCTAGCAGAGGCTCATGGGATCCAATTACTGCAGATCCTACTTCCCTGTAATAGAGCTGTTAGTTCTGTGCACTGTACATGGTATCTATTGAATTCTGCAGAGACATCTGAATTCAAAGGCTTGAATTTTTCATTCTGTTACTACTGTTTGAGTTTCACCTGTTTCACACTGTTCATGCTCTTGAGAACACAATATTTCTAAGAAGTTCCTTTTTTTTCTTCTCTTGGATCTACTAAAGTTGTTCTTGTCTTTCCAGGTTGTATTTTGGACTGTGAGCACTGCTAGCATGAGGGCAATTCTTTGGATTTCTGTTTCAAGTTTCCTGTCTTTCATGGTAGTAGTACCAAGGTACTTGAATAAGTCCCCCCATTCAACTTTCTTTCTTTTGATATCTATTTCTTTTTCAGATTCAGTAATCTTCATTGTCATTACACCACTATTTTTTTTTTGTCCTGATCTCCATATCATTGCAGTGCTACCCAGCTTTGTCACTGCTTTTCCATGTATTGGTCCCATTCCTCCTATCAAATCTAATCATCTTCAAAGGACAGATTACCTGTAATACTACCTCTAACTGATAGCACTCCTTCAAAGTTTTCAGAGTCCTTTGACAAGGAAACTTTTGAAGATATGTGGCAATAGGAGACATCACTTTCTTATACCAGCTGTTATATGGAACTACTTACTCAGTGTGATGCCTTCAAGGACTTTATTCCCTGCACTATAATAAAGGATTTCAATGGTTGTCACTGTTCTTTTGCTAATGTTGAGTGTCTTCGTCACAGTCTATAGTATTCGTTCCCGTGAATGATCAAATGATCTATTGAAGCCTATGAAGACACAGTGTAGTTCTATTTCATATTCTCAGTATTTGCTGTTAAATTTCTTAAGTTGAATGTCTGATCTATTGTATTTGGTGTCATTCTAAAACCTCCTTCTTCCTCCTCAGTAATGTCTTTGGCAGATCAAGTAGACAGAGAACATTGTCAAGGTCTCTTTATGGCAGGTAATGCCCTGATAGCATTAGGATATGTGTGAAGCTTGTGAATTACAATAATGGCAGTATCTCCCTTGCTTTTTTCTAAATGTGTAGCTTTTCCTGATGGGGATTTTCACAAGTAATTTCCTGGCCCTTGTTTGATAAGTCTAAGAATGAACAAATCCACTCTGAGTTTTGTTCAGTTGCTATTGATATTGTCAACAATTACTTCATAGTAACACTAACTCTTGCGCCAGTCCCACTGTCTGCCTGAAGTTGCTTCAGCTTCCATTTTGGAAGACATACACTTTTGTCATAAAATATAAATACACTTCCTTATTGTTATGTTGATGGATTTTTTTTTTTTCTTCCTCCTTTCTATATCCTGCTTTCTGTGTATCTGTATGATTTTAGCTTTTGTATGATTGGTACTAGTCCCTATCCTAAGCAGCTTTCTTGTGGTTCTCTTTTTCCTACAAGTATCTGAACCAGCCATCTTACTGCTGCTAATTTTATCACACTGAGTGATTTGTTTGTATTCTGCTTCCTAGGATGAGTGCCTAATTTTTTGGTAGAATTTAATGCATTGATTTTTCTCCAGCAACATGCTTGGCAATCTCATCTTGGTCAGGACCTTGTCCATGGGCTTTTCATGATATCTTAGTAGGAAGTTTGTCCTGACTCTCTCTTGCTCTTCAAGAGTAGAGGCAATAAAGCCTATTGTAATAAATAGATGACTGCCTAAGAATCGAGTCTTCAGATTATTATTTTTCACCCAGTGATACCAGTCCCTTTGTTAGCAAAGGCTGAGACCAAAAACAGCATGCTGCATTGCAGAAGCATTACCCTAATTTCTTTCTTGAAAAGGCTTGCAGAGCTTCCAAAGGACTCAGGTTCTGTAACTCTCCATATAAATGATTAGAGACTTTCATAAAGTGAAATTTTTTATTGTTTCTTCCCATTTCAAGGTGTTATTGAAGTATCAATAACTTCCCCCTTGATATGAGATACTTTTTACAGCAAGAACAGCCATTCACTGGAATGCCCTTCCCAGGGACATCACTGAAGGTTTCCAAGATGCAATTGGCCAGGGTGCTAGATAATGTCATCTAGGTTCCCTTTCCCATCAAAGGCTGGACTAGGTGATCTTTCGAGGTCCCTTCCAGCCTGGGCTGTTCTATGATTCTATCATTTTAATATAAACAAAGCCTTTGAAAGAAAAATGTTTTTGGCTTTAAGCAGTTAATTACTGAAGAATTCTGATGCTTTAATTTTATTTAGAAAGAAATAGTATTTCCCAAATTAAAAGTGGCCCAAGATGTGAGGACTCAGCTGTTTTATGAACCTCCAGGATTATGAGTATTAACTCGGTTACCTTTAGATTACATTAAGCTTTCATGGATCACAATAAGAGGTATTGCCCCTGTAGACTTTCAGGATAAGGTTCCATAGTATTTTTTCTTGCCTTGAACAGTGATAACAAGTTACCTTAGACACCTCCAGTTGCCTTCCTTCCCTCTGAATAAGGATCAAGGAAGATGAAAAGTTAATGTGGAGAAGCACAGCTGCATGACAGAGATATGTCCCACATGAGTAACAAATTTTGGTTTTTACAAACACAAATACAAACGTTTGTGGTTTCCAGTAGTTTCATTGTAAGTATTTTAAATGAGGTGGAAAACTTCAATCCTGTGAAGATTTTTTTAATTTATTTTTACTGCCATAGTTCAATCACAAAATTTTTCCTCTAGCTGTTTTCTGATTTGCATAAGTTACAAATATCTTATAGGTTAATATACCTCTAAGAAAAGGTATGAATTCTGTACCTATTCACATACCTATAAAAGTACAGAACAGTTTTGTCATCTTCCAGGTTTATATTTAATAATTGAATTTTTAAACTTCACAGTGTGTAAGGTTTTTTTTAAGACATAAAGTAATAAAATTTCTTTTGTCCAATGGTGGCTTTTTAGCCCGGTTATGATACTGCAGAAATTAAAAAAATCTTATTGGATGAGTAAACTGTACGAGAGTTATAATACTGTATAAAAACCAGCCTTGTATCCAGAAGAATTTTAATCAGATTTCTATTGGTTAAAAGTTAAAATAAAGCAGTAGTTGTGATAAGAGGTAATGTTTTGTTTCTTTGCTAAAGCATGATTTGTTTGGAAATGCAATACAATAAACTATAATATAGCAGTAACTGCTGAAAAAATACCTGTTGCAAGTGAGGTTAGCCAGAATGAAGTATGCATGATGAAAGTAGAAAGAAAATAGTATGTACAGCAAAAATAAAATTCAAAGAACTCAAAACAAAGAGATTTTGGGGACCTCAAATCCTCCAAGTGTGCACACCATATACCCTCTTACCGACAAGTTCTGAGTAGGTATTATCTTAACAAGAAAATTTTTAATTATACTTAAGTAAATCTATGATATTCTGCAATAACTGTTGTGAGACCACTCAGGAAAAACTAACAGAAGTAATCAGAACTAATTGGGCTTTATACAATCTTAATTTTGTCTGACAGTTGAGAAACATGAATTCTGATGAGTAATGTAAATTTAAATTGCAGACTATTGCAACTAATGCAGTGCATTATTGTGGATATATTTGTTAATTTCTTTTATTCTTAGATCTAATTTTATCCAAGTCCAAGGTTATTGACGTAGTAATTAGTAATACAAGTTCTTGTTCTTTTGCATGGCCCACGAAAAATAATTTTATGTCTTTAAGAAAAAGTTCACAAGGGCAAAGTGTAATGTGTAATTGATTAGTGTGCGGTGGGGAAAATGGCTGTCTCCAAAGATGTTTCCAATCAAGCTTCACTCCGAATGATCTTTTATTCTAAGTAAAATAAACAGGTTTGAAATTTTTGGGATTTTCTATTTGTTGTCCAGTAAAACCTTATAGCTTCTGGGCTTTTATACAACTAAGATTTATAGTATCTATTCTCCCTGTGCAGAGTCCCACGATAACATTAATAGATGGCTAGTTTTGCCAATAAATCCCTCAAGGCACAGACAGAAAAATCTGTTTCAGATGAGTTGTTCAGAACTAAATCCACATCCCAAATGGAACATAGTACTTAGTTTTAGGATACTCATCTCTAAAAATGCAATGGTGATTTTCTACCCATTCCTAATAAAGGCAAACTTCGGCAAAATCAAAACCCATGGCTCCTGTGAACCCATATATATACTAATCAAGGGTTGGAGGCTTACTTTCTTGGAAGGAATCTAAAGTAATTTGTGATATCAAAAAACCTGTCCCTTGAGGATTTTGCTTCTTCAGTTCCAGAGGTTGGAAGTTCATGAGTGAGAAAGTTAACAAATTTCCCTGACTACTACCCAAATTGTCAGGACTTTTTCATTGTCTGGGAGCATGGAAACACATCTAAATAATAAAGGGACTGGTAAATGGAAGACAGGAAGCAAAGACAGAAAAGGAAATGGAGAAAAGTAGGACAATGAAGTTAATGGTCTCTACTTGGACTTCCATTAGAGCCTATGGAGAAGACACAAAGAAGCTGACACAAACTGCCATGACTATTTAAGGCTGGACAGAAATTAAAACCGTTCTTATCTTCAGGATATGCATATGACTTACAGGCTGTACAAGTGCTGGCATGTTCTACAAACTTGTTTTCTTTCATTCAGCATAGCACTGCTGACCTATATTCAGGTTGCTAACAGCTAGAACTCAAAATCTTTCTCTGAAGAATTGGTCTTCACTCTTTAATTATGCCTCAGATTATTCCTGTTTGAAAGCTCTGTTTTTCCTAATAAATCTCATTCTTTTCTGACTGTAACTTTATTTTTTTTCAACATTGTTTCGAATTTTACTTCAAAGCCTCCTGTACACTTTCATTGCCCTTAGTGATCCATAGTTCCCTCGTTCCTCTTGCCTTTTCTCATGCTTTTGTTGTTTCTTTTTTTCTTGCATATAATCCTCTGCACAGATTTTCCAACCAGTGTGCCCTGGACTACCTCAAATAATGATTTAATTATTGAAAACTGAGATTCTTTGTATTCTGCTGACCTGAGATGACATAATTAAATCTTTAGGCCTTAAACTTCCTCTACTAGTTGGACTCCTAAAATGGAAATTTTTTTAGAAAATATATTTCACAATCCTTTTTAGAGCTGAACAGAAATCTGAAACAGGAATTTGTAAGATTTTGCTTAAATAAAGAAGATTTATCTGGATGCTTTTTACTTGTATAGCTAGTAAGTCAATACTGGTAATTTTTAATTGAAAAACAGTTTTGAAATTACAACTGCAAGCATTAATATTGCAAATATTAAGTCTAAGAGACCAGCTGACATGGGTAGAGAGAAAAAACAATTCTGGGCAAACTTCTGGGACAGCATCACACCAAGCAAGAGGCATCTCCAAACTATCCTTTATTTTAACCCAGCTTTTAAGTTCTTCAAACTAAGAAAGGAAATCTGCCCAAAGTGTTTAGCCAAATAAAGAGTAATTGCAGCACAGCTACCCATATCTAAATCACTGCCTGTATAGCTAGGTAATTTTAGCACGTGATTTAAGTGGAGATAACACATTCACATGTGGTATGTCCAGCAAACCAGCACATTTTTTTCTGTCTTGACGTATCTTACAAAATGTTGTTATAAAAGTTGGTTATTTTTCCATACCATTAGCTTTGCTTGAAATTCCATTAGCATTATTCTAACATATGAAAACTACCCAGACAATGGAAACAGGGACTGATATCCTGGGGATAGTTTTTGGACACTCTTCAGTTGTCCATAACATGTCCCTACCATAGGGTAGGGGTTAAAAAGATCACAGTGCAGCTGGAGCACAACTTGGCAAGGGATGCAAATAATAATAATAAGGGCTTCTACAGGTATATTAGCCAAAATATGAAAGCCAAAGAAATCATACTCCACCTGATGAGAAAGATGCACCAACTGGTAACAATAAAAGAGAAGAAGGCTGAGATATTACACCATTTTTTGCCTCAGTCCTCACTGGTAACCTCTCTTCCCATACCTCTTGAGTAGATGGGCTGTAAGATAGGGAATGGGAGAGCAAAGTCTTCCACTCTAAGCGACAATCAAGTTCAGGACAACCTGAAGAATCTGAACACAATAATCCTAAAAAACCTAATGGGATACATCCCAGAGTCTTGAGGGAATTGGTCAACATAGCCACCAAGCCACTCTCCATGATATTTGAAAACTTGTCCCAAGTAGCTGAAAAAAGCTAAATATTCCACCCATTTTTAAGAAGGGTAGGAAGAAGGACCCTGAGAACTAGTGGCCTGTCAGTCTCATCTCTGTGCCTGGGGAGATCATGGAACAGATTCACCCAGAAGCTGTGCTAAGGCACATGGAGTACAGGAAGGTGATTTGGGACAGCCAAAATGCCTGACCAACACAGAGGCCTTCCATGATGGAATGACTACATCAGTGGACAAGGGAGCTCTCAGTGTCATCTATCTGGAATTCTGTAGGACCTTTGACACAATTCTCCACTACATCCTTTTCTCTAAATCATAGATCTATGGATTTTTATGGATGGGCTATTCAGTGGATGAGGAATTGTTTGGATGGTCCTATCCAGAGAGTAGTGGTCAACAGAGAGAGATGTGTGGTGAGTGGTGTCTCTTAGAGGTTTTTTTTGGGACAGGTGCTGTTAAATCTCTCCATCAGTATTTTCAGTACTTAAAGAGGGCCTGTAAAAAAAGGATGGACCCAAATTGTTTGGCTTACTGGTACAGGAGAAGGGTGAAAGACTTTAAACTGAAAAAGAAGAGGATTGGATTATATATTAAGAAAACTATCTTTACTATGAGGGTGTGAGACTCTGTACAGGTTTCCCAGAGAGGCTATGGATACCCCATCCCTGGAAGTGTTCAAGGCCAGGCTGGATGGCACCCTTAAAAACCTGATCTAGTGGAAGGTGTCCCTGCCCATGGTAGGAGTTTGGAACTATGTCATCTTCAAGGTTCTTTTCTACCCAAATCACTCCATGATTCTACACTTGTTGCAAGGCTGTGGGAGGATGCCTTCTGACCCAGTTGGACCCTTCTACCCTTCCTATTTAAACACTTCCAGGGAAAAGTCAGTTTTGTTGAACATATTTATGTACAATTTTTACCATGCTCAAGCAAAATTTTTGCCTTAATGTGTTTAAACCAAATGTATGTTTTTAATTTCTTTAAGAGTAACTTATAGATTCAGAGTATTAAGGGAAATTATACATTTCAGGTGACAGAAACAACTGAGAATATTCTTCGAATTTGTAAAGAAAAATGAAAGTACTGCAAGTCAGAGCCGGGCTTAAAAATTTAATCTAAATTCTCTGTGAGGAAGAGTCTATTTTTTTTTCCACTGAGTATATAAGAAATCTAGTAGATTAGCCTGCTGTCTCAGGCACTTAAGTTAGTTGCCTAAATTTAAATGGTGTGGAGGCTGTTCTTTCCCCATTCCCACAACATTTATAATTAATCAACTGAAAAGCAGCTCATGAGCAATTCACAGTAGGAAGAGATCAATTCTCAAGGGAAGGTGTCTGCAATCAGTAATCTAGACTGCTCTAACTAAATTTGTGGAATAAATTCTACACAATGAATTATTCTACTTGCTTTTCAACTAGTTTAATTCCTTTAAGCTCTGAAGTAATTTATAGGCATCAATACTTCTAGTTAGCTAAACAATAGTCCTCAGTTTCTGCTAAACTCTTAAATCCTCATAGTCTGAACAGTTGCATCATCTCTAGCAACATCATTTTTTTGTTCAAAAGTTAGTGAAAGTGCTGCTATTTCTGTACTATTACATGTTAGCTCCAGTTTTCCATTGTAACTTAAACACTCTAAATGTAATATAGTCTACAGGTTTAGAATAAAACAAATACTGTACTGTAAATAAAAGTTAATAGAACCAGAATATTTTGGGAGAAAAAAAGAAAGCATTACATTTCATTATGTTTCTCTTCCTTAGAAGTCTGAATGTTCCTGAAGCAGTCATCATTAATCTTAATACAATATGATGCAAATGCCATAAATATTATGCAAACTTGCAAAATTTTAGTAGAAGTTCAGTTACTTGCAGTGCTCTCTGTCTTATGCCATTTATGGCAAAATCCTTAAGAAACACAGAGTTAATCAAGCCTTGGAAATAACTCTTCCTAGTACTTCCTAAAACTTGTATCTTAAAATAATACAGCAGTGTCCGGATTGGCCTTAACAGCTCCTGATATTTTTTTTGACTTTTTTGTTTTTAAATTTGTTTTAATTTTCAGAAATGTCAATATCAAGAAGCGGAATGCAAAATTGTATGTTTACCTCATGTGGAAAATTAAAGGAAGTCTTGATAATTAATAGGCTCACTTTATATTCCAATTACAGTTGTACAATCAATAAATTATTTATATGTCCAACTCATGTGATGAGAAGACATTTCATTACAAGTATCTTAATTATTTCTCAAAAGAAATATTTTTTTGTGCCCAAAATCAGTCAAGATTTTGCTTTCTTTCTCTTAGAAAATTAAGGGATCTTTTTGGTCTAAAATTTCCTGGAGAGAAGTGAAACAACTGCATTTACTTTGACAGACTCTGGGTCATACCTACAGAAATTTAAAATTAGTGTGTTATAGAAATCATTTAAAAAGTTTTAGAACTCCTGTCTGACCCTTAAGGCCTTTCTTTGCTGCAGCTTATGAACTTCTAAAAGAGTAAATTTTCAAAGCAATCTGTAGGAAATACACACAAACCCCCCTTTATTTATGATCAAACTGTATGTGATTATTTTTCATGCATAACTCTTAAAATTCATCCCAAAGTGTCTTGATTGTATTGAATCTTCAAAGTGCATGGAAACAGAATTGAACTTACAAAGCTATTTGAAACTTATGCTTTTGTAATAAAAATGTAAAAACCCCTCCTGGGTTACATATTATGCAGCAGAAAACTTAGGAAATAATCAAAGAGTTTGCAACTTATCTTCATAATCTTCATCCAACAATGTAGTTGCACTCCAATTTTTCCAGAAAGCACTATTCGGCTACTAGACAAAAGAACTTCTGAACAATTTAATGCATTTAGTATAAAAAAAGTCACTAATCCATTTGAAACAGATTCCTAGTGACAAAATAAGAAAGAAAAGCCTTGTACTTTTCAGAGTATGATAGCAAAGAATTGCAGTCTAGTTTGTCTAATTACTGTCCTTCCAATTGTACATGAAAACCAGGTCTTCAATGTGAATAATATGTGTAGTGTGTACTTTTAAGTACAATTCCTTTTCAAATTTTATTTTGTTTGAATGACTGTAAAGATGAGGTCCTATATGTCATCCATATGCTCCTCAGACCAGAAATATTCCAGGGTGTTAAAAGCTGTACCAGTTTAAACTACAGGATCAAAAATATAGTTTTGTAGACTGCAATTAAAGCTTGTGAAAGTAATTTTGCTTTTCTCTCTATAGTTTTTCTCCTACATTCATTTTGATAGAAAACAGAGATGTTAATAGACCCCAGGTGAAACAGTGATAAATTTTCTATTTCATGCTAGGAAAATAGGTCTCTTCTTTCCCCAACTGGTAGAGTTGGAAGAGTTTTTCAGGGAACAGGATTCTTCTCAGTTATTTGTAAAGGAAGATTAAAGTTCCTATGATATTGAAGATTGAGGTTTTTTTGAATTCTCAATTGTTTAGATTTTGGTACAATTCTAATTTCAGTAATTTGCATCAAATTATTATAAATACATATATACATTTGAAGAAATTAGACCTTTTGTATTAAATAATGCATTATAAACCCCAAAAAGGAGAAACCACATTCTTCAACCTCTGACTCTAACTTTTAAATTCTTTACTAAAGATGTATAGTTGTCAGATTCAGTCTCCAAGAGAAGGGAGTTTTCATAGAAAAAAGGAATTGAAATTCTGTTAAAAGAAGCAGAACATTTTGCCTTTTCATCAGTTAGATCTGTTGGATTACAGCTTCATGCTTTGAGAAAGAACAGGGCAGTGAAATGCATTACAAAAACAGAGTACACACTTCACCTTGTCTCCAATGATTTACTTTTACAACATTCTTCTCCAGGTGTTCTGTAGAGAATTGCATCTGACAGATATGGAGAAACATTGAACAGCAAGCATTTGCTAGGACACCCCTGCTGATAAATAAGAGACAAACATGAATATATATGGATGTTTTTGATTCAGAGAAGAAGAAGAACAGCAAATATTTTCTTAAAAAATTATTCATTGACTACATTTATGTTACCATGGTCTTCAGCTAAAAAGCACTGGAATTACTTAGGAAAAAAAAAATCCTGTTTAATTCAATTTTTAATTCAATAATTCAATGAGGTATAATGAAGATTGTAAACTCCCAGACATAAAAGTCTGACTGCAACATGGAGACCACTGAACAATGAGCCCAGCAAATAACAGAAAACACTGACTTTGTGTAAAGCAACTTTAACCCACCTATGATTAGATTTAAAGGCAAGGTAAGGACTGTGAACAGTTACTCAGGCAACAAGTAACAGTGAACTGCGAACCAAAAAGGGAAGATGGAAAAAAAAAAACCAAAAAAAACCAAACAAACCCCCACAAACCTGTGAGAAGTGAATTTTGTCTGAGCGAGAGACAGATAGAACCTGGGTTTGTGAGTTTTCCCCATGGGGCTCATGGAGAAGAAATGAACACTGGGCATGGACTTGGAAAACAGAACTAAATCCAGACAAGAATGTCAAGATAAATGGAAGAGAGAAGGCAGCATAAAAAAACTGACGGCCTGCATTTACTGAACAACAGAACTTGAATGGCAGATCAATAAACCAAAAAAAGAGAATGACTGTAAGAAAATGGCAGGAGGATTAAGAGCCAGTTTAGGAACAGCTATGCTGCAGTGGGCAGCAATGAGGAGAAAGATGCTGAATGAGAAGATAGGATGACAGAAGAGAAAAGCTGCTAGTCCCATAAGAGAAGAAGTAATGGAGATAGCTTTGAGAACTTGCCCGAGTATAAACAAGGACATTACACAGTAAAGGATAGTTAACAGACAGGAGAAATAACTCAGAATAGAGCTTTAAGATGAGAGGCAGTGTTTTTGTGACTGGGGAGCCCTTGGTGAGGACTAACAAATCTGCCACTACAACAGATCCAGAAGAAAGTCAGTATAAAGTCTGCCAGGAATAAGCATGCACACTGTGAGGTCAGGGATGAAAGGAACTTTGAAAGGAACTGGGGGAAATATACAGACATTGATCACTTTCCATGCTGGGACACACCCTAGATTTCAACTATAACAGACCAAGGGGATTACTCCAAACTAGGGTAGCTACTGAGACATACAATTGCCCCAGGTGATATCCCACAGAATTGTTCCACCTACTGGGGAAGGAATCTGGACATGGCCATTATACTCTAGGACTGATTTTCGGTGGTAGACTATAGCAAATTCATTGGGTATTTAAAATAATTTCTTGTACAAGTGTAAGAATGTATTTTTTAATATAAAAATATACTCTGTAGTGTATGGTATACAATAAACATACACTTATTGGTGCCACTCAGTATTACATTAGACATTATTAATGATAATGGGAAGGAAAATAACTAGAAAGTGAATAGTGTAATATGTAAAGGCAGACTCAAAAGGAAAATTCAAAAATAAATAAAATAATATAAAGTTCTAAGTAGATGATGAAGCGCTAATCAACACTCATTTAATATCTTCATTATTATCCTTGGAAAGAAAAATCCAAAGGTATTTCACTTGCTGACACAAAATTGGCAGCCCTGTGAACATGGGAAAGATCAGATCCTTGTAGTGGAAGGACTCCCTGACATTAAGGAATGGAATACAGATATGGATGAAATTCAGCTACAGAAAGTAAAGGTCATTCATGCAGGGACCAATAATGAGAATTTCTTCTATAATCCAGGAGCTTCTCAGTTGGAAACAATAAAGAAGGAAAAACAGCTGGATCTATTAATCAGTCACTGGATATATATGAGGCACCAATGCTATGCAAGCACGAAAAAGTGAATGTGATTCCAGGTTATATAACAGGTTACAGGCCATTCCTCAAAGAGCCATGGTGTCATTCCCATAGTTTTAATGGTAATACACCAGCAAGCAGTAGATTAAAGAGCAGACACAGACATTTTGTAAATTAAATAACCAATGGACTCATACCCTGAAAAATTATTAAGTGAGGGCAGTTTAGCAAAAGCATTGTAGAATTGTTCATCTATTACTATGCACTAAAACTAGGTACTAAAATCAGGGACTGGTCCCTGTTATTTTGGTGTAATGCAATTGCACAATACAGGTTCAGCCACAAGAAAATTACAATTATGGGTTTAATCATGCAAACACATCTATTAATAATTGCATATTGAGGTACTTTTCATTTAATACCTCAGATTCCAAATTATTGGTTTAATAGCTCTACATTTAGTAATCAGAGGACATTTAGAATAGGAATGTCAGTTAACAAGGCATATTCAAATCAATATGCCAAGTGATACATGTGATAATGGAAATCCCCTAATAAGAAGGTCCAGGAAACATAATGCTTTCAAAACTCACACATTTACTCTTTTGTTTATTGAATTTGTTAATCTTTTCTTATGCAGCACAATCATCAAGAGAGATCTTAGATTACTGACCATCACAGGTTGCACGTACTGTAGGTTGTCATTTTACATGAACATTGTAGGTTCCTTCCAACTTTGCATATTTTAACATGCAATAACTTATGTGGAAGAATAGTACATGAACTACTAACAAAGTAGCAAAGTTAACTGTCAAAAGATTGGATAGGATAATTTGAAATTTAGTACTTTTTTTAAAAGTATGCATTGAGAGGTTGCAGATTTTTTCCATGAGCAGTATCAGTTTTCTGGCACTGACATGTGAAGATCCTGATCTTTTTGCAGTTATGCAGTGATCAAGAACTTGGCTCCCTGAGGATTTTCCTTTGCAGCATAAGATTTATTATATATTCTTCTTTCACCTAGACTGACCTGGTTTTATTTTATAATTATTTGAAGAATATTTCTTGCAACTTTTCTCTAACAGGAAGAAAGGAAGTGAAGAAAGCAATCACTAGGAAGTCAGTATGAATTATCTATTTCATTTAAAATCTATTTCTCATAAGGATTAAATATAAATTATATGAATATTTATCATAAGAAAACTGCAGAAAAGATGGATGGAGAATTTATTGTAACAGGATAAAAAAAAAGATGAGGATTTCTAGGGGTACTCAAACACAGAGATAAGAGATAAACAACAAATTCTTTGTATATTTTTTTTGCATTTTCTCATCACATAGAAAATACTTTCCTCTTCGTTAGGCTTTTGTAATTTAATTCCTTTGCACAACCAGGTTTTATGCTACAAAATTTAAACTTCCTGAAATACAAATTTCTATAAGAATTCAGACAGCATTTATACACTATTTAACATTTTCTCATTATTTAAAGACAGTACAGGTGCAATGGACTTATGGGCACAGAATAAAATAACATTCAGCAGGCCAGTAAAGTTTATTTGTTGGTTTTGGAGTTGTAGGGTTTTTATTTTTTGGTTTTTTCTTGTCACATTGTGTCAATCATTTAAATGTGATGGATTGACTTCTGCTCAAATAGGCCAACAGTTACTATTAAAATTGTGCGAGTTAACTTATCAGTCCAGAAATTTTTCTTGTTGATATCTGCTTCCAAAAAATATAAGGATTTATCAGTAATGTCTAAACCAAGACGACAAGAAGAATTTTAGACCAAGCCAAAACCTGCTAGTGCCTTCAACAAAAAGAATCAGTTGAAAGCCATATTTTACCTTATAATTACTATACAGCCAGATTACTTATCTAGAAGGTCAGATTACTTATATCAAAGGATATTTAAACAAGCAGAAGTATGAGCTAGAAGTGTCATCTTCTCCTTGCGGTATTAATCCAAACATTTTTAGGAAACAAGTACCTTTCAACAATGAAGGCATGATAAATACAAAATATATAAAACAAACTTCTAGGATTCTCACCCAAACTTCTCTCACACCGATGTATCTATGTGGCTGACCTTCCTTGCTTTTAGAAACAGAAAAAATTAAAAATTGAAAATATTTGACAAAATTATGTAACAATTGATACAATATGAATGAAGCTAACAAATAATTATCATGGCAGGTAATTTACCTCTGTTCTGCTTATTATAAATCTGGGATACATACTGTCATGGGGTAGCTTTACCTTTAAGACAGCTTGGAAAGAGGTGAAGTTGAAGCTGTTGGTGGCTGATGGGAGTTTTTCCTCCTGACCAATTATCAGTCATTTCCAAGAATTGACAGCAGATCTGACCATTAAAAAGTGAATTCAACTTGTAAACACCTCCTTAAAGAGTACAGTCAGAGCTCTCTGGGCCTTTTTGGTTTCCAGCTTCTGACGAGGTAACAGGCTCTGTCTCGGTCTCCTTCTAATGCCTTATTCTAATCCATATCTCACAGCAAAAAATAAGTAATTTTTTAGTTACTGGTTTAAAACCACGACATATACAAAGAACAGAAAATTGATTACTGTGAGAGCAACAGGTCTCAGGAAGCTCTTATCAACTCCTAAAGTCAGGCATTTTCCTGGAAGAAGCAAAGCAAGATGTATGGAGATAGAAGCAGTTGTACGCAAGCATAACACAAACAGAGGCAGCACACACATGTAAATGTGGTTACCTATTACCATTGAAGGTACTGATAGCATGCCATGTGAAATATAAATCAAGTGAAAATAACAAGAGACAACTCAAATGTGTACACTTGCCTTTTTATGACCAGTAGATACATAGCTGAAAAATATGCATTGAAAGCTTGGCTTTGGAAGAATAATGGTTACATCCAGTGTCCATATGAGGTAGACCTAGTATAAATTCCATCCGAATCTGAGAGGGAGCATATACTTCAGAACTTACAGCATTGAAGACAATGCAACAAGCTAATTCAGGTGAAACAATTTCTAATTATATCTGATCAACACATTTTTCTGGTTTTGTCATAACTTTAGCTTACTGAAATTGTATTTTAAGTACCACTAAAACTTTAAATGGGGGACCTTATAACTCTTTCCAACTCCCTGAAAAGAGGTTGTAGCAAGGCAAATGTTTGTCTCTTTTCCCAGGTAACAAGTAATGGGACCAGAGGAAATGACCTCAGGTTGTGCCAGGGGAAACTTAGATTGGATATTAGGAAAGAATTCTTCACTGAAAGGGTGGTCAGGCATTGATTGGAAGAGGCTTCCCAGGTAAGTGGTGATATCACATTCCTGGAAGTGTTCAAAAGATGTGTGGATATGGCACACGGTGTAATAATGAGCATGGCAGTACTGGGTTGGTGGTTGGACTCTATGATCTTAGATGTCTTCTCCAACATTAATGATTCTGTGATTTTATAGAACATAGAATTTAAAAATAACTTAGTTTTCTAATTAACTTCCAAAACAGTAGGTAAGTTGTCTTCAGCTTTTTCCTTATTGGCCCAGCTGTCTTCCTGTTTTGTGGAAGAGCCAGACAGTTGCATGGAAGAGACAGACAGCAGAGATCCAGAGTAGTGTTGATAGAGGATTGGCTAATATAGGTCCCTTGGTAAGCATATACTACTATGTCACAAAATACGTATTTTTTAAAAAAATTAATCCTTGTGTGTTTTGAGATCTCTTTAAAATACAAGTGAGAGCAACTTGAGTTAAAAAAACCCTTGCCTTCTTGGTCCCTGACTATTATCAATGTCACAGACTTGGATTTTCCCATGTTGAATAAAAAATGTAGTGTAGAACCCTCTGCCTGCAGTCTGATGACATGTATGGTGCACTTTTTCGAGGGTGCTCCCAGAAATTTGTGATGTGCTTCAAGAAGACAGTTGAAACAAAACAGAACAAGAAAAACGTGGGATGAAAATCTTATTCCAAGTTGTGCAAAGTAATACCTGAGAAACATCATTTGGCCTGATGAACAGACATATTTGATCCAGACAGGAGATGTTTACAGAGCCATGCAGTTTGGAGCAGCTCCATTCACAGCACCTTTTTTCCCAGACAGTATCAGAGAGGCTGTTGGAGAATCCGCACTCATGTTCAGTAGGTTCTCTTCACAGAGGTCCCCGGACATACCCCTTGCCTCAACTATTCTATTCATCCTCATAAAACAACAGCCTAATTCTAAAAGACAAGTTTCTTCAAGGATAATGTACTCAAGAAGTTGTCACTGCTTCAGATTCTTTACAAGGAAAAATAGAGATAAAAATTTCAAATTCTGAACAAAAGTCCTGCCGTGATTCTGAAAAGCTGAAAAATAATGCAGATTGCAACACCCTGTCATAAAAGTAAATAAATCTAAATAACTCTAGGAAAGGTTTTTCTCTGAATGCACAAATTTGTCTTTTTACTTTGGTGATACCTGTTGGACAACAAGACTATCAAACACTTGCAGCCTTTTAATGACACAGAGCAATATGTTGAAAGTTCGTGGCAATTGGTGTAAAAATTACGGTGGAGGTGTAGTTTTTCAGAACTTGACCAATAATAGACATACATGGACAAGAACTTCTCTGTAATAAAAACTATGCAGAACTCATTTCACTTATTAAAAAATTAACTTCATAAATTAGTCCTCAGAAAGATACAAAACCAAATTATTAAACAATTTTTCTGTAAGGACCTTGAAGGTATTACATAAGTACAAAATCAATGATTCTTTGTTAAGATGCACTAGGGCACAAAGGAATGAACTTAAGATACAACATGGGAACTTGGAAAAAAAAAAAAAGCTATAAGGAAAAGTATTATATCATGAGAATAGTCAAACAGCGACTCTAAAGGGCTGTAGAATCTCCATCCTTAGGAATATGCTGAATTTGACTGAAAATCACCATGAGCAACCTTATTCTTTTGGAGCAGGAGGCTGGATTGTATGACCTCTGAAGGTCCTTTGCAACCTATGTTATTCTATGGTTCAAAGATTTCATTTTCTTCTTTGATGTGTAACCTGATAAGTTTTACTGGAAGGGGAAAGCAGTGCAATACTTCAGCTTGTGTTAAGCTCTTCTCATGTCACTAAACATCAAGGAAGTTACAGTTTTTCATTAATTACTGAAATATAGAACTTGTAGAGTGTTGTAGAAACTTGTGGAAATACTAAATTAAAAGACAGTTAAGTCACTAAGTTAAGTTTGGCAGTTTGCAATACTTTCTGTGGGACTGATAACCATGCAAATACTGCAACTCTCCATTATTTGTGCTCAATGATAGAACTAAATACAAGAACTTTCTGACTCCGTAAGGTTCTCACTCATGGAGCAATCTTGTAACAAGCCTTTGTTGGCTCTTGCCAGTTTAACTGCTCTCAGTATTTGATGAGCTTCTTAAAACACACGGTATAAAAGCTACATATCCAATTATTGATGCTTTAAGACCAATACTTGTTTAACTGATTTGGAAGCTGACACAGGAAGGAGGGTGTCTTGTATCTCTTTGTAGAAACACTCCTTTAGCTAAAACTTATATATTTTAGTGCTACTGTTATCAAAGGAGACACAGCTCCATGGCCTGTACGTCCCAACCCTGCTGTGCCTCCTGCTGGAGGGATTGGAGAAATTAATTCAGGATATTTCTTCCTGTTCCCATGTTCTCATTTTAGTATGGAAGCTTTACTTTTCATGAAGCTCTTCTACTTTACCAATAGCACAGGCTGGAGTCCTACAGGGAAGCTGCCGCTATCTATGTGCAGCAAATAAATGGAAAGAATCAAAATTGTATGGGCCACCACTTACACAAGGAGCAGTAATTTATCAAGAATAAAATATATATGACTGGATTCAATTGCTGTTGCAATATCATGATGATACATTGAAACAGAAAGATGTTTTTGAATATGTGATATCGTCTTTTACACATGTAAATTTATTTAAATGACTGACTGAAATATGAGAGGGTATTTTTTTATTATCTGCTTTTCCTTTATAGCTAATTTTCACAGTTCTAAATTTTCTTGGTGCTAATTTTAGCTTCCCATGGTTTACATACACTTTAACTTTCACTTTAAGAAGCAGTCTGAACATCTTAAAAAACTTCTTTGCAAATTTCTAATGGCATTACATAATTGAATAAATTATGAAGAATTTATTCACTTTCCCGGCAGAATTTCATCCAATCAATGTAATTAGCATCTAATATTTTACAAATGAAGCTGACATCCTGTAACCTTGCCATTTGCTGATCATGCAGGACTGTTACTTTCAACATTGTCTAATTTCTTGTTATCCCATCTTCTTTTTCTTTATACAGGTCTGAAACTCTTTGAATAGTATGCTGCTCACTGGCCCATTACTTGAACAGTTTCCTACAAAAGAAATATTTTCTTTTTTACTGAAAGAGGGTCAGTCTTGTCACTAGCAGGTTCTTCCTCTGAGGCCGGATGCTCACTGATGCTCTCATTTTGTTCGGGATGTGGTTTTAAAGCCATTCTGTCAGCTTGCACTTTGCAGTGGACTGACTTGATCCAGAAGTTAATTGCATTGACATTACCCTGCTTCAACAAGCCTAAAGTATCAATAAATCATTTCTTTAGTCACTGCACTTTTCCTGCTGCTTTATTGATATACTTCACCTGGACTGATAAATAGGGAGAAAAAGATCTCTTCCTTCTAATATACTTTGCATGCTTAATAATACCTTTCTGAACAAAACCCATAATATTATTATACATGAACACATAAAAATATGTTAGTCAGATTACTTTAGCTTTTCTATTCTTATCCCTTTTATAAGATTTGGTTTTAGGAAGACATTGCATTTAGGGAACACAGCTTTACTTGTTATGCAGTCTGACTGATGAGTCCAACTACAATTCCATAATAAAACTTCTCTAAATAACCCAAAAATTCCTCTGAAGAAAATTATCTTATTTTTTTTCCCTCCCTCCCTCTCCTTTCACCCCCAGATCTGTCTTTACAAGTACCTTATGAGCACATGCTGAGAGCCAAGTGCACTCACACTGTTTATAGGCAGTCCAGAGCAAAAGCGCTTCCACTACTGCGAATAAATTATCTGTTGTAACGTACCTCTTCACTTGAACCCACACTTCAGCACAGCATGTCAACATTGTTTTCATCAGTAAATCAGTAAGCAAAACTTACTGTGAAATTTTAATTACTTCTTCTTCTTTGCCACTAAAACAAAGTGAGACAATAAGCTGACATAAGTAACCTGTCAAGCAAAGATTTTATACCTATTCATAAGAATCTGTAAATGCAATCACATAAAATACTTGTCCAACTTAAATGTGTGGTTGAGAAAAATATAAAAACCCAAAATAGTAAATCAGTCATATGTTATTTATTATGCATACGTGGGCATATAGCTTTAACTCTTGGACATGAAAAGTTGGCTTTGAGAGACAGGAGATTTCTGCATATCTGAATGAAGTGAGAATTTTTGAGGATTTTTTTAAAAAACGAGAGAAAAAAATATTTTTTTTAAAGATTATTTTTCCAATGCTGTTAAAATATAGGTCATACCCTGGGGCCACTAGATAATAGGAAGCTTTATCATTAATCTCAGTCAGATTTTTGAAAGAGTCAATGCAATGGACTTCCACTTAATATTGTTCCCATTATAAGAATGAATGGTATTTTGTATGCAGTGACAAGGAGAAAAGAAAATCAATTTTGTGGTTTTAACCTTAATCAGCATACTTGCATATGGCAAGCTCTCACTCTCTATGTTGTGAATATATGAATCCATGGGTTTGTGAGTGTGTATCCACACAAAAGAAAAAAATGGAAAAAAGTATAGAAATAAATTAGTGAACACACCACTTGAGTTCACTGAGTAAATATTGAATTTTCAAATAAAAATAAACTACTAATCATTTCCCTGCTCCTCATTTGGCTTGTGACTGTGTCTTTTTTTTTTTTTTTTTCAAGATGACTTGCTACTTGACACCAAAGCTGTGGTAATTTCCTCCTGTGGGCAAAAGAGGAACATAATTTTCATCTCATAGGTTATAACGATCCATGTGGTTACTGGCTCTTAATATGTAATGAATAAATTTGAATCTGGTGGCAAGAATGGGGAATAATAGCATATCTAACAAAGTACAAATTTTTCAACTTGCAACCAGAATGGCTTAATACCTTTACTCAAAGGCCATTTTTAATGTAGATAGCTTACTGATTAGAAAAGATCACCCTAAACAGCTTGAATTTAAGGTATGATAACCTTTAAAGGAAAAATTAATCCATTTTCTAAGTACAGCAGACAGAAAGTTCAAATGATAAGAATCACTTGTCAAAACTAATAAAACAGGACCATGTCTAATATTATTTTTTTGCACTACATCTAGCATTTAAAGTTTTAAATGGTGCCTTAGTGAAGAAGTAACGTTGTGATGAGTGCTTTATGTGCAAATAGAAACTAGAAATATTCAGTCTTTTCATACCAAGCCAAGGGAAAGAGAAGCAGCATGAGTAAAGTCTAAGCATTCAGCAAGGTTCAAGCATACGCTTCATTCAAGGAAGATTTATTGGTTTCACTGGGATGTAATTCATTATTATTCATTAGACACTTAAAAAGTTTGGTATCAAACTTGGGGTCATTATAAGATCACTATGCAGTCAAAGTGTTAGGAACTTCCTGAATGCAATTTATCCCATTTATTTTATTTTTAAATAAGTCTCTAAAATAGGAAGGATTAAATAGTCACTCTCTCCATAGATAGCAAAGGCAGTGAATATGAGTACCTTAGTGTTTGTCTCCTCATAACAGTATATTTTCAGTCTGAGATGCATGCTCAAGTTCACAAACTGAGATTAATGTGGCTCTGCTCTGTGAAACCATTTTTGTATCATATGTGACAAAACTACTTGGATATTCATTGCATGAATGTATTATGAAAATATAAGAGCAGAATGCTCAAAAAGAAGAAAGATAAACCACAAGAAGAAAATTTTTGATCAGCATTTCAGGGTGATTAAAATGCGTTGACGGTGTTCTTTTCAGACAGGTTCCTATCATCTTACAGAGCCAAGTTTCTAATTTCATTTTACCCTTTTAGGGAAACAGCACATCAGCATTTAACAGTATGATGGATGCAGTTCCCAAGGGGTGAAAAGGCTGCTGTTGAGAAACAGTAGAGACTGATGGAAGGAAACAGAGAAGAGAATTATAGAACAATACAATTACAGAATCATTCAGGTTAGAAAAGACCTTTAAGATCAAGTCCAACCATTTACCCAACACTGCCAAGCTGCACACCTAAACCATGTCTCCAAGTAGGTAGAAACAATTAAAATCACAGGCTCTTTACCATTTTGAATCTTATCTAGAATATCAAAGAAAATTACTCTCTAATAGATAATTACTTTAGAAGGCACTTCCCTCTAGGCTGTGGACTACTGTTCCATGGATGTTACCTAGTACGATGGATTTATTGTGCCATGGTGAGTACTATAGGGCAAATTATTTCATCCTTACTTGTACTTCATACGAAGGATATAATTTTCTTTCCAGACCAAGGATGCATGCAATAACAGTGTAAACCATTCTTACTGGACAAGAAAGATTTAATACAATGTAAAAAATAAAAGCTACTAAAAAAGGTAATTTCTAAAGTGAATATGACAAGTTTCTTTATAACAAAACTCAGATAAAAATTAGGTTCTGATGGGCTCCTGCTTACACCTGCCTTTGTAGCAAAAACTTTCCCCTTTTGCAGTCATCTCGGAAGCTTTGAGCTCCCCTTGAGTTCTTATTCCTGCACTGGGAAGACTAAGAGTTACCAAGTTTACTTGAAAGCTACTGTCTCATAGGGAGGCAAATGCAGTAAAAAATATAGGATGTAGACAACTACTTTATTTTGCCCATTGTTTGGATTAGTTCAAATTATAGTGGTTTATTTACACTCAGTTTTATTGCTACCAATTATATTTTCATTTAAGAAGGCTGTCCAGCTACTATATTCATATCTGGTTGTAGGTCTGGCCTCCAGAGGGTGTTTCTTAGTCAGATATGCAGGATAAGCATCACCAAAGCACAGGGCATGGACACCAGCAGCCCTGTGAGAGGCCAGGGGGCTTTCTTACCTTTCTTACTGTGCCTTTAAGGCATGAGATGTTACGCCTGGGCATTCATTCTCAGAGTGGAGACTGGAGAGCAATTAGTTCTGCAGCAGTTCCACGAGTGCATGCTGATGACTTTTGTGAGGTAACAACAAATTGGAATCAATGGAGTTCAGCTTTTAACAGAATAATAATGGCAGAAGCAGCTCGTACAAGTATTCACCTTTCAAGCAAAAGATTAGACCATCATGTGTCAAGATTTTTAAAGCAGAGCAGTAGCTCAGCCATGCATCTAAGTAGATGAATTGGGCTGCACAAAAATTGTACAATTGTGTAGTACAAAATCATAGCCTTTTAGTTTATAGATATTTGTGGGGGATAGAATGAACAAACTGATTTATTCAATGAAACTTGTTATTGAACTTACACAATACTCACATTTTTTTAAAGAAATCTCTGTTGGAAGGGAAATAAGCTGTGGCTCCCCAGATTCATTTCCTCTCTGCATTCTTCTGCATTGGTCCATTTCTAATAATTGGCACACACTGAGATGGCATCAGTCTGCCTTATTTAAGCACCCAAAATGAGGCAGAGAGGAACTCTCTCTAGAGGCCTTCAAAGATACCTACTGTTCACCATTTTCTATACACAGTTAAGCATTGCTTTTTTACTCCTGGTAAAGTAAGTGTGAACAAAGGCATCTGTACTGTAGAGATTAGATCCCTCTCTTGGCAAATAGCAAAAGCACACATTTTCTTTTCTTGGGTTTTTGGTTTTTTGGTTTTTTTTTTTGCTTGTTTGGGTTTTTTGTTGTTTTTGTGGGGTTTTTTATTAAATAGAATATTTTAAAATATTTGACCATATAGCATAGGTATCTGACTGTGGGCATTGACTTAGGATGACTGAACACAGAAATAGGCTGCACAGTGTTTTTGGAGTGTCCATCTTTGGACGTATTCAAAACTCAGCTGTACATGGACCTGTGTCAGTTCCTACAGACATCCCTGTTTTGAGAGGGAGACTTGGATTAAAAGATGTCCAGAGGTGCCAGTTGATTTCAGCTGTTTTGTTGATGCTGAATTGATTTTGTGTTTCTTGCTTTTATATATTCTCTATATTCTTTATATATATATATTTGTAGCTCCGTATCCTATTATAGTATTTGTAGCTAACATTTTACCTGCTCCATTAGACAGAAAGAGAAAATAAATTTCCCAGTGGCTCCAATCTGGGGGTCCAAGGTTAGATTCTCTGGGAAGCCAAGGTTAAAGCTAGCTCTCCAAGACACAATTTCATAAACAAAATACTATCTGAGGGGGCTGGGGTTTGGTGGGGGAGAGGTAGAAAGTGTTGGACCAGGGAGGAATTATCTCATTACTTATGTCTCTAATTGGGGACTCTTGTCAGTAATGCTAATTTACTAAACATATAAAAATTGTATGCACCTTATGTTACACGTGTATCTTCAGCTGCTTTCCACCCAGGAAGCTGCGCACCTAAGGATCCGTATAAAGGTAACCCCTTTTTATCACCTAACTGTGTCTGGCTCATGATTTTAGGACCAGCAAAAAGGCTGTGATCACTGTGATTCTGGGATTTTGGATTCCTCCTGGGTCATCTGACTGGCCTTCCGTCTCTTACATGTGTTTTTTTTCATGCATGAGCTGAATCAGGAGCAATTTGTCCTGTCACAATGGCTTGATTTCCCACCTATTGGAAGGGCCATTCTTGGGGCTGGAGATCATGTTTGAAAACAGTCCTCCCTCCTGGAACTCCCCTTTCTCCAGTGTGGTTTCTCATGGGATTCTTGAAAGCACAGCCCTAACAGGTCAAAGTTCGCTCTCCTGAAGGCTGAGGCTGGAATCTTGCTGTTTGCCTTCATCACTTCTCTCAGTATCCTTAACTCCACCATCTCATGGCTACTGTAGCCAACAGCCAAAATCTTCAACCAGTTGTCCCTTCCTTTTAAGGGTCAGGTCCACCAGAGCATGTCCCTTCATCAACAACAGTCATCCATGTCATGAATTTATCACACCAACGCACACACCTGATTTTTTTGGGATCTGCACTGTTGGCCTTCCAGCAGATATTTGATACTTCATGACAAATTTCCTACAAAATAGAGCAAATTGAATCATGTCTCTTGGTCTGCAGTTTTGGGGGTTTATTTAAGACCGTGCACTTGGGTAATACAGAATATATTTCACTTTTTTTACAGCCACCATTTCCACAGTGTGACTTATATATTACAGTGCTGGTTTAGTTGTCTTGTTATATCTCTGTGTCACTAATTTTAAGATTTTTATTTCTGCAGAAAGAGAAATTAATCTCTTCCACTTAAAATCATATTCCCTCATGAGTTACTTAGCAGGAAACAATAAGTTTAACAAAATAAAATTGAATTTGAGCTTGGATGTTAGCCAAACAGGCACCTTTATTCTTTATGAATAATTTAAGAAGCATAGCAAGATAAAAGTATTTAGTAAACAATGTGCTTAACACCCACCTTTCACAACTTAATATAAATCAAATTTATGTTAATTCAGTTGAAGATCATTCCTTTAATTTTTCTTTTTGCAAAGAAAATGACCTCCAGGGGTAAACTCACCACCTGTTTAAGCTAAAGATAAAAAATTTCAGCTACAGAGTGCACTTAGTTAAGGAACTATACAATGAGAAATTCTTGAATGCTACAAGAAATTTAGAACACTAAGCTAAGAAATAAATTAAGTACAAACAAAAGTTGAAGATCAGGAAGAAAATCTATCAACCACTTTCTGACATAGCCTTTTCCTTTCCCTGTTAAAAGAATGTAAATAACAAATCATGAAAAAAATGTGAATGAGTAGAGAGAATGCGAATGTCCTCAGGAGTGTAAGAATACATTAAGTTCTGTTCAGACAAAGATTCACCCGCTATGTGAATCCTCCAGACTTCAAATTCATGTTTAGATTCTTCTCATAAATAAATAGTAGTCCTATATAGACATAAAAAGGCCCTTGGTCTACTCAGTTGTGGAAAAAAAGTGAAAAGCCAGAAAAACTAATTTGTGCATATCTGTACATTAGGTATGACATTTAACATGCTCTATAAGACAAAACAATTCACAAGTGAAGGTATCATGCTTATAATTTCATATTATCTGACAAATAGACACACTTCCTGGTACATATAATTGCCTCAGGCTTTCTGCAGAAACTGGCAGGCATTTCTAACCTGAACTAAGTTGTACTGAGCTTATCTTTTCCAAGGCTTTTTGTTACTCTAAGACTTAGATATGCTTGATTGTAATGAAAGTTAAATCATGGAAGAAAGAAAGATGTTTAAATTGGAAAGACTGGCCTGAAGAAATTGAAAGCTTTTCTTGGCTATTCACAACATTTTAGTCTTAGTTTAATGTGCAAGTCTTCACAAGTGATAGGGAGGAACGCTGTGGTTTTATTCATTGAGGGTTTTGTAGGCTTCTGAGTGAAAATTATAGAAGAAATGGTGCAAAGTGCTGGAAGGATTCCTTCCCTCCTCATGGCCTTTTAATAATGCTGGATGCATGAATTGGAACTGAGGATGAGACAAATTACCAGAACTGGTGTCAGGAATATATTGACTACACTGGATGAACTCTGTTTTTGACATCCCATATAGGTATAAAACCAAAACTATATGTTGAACATCAGCTCCTCATCATGAATTACTGTTCCATGACTTCCAGTACTTCATATATTAAGGGCAAATTGGCAGCAAGGTCATGCTGCCTACAGGGAGGATCTGGAAAAATTTCCCAGAAGAAGCTGAAATCAGAAAGACTTTCTACTTCAGAAGATGAATTTTAGATATGGCATCAGCTCTCCAGCCTAGAAGGCAGATAAGAAGCTCCCTTGTACTCGTATAAGCAAAGCAAAGCAAAATTGAAGCTCTGCACTGCCTTGTTTAACACCAAGGAGCCAAATTTTAAATGTAGCAGTGATTTACAACTCTCAAACACATAAGTTATTTGATTAACTCCTGAGGAAGAGCAGTGTGTTTTAGCATACTAATAGGAAACTTGACCTTGACTATATGTCTGTTGTGAATAAGGAGGATAAAGGGAAAGAGCTGAACAAAACTATAATCCAATGTGAGTGTTTAAGTATTTAGTTAGAATTTATATTAGTGGCAAATATTCTTGCATATGAGCAACAGCTAAGATTATTCTTGGACTATACGTAAGATACAACACAAACAAGTGATATGAAGTAATATGAATTATGCAATAATATGAATTGGGCTATATTTAATATTTTAGAGTGGAATTCATCTGAGAAGATGTTGGGCATCTGCTGTTCACCTGCACAAGTCACCCTAAGATTTTTGAATGGTATGACAACTATTTCTGTTGATGATTTAGGACTCGTGTTGCTAGTTTCAATGTAGATTCCTACATTTGGTTATAGTCATAATCATAGACTGTGATAGCCTAATTGACCATAACTGCGATAAAAATGTTCATTTTAAGGTGGTGATAATAGCTTCCCAGCAACATTTTTCAGATAGCCAAAAATTCACATCCTCCATTCTGTAGACCCAAAAAAAATATTGGTTTGGACATGAAACAAAAGCAGTCACCTTCATCCAGAAGAATGCAGAAAGGCAACTGTGGTTACCTGTCCTCCAGTTTCGACATGACTTTGAGTCAGGTCATATTTAAACACTGAAGCAAATACTTAGGTGTCTGAAATATGAGTGTCCTCTGTGACATTTCCCTAAGATACCATATGCACCATAGATCAACTCAATTAGGATTGTTGTGGTTTAGGATTGGAACCATGTACTTTGAAGCTACCATTCCTTCTTTTTTTTTTTTTTTTCATGCAGCAGTTATCACAAGCATTTTTTTTTTCCTCAAGACATATTGAGTGAAAGTATGTTATTCCATTCTTTGGCTCAGGAAATATGTCTTATATATGTGCAGAAACAGCAGAAATACAAAAAGGCTTTGATAACAAGGTGTTAGTAAATTCAAATGCATTAATGTCTTTCAGTATCACTGAATGTGCCTTTCATGATATACATGAAAGTAAGAACATAAATAGACTTTTTAAGCAAACTGGGATTGTAATGAGCTTGGGTTATTCAATAAGTGTATTCTTTCATACTATAATCTTGGGATTAAGTTTCATTAATTTATTTATGTGGTTTTAGTTAAGCAAGATAATTACAAACAAATGATTGAATCTTTTATTTTAAATGTAAGAAAGAATACATTTCTACATTAAAATAAATTCTTGAAAAATAAGGGATATTTGCAAGAAAGTAAAATTTATCATATATTCACACCATTGCATATCTGTCTTTACAGAAGATGGTTCACATGTGGTTGGCCCTCACTCTTCTGATTATACCGA
The DNA here is from genome assembly GCF_030490865.1 of Poecile atricapillus. NCBI lineage: Eukaryota > Metazoa > Chordata > Aves > Passeriformes > Paridae > Poecile > Poecile atricapillus. Next base: position 60,639,393 of record NC_081288.1, read on the forward strand.
AACCTTTAAATTGAGGAACTGGGTAAAGTTACTTCATACTTTATGTCTGTCTGAGTCTACAGCTTGTCTGAAAGGAGGCGAATGGGTGTCTTGATTTCTAGATTCCGCTAGGCTATGGTGGTAGGATTCACATCTCCAGATCCACTCATCTGAAAACAAGGTGTCTGGCCTAAAAAAACACTTTGGTCTTTCTACACTAATAGGAAAAGGTAGATGCTCCTATAGATTGAGTCATCATAACCAGATAACTCTTTAGATTAGATATTTGAATCCACTGTAAAAGTGTTTCAGTCTCAGATGATTATAGAAAGAGTCAATAGAGGACTTTTGGATTATTTACCTAAATGGCATATGGGAAAAGAAAGGTGAAAAGAATTCCACTTTGAGGGTGTTCACCCTTGGCTCTCCCTCACATTAGATGGACAGCTGTTACAAAATATCTTGTTCCTCGCTACTAAGGTGTTGCAAATTGCACTGAATAGTTCACTATTGTACAAGAAGGAATAATAGCAGCAGTCAAAGCAGCAATACCTCAGTCATACCTCAACTATTTTCTGCAGATCTACTGTACATATAAACTGCACCTTTAAATACAAAGTTGGGAGGTTCAGAATAATTTCTTACAAGATTTTAAAAATGTTTTAAAAAAATTATGGGGAAGAATAAATTGGAGAACAAAACCAGGTCCCTGATTTTTTTTTTTTCACTACCAACTTTCAGACTAGCTTTATCCTCTGTCAGAGTATATTTGCTATGTTAGTTACCAATTGACTACTCACACATGCAAATCCTCACTGTGAAAGCTTTCATATTAACAAAAGCATGTGCTTCATAGGTAAGATTAATGTTTTTCTTTCAAATATGGCAGACATTGCATATTTCATATCCCTTTTCAAGGCCTGTCCCACTCAGAATGTACAGCTTTTACTTGAAAACAATTACACTATATGAAGCACTGCCTAAAGTATGATCATTTGAGTATTACTGGTGCAGAAACTTCAGGTCCAGAAATATGCCACATTCATTTATTCTTGCTATGATAGAAAAAAATAAAGCAGCATGGAAAATAAAAGTTCCTCTTGAAAAACACAAGAATATTAAATGCAATTTGAAACTGAATTGTCTAGTAATGTTCAACGTACTTAATCTGTCTGTTTTTCACAGAAGAGGGAGGTTAAGAAAGTGAGGAAAATTTGAAAAAAGCAAATATAATCTACTGCTAAAAATATGCCTTGCCAAGCACAATTTATAAAGCTGCTAAACAGCTTTTGAGAGATTTGGAAATGCCTGAAGAAAGCTAGCAGGCAGAAATGCTAATAGTTAAATAAATCCCATTCTTACACAAATGTCCGGACTTCAACAGAAATGGTTAAGGAATTGTGAAAACTGCCAGCAATCTGTCAGACTACAAAGCTAAAACAGTGCTTCTGCGTGTTCAGGCAGATTACCTATCCACCAGCCCAGGATTTTGCCTTTAACAAAAGCAAGGGGATTGCATCATTATAGAAATCCTGCCTTTAGAAGAAAGGTAGTGTCATCCTACTATAACATGGGTGGATGAATGAAATATATGGATGAAAGCAGGTACTGCAATCATGTCAAATCAAAATATAGTGAAATATATTCAAAACCTGTCATATAAACCATTCTCCCTAGGTTTTCTTTGTGAGGATGGTCTCCAGTGCTCTAGTGCTTTCTATTTGTGATCAGTTAGATCACAGTTCCTTCTAATATTACTACAATAAACAATAATTTGCAATCCAAATTGCATAGGCCAGAGTAGCCTTTTTTGTACAATTTGAGGCCCATGAAACAATTTCCATTGGTGCAATGCATGTAAGTATAGTAGTCACAAATAGCTACATAGTTAAATGAGAGGTTTTCATCCAAGTTTTGCAAAAGTACAGTGCTGAGACAGCTTTCTAACTGAAGTAGTATAAAAAAATTATAAATACTTTGAATATGGAGTGCACCTGCTTCAGGAAATAAATCATTATATGTGTTTTATGCTAGACTTTATATGATGCAATTACCTGAAACAGATTCAGTGACACAGATGATCCATTCCATCTTTTGGCCTGCTCAGAGTGGATATCATTTTGTAGGTTGCTCAAGAAAAAGGTTTACAGTTTTCTGCTTTCCATATGTTGGCCCTTTCTTAGATTCACAAGGTTAATAGGATGGCTATATCAATGTGTATTTGGTATTTCTGGAACTGTGCATATCAATAAGGATTGTTCTTTGATTTCATCTTCCTTCCTTTGACTTAGAGACTCACCAAATAAAAATGAGCACCATGTTGGTAACTTCCTTGGAGATACACTGATTTCCACCAGAAGAGGTGTAAATCTAGGCTATTGTTGCCTCATGCAAAAGTACAAAGAGATTTTCAAATGGAAACTGTTTGAAGCTGTACTTTGTTTGCCATTAATTGCTGTGCATTCCAGAAAATTACACATTATTCTCTGGAATTTCGATGTTGGAAAGCCACTGCTTAGCAGGTAATGTCACAGGAAATTACTTCTTTTATTATCTGCATGTGCTTCTAGTGATTAATTCACAGTCAATAGTTCTGATGATCCCTTCCCCACTTTTATTTACTTCAGTGACTCTCTTGAATTTTCTTTTTCTTAGGGGTATGAATATATCAATTTCTTGTTAAATCATGACTGGAAGAAGCAATGCCACTTTTTGTTTACTAGGCTTTTCCATTTGTACCAGCTGCTATGAGGCAGAGCAGAAATCCTGCTTAAAAGTTCTCCAATTATGCTTCATTATTTTATAACATTTTCAACAGCTGGATGCTTAATTACATGCACTACAGAGCAGAAGTATTTTCTCTCTTTTGGCAAGTGTGCAGCTGCAAGTCTTGTGGCTTTAGCATGCTATCTAGAACACATTAATCATCCTTCTAAAGATTCCTATCAGCAATAGCAGTGGAAAATAACTGAGAATGAGTTATGCAACAAGCAAATGACCAATTGCATATGTACTTTGAATATTATAATTTGCAGCTTAGTGCTTGAAAGCACCTAATACTATGAATGAAATAACTTAGCAACTATTGATTGTTGAATATTTATCATTGTAACTATTTTAATAACAGAATTGACATGATAAATTTTACAGAAACCAGACAGAGACCTCTTGAAAGGAAAAAAATATGTTCATAGAATACACATTTTAAGTTTTTAGGACTTGAAAGTGGTATTCAGAAAATAATTCTATTTTCTCTGATTAATTTTTTGCACTTCATTTCAATGTAGGCCAACACTCATGAAAACAGTGCTATAAATCTAAGTTCTGATAAATAAAATTAGTATCGATTCAAAGTATTAATGACCATTTTATTCTTAAGAAATGTATGAAACCTCAAAAAATCTGAAAGACAAAGTACTTGTTAGTTTAAAATCTATTCTATCAGCTCCATGGAATCTACATAGCTTTCTTGTGTAACCCAAGGGGACAGCTTAAGGAAGTGTTAGAGGTGACCCATGTTGTTTAACCTAAAGGGGCCCTATAACAAAACTGGAGAGGGACTTCTGATAAGGGCATAAACTGAAAGGACAAGGGGGGTTTGAATGGGGGAATTCAACTTTTCAACTGAAAAAGGAAAGCATTTAGATTGCATATTAGAAAAGAATCCTTGGCTGTGAGGGTGGTGAGACATTGGAACAGCTTGTCCAGAGAAGTTGTGAATGCCCCATCCCAGAAGTGTTCAAGAAGGGAGCTCTGAGCAACGTGGTTTAGTAAAAGGTGTCCTTGCCTGTGGCATCTAGATGATCTCTAAGGTCCTTTCCATCCCAAGCCATTCTGTGATTCTGTGGTTTTCTCTGCTCTTATAGTTGGACAGAGAAACCCCTGCTCACCAGAGCACCACAAACACAGCTTGTCAGCTGGCACCCTGGGCTGAGTATCAGTATTTGGGCTACATATGTCATTCTATAAATATTGCACAGCTTTTAAATCACACAGGGAAGTTGCATGAAATAACTACTTGACAGGATGGAGGAAGGCATGAAGCCCAAGACCTGGAGCAGCTGCAAAAATTCAAAGATCTCTTTACTCACCTGTTTTGCCAGGTAAGAATGTATATTGTTTGGAAATTTGAATCTGTAATACTGCCTGAGTTGGGAATATGGTTACCCAGTGCAGAGTCCCTTTAATAAAACTGTTTCATGTAGCTGTTTTTTTTGTTTTTTTGTTTTTTTTTTAATTTAAAAATAAGTTCAGCAATTTGGGGGGAATACACTGAGAAGGAAATGGACAAGATTTTTATGAGTAAGTACAAGATGGGATGAAAACTCTCAGTTTAATATCTTTTGTTGGATCTCATAATTCCTGACTTCTCAAAAGAAACTGGACCTAAAACTACTTTGCTGACATCTGACTCTCTGATTTTCAAAATCTGAAATATCACTACAATAAAGTGTGATTTGTTGATCCTTAAAAGTGGAGCTGCTAGTCTACTAATAGTAAAACTACAGAAAAATGTATTTTTATGTATTTAGAAATTTCCAGATATTAAGGAGGACACAAAACAGAAGACACACAGAGTGAAAAAGAATAACTGCTGCAAGAAAGGGGTAAAAGTAGTTTTCTCTTTAATGTATATACTTTCTACACATTGATTACCCCCAAACTACTCCTACCATTGATTATTGACTACTTCTGTAAAGAAGAAAGCCATAAAAGGCAACATAAATAAGAAAGCAGTAGAAATATGTTTTATAGGGAGAAAACAAAAAAAAAATTACCTTGTCTGATTTACAAGAGCCCCTTGTGACTGCACTTCCAGTCATGAGAACCATATATTCCCTGACATCTCAGCCTGCCCCAGTGTCTGCATCCTTCCCATGCTTACACACTGACTTACTCATTTCCTAACTCAGTCTTCAACACTACACAGGGTCCTTGACAATACAAACTCCCTCCTTCCCCCAGTAGCCATTCTTATCCCACTTGCCTGTCACTGCTTACTAAATGTGCTTTTAGCAACCACAGACTTCCTCTTCTCCTAGTCAAATTTAAATACATTCCAACCTATATTCTGGGCTTCATAACTGACTCAGTTCTAGCCAAGGTCTCTGACTTTCTCTTGTTACACTTGGTCTGCTTATTGGGGAGTGGACTTGACATTGTATTTTCACAGTACCTTCCCTAAATCCATTATGATGTGGATAATAAAACACAAAGTGAATTAGATTGATGGTTTAGATAAGGGGATACAGACAAGATAAACAGATTCATTTCAATAGTAAAGATGACCAGACACAGTATGAGAAATTTTAGGAAGATTTAACCAAATATTCAGCTTTACCCAACACCCAGCTGATAAAAAAGAAACTGCTGCTGTGCTTTGACCAACAACCTGATGTTCCTTTGAGTCCATTGCAGTTGCTCAAAATAGTTTTCATGAGTGTGCAGAGAATTTTGGCTACTAAGCAGTAATCACTCAAGCTTGTTAAAAACATGAACATTTTGCATCATGTCTCTTCAAACTCAACACATAGAAAACAATCTTATTCAAGATTAGAAGATGAGCTTTAGACAAATACACATTGTATGATCTATTAAAATAGAATAGAAGATTAATAATATGTCATATAAAATAACTTCATGTGGACATTAATATATTTTCATCATGTTATGATTGTCTTAGTGTAAGGTGCTAACGAAGTGTTGCTAGCATGAAGAATTTCTATTCTTTTGTTTCACAGGGACACTATTTATTTTAATCAAATAAATATGCTACTTTCAAGAGATATACAGGCAATGAAGGAAGGTAAGCAGGTGGCAAAAGACACAAGACTCTCATTTGGCTACTGAGTTAATTTTCTGCACAAATAAGCCATATCATGATGTTTAATTCCCTTGTCTGTTACAAATGATCCTCTAATACAAATGAATATAGTATGAAGATACTTGCCTGACTGCCCAGATGCAAATTTAAACATATTATTTTAATTATAAAGAATATTTGTGCCACAGATAATTTTGGAGACAGTCATAGCATAGTGTTACAATACAGTAATTACATTTCAACGGGAACCTTTCACTGTCAGTAAGAGTGTTAATCAATAATTAAGATATGAGGATGAGTAATGCAATAAGCCAAATTAGTTTCATAGCTGGTTGCTAATATTGATGACTCAATTACAGGTGAAAAGTGAAAGCATTTTGAAAATGTTTTTGAATATGCTTTCAGCACTTAATTTTTAACATATTATGAATATAAAACATTACTTTAGAGAAGAATATGTGAAAGACTTGTTGTAGCTGGAAGAGGACATTAATTGCCATGATTCATTTTTGTTTCTACTCTAAAGACCTTTTAAATGTACTCAAGGATCATCATCTGTAAGAGTGGCAATAAGGCTAAATTTCACCAAAGGCAACTAATAATTTGAAAAATCAGATCCCAGCTTTCCACCAAAAAGTCACATTTCAAGTTCTGACAGTGAAAATGTAAAATTATGAATGCAGAGTTCCAAGTAATAATACTAAGACAGCCTGTCATGTTGGAAAGTACAGAGTATCAAAGCCTTCTGACATCACTGTAGTTCATTCATGTCTTTCATGGGGTAGACATAGTTGAAACAGCACCCAAATTACTAAAAAATATGCAGCAGTATGAGACAACTGCCAAGATTTCAGTGTTACAAATCTGTCTTCAGGAATTTTTCAACAGGCTCACTCAGAAAAAAAAAGTCAGAACATACTGATTAAAAAAGAAGCAACAAAAAATAATCCCCGCATAGACATTCCCAGATTTTATTAAGGAATCTATGCATTGTGTAGTAAAGGTATTCTGATTTATGATTCTGAAAATGCTGTAATGGAATACACTGGTGAAGCAGAAATACATGAAAACAAAATTGTATCGTATTAAACATCAGGGGAAAGAGTGCACATTGTTCATCTAAAAGCACAGTGATCGAATAAAGCTTTCTCTGAGATTAAAATTCTTCAAAATTTAAAATGGGAAGCTTCAGATATGAGGTGCCATAGATAGCATTAAAAAAATGAGGTATCTAAAATCAATTGGTGTCATGTTCCCGTGGGTTACCTTCTTCGCAAGATCAGACAGCTAACTCAAATCTCAGTGCATTTGTTTCTGCACCTGATGTGACCCATGTACTACTTGGAATATAGAAAAAGATAATTTTATGAATGAAAAAGGATTCACACTGGAAGTACAGAAATAATTTATAAATACTTACTCTCCAGGAAGGAATACCATATCACCTAGAGGGCTGATGCTGACCATTTGAGAAGAGTGCCATGATCTGAATTTTTTCCTTTAACTCAGGACTAGTCTCATAATCTCATAACCTCAACAACATGCTGCTGCCATTTGTTTTTGAAGAGATAACCTCTCTTAGTAACCTTAGGAAGGCAGCCAGCAGGTCAGGACTCTAACCCCAGCCAGGCAACAGGGCAGGATCATGGGGACGCCTTCCACCAATTCCACAGAAAGGGAATTGCACTGGCAGGTGAGGAAGATGTACTTAAACATCAGAAATGGGGTTTGGTGACTTCAAGAGAGAAGCAGCTTGTCAGTAAAGCTGGGAGTGAGAAGTGGGATGGAGCTGCACTGTTCTACAGAGCCCAGCTTCCTCCCAATGTACCCATACTTCTGCTGCTGCTGTACAGCTTCACCACCTGTATGTGACTTCTTAAAAAGTTACACTTTATGACCCTGTGTAGGTTTTTTGCAGGTTTTTCCTGGTCTTTGCAATACCTTTTGGATTCTTTAGAATTGTAGGATTGATATATAGAAATTAGTGTGGAGGTAGATGATTAAAATAAAGAGCTCCATTATGGATATATAAAACTCTGTTCATAACTTAGTAGGCTTAATAAAGTTGTTCTCACCACTAATGTCTTCTTAATACCACACAGTCTCCAGGGATTAAGAGAAAATCGGTTCTTCCATGGAATAGAGACAGTAATAGAATTTGAGATACTACAAATGTATGCAGCAGTTTTAAGCAGATGGAATAATGGTGAATTATGGATGCATTTGCCATGAGTATTGAATACTTAACAGTGGTTAGTGCCTTCAATCAAAGGTACCAAATAATAGAAAATATAGACAATTTATATATTCTGAGCACTTTGTATGTTAAACTAGCAGTGCAATCCCATGCACTGCTGTTAGGACATATTCCAGATGTGTTATATGCTTCAGCTGTGGGGAAAAAAAGAGGAAAATGACTGAGAATAAATGACAGCATGCTTTATAATGTCAACACCTATGCAATGCATATAGAACTGCCACATGGCAAAGGAATCCTTACAGCCCCAGTATCACACCTTAGTAAGCAACTGGACCCTTGCCCTTCAGATTTGCACAACAGCTCACACTACTGAAGATGTTGAATTATGGAAATGTGGGCATCTTAGGCAAGATACCTTTTTTATCTTATGACTGATCAATTGCTAAAGGATGTTGGACTGCTGGGTAAAAAGTACTTTGACTTTCCATTGCACAACAGAATTTAGGCCTTTCCATTTCCCTATGGACTATGACACTGGTTACAGAGATGAATTCGTAACACGGAAAAAAAGCATCAATAGACATTGAATTTTAATACAGCATAAGAAAGGAATAAGCCTAAGTTTGTGGTGTGAATTGTATAAATGAACTCTGGCTATTTTATTTGTCAACAAAAAAGGAGGCTCTGGAAAATCCGAGGATTATTTCCCATCCATAAGGTTGATTTCAAGTGCTCAGTAGATAATGTGGAAATCATCTCTGGTGGTCAGTTTAGCTACTTTCTGACTAATTTTATGTTTCTGGGACCTCAAACTCTGGAAAGGATGTTCTGACATTGCAGAGGATATAATTGCAATAGTATTGTATGGAAATTAAATAAATCTTGTTGCAGTCTAAAATAAAAAGCCAGGCTTCAGTCACCCTAATCTCTCCCAGGAGAAAGTGGAAAGACACATACGTCTCTACAAGGTGAATGAACCCATGTAGGGTTACCTCAGTCATTAAAGGTAACTCTAATTCTAATTAGTCACCTTGGAGAGGAAAATAACTTCATAAATTCCAGTAGAGTAAACATAATTTTGTGCAGTTCCAGTTTATTTAATGGAAAAAATGAAGGAAAAATACACATGCAGAATTTGTAGAAATTCTAGATTCAATGGTACTTATCAGAAGTGTAGGCACATTTCTGGGCAAGTGAGAAATTGTGAGCTGAGTAAACAGTAAACTAGTCAGCTCATAATTTTTCTTCATTTACATAAGTCATTGCAACATTTATTTAACAATCCGTATATCTGTGATTGGAAAATTATTAGCAAACAAAAAATGTTAAAATTATTTTCCCTTTTGGATATGATAATTTTACTATGGTTTTGATAGTTGTTTATTTATCTCCCATTGTAAGACTGTGAGAAACCACAGTGCATAGCATTCAGAAACATTAAATGCAAAAAATGCATTCTGTTCTGCTTGGAAAGTAATTGTCAAATTTTGTCCTGGATGACATTTTCAGATATTTGCTTCAGGTTAAATGTACCATTGCCACATTAAAATCTGAACACATTTCACAGCAAAGTACCTATTTCTGTCAACAAAAATCAGCTTCTGTGTTTGAAGAAGCCACCTGGAAAACTTCAAAGAAACATTTTGTCTGGTAAATATATATATATTTATATATACATTATATATATATATATGTAAAATATTATACACATTTTTCTGCGTGCAGTACTGGTTTCTGTCCATTTACAGTGCTGCTTTCTATATAATTGCTATTTTGATTATTAGTCATGAATTTGACTTTTCTTAGATAAATTTTGTTATCAGTCTGTACTGGCAGTCTACTGTCTTGTGTTGAAATATTTTAATATTCTTTCTAGACATAAAACTAAAAAGAGAAGCCAGACTTTCACAAGGGAAAAAGAATATTAAGAGAAGATAAAAGTCTCTTCATAACATGTTCCTCAATTACTATTTCCCTTGCTAGCGTTAGGTTCCTATAATTGCACAGAAATGAAGTACAGAATTTGATGCAAGGGTCATTCAACTATTAAACTATTCTGTATGATAAACAACAGACCTGTTCACTTGTTTTTGGAAATATAAGCCAATGCTTTTAGTAACTATGTGACTGTAAACTTCTGAGGATTCAATTTAGTTCCTCATAATATCTGTAGTTTCAAGGAAAAAAAAAGCTGAAGCAAAATTTTCAGGGGACATCTATTTTTTATATGAATTTAAATTAGCAGTAAAATCATAGGTAGTATACAATTAGATCCTATACAACATTAAAAAGTAAACTTTACCTATTCTGTCATCCTAACTGTGAAATATATCTGGCTTTTAAATAGTGTCCCCAGTGAAGCTGTTAAAATTTTGTGCATTCATCTAAAGCAAAACTAATACACTGAATACACAGTCAAGAGAGTAGATAAATCATCTGTTGCATCTGTTCCATCTCAAATACCCAAAGAAAGTGTCAAAGTGGGCTGAGCCTTGATAGGGGTAGTGCAAGGTGTAAGGCAGATAAATACTCAGCATTAGATCCTGTGAGAGATATTGAGTTTGACAAGAATTTCAGGAATCTCGGCCCACAGATGAACACTCAGCATACTGTCAAGTGCTTAGGAGGGTTGTAGAATCAGAGAGAATAGGGAGAGAAAATTGATCCACCAAGAAAGGTGATTTTCATGACTAGCACCTGCAAAGAGATGAGACAGTTCACTGTTGTCCTTTCTACGAGGGCAGGAAAAAGGAAGGGAGTGCTATGGTTCACATCTAATATACCTGCTTAAATAATCAGGGCCAAATGGGGGAGAAAAGCTCTTTATTTTTCTGACCATTGTGCTTGCTACTGAAGAGAGATCTGTTAGGTACTTCAGAACATGAAATTTCTGAACTAACACGGTCTGACCCCAAAGAATGGAGGCAGAAGACAGGCACCTCAGGACTCATGCCAGAGCAGTTGTAAGCAGATGGAGAAAGAAAATCATAAGGATTGTGAATAGGGCATATCTAATTTTAAGCAGTGTTCACTTTAAGTGTTTTAATTCTGAAAATCCCCCAAACTCTGAAGTATACCCTTGTTTCTTTCTACACACATACTGACAATATAAAGATGACAAATAGCAGAAGTCCCAGCCTGTGCAGCTCTATCATTCACTTCCAACATGATTATGAAACCTTATTCATGGTTATCTGCATTAGCCATATTGATCAGAATTCTGTCAGTGGTAAGGTGGAAATGATAAAATGGAGTGGGAAATTCTCTGTGATACTTATAGGAGAACTGCGTGGAGACCATTTTCTGATAAGATTTTAAAGGATTCGGTGTTCCACAGTCTACTGTGTTTGAGCCTGCAGGTTATAAGCTGGGCTAAAAGACTGCAAATGGGCAGTGGAGGGGAAAGCTGGCTGATTATTCCAGCTATTTCTGTCTGGGTCAGTTAAACCACTTCAGAAAAAAGTGATGGGAGAGGAAATTGTGCTTTCCCAACAGACACCAGTGTATGCTCATCTTGAAGATCCATCTGCAGTGGAGGATGAGGCTTGCAGGGATGTAGCAGGGTGCCTACAGTTCATGTGGGCAATGGGAGATGCCTGTGAAGAGCAGATAGCCCAGCTCTGCAGGAAGCGTGTCCTCAGCCCAGCACAGCTAAAAGGGTCTCTCCCAGTGAGACATACACATGTTTGGAAGAACTTAAATTGAGGATTTGTCAGTACTGGAGGAAACAAATCTTGCAGGAATACAGGAGCTACAGAGAACTCCTCCCTAGCCTTTATTTTATTTCATTCAGAAGAACTGGTGTTTTCATGATTAAAAGGTTTTTTTTTCTTTTCTAGCTCATATATTTCTATTTGAGTACGGACTACTTTTGAATACTGGAAGCCATTGGTATCACCTAGCTATATCAGATAATGAGATTCATCTGCCCTAATTAAACGGTGTTCAGTCAAACTAGGCCTCTTCTGTACTTACTGAAAAGAAGTAAGCACTTCTTAAAGGTCATCTCATAATAAGACTTAAGGATAAGTAAAATTAATTGCCCTACAGAGGAATTCTAGAATGACCAGTTTTTGCTTGATTGCTAAATCCTAGCATCTAAAATTGGGTGCTATGACTCTTTTCTTTCTCATACTTCTAGCAATATTTCATATATGCATAAATGTAATGTCTGTACTTTTGAAGATGGTACTTTGATTCTGTCATGATTTATGTCAGTAATTATAACTATCAATAATTATCAGACTAGTGATGTCTTTAAAAGGAGAACCAAACCTTTGCATATTCAGTGGCACTAATTTTTTGAGGATGATTTTTTCACTTGTAATACAAACTCTTGTCTTTTATTAGGAATTATCAAAACCACTGGACTTTTGTGAAAATTGAATATCCTAAAGTAGAAAGCAAACAAGTTCATGCAGCAAGGCTAAAACTGCATGACTCAAGTGCAGGAGACATTAGATTCAAACTAAATTAACTTATTATTTTCTAATGTTGCAAGTAAGAATTTGCCGTATTATCCACGCTATTGAAAATGCTTATTCAGCCTAAATGCAAGAAATAAACCAAAATTATATCAAACAATCTGATGAACACTTTAAAAGAACATCAAATTTTAAAAATCTCCATCAGAATTATATGAGCCTTAACAGAATTTTTTTGATCTCTCAACCATGCAAAGATAGAATAATGTTCATGAGTAAAGTAAAGCTAATTTTTTTTCCTTATTAAATTTACATGTCATGGAATAAGGTACACATACATAGTGACTGTATTTACTGTATGCATATTATCCCAATAAAATCTGACATTCATAAAAATCTATGAGCTGCAGACACTTATTTCTTAAATGATTTCTCCTACCAAAGAAACACTTTGGGCCCTTTCCCAGAGCTATCAGTAAAATATCACTGTGGCTCTGGAATCACGAACATGAATCCAAATGCAGAGATAAAAAGTTAAGGAGGGGCTACAAAGACTAGACAAACAATCCACTAGATGAACAAAGAGAGGAATTAACTTGACATGTATGAATCATGAAAGTCTAAAAGATTGTGAAGTCAAAAACAATATCTAGGGGTGAATGCAAGTGAAACCTTATATTGCCACTGTCCTCTTAAGAAAATTAACCCCCGGAGTATGGGAAGAAAGACATTTCACTGCAGAGGTAAGGAATATGGTAGGGGCATGCACTGTTTGCCCATTTGAGAATGGAATCCCCATACAGACTGACAAAAACAACCTTTCATTCAATGGAGCCTCAGAAGGATTGGAAGCTATCATGCTGCTGAATGAAAGATTAGTGATGTATGCCTTACATAAGTACTGGAGAAAATACAGAAGTCATGGAGGAAAGATTGCTATGAAAACCTGGTAAAAATTAATACATACAGAGTCATCTCAATTATTCAAATCACTAGCCAGAAAAGCTCTCAACTACTAAAAATAAAATATGTTCTCTAAAGCAAGAAGAGCCAACCAGGATGAAGGAGGATCTCCCTAAATTTAAGGTCAGGATATCATGCAGATGCCTCAGAGGTGGGCTTTGGTGTCCTTTATCCCCAAGCAGTGAAGAATTTTGATTTTACATAGCAAAAAGTAAATTTTTCTGTAAAGATCCATGTCAGTCTGTCATTGCTGGATACGATGTAGAAGTGTGTATTCATTCACAGCACGCACTAGAATGAGTTGTTAAGAAAGGCTTTTATTCCCCAAACTTTTCAGCTTTTACAGGGTTTTACACTACAGGTTTAACATGATTGGTAAAGGGAACATCATCTCTTATCCCATTGGTGGGTTAAGAGAAAAACACACTACAGTTATACAGAACTGTTTTGAGAAAATGAAATTGTTTACAGAGATAGACCTCGAGTGAGAGACACTCTCAAGGGACTTTCCCTTGAGAACAGATCAGCCACTGACAGGGTGTAATTCTCTCAGGCTCAGAGAAATCAGGTTCACATCAGTCATTATAATAACAAGATATAAACTGTTCCTGGGAAGTTGTCTGTACATGATATTACTTGAACTTGCTACTGTAATCACTGGGTTGATCACCAGAGCTCAGCAAAGATCACATCGGAAGTTATCCAGGTCTGAGGAAGTCTAGTTGTACAGAACAATTAAGAAAAACTGGGGCTTTTTCCTAATATTTATTGAGGTGTAACATTGAAATCTAGATTTTTATTTTTTTTTTCAGAATTAAATATTTGATTGTATGGGGTAAAAATCACTTAACACTGTGTGCTGCAAATTGCTAAGAAAATTAGTCATCAGGAGGAGAGGAAAAGACATAAAGAAAGATCTTATAAGTAAAGACATTGAGTAAACATAGAGTTATTTTATTTTGTATCAATACTTTAGCCCCATGGACACAAATGAGAGTGTCTGTACGTTCACATATGGAGAAAGATCCTTTAGAACCCAAGTATGACAGACTAAATAAAAAATTAATAAAAAAACATGACAGAGGCATTAAAATTATGTAGGTCCCTTAAGCCACCTTGATCCAAGTCTGACTAAGTTTATTTGAGTACAGCAAGGAGGATTTTGCTGACAGGCTAAACTCCATTTCAAAACTGATAGGCTGCATAATACAGTACATCAAGTAGCACTGTGTTAATGCATTTTAAATGTCAACTTACATGCAGTGCCAGTGCAGAATGAATAAATCTCAGAAAGCAGTCCATCATTTAAACATTTGATTCTGAGCAACAATGATCTTGCTAGAGGGGCACGTTCCTTTTCTGGCCTCTGGTTGCAAGGAAGGCTCCAGATTCACCCCTGTCTCTCCCAATCTCTTCTTCCTGCCACATAAGGCCCGGAGAGTGTGCAGGTTTACTCACATGTCGTACAAGTTCTGAAACAACCACCAGTTTCACAAAACACTGACCATTTCAGCTGACTTCCTTTCCCATTGCTGTTAGCTCTGCTTCTTAAGATCATGTTTTCCAGCTGGGCATCCAATGTGCTATAACTTTATATTTAGGTACTTTTGGTGACTGTAAATAACTTCTCAAAACCCAGACTATGCTTTTTGTTTGGGGCCACAAGAAATGTACGTCTGGTCTGGTTTAAACCCATTTCTAACCAATATATCCAGAGAAATAATTAATTAAGTCCTTGAAGACTTAATGTCTTATGTGTCTTTTTGAACATTCCCTTATTTTCTCTTAGCAACTCAGAAAGAATTAGTGGAAAGGAATAAGTCAGTTAAAATAAGAAAGGGGGAAAAAAAAAAAAGGCAAAAGGCAGCAGTATCCTTGAAAATCATCCATCACAGCTTCTAAAGTGTCATAAGTCCTTTGAGCAATTTTTTTCCCCGTGTCAGTTTACAGGCAGTGGCTCAGAGACCATTAGGGCTTGTAGAAAAGTAGCAAGTTGTCTGTCTTTTTAACAACTGAAGAAAAAGTAAAGATGGAACAATAAGAAAGACTTAAAATAGACACCTAGTTAAATAAAAAAAATTAAATATCAGTGACAAATGTCCTTAAATAATCAAATGTATCTAGATATTTTCAAATCGAAAAAATTATATTGCACTGGAAACAGCTAAAAACATGGATTCCATTCTAGCATTCCTCTTCAAGATTCCAGAGAGATTCTGATCTCAAAGTTTCAAATCTACTGAAGGTACCTGGGACAGTAGGAAAACCTCTTAACTATCTTTTATCTTCTACATAATGAAGAAGTCCAGACACACATTTTGAAACGTTTCTGGAATTAGAATAAAAGCATTTTTATAACAAAGAGCTCTAGAACTTCTGGGTGACAGGCAATTCACATGAAAGACTTGAACTCCAAAAGAACAAAAGAAGACAGCACTTGTTAAAATTGTACTCTAGTAGACAAAGCTTAGCCAACTGTAGTACCTTTATTGGAGTGTGTAATTAAAAAACAATTAATCTTTCTACTTAGTTTAACAGTGCAAGTTTAAATAGATCAGAATTAACTACAGTTGAATACCCACTGCAGTGTTCTCAGTTATAGACAGGCTTATAATAAAATGTTTGTAACAACAAACTCAAGACAGAGAAAACAGTACTCGGAATTCAAGACAGATGTATATAATAAATAAGCTTTCTAAATATAAGCTAAGTGCTTTCTGATAAATGAACAGTAGAGAAACAGTCCTCTCATCTGTTTGTAGCATTTCAGTCTACAACTCTGACCTTCTCCTTTTGTTCTATGTTTGGAAATGTCAAAGCAACAACATGAGACTTAATTAATTAATTAATTAATTAATCCTCGCTTAACAGCAAACTACAGTCAAGCAAAGCCTTCATTAAAGGATTACAGAAAATCTGATACCCTTTTCTAAATTCCCTGGACTCTTCTGGGAGAGGTAAAAAGGTTAAAATTATTGCAAACAAAGATGGAACAAAGAAAGTCCTTAGAGTACTATATTTGCATTATTTGAACTTACTTATCCACTTGAAACTGCATTTCCTGCTTTTGCTGCTTTTTATTTTCAAAATCTCCTTTCCATTACAATATTATTTTTAAATAAGGTTACATAAAAAATAACCTTTAAATTAATGATGCAAACCATTATATACTGATTTGTCAAACTGAAAGTGTTTACTTTGCAGGATATTTTTGGAATATATCTATGATTTATGACAGGTGTGTTTGCATTCTTCTCTGTCGTTCTGAGCTTGAATGAGCAAAAACCAAAGCAAACATTCTCTGAGCTTCTTCATTTCATCTGCTGTCTTACAAAAATAAGATAATTTACTCATTTAACCTCGGTTTGAATTAAAACTGTAACAGAGTTTAAACCATAGCAAGTTTTTTATAAAACTTTCAAGAAACATAAGACTGGATTTAAACCTGACCTACTATTTCATTGCATTACCTCAGATCATGAAGTTGTTATTTTTTAATTAGAAAAATGTGAAATACTAAAGTTGATTACAATTTTTAAAAATTTAAAAATTTAAAAAATTTTAAAAAAATTAAAAATTAACATGCTATTGATTTCTGAAAACAAAACATTGAGGTGCTGGTGTTGGTGTTGGACCACTTAACTAAAATGGCCTCAGTGTGAAAGATGGGGATGATATCCTGCATAAAATCTTGAGTTATTCTCATTGTATCAGAAATATCACTGAGCTATCAAAATGGCATTTCAGGCCATTACCTAAATGCAGATTCATTCAGTGAAGCAATTCTGTATTCTCCACCTCCTAACATCCTGCTTCTCAAAAGATAGCCATGGAAAGCATTTCTAACTGAGGAACTGCTGTACCTCAGGGACCAGTAATTAGCAGGATAACAGTGGCTCTCCACAAGGAGTGGTCCCCTGGTCTAGCCTTGCACTTGGGTCTTCCTCAAGTGTGTCTTGGAAGATGAGAACCATCTGGGTGGATGTGTCAATCTGAAATATGCATCAGCAAGAGGGCAGAGGCCCATTTGGAAATCAGACCGGTCCCAGTCTTCTTTCTGAGTACTCCTAAGCATGTTCAGCAAATACCCCAAAGTTTCACAGGAAGCTGTAAATAAGAAGGAAGGAGATCCATGGCACGTTACAGATTGAAAAAAGAAGAAATGAAAAGGTTTGGGTTCGGTTTTTTGCTGGAGCATGAAATGCATTGCAATGATAGAAATATTCTGTTTCTCCTAAATTTTTCCCTTTTACTGACTTCTTCATTAATAAACCTACTTGTTTCCAGAAAGTTTTCTTTACATACTTCCAACCTGATTTTCCTAATACAGATATAAAAATTAGTCTAAATACCCTTAAAACCGCTGATTTTTGTAAGGCTTACAGACCGTCACACAACCATATCTAAGAATAAACACGGCATTAAAAAGTGTAAGCAATTAATCTTCTCTATAATGCAACAAAAGTAACAATACAAAGTTGCATAAATTTCTTTAAAGGTTGAGAAAAATCCTAGGTTTAGCAGGAAAATTTTTGACAGAAGTAATACTGTGGTACAAAACATTTGAAATCATCAGATATTTCTTAGGATTTTTATTGTTTATATATAGCAGCCACCATAATGCTTTTTTCACTCTGCAGTATTATCCATCAGGTTTTTTTCTTCTCATAGTGTCTGCTTTGCATATTCTAAAGCTTGGCCCCACTCCTACCCACTTTAGGTCAATAGGAGTTTAATGACTGCCTTGAATAACAGGATCAAGCCCATAATGGCTGTCAAACTAACAAAAACGTTCAATGCCTTTAAGTGAAATAGATGACCTTCTAACTCACCCTCATGAAAAATGAAGCTGCTACTCTGATATACATACCATTCATGCCCATATATTGAATTACCTTACAATTTTGCTCTATGTGGTATCCATCATTTGTCACATTACACTATTTTAAGTAGGCAACCTTGCAATCAATAGCATTAAACATCTTTCTTTGGTGGAAGTGCATCACACAATAAATCTCAGTCAAGCTGACAGAAGGGACATTTAACCCTCACTTCCTCAGATACCTCTGGAAAAATTTTCAAACTGAAGCCAAGAGTAAGGCAGAGTAGCACAAATTTCAGATGATCTTATTTTCAGGAGTTCTTAGCAATCACAGCCATTGCTGAGCTCAGTGAAGATTGTGAGCTGCATGTTTAACACCTGACAGCCCTGAAAAGCAGTTGCCCAAGTCCAGATTTAGGTCCCTAACCTTAGGTACTCAAGTTGAATCATTTCGATCATTTTGCTGTGGTGGCATAATTCAATTGATTACCATATATTGACATATATAAATTAATCCACCTTTCAGCTATCATGCACTTAAGTAGACAGCTCCATATATCATTTGTTTAATAATCCATATAGTTTTGTCCTTTCATTAATAGTTAACTGCATGTGTTGGACCATAAATTGGATAAGGGATAGCATACCTTATATACAATATAGCAGATAAATTTTAAGATGGCAAGTGATGTGTCAGCAATATCTAGTTCATTATGTGAGGCTATCAAATATTTCAGGGAAGTTCCTGAAGAGGTGGCATTATCTCTGTATTTTCCAACCTTCAGAACTGGTATCCTTACTATTTTATTGCCATATAAAGTACATGCTTCCTCCACAATTCCAGTTTAACAGCACTTGCTTGCTTTGTTTCTCTTCTCCCCACCTTACTCCCTCAGTGAGTCTGAGCACTCAACACCTATAAATGCTAAAAAGAATAACACGACCACTCCCAATTCAGGTACTAAAAGAGGCTGAGAAGGAAAACATTCAAAAGTAGTTATTCCTTCAAAGTTCCAACAATAGCAGAAGCTCCAGAAGCTCAGAAAAGTATGAGCCAATATTTCCCTTTTTAGTCAGGACTTTATATGACAGTGTCTTTGAAGGTAGTTACAAAAAGAGAATAAAAGAGAATAATGAAAGGATGAGAATGATTTCTTTTGTAGTTTCCCAGTTGAAAAAGTATGTAAGTCTGTCATGAGGTCATTTAAGGTTGCTCCATAACATATGGAGAAAACCAGTAAATGAATACAGGTGGTGTGAATAGAGGGCAACCAGTTTTTTGCCCATTATTTTAAAAATATGCTGAACCTTTGGAAAGCAAACATAATCTCAGACAATTATCCTTTGCTTACATTTAAGTAAGGTACTTACTTACTGTAAAATAAGTTGCATTACCTATTGTACTATCTATTATAAAATAACCTTTCAGTTCCAACACTTTTTCATGTGCTGAAATCTGCCACAGTAATAATCTCTTTATTTTGTTCTAGTCCTATACACAGGACCGCAAAGTACACCATCTTTTCATACATATGTATTACTCATGACTGGGATTATTCAAACTGAAGTTCAAGACTGAATATTAATGATTGCTCCTCTTGTCTCACACTTTCGACTCAAAAATTACCCTTCCTTTTGTGCTACACTGATTTTTTTATAGAACTCTTAAGATACATCTCCTATGGCTGTTAAATTATTAAGAAGTAGGCAGAGACTCTCAGTAAAATCCAAATCCTGCCCAGCCGGTTCTGGAGCCCTGATTTGGTACGCAACTTCCAAAGGCATCCTGCCTTAGCCCTCTGTTAAGGGATGAAGAAATACAGCTCACACTTGAAGTTTGCAGTAATTGCATGTAATCAGCCTTGCTTTAATTTTCACTTCTCAGTCATGATTAATATCCAGTGAAGGAGCAATGATATGGTCAAGGGGGATCCAGTGTATCCTCAGTCAGTTTGCAGATGACAACAAGCTGGGTGGGAGTGTTGATCTGCTGGAGGGTAGGAAGGCTCTGCAGAGGAATCTGGACAGGATGGGCTGATAGCTGGGAGTTTTGGGGTTCAAGGAAGCCAAGTGCCTGGTCCTGCACTTCTGTCATAACAATCCCTTGCAGGGCTACAGGCAGGGTCACAGTGGTTGGAAAATGGCCCAGCAGAAAAGGACCTGGGGTGCAGGTCAACAGCAGCTGGATATGAGCCAGGGTGTTCTCAGGTGTCCAAGAGGGCCAATGGCATCCTGGGCTGTATCAGAAAAAGCGTGAGCAGCAGGACCAGGGAGGCACAACCCCCTGTACTTGGCACTGGTGGGGACACATCTCAAATCCTCTGTTCAGTTTTGGGGATCTCATGATGTTGAGGTGCTGGAGAGAAGGGCAACAGAGCTGGTGAAGGGTCTGGAGCCCAAGTCTTATGAGGAGAGTCTGATGGAGTTGGGGTTGTTCAGCCTGGAGAAGAGGAGGATCAGGGGAGACCTTATTGATCTATTTAACTGCCTGAAAGGAATTTGTAGCCAGGTGGGGGTGATATTTTCTCACGAGTAACAAACAGTAGGACAAGGGAAAATGGCCTGAAGTTAGGATATTAGAATACATTTCTTCACTAAAAGGGCTGTCAAGCCCTGGAACAGGGTGCTCCAGGAAATAGTAGATTAAGCATTCCTGAAGTTATTTAAAAGAAATTTAGATGTGGTTAAGAGGAATTTAGTGGTGGACTTGGCAGTGCTGGGTTAATAGTTGAACTCAATCATCTTACCAGTCTTTTCTAACCTAAAAAAATTATGATTGTGTGAAAGACTAGGCAGTGGTGTGATGCAATTTTCAAACCTCAAGCAATTGTGACATACATAACTAGACCAAGTTCTTTACTGTTCTACAAAATCACCAACTGTGTGGGAGGTGCACAGCTGCCTTCTACCTACCCTGGGGTACCAGCGAAAAGAACCATAGAACCACAGGAAAGCAGCTGTGGTTCCTGTATGTGGTGCACTGGTATCTAATGTCCAAAACTATCCAGCGGGGGGGGGGGGGGGGGGGGGTGATCCATGTCACTCAGAATCACCACTGTCATTTCTGAATACCTGAAAACAAACATGGACTAGTTGGGAGAACAGTGCTGCTCAATTGAAGTATCTGTAGAGAAACATCTTCTATAATGTGGATACCAATTATCAACTTGATATTCACATTGAGTGCAGGATATGAAAGCTGCCAAATCCCAGCCAGTTCAAATCCTTCTCAGCTCAGTTTGACATGGACACCTCCCCCTAGAGGACAAAACCTCTGTGGTGCATAGGCTCAAAAGAAAGCTCATGTCCCTCCTTTTTATATTTTTATATATACCACGGAAAGCTCCACATGCAGAGCTCCCTGAGGCCTCAATGGTGACAGTTAAATATGCTTACATTTGCCTTTTCTTTTCCCTACCCACTCATCTCAGCCAAGGAGAAAGTAAGGGATGAATCAAGGAAAGTTTTTTTTTATAATTCTGTGAAAATAAAACCAATTTATGGGCTATTCAGAAAATTTGCATCTAGATTCCTTTCCTAAAGAAACAGGCAGGTGGATAATTCTGTGGATGAACAAAGAAAAAATATTCTTGTTGTTGTTACAAATATAGGACTATAAAGTATTTCATATGCTGTAGTAAGGGAAACAGTGATAAGCCCATATCTGTCAGACTAAAGGTTTGTTCCTTTTTTCCTGCTGAGATGGTTAATTTCTTGCAGCCTTTCTTATTTACATTTTAAATAATGAAACACCCATGAGTACCAGGCACTTTTCCACGACTGCTCAGTGCAAAAAGAATATTAATAACATTATTAATAAAGCTGGGAAGACTGCAATAAATGTCTCTGCTTAAAACAAAGGAGCATCTTGAAGAACTCAGCAGATTTTCTGTTTTATGCAGGTTTGATAAGACAAGTACAATTAAAATGTTCTCTGTTAGATTAGAAATGCCAATATATGTAACAGAAACTGCTTAATGTGTAGGCACATTTGTTTAAAGACGTTGCATTCCCAGTTGGTTACTAAATACTTGCTTCATTTCCTGGCCCTCAAATCCCTTCTCAGTTAAACTGCTGAAAATCAGGATGGAGCAAGTGCTCCTGTGGTCTTCACCAGTGCAGGTCTAGAAAAGGAAAGATCTATGCAGGTCTGCATAGTCCCTGGTGCTAGAAGCTGAGTCCCTAAGATTGTGGATTGGTTTGTCCTCTACACAACCGCAGGCCATGCTGATCCCACAGTATCTGTGAAAATATGCTCACATGATACAGCTATAATTGATGACAGGCATAATGCATATGCTACACAGTGGATTGGACATACATTGCAAGGTCGAGGAGTTGTGGAAACAACTGGAACAGTGGTAATGTATTCTGACAGCTACATTTGGGGCGGGGGAGTTGTCAGAGTGTTTCAAACACTGCACTTTGCCATCAGGAAATAACTAAAAGGACATATTAAATTCATGCTTCACAGTCTACGCATAGCATTTCATATCTTTCCACAATGCTAGAGGACTTATTAGCTCAGGACATCAAAAGTAATTTATTTCACCTTATATGTGCTCTGTATTTTGCCTCATCTGAAAAAAACCCAAACGAACAAAATTTAAAAGCCTGAATGGCAGCAGGAAATGGTTCAGAAAGTGTTTCAGATTTTAGGTCCAACTAGGATGGATAAGGCTTCATCCACGACAAGGATAGCTATCCTCATTATCAACTGCTTTGTAAGAAATTCAATAAAACAGGTAGGAAAACAGAAAACATATAATAATGAGTGCAGTCCAGCAGTAACGTATCAAATGAAGAAGAGGCGAAGGAGGGAAGAAAAGGATTGAAGCTGCTTTTCTGCCTGAAGGAGGAAACTTATTTTGTAGGATAGAAATGCATCTTTCTGACGCGCCCTGATATCTACAAATTGTCTTCCAAGTTGCTGACTTTTCCTATTCAATGCTTTTCTTTCTTTTCATCCTATTTTTTGTTATCAGGGCTTTTAAAATACTGCCACTAAGATTTTTACTCTGAATTTGAGACTGAATTAGACACCACCAGGCCTGAATACTACAAAATCACTGGAGCCTTACTTATATTGTGCTATCTTCTCAGTAACAGCTTTTAAGTCTTGTGGTGCAGAGTTTATCACAGTTTTAGATAAATTACTGCAAATATATAATTTTACAAGATCTCTGTACCAGCAGACTTTTATCACACGTATATCTATGTGAAGCACACAGTAAAAACCTGAGGAAAAAGGATATAATATGGCCCATGACCTATTACTGCACTCTATGCATGCTTTTACAGCTGCTCTGCAGACTCTAACTTCAAAGAGAGATTCAGTCTTTTCTCTTTTCCTTCTCTGAACAACAGTACAGCTGCTGCACAAATCCCTTGTGCATTCAAGTCCTAGGACTAAAACCGTTGGTTTTGGCAGGGGTAGAGTTAATTTTCTTCACAGTAATTAGTATAAGGCTGTCCATTTGACAAGAATTTAGGAGGGGACGCAGTGAAAACAGCTGACCCCAACTGACTCAAGGGATATTCCAGACCATATGACATCACTCACAGCATGTGAAACTGAGGAAGGAAGGAGGGGATGTTTGCAGTGATGGTGTTTGTCTTCCCCAGTCACCATTACATGTGATGAAACCCTGCTTCCCCAAGGATGGCTGAACACCTGCCTGTCCAAGGGAAGTGGAGAAAGAATTCCTTGTTTTTTCTTTGCCTGCATGCACAGCTTTTGCTTTCCCTATTAAATTGTCTTTATCTCAACCCATGAGTTTCCTCAGTTTTACCCTTTCAATTCTCTCCCCCATCCCACTACAGGGAATGAGTGAGTGGCTGTACTAGGTTTAGTTGCTGGCTGGGGTTAAACCCTCAGAAAAGCAGATCAAGACTCAGAAACACACAAGAGAAAATACACTACTGGCCCCTCTCATCACTTCTGCAGAGCAGTCTGTGAGTTGCATTTATTTATTTATTTGTTGAAATTCTGCTTAGTTTGTCAAAGACATTCACAACACATCCTGGCAGAATCCATATAAGAATGAGGACTCCTAAAACACTGTCATAAATTCTGCAGTAAGAACTGACTTTAACAGTTTAACAGTGTGTATCAAAGGTCAAAATCCTTTCAAGGAGCATATGGTGCAAGAGCTTGAGCCTCTGTAAGTCATGGAATCTGGTTGGTATTGCAGACTCTACCTTGTGCTGCGTGCTGACCAGACTTCTAAGCTTTGCTGACACTCAGTCAAAACAGAATTCCTACCAGGACACTTCATGCTGATACCTAATGAAGAGGGTTGATAATTCACTGAAAGAAAAAGAGGTCTGAAGGTGGGTATTCTAAAGCAAGCCCTATCCCAGCTCGTTGCCTTAGCCATTATTAAGTTATAGTCAGTTTCTTTGTTTCCTTCCAGACATCCCTGCAATAGAACAGGCAGAGAGTATCCCAGAGCCTGGTAAGGAAGCCATTGTCTGAAGACAATGTATCCCAGAACCCCAAAGGGTTGAATAAAACCTAACACTCAACTTGGCCTCTTCAGGGACAAGTGTCTAGTTCCTGTTCTAGTGACTCTTCCCTAACAAGTACTATTCCTATGAAAGTGAACAGATTTAGCAGGAGAAAATAAGAAACACCAACATAGGAAATGGAGGAGTTTGAGACTCTCTTAAGATTCAGGAGCCTACAAGGAAGTTCTCATATCAAATTAAACACAATGATGCCACAGTGGGACCATGAGGTCACAAAGCCACCTATAATCCAAACAATTGCTTCTTTACTATTCAGCCTTAGGCAAATTTCTTTCTGCACAGTTTCACTGAAAATCCAGAGCTAAAAATCAGCAACTGTAGCATCCTTATTGATCTGGTCTTGGAGCAGAGCAGGCTGTTTGCTCCAGAGAACAGGATCTGCATGTCACTATCTGTGTACTCTTCTCAGTTCTTCATGAGATAGTTCAAATGAAAGAATAAATATTTGTGGGAGATTAAAGGCTTTGGATCAGACAGTCAATAAATCCCAGAAGGAGAAAAGTAGCACTTTCAATAACCATCAGTTGATTTCCCAATCAACTCAAAATGTCATGAAATGGTACTCATAAACAAAGGTCTGTTATCAGCTTCTAAACATGGGTTGTGCCATAAGCACTGACAGACTGTACCCCAGAGGCCAGGGCATTCAGCGTGCAGCACTTTCGGAAATTATTTCATCAGCAACATAGGAGCATCTCCTGGGGGGGGGGGGGGGGGGGAAAGAAGAATCACGAGTATTTCTGACATCAGTTCAGAGTCATCCAGGTGAATGATAGTGCACAAAAAGGGGGTGATTTCAGCCTACAATAAAAAATGCAGTACACACCTAAATGAGGGATATTGCTAAAAACAGTAAGAATCTCTGAAGCTTTCACAGACCAATGTAACAAAAAATCCCTGGGTGGTCTGAAATTTCAAGTGGGAACTTGAATGTTCCCACTAGTCAGATAACTAGAAGTCTGAAAGAAGCTATATATAGCTGAATGACCTACATTAATAGTTAAGGTTATCAATCAGGCTGGGTTAAAATACATGTAAAGGCTGTAAACTGCTTCCAGAAATGCCTGAGAATCCACTGAATATTTAACAGGTCATCTGATTTAAGAACTAAATACAACTTTCTCCCCCAAATCTTTGCATATAGTACAATTCAATGAAATACTAAAGATGCATAAGTCATCTGCAAATATTACATGTCCAGACTGGTACAATGTTCAACAGATTATGTGTGTAAGTGACAGAATAAATTTACAGAGTAACAGTGGGCTAAAGGAAGATCCTGACAATACTCTGAACACAGAGAAGAAAAAGAATGAGTTGTTTTAGGGATTGCTGCTTGCTTTTCCATGGATTGCTGAGTACTTGTTACAAAAAGATGTAGACTTCATCACACAGAGCACAGAGTCACAGCCTCAGAGGAAGCATAAAAATCAATAACACAGAGAAATATCTCCAAAGTGCATGAAAGTCTCTTGATTCTTACAGTTTGCCTAATGACTTCATGTGAAGCAGTGTATGGCACTTTTCCAGGGAAGTGGCAAAGCGCCAAGCCTGACTGAGTTCAAGAAGGCATTTGGATGGGATTCTTGGGGCTGTCCTATGCAGGTCCAGGAGCTGGACTTGATGATCCTTGAGAGATCCTTCCAACTCAGAATATTTTGTGATTCTACAGAATTTCTTTCTACTCACTCAATGAAGACAAAACCTTTACATGACTAGGTTCAACATTCATGGACACAGATACTGTTTTTACAACTGTTTCATGCATGTAAATATGTTGACATGGAAACTTTATAAAACTTGTGTGTGTGTGTGTCTATGCACAGGAACACAAGCTGGAAAAGACCCTCTTTCCTTTCAGAATGTTGAAAATACAAGCCTGACTGGATACAGATTAAATTCTGAGTAGCACAAAAGCTTCTGGGCAGTTAGTTAAATGTTTCTCACTGTGTCATCATGACCAAACTACAAAGCTCTGAAAGAATAACTACCCTTGCTAACATGTGGTAATCAAAGACAATCACAAGGCTTCCTCAAGCAGTCAGAAATACAGTAATAGGTGCCAGAAAAAGTCCATTAAATAACACAAGAATCTGGATGCATTCAGAGATAATAACCTACCTTATCAAACAAGAAAATACATCAGATGTAATACAGTGTGACAGAGAAAGAGTTTTTCAATAATAGTAAGTCTTTTCTTAAAGACATGTACATTATAAAATCAGATGCATTGTTATGATCATCTAATCTGACTTCTCATATTCCAAATACCATCAAACCTGACCCGGTCATCAAGTCCACAACTTCCCAGCATGCAATGTAGCTACCTGAAAGACTTCAAGCTATATTTAAAAATGCCAGGAACAAAATTCCTTAGAATTACTATTATTTATACTTGTTCTCCTGTTTCTGATTAGCTATGGCATCCTACTATGCTTTTTTTTTAAATGGATCTAAGAAAATTTTGCCTCTGAGTTCTCTTCTTTGTGCATGTACTTCTTGACCTTGGCAAAGATAAAATCAAATTCATCTAAGCTCTTCTTGAGAGCAGGCCTTCTCAGACCGATACTGTTCTTACATCTTTTTTCCTAATTCTGTCCAAGATCCCAACTTCCCTTTGAAGTGTTTCAGTGGTTTTTGGGTTTTGTTAATGCCAGAAAGGTAGGAATGACACCTCTTATATCTCTACGAGATGTTTCCCTGCTTTGTAATTGAAAGACCATGAGCATTTTTATCAGCTGTATCATCTGAAGAATTCATTATGAAAAGAGAAAGCAGCATTTTTACAGAAGGCTGTGTAGCAAGGTCAAGAGTAGAAGGAACTGGCATGTGTTGCTTTTTCTGATACATTGTGCTAATGCCCTCCTTCTGCCCACTTCGTAGCCCTCCTTTTCAAACCCATAATCTCTAAAACATTTGGAAAAGTGTCCTAAGTGCATGCAATTTGGAAAATGGCAGGAGCTTTTCTAATGCAAGGCTGTAAGTCAGTGTCATGGTCAAGAGGGGTATGTGCTGCTCCCTTATGGTCATATACTTTCTGTCTCTGGATTACTTGGAACATTCCCTGTCCCAAACTTTCATGCAACTGCATCACATTGCACATTTCCACTAGTAATTTTCTTTCCATTCTACTGGTACACAATTTCATCCAAAGAAATAGTCTGTTTTTCTGAAATATCTCTCACATCAAGATACTTTTTAACGATAGCAGCAACTTCCTGAGATGTTTCCTCCTTTTTACGTTTTTGCTCTTTTCCGCAATTGCTAGTCTCTTTTAACGTGTTGTTTCTTTTCCTCAGTGTTACCCTCTCTTTACTTTAGCTGTTCTTTGCTTTTTCTTTAAACACTTATGTTTTCAAATTAACTTTGATCTCTGTGGGTAGGTTGGCCTGGATAATACTGCTCTTTATCTCTGTTGTATGTCTGCACCTTTTTCTCCATTAATCTTCCAAACCTATAAATTATTGTGGAACATATTTCTATTTTCCCCTCACTGCTTGCACCACAGAGAATTCACACTGACTTTTGACTTACTCCTTTAAGTTGTCCCAGACTTTTATCACACTCAGCTTCCTGAGAAAGGCTGTTAATATCTTAGAGTTATATTTTGAACTGAGAGAAATACCTGTAACTTCAAGTATCTTCAGTGGAAATCTGTAGGCATCTTTCAGAGATGAGTTTGACCTTCGGTCCACAAAGTAAGTTAAAATATGTTCCAGTGCACAGAGTATGTTCTCTCCACTGTCATATCTATATCTATGTCATCTTTATCATCTATATCTATAGCTATCATCTTTATCTATATAATCTGTAGCTATGTCTATCTATATTTATTCTCAATTATGTTGTGTCTCATTTTTGATGCATTTTTGCAAGTTAGGCCTATGAAAAAGGAGAAGAACCATCCCATTAAAATACAAAAATGAAGGTAAAATCTCATTTGGACTCTCTAGAAATACAAAAAAAAAAGTAAATAAAATACATAATAATGTTTTTCTCACTTGGAATTTTAAAGATATGGATGCATTTTGGAATAGTGAAAACATAAATAGGTTGAAATATTCAGCCTGGACTCCATTGGGAAGCAGGAGAATTGCTCATACCCTTGATCATTTTTGATACATGAAAACATCTTTCTCATCCACAAAACCCTCCAGGGATTTAAGGTGGGAGAAATATATTTTGAGTATGCATAGAGCACTCTGTGTTGCCCTGCAGTGCCAACTTGCATTGAGCATTGACCTGTGCACAATTTCAAACCCCTACCAGATAATCATTTACATATGTTTGATTTGCTGTCCTTAGCTGCATGTTATGTTCTTCAATAAAACAGGATGTCAAATGACACTTCTTAAAAGAATGGGAAATTGTTCTTTTTCTGAGGTGCAGTGCATGTGTTCATCCAGTCATCAGCTCTCAGAGGCAGTGGCAAGAGTCCTCATCAGGACCAGAGGGCACAGAGCAGAGTTTGAGGCAACAGAGAAGATTTCTGAGTCAGCTGAATGTGAGTGTGAATGCTAAGACTTACTAAAAGCAAAGGAAATTTTTTATCAGAAGCTTTTATTGCTAGTCACCTTGAGACTGTGCTACTTAAAAAGCCACTTAAGCTTTTATTTCTAGTACAACCAAGCTTTGCTGGCTTTAAGGCTTTTGTTTGGGAACTCACTAGAAGAAAACAGCTGAGTGGATACTCTTCAAAGTTCTGGCCAGTTCAATGCCCCTGCTGGAAAATTGCTGTCCTCATTATTCTGCATGTTTTATTAGTGCATGACTGCATGAGAAGGAGGAGTTCCATGCCTTTCCAGCAAGCTGAAAAAGCCAAGTTAGAGATAATTTAGGGTCTTGATTCCCTGTACATTGAGGCATGATTAATGCAGCATGCAGGTTTTCAGTTCCCTCACTGCACAAGCATAGGCAATGGCCCATATCTATTTTGTCTCACTGATCTGATGTCTCTGTCTCTCCTGCGATCTGTAAGTGTTTCTGCTTTGGGATGTGTGACCTCCAGTACCTGGGATTAAAGTCTGTCTCCATTAACTTCTCCATGTGATGACTTCTCCAGGGAAAAAACACATTCCCCAAAAACATTCCGTTTGGGACCTGCATGGTTCAAGAGCTCTCCAAACAGCAACAGGACTATTTTTCAAAATTATCTCCTTTCAGACATGTCCATAATATTAAATTGTGTTTTTCTTGGAGAGAAAAACATTGTTTTATGTTAATTATGACCATAAAAAAAGGGAAGGCACTACAATGTGAGAATGAATTCACACACAAACATACTTTGAAAATAAAAGTGCTAAATTACACTTTATTGTATAAGCTAACTATGTACAGTGCAGTTTTTATAACAATGATATATTGAATTAATACAAATTTTCACAGGCTTGAATGAACTCTGTGCTGAATCAGGAAGGTACTTTTTACTATTTTCTAAAAGTAACTGAACTGCTGGTCTCTTCATCAAGAAGACAATTAATATTCCCCTGGTTGTTTCACACAATTAAGGAATACACCGTAAATAAACAAATTCTTCTCATTGGTGTAAGGATAATTTAACCCCCCATTCTCTATGTTCTGAGATAGCTTGAATACAGATGGCTTGATATAATAACCACATTTGAAGAATAGCCTCTAAGATAGTTTGTTCTAGCAATCATCACTTAATCTCCAAGTTCACTGACTTTTAGGGGTGATACAAATACTGTTTATCAAATGTCATGGTTCAAGATTATTTCTCTTCCCAGTGGCCTTCAGAGCTCAGGATATCCCTTTCTCTCAATGTCAGGGTCAACATGTTTAGAACAGTCTCAATCTTCATGATGTCAGATAAAAGTTAGTTAGATTCAGTTATGATCTGGGATTAAGGAAAGACCGAAATGAATGCTAACATGAGCAAATCCTTTAAATTGTCAGATTATGATTGCTTTCTTGACATCTTTAATAAATCAGACAGAATATTTACATTTTTCTATTCAGAGTGGAAACTACTGAATATTTAAAAGTTCTGTGCTTGCATTTTCCTAAAATTCTATATTAGATAAACAAAGCATAATAACCCTTTCCCTATGCCAAACCTCACCACATGCAGAGATATCGTACAGGGAAAATACTATTGCCTTGGCTAGACTTCTTTCTACAGTAACATTGCCTAAAAGTAAAATTGATAGTATTTATATTTAAGAACAAAAAATAGATTAATCATAGTTTGAATAGGTTATGAGCTCCTTTGAAATTTTTACCACAGTTGCTCAACACTTGTAAGTCAGCCCTTGATTTTTTAAATGTTTATTACTCCCTCCAACATAGCCACAGGCTCAAAAGAGTTGTTTTTTAGTAACAACAGTAGTAATTTCAACACAGTCCCCTTGTTTTTCTCAGTGCCTTGTTTACTTTTGAACTCAAAAGAGAAACATAATTAATTTAAAATAACTTTTTTTTTTCCCTACTTGGATAACATTTCTATCACTATAGGAAGAAATAACTCTTAAATAATATTTTGGTATTTAGTCCATCAGAAAACTCTTCTGGTTACTTGTTTTCTTTTGTCCATGCCAACTTCAAAATCAATTTAAGGGAACAAATATCTGTGCATGGTCAATTGCTAGGGATCAGCTAACATTCATATTGTACAGAGTACATACTATTCTGCTGGCACAGATCATCTGTGTCCATGACATGCATCAATTGGCACACAGTTGCACAGAATTTTTTAGCTCAGGATCTTTAACATCTCATCAAAAGATGCCCCTCTGATGAGGATCATATCTTCTCACCTTTTTAACGCATCCCGTGTGAGAGGACCACCCTCTCATGCAGGTCCATGGACAATTTTCATTCCACCATTTCATTTCACCAGAGCATGTTGCCTGCTGCCCATTTACAGTATCTGAGATTCAGACAGCCTTGGCATGATGTGGCTCATCCTTCAGAAAAAGGTTGAAGTAAAATGGAAAGACTTTGTCAGCATGCAACAAAACTCCAGGGTGCTGGCTCTGACAGTGACTGCAAACAGATATGACCAAAGAATGTGAGAAATTAAAAGGTAGTAGCACCTCCCAAAAGATGTTTTTCTCACCTCCAACAAAAGGAACATCATAAGGCAAAGGTGATTATATCTAATAACTTTTGACAGGATTTTTTGCTAATGTGTCAGTTGCTCTTGAAAGATATTAACTTTCACAAGATGCTGTAGGAAGGCATTTCACAGACTACTTAGTGGCTATTTGAAAAATTCCTGACTTTTATTTACCTTGGGCCAACTTAATTTCATTCCTCCCCAAGCCCTTGTATCAAAAGAGACTTTGGGTCAGTGAGTAACCACCTCCTCAATGTCACTCTTCATCATACAGCCTCCTAACTAGTCTTACTCACTCATCTCTTTACCATCTAGAAGAATTTTTGTTCTTTTAGTTCATACTTGTACAGAAGGTGTTAAACTCCAGAGAAATCAATGCTCTATCACCAGCAGAAAATGAAGGACATCTTTTCTGGGGATGTTTCCAAGCATCTCATCACCACAGTTCTGAGTATTTCCCCTCTCCTTTTTCCTGAGGGCTAGAGGACCAGTTCCTACATACGTGAGTCCCTCTGGGTTCAGGATTGTCAGGTGAGCAGTATGGTATCACTGAGTGTCCCCCAGGATCCAGAGGCGGCAGTAATGACACATCCCACACCCAGCCTTCAGGGAGGGGAGGGGACCGAAGGGCTGGTGCTGAGTGGTGAGTGACCATCCCAGCTCTACATCCCTTAGCATGGGTGGTGGGGTGCAGTGGAATTGAGATAAAGTAGCTCCAGAGCTTGTCTCAGCCTCTTAGTGCTGTGCTTCTTACAGCACTTATCACACAGCTTCTTACAGTGCTTATCTCCAGCTCATTAAAGTCTGCTCCCTTGCATGATATCTGTCCTTTAGGGAGATGCCATGAGCTCCTTTTCATGGCCTATTGAGGTGTTATTGCTGGAGGACCTCCTCAGGTAGGAAGAGTGAGACATGGTGCACCCTGTGGAAGGAGTTATTCTCTGTGTGCTAACCACAGTTTCCTTCCACCAGATCCACTTGAATTGTTCAAGAATAAACAGACATCAAACTAATAAGTCTGTAGTGTGGACATCCAGGACCAGAGCCAGCCTTATTTCAAAAGGCTTCAGAAAGAGAAAATCAGATAGACTGGTAGTTACATGACCTTTAAGCCAAGTACTTGTGTGTGGCATGAGGACCTGCCTCCTAAGACCAAAAAGGCATTGACTTCCTGAGTGCCCTGACAAGCTCTCTGTCTTTTCCTGAGGAAATTACCAGCTATCAGTGAGCATATCTGTGTAGTTACATTTTACATTTACACCTTAATTTTGTCTACCTTCTATTCTGCTTTTATTTCCTCTGCATTTTGTCACCTTCAAGTTTTCGGTACCAGAATACAAGACAGAAAACTGTGACAAACATTGTTAATTGCCCATGCAAGCTTAGGGGCACTCAAGAAAACTTAAATCTGTAAGCTGACTAAAATCCTGTAAGAGGTCATTTGATAATTTTTCTAGTGCTATTGCTCTTATTAAATGATTTATCTGTGTGGATTTTTACAGGAAGAGTTCTCCCTACAGTTCTCAAGAATTAAATGTCAAAATGGTTATGCAGGAAAGGAGCCTTCCCATCCATTAGATGTTGCCAAACAGCAGTGTTTCATTGGCTGCTTCAAAGCCAGTTACTGTCAAGTACTTTTGATGAAGAGATCTGTGCAAGCAAAACAGAAATCAAGAGGCTGAATAGCCTCGACAGCATTTTTGCACCAAAGTTGCTTGTATAAAGCAAGTTCCAGTCAAGAATAATTGAACTCAGTTCATATTAGATTGTTGCTCCTTAGCTCTGTGAAATGAGGTAGATGATCACAGTCCATTTCCCATTAGCCTAACTGTCTGCTCTACTAAAACCACCTGCACAATTGAAACTAATTGGTGCCCTGGACAGCAGTATCAACAGAGAGGATACAATTAAATGGTAATGGATTATGAACAGTATCCTCCCCCTAAAGACATGATACCTTTAGATACTGGCAATGAGCAAGCTGGTCTAGTTGGAGCTTCAAGTGGGGCTGAATTTACACCAGCAGGCTGCCAGTCGAGATCCAGTCACAAGTAGAAATGCAAGTCTATGCACAAATGAGCATTAATAAGGATATATTTATTCTGCTGGAATATAGGCAGGCCTAGAGCAGGGGTAAACAAATCCTACTCTATTTGAATTATTGGGATCAAAGTGATATGAGCCCCAGAGCTATCAAAAGGCCATCAGACACAAATCTTATGAGGGATTCCTACACTCCCTTTCCTCTAGGGACTCATCAGTGCAGCAATAAAAAGGGAATGGCATTGACTCATAGAACAGCATGTTTGGAACAGGCTGAGAGTATGTGTACTAGGTACTGCTGCTGGTAAGAGCAACCTCTGACCAACAACTGGGCTGTTTTCACCCATCAGTGGCAGCCAGAGCACTGAAGTCTTGTGCACTTCTGACAGAAACAATTCCTCTTCTAAGCTCGCCAGCTGGATTCATCTTGCTCTCTGCTGGGCTGCTCCTCAAAGGGCAGTGTTTAAGAAAGACACAACCATGTCGTTCAGGAGCTGCATCTTAAGGAATTTTTTTTAGACTCATAAAAAAATGCATTTATTGTCTTTTACAGACACATGAGCACTTGTGCTTCTCTGTTCCTCTTTTTAATATCCCAGTTTATACTTTGAATTTCTATAGGGTGCTTTTTTTCTAAGACTGTAAAATGATTAAAAGGCACCAACAAAGAAAACTTCATACTGCAGCTGGAAGAGAAGCAAAACTTTTCTGCTTGTATAGCTATTTTCTCCTCTCTACAGGCCAGTTTAGAGTTCAGATCATCAACTCCAGAGTCAGGACTGAATGCCAGGCATACTTCCCTACACTAACAAATATTAAACATTTGCTCTAGCCATATTGATGCCTCAGAGGGGTTGATGCTCTGGCACAGCAGAGAGAATCATTTACTGTATTGTTCTGCCTACAGATATGACAGTTCAAAACACAATACCTTGTGCTTCTTCAGATTTTCCTGTGTTTGTTCAACAGAGAATTTCTACTCACTGACAACCTCTGTTCAAAAACATAAAATATCTGTAACACAGCTGGAGTGATATCTGTCAATGCATTGGCATGCATGAGCCATAAAGTTGTTTAAAATAAACTGTAAAAACAGCTTCTGGTTTCAGACAATGACTATGCAACACAAGGTTTGCTCTCAGAGCACTGGTTTAAGATACATCAGATATCTGGTGCTCTCTTGGATGCACACAAAGGCCAGATTTCTCAGAAATTATTACAGTGCACAGCTGCTCCTGATGTGACTCTCACAGTCAAATTTTCAGACAACTTATTTAGCAAACTGATATGCTTTGAAAGTCCAGTCCTCAATATGAATCATACATTGATTTTAAGCCCCTACTTTCTCATAAAAAGGAAAAGTCAAAGGTCAACCAGAAATTGCTTTGCTTTAAAAAACAAACAAACAAACAAACAAAAAAAAAAAAAAACCAAAACAACTCTGCACTTCTGAAGAGGTGGTGCATTAAGCAACTGTAAATTTTCCCTCAAATCTACTCCCTGATTGTACTAGGATAGAAATATTCTCAAACTTGTTTTCTAATGCATAATTCTCCTCCTAATTTTCATGCATTTAAAAAATTTTTGTGTAGGAAGAAAGAATCACCAAAACTAGGAAAAAAAAGCCATGACAAAAATGCCTTGGTTTGCACATGAAATATCCTCCACATGAATTGGAAGTGAATGTCAAAAAAATTTCAAAGTGAATGTGTAAAACACATTCAGTCTACAACTGAGTGCTCAATCTTTATTTTTTTAGACCTTAACATGAATTTCTTTTCAGCTGGCAGTTTCTTTTATTCACCCCGGAGTAAATGTAAATGGTGTCCTCTGGTGATTGTTTAGGCAAAGATCTAAACAATGGCATCAGCAGTGCAGGTGTGAGTCAGCTGTGGCAGTGCTCCTGCCGTTCGAAGTCTTGCATAAGGAACTGCCGCTGATTTACTTCTCAAGAGTCGTCAAAGATAGAGTCCGCAAGCAATAACTTGCAGCTCTCTGCTCATTCCTGAAGCAGCACAGGAAAAGAAGAAATAGTATTAATAGATCCACTGTTCTCTTCTTTCTTGAACTGCTTTATAGTGTAAAATCTCCCGTCTACCATGGTTATCAAACCAATTTTGCCCAATCAACAGATCTGTGTTTTCAGTCTAATCATATCAGAACGGATGTCAGGATAGGTTATATCTACTGATATTTTAATTTTAAAAATAAAAATACTTCTGGACAGGCACATTTGTACTAGCAATGCAAAAATTTATATTTACAAGGCTCCCACATTCTTGTTTGCATCTCACAACAGAACATGAGCAAAAAGGAAATGTTATCTAGTACTAAGACAGAGAAAATGGCTGAAAGCAAATACATTCAGTTGAAAAGTTGCTTTATTTGGGATCTTGCTTTGCAACTATATTTGCAGACTTTGTGAATGTCTCAACCAAAGAACAAAATCTAATGATGCAATCCTGAGCATCCTCATATTCATGTTTAATGAATATATACAGAATTATTCAAGTCTATCCTTCACTTTGATTAAATTCTCTTTTTAAGAAAAAATGCATTAAAATACAATTGTTCTTTAAAAGAATTCAAGAGACAGTGTAGCAAAAATAAAAAAGGCCTGATCAACTGTTTCAATTTAAACAGCACACAGTAAAACCATTAGAAGATAGAGCTACATGTCTTTAGAATACATAGCAATAAATAAATTAAATCACCCAGAACAAATAGCACCAGCTGCTCCACAGATAAATATAGAAACTTAGAAATATAAAGGACAAAGTACTTCAACCTAAAATAAAATAAACAGTAAGAGGCAGAGAAATGTTGTCTTAGTCTCAAAGCCTTATGTTACCCATTTATTTTGTACTGAGTCCATTTATTTTTCTCTCATGCTCTTCCCTCTGTGCACTCAGCGCATACTAAACAGTATAACATCAACTGTACCATGCTGTGTTCAAACTAGATGGTGCCTAAGCTTACCTGTGGCTTTGGAAACAAGGGTTATTTTCAGGTTTGGAAAATCCTCTCTCCTTTCCATCTCCTCCCATCAGCATCTAAAATGCCATTTGTGAGTTGGCTTAGCACACACTTTATTGACCATTCTCATGGTAAAAGGAAGAAAGCTGAAAGATAATTAGATTTTGAGTCTGGGTGAGTAATTTTAAGAGCTTTGCTAGTCTGACTCCAGGATATATTTTGTGTCAACCTCAGCTTTGTTCATTCAGTATAAAAGGCGGCATGTTACAAGACAGGATGGTTCAGCTTTACAGGGTTATGAAAGGGCAAGGGGGTGACATCCTCAGAGCTTAATTATGTCAGCCTTAATTTGAGTTCCATAAGTCAACAGTTTAAAGTTGACAAAACTGATTTTTCAGTAAGCAAAAGCAATGAATTGCTTTAAAAGAAGCTGGATAAGTGAAATTGATAACAATAAAATCATTTACACTAGAAAATGTATACTTCAACATAAAATCCAAACCAAAACAAAGTACCTCACCTTCTCAAAACTACTGTGAAAATAATAGATTTCCAATTTTGTTACAAATGAAGTAATGATTTACCTGAGAAACACACATATTTTTCTATGAAATGTTAATTATCATGAAACCCTGAGGGTTAAGATATCTTCTTTGCACCTGCAATAAATAGAAGGTAAAAGAGGAGGAAATCAACAATTTTGGCGTAGGAAATGGTTACCCACAAAAGCAGTGTTTTTCTGAGAAACTTGCTGTTGTGTACAAAGTGTTGCAGCTCATCTGAATTTCACCACAGCACCCAGTTTGATGCTGTGATGAGTATGATGCTGCATACTCAGATAGCGAGTGGATTTAAGGAAGACGCCTATTAAATGGCTCTCGGAGTTGGAGCAACTTGGATATCCTCCCATTTTGCGGTTGTAAATGATGCAAATGTTTTGACAGTGTTGCAATGCTGTCACAGCTGTGAGAAGATAGGAAAAAAATGAAGCACTTTACTGAAGGATCAAGTTTTCTCCCTTCAGCTTTTTCCTGAACTGGACTGTGTGGTCTGTGAACAAGCTGCAAACTACTAAATCCCCCTCAATCCCCTTTTATTGGTTGTGTACATTTATACCTCAAATAGTTCTTCACATTTCTCAAAGCTTCCATTGTTGGTTTTTTTTTAAACTTAATAGCTGTTATAAGATCTTCAGTCTTATCTCAGTAGTTTTTCAAACCTTGTGAGAATCTCTAAATACTCTAGAACATTCACATCTCTCAGGTCTTTTAGTAACAAAAATACATGATTCACATCTTAAAAATTTAGCTATGGAAAAGTTCAGCTGTCTAAATTGGTCACCATTGAGTCAATCTGTAGAAACAGACATATCCAAAGGGTGATGTGTCTCCTCTTAAGACAGGCAGCTCTTTTGAAGTCAATTAAATTCTAGACAAGTAAAATCAGGCAAAATGGATACTTCTCACATGGCCTGTATTTTACCAGATCCAGCCCTACACCCTTTTTGCACTCTGTATTTGCAATTCTATTTATAAAATGGGATTTAATATCTATTATCCCTAACTATAGGGAAAGTTAGATACAAAAATGTTTACTCCATTTATCTGGAGTATTTTTATGATGCACTTTCATATAAATAGCTCAAGTTTCATTGCCTTGTTTTGCTTCAATATCAGATTACAAATTCATGTCTAATTTGCTGTCCTCTCTCTTCCCTAAGGTCTCTTTTAGCTTTACTGCACTTTCCATCCCACTTAGTATATGTTTCCCAGTTTATTTTCTCCTGCATGCTTTAATTCTCATTTCTGCCATCTGAAACTGTTTTTTACTGTATTGGAGGCCTCAGGCTTTTTTTTACTTTTCTCCCTTATATTCCTTACAATATAGTTCATGTCCTTGGAAACGAATTAAAAGAACTACATATCTCAGTCCGCTGCCCAAACTAGATTGTTTCCTAATCAAGAAGTTATATAGGCCTGGCAAACTGCTCAAATGTTGTTGTTGAAAAGTGAAGTTTTGATAGAAATTGTGATCAAAACCTCTTTTACTGAAATTCATCACATATATCACAGGCAAGCTGAGCAGGGCAAGGCATTTCTGACCACTTCTAATTCTCATTTATTTTTCAGCAGCAGACTGGTTTATTTGCTGTAATATGCTAAAATTTTCAGCGACAGCTGGAATGTGGGTTTAGACAGCCTTTGCACTGTAAAGTTCATTTCTGCAACAGGGAATAGAAGGAGTTGTTTTCCTTCACCCTGAAGAAGAAAATCTTGAGCCAGAACAGTGAAGAAGATCAGATTTAAGAAAATCTAGAGGGGGGAAAAAGCAGAGGTCATCATAGCAAATTCTCTTAATCAAGAATATACATAAATTGATAATCTTTGCCTGCCATTTTGGAGTCCTTTCACAAATCTGAAGAAAGAAAAGGTCAGAATTATTTCACATTGCATTCACAATTTCATGGTTTTTAATGGATGAACATTATGAAAAACATCAGGAACACTACGAATCATAGTTTTATCATGATAAAACACTCAGTGCATTACACACAGAGATGAGAACTGGAAATTGTGGTATTGGCATTGGCAGTGTTGCTGGCTGGCTGTGGGCTTCAGATGTACAGACAGTGGGTGGTATTTAACACATCGCCTGTGGTATTTCACAAAAGGGTGAGAACTGGCTTTATTAAGGAGGGCATTTTGTTGGTTTCTTAGGTTTGAAGCTCAAAACACTGCTAAAGGCAGCTGTCATAAGCAAGCACTATGCAATTTTGTCTTTTCTGTTTTGTCATTAGATTTCACAAGCTGGCTTCCATGGGATTCTTGTTCTTAAGAGTACAGGCTTAACCTGATAAATGCTGATTCCAGTGTATTCTCTTCCCTCTTGCATCAGAATCAAAGGCAAAGCTTCCATTTCAGGTGTCTCCCTTCATCTATGTAATGATATAATGAAGTAGGGAGTACCAATGTGAAGAAAGATGACCAAGAAGAAAAAATTCTGTATGAAAAATGGTTACAGAATTATAAAAATAATGAATGTATATTACTTGTTAAGAAATGGAATTTAAACTTTCTATTTAAAACAAGGTGATTACCTTATTTGAGAAAGGATGGGAGAAATTAGCCATTTCAGAATCCAGTTTTCCAAATTTCTGGCAGCCATGCCACAGCTGTCTGGTTTGAAAGTCTGAAAACATGTATACCATGCAGCAAAGGACAAAAAATCTTCCCAATACTCCTTCAGAAAGCCAAGCCTGAACTATGCCCTTGGTAAAAGCAGAGGGAATCTTGTTAATACCACTGGTCCCTGTGCTTTAGTTGCTAAATAAAACTCAGAGAGAGTCCTAAGACAGACACAGACTGCAGGACTGCTGCTAATTTAAATTCAAGAAAGGATTTTCTCTTAAACTCATACCTGACAACTGCCAGTTTTACACAGACTGTGTGATCAGAGCACAGCAACCAGACACTGAA
Organism: Poecile atricapillus; assembly: GCF_030490865.1. Lineage (NCBI taxonomy): Eukaryota > Metazoa > Chordata > Aves > Passeriformes > Paridae > Poecile > Poecile atricapillus. Next base: position 60,679,709 of record NC_081288.1, read on the forward strand.
GGATGTAAAGCCATTAAAGGTACAATTTCACCCCATCTATGTCCACTTGCTCACATCCAAGGCTTCAGAGGACAGTGAATGCAGACCCAAAGAAAGTCAAATATAGATCAAGAAAGGAAACTGATGGCTTATTTCTAACTAGTGCTGAATAGAAAGTCACCAAGATAGACATGAGTATATGATTTTCTGGAATAGCACTTCTAAGGGGTGTCTTTGGGAATAGCGACACACCACATATATGAAAACTGTCACTGCAAACTTGTGCCCTGGGACAAAATGACTTTCCAGGATCCTGTGACAAATCTCACTTCATGAAATCGCCTATTTAGTTATCCGATGCCTTTCCAAACTGTATCACATTACTTAAAAAACAGTTTAAACTGCTCAGTCCCTTCCCTCTTTGTCAGACAGTTCCAGAAACTTACTTCTTGGATGGATAAGGAGCCTTCTTCCAATTTCCCCTCTAAATTTATTCATGGCCAATTTACAGTCATCTGATCTTTTGCCAATACCATCCTTTAACTTAAATAATAACACTCCTTTCTTAATATTTACCTCTATAGTATGTCATTCATTCATTTAATTCATTCAGTTTAAAATAATCCTTACAAATGGGGAAGTGTTGTAGCCATAAAATGAAAATGCACTATGATGACCTTTACCAAAATCTGGCACTAACCTGATTTTATTAAGTATTAGAAACATTATAATAGATATTAAAATGTAGTGATATTCTCACATTATGCAAATCTATCTGGACTCATTTATATTCTTTTTGTCTTTTTTCTTCTTTCTACACAGTCCGGTTTCACAAATGAAGAAATTTTAATAGTAAGCTTAGATTTTTGAGAATCGTTTACATATTTGTGTCTGCAAATAAAAGATGAGAAAAATACATGTTCAGAGAGTTCAGTAACTTATGTAAATGATCAGCCATTTCTGCAATCTCTCTTTCAGGCAATAATTATCACAGCTGTCTGTACAAATTAGTTACTTAAATGTACACACATTTTGTCCCCAGTCAGAAGAGAAATTGAAATCTGGAATGGGCAATAAATAAGTCCTCCCAAATCTGTCAATGGTACTATGCTCAGTAGACTAAATACTCAGCAGCAAACTACTAATGTTCTCCTTTATACTTTCCTGTGTTATTAAGCCTACACTGGTTTTGCATTACCTGTACAGTAATTTTGCATTACCTGTACAGTAGGCATCTGACCTGTGCTTTTTTATATACAAGTAGTATCATGTTTGCCTATAATAGTATATAAGAATAAGACCATTAAAACAGTCTGGTGAAAAAACCTGTTCCTCTGACTCAGAAGATTGGAAAACCTGGCTTTTCTGAGAGCATGAACTGATAAAAAAGGTTTAGTATTTTCTTACAAATATCAATCATGTCCTTAAGGAAAATATTTGGTCTGTAGTCAAAACAGAAATATGCATTGCCAAGAAATTCTGACCACATCACAGACTTTGACTGTAATATTTTTCCTTGTACTGAGAGCTGAACCATATGTATATTAAGACAGCAAAATTCATTCACTAACATAGATGACCTCTAGGATGTCTTTGCAAAGTCACAGTTTGGTCAAGGTTGGAAAGGACTTCTGTCATCTGGTCCAGCCCCCTGCTCAAGCAGGGCCACAAAATGCAGGTTGTCCAGGGCAAAATCCAGACAGCTTTTTAGCACCTCTAAGGATGAAGAATACACAATGTCCTTAATAACTCTCACATTAAACAATTCCTTGTCTTTCACTTTGCTCCCATTTTCTCTTGTCCTGACACAAACTTGGCCCAAAGCATCCACTTTGCAGCCTTGTGATCTGTAGCAGGTATGAGGAAGAGACACTTGTGACACTTTTAGCTGCTGGGGAAAGACATGCTCTTCTCCATATGCAAGTTTTTGACTTTCTGCATCGGCATGTTCCCCCAGGCTAAATGTGTGAGGCTGAATACGATGACACTGCACCACCCCAGAGTGCTGCTGATAACAAGTTCTTGGGCTCTGCTGAGTTAGTTTCATTGTGTCAAGCAGGCAATCTCTTCCCATGCAGAACTACTACTAGACTATAACCCATGCACAAAAATTTGGCCTTGCCATCTTTTAGTGCCAGAAACAGTCATGGAGGGGGGGAAAATGTGTGTTTTCAAATGGAAGAGTTTAATATAAACAAAAAAATATTAGCCCTTTAACTCATGTGATCCTCTACTGAAAAAAATATCAATACCCTACCTCAAGTGATGAAATGGTTAGTGAATAGCATCATAATGGTCAGGAAATTGCTCTGGCATCAGCTGAGTTTTCAACTTATACATCCCATAGTTTCTCCTCAGTAATAGAGGAGCACCTAACATGCATTTCAGCAAAGGGACTGCCCATGTTGTACTGTACTCCCAACAAAATTTTCATAGACAGTTTTAGCCACTATTACTACTCTACTGCAACATGATATTTTCAGTTATTAAATATCAAGCTGCAGTTTCACAAACATAAATATGTGGTTTTAATAATCAGGTTTTGTTTTTAAATTAAGCTATTATAAAAAGACTATTTATTTATAAAAAACACAATTAATTTAGACAGAAATGAATGTGAATTAACAAATTATGTGATTAATTAATGATTAATTAAATAAAATAAAAAATTAAATTATGTGAATTAATAAAAATTACTCAATTAATTTCTACAAGTCTTGTGAATAGGCTGTTAAGTCACTAACTCCCATAAGAGTAAGCATTCTGAACTTCAGATATGCTGCATAGTGGCTTAGTTACTTATGCCTTTTTCTTGTTACAAACAAACAAACAATCAGCTCACAGCCCTAAGATTTGTGCCATGTATTACAGTTGCTGTGCACAGGCATCCATTCATCTACATTTGGTTACGTGCAAAGCACTGTACAGTGTGTTAAAATTTATCTATATCGACTTTACCTCATTGCTCAAGACATGAGGCATTCATGAGGTATTTCCAATATTTCTTGTGAAACGCTGTTGTACTTGAAGCTTTACCATCCTACAGGGATTTTACCATCATTTGTCTGCTTTTACAGCATTATCACTTCTGCACATACAAGTATTGTCCTTAGTTGTCCTCAGAAATAAATATTTAACTGATGAGATATGCAGTATAGCTCTTTATCCTGTAGAATCCTAAAGTGCTTAATACATTTCTGTGAGTTTGTGCAACATAAAGGACCAGCTTTATTTGAACATAAAATGGCATTGCAGCTTCCTGTGTTTTACTTGAAGCACAATAATTCTTAACCTTTTTAAATAATCATTATGTCTTTTCTGAAAGTTCTTTTCTCACTTCTCATGCTCATGCTCTGTGAGAGATAGGAGACACTTGTCAACCCATGACACCAGCCGTGAAGGAACCCTGGCCCCATTCTGAGAACAATTCTCTATGAATATCTCAGGGCACATTACCAATAATCATTTGTGTAATTGCTCCAGGAGACCATATTGTTTATTATTTTTCAAAGAAAATGTCAGCTGTAATCATCAAGAATATTATCAAGCTGTCATGTTTGCAACATGTTGGGAAAATAAATATTTTTATATTACCATCTCTTGGTATTTGAATTGAGTAATAATACTAACATTTTCTTTGAAATCTCCAAGGTATTTATTCTGTTTTGCTATGATTCAGAGCAATTATGTTGCATATAAATTAAACTCTTAAGTATGTTGTTGAAGAGGCTCATATTCCTTTTGTTTTATCTGATGAACAAAATCTTTTTTTGTTGTAGCTTGGTAATTCCATTCTTCCTATGATGCTCTCACATGGGAAGAATGCTTTTAAAACTCATCAAGTTCTGAAAATGCACAGTGGAAATACTCTTATTGCTTTTGAGGCCAAAAGAGAAAACTCATCATAAAACAAACTGTCTACACTCTGGATGCACATATTCATTCTACACTACACATATTCAAATCACAGCAAGGCACCAAGGACAAAAAAACAAATATCCTGATTGTAGATCCTTTCCTTGCCATCAAATCTTGTAGGAGTGAAACCTAAACAAATAAAAGAGCCTCCAATCCATCCTTTATGTCAATTCTTGTTTCGTTTCCTTTTGTCTTGCTAGTTGCAAGATGTTTCTGTTCAACACAGCTATTCTTTACACCCCCTATCCTACTGCTCCAGGTGCCCAGAAGCACATTGTTGACAGATAATGGCTCTGCCTTTATAGCCAACACTTCATTTTTCACATCATATAGGAAAACTAAAATAACATTTCTGTTGAGGATCTGCAGTTTGGTCTTTAAATGGTAGATTTTCACCAACCAAATCTGTCTCTAGCATGAGCTATCAGGGCACCTGCTGTTTTACCAGTTCATAACTTTGATTTTCTAGTCAATATCCTTGATGGCATATACCATTGGCAGTGTAGATTAATTAATTCAGCTCTTACAATCTTTTGCATTGCAATGGAATGTTTGAGCAGGGATGTGATGGATTCTCATCAGATTGTTTTTCATAATTAATGTTATCTTGCTTGAGATTCTAGACAGCCTTTTGGTTTCTAACAGTGTGTCAACAAAATGTGAAATGTCTAGTGCGGCGTTGTAGTTCCTTTAGTTGCCCAAGTTTTCTCATAACAAAGTTAGTGGCAAATCCAAACAAGAAAATTATGCCTCCATCGCTTCTTGTTCACAGTCTCAATTACAATGACTGCAGTGAGTGTATTTCCAACTGTTGCCAGCTGCACTTTTGACCTTCAAAAATGCTTAGGAGCAGCTCCATCTCTGCTTCCAAATATCAGTATATCACATGCCTTAGGACTATATAACTGATTCTTTTGCATTTCTTCAGCTGAACCTGAAAGGCAGTGTCCAGTACTGAAAACTAAGCAACTTATGCTGTGCTATTTGAGTAATTCTTAAAAAAACTCCAAAACCTACAAAACACACAAATGTAAGAGATATAACTTAAACTGGCTATAGTATACAATCATCCATGTCTTTTTTTCCTCATTAGAATTTCACTTGCTTATCATAATACTCCTATATTTCTACATATTTTGATTCCAAGCTTCCTTATGGCATATGTAAGGTTATAGGTAATGCTGCTTTGATGTTCTCAGTGGTGATTTACCATATTGCTGAAGCTCAGCTACTGTTCTGACGCTTTAATGGAGGAAAAAAACCAAAAAAACAGAAACATTGCTTTAAAGAGAAAGCCTGAAATACTTGCTTTTAGCTATTTTTAAAAATTAATTTCATTTTAAGTACTTAATGCACCAGCATGGGGCAAACTGTATGGAAAGCAGCTTGCCATAAAAGGGCCACTGGGTCCTAGTGGGCACCAGGTTAAACATGGACCAGCGACATGCCCTTGCAGTGAGTCAAGCCAGCAGCCTCCCAAGCTGCACAAGGAATGTTGTCAGCAGGTCGAGGGAGGTGATCCTTCCCCTCTGCTCTGCCCTGCTGAGACACAGCCAAGGACTGTGCCCACTGCTGGGCTCCCAGAACAGGACAGGCATGGACACGCTGAAGTGCATTCAGCAAAGGAGCACAAAGGGGATTAAAGGGTTGGACCATCTTTCACACAAGGCAAGGCTCAAAGAATAAGGACTACTCAGCCTGGAGAAGAGAAGCATCAAAGGAATCTTTCCAATTATACACCTGACAGGAGGGTGTAAAAAAGACAAAGCCACATTGTTCTTAGTTGTGTCCAGTTTTCCAGAGGAAATGGTGACAAAAATATAAAAAAATCAATCTAAACATAAGTAGAAGACTTTTTGTTATTAGGTTGGTCAAACATCAGAACAGGTTGCCCAGAGATGTTTTGGACTCTCCCCATTTGCAGATATTCAGAATATCATGGCTCTAAAAAGCCTTCTGTGGCTAATCCTGCTGTAAGCACCAGGGAGTGCCACAAAGATGGTTAGAGGGCTGGAGCACCTCTCCTAGGAGGACAGGCTGAGAGAGATGGGGCATGTAGTGACAGGACAAGGGGGAATGTTTTTAAGCTGAAAGAGGGTAGGTTTAGACTATTAGGAAGAAATTCTTCACTGTGAGGGTGGTGAGGCACTGGAACACGATGCCCAGAGAAGCTGTGGGTGCCCCATCCCTGGAAGTGATCAAGGACAGGCTGGATGGGAATTTAAGCAACCTGGTCCCTGGGAAGGTGTCCCTGCCCATGCAAAGAGCTTGGAACTAGATGATCCTTAAAGTATCTTCCTACACAAACCATTCTGTGATTCTATATCCAGGGGCCTATCCTATAAATTACTAGTTTATAGCATGCTAAGTATAATACCCACTAACTTACTGACTCCTATTAAATACTGATTTGTTGCCTGAAACCTGAAGGCATGGTGGAGGATTTGAGGGTAGCAAGACAGGGAAACTGGTCTGCCTTTTTGCTTCTTGAAAATCCTGAAACTATTATTTAAAGAAAATTCTTATTAAAGTACGCTTTTTTATGACACTACATTTTTCTAATTTACAGAGAGTATATGTGCCAAGTTTGAATAACTTAAAAGATTGATAAATCCGGATTAAAATCATCTGGCTTACCACCCTACATAAAGATGTGCATTGCATATATAAGGCTCCAACAAACACTGGGTTTTACCTTGTGGAACAAACTGCTGTTTTCTCATGGACATCTTCATGTGGGTTTTTCACTTCTTTCAAGTGACTCCAGAATTGCCATTATGTACCAAATTTTCTAAGTGCAAATTTATCAAGGACTTGCAAATAAGCACAAATAAGCTCCACAATAATAACATATGTCTAATTAAAACCTCTCTAATTTGCTCCATTCAATCTAGTTTTACAAACATACTACTTTATTAGAACATTATTAATCATGGAAATATCTGCCTATGTTTTCTTTGTAGTGAAATATGTCATGACATGGCTTTTACCTCAGGGATTTTCATTCTCATTACTTCTATACTTACCCAGTTTTTACACCTTTTTGAATGCCATCATGTTCTGAAAGAGTGACAATGGGACAACACATAAGAGCACCAGAAGCTGAATGGGCTGTAGCAAGTTTAATTTATTTATTTTGAAATTTCACTTTTTCTTTTTGTAAGGTTTCAGCAGTAAGCAGTGTATCTTTTTCATCTCTTCATCTTCTCATTCACTAAGAGACACCATGGTGATATCTTCATATCTGTATATAACAATGTTTTTGCACTGCAAAGGACTATTAACTAAATTTCATAATAATCTTTTCCTAAGCACCATTAACATAATTAACAGCCTGTTAACTAAGACATTAGACCTTCAGCATCACATAATAAATTGTAAGTCCACAGCCGGTAGGAAACCCTTTCAAGAGACACACTGCTCAGGAACACAACAGCTAGAACTGTGAAGATCTGTTTGTTCAGTGGTGGAAAACTTCCAGTGTCCATTAGAGAAAAACAAATGTCTGACTCAAATTGCTCCTAAAATGTCCTTAGATAAATACCATGCTAAGGAGCTGCACTTCCACCAGCCAGAGCTCCATGAAAACTGGTTAATTATTCTTTTAAAGACTGCTTCCTTAACGAACATCATTTTGCTACAATAGCTATATATTGGGTCATTGACTACCCTTCAGCAACAATTATTTTATATTATGGTGAACTATTCAGAGAAACTTTCAATAAGAAAACAAAGATCTTGCTGGTCATTAGGAAGTAGCTAAGGCAAACTCTATCATGACCATGCATTTTGAGATACCTTGAGTAAATAACTTGCTAATAGCTAGTATCCTTTAAGTTTCCTTACTAATTCTAAACCAAGTACATTTAGCAACTGTTAAAATCTTGTGCCAGGTTTGCCATGCAAGTCCTTAGTTTATAAATTTTCATTTCTTTCCCCTTTTTAAAACACTACTACACTCTTATAACATCACTAAAGGAGCATAGCTCAAGACTCTTTTTCACATACTCCAGTGCCTTTTCTTATTTGTCTGGGCAATGAACTGCTGTTAGACCAAATTAACTCAATGGTGTGACACACTTCACTCAGCCCTTGCACAAGAGTTGCCACCACAAAAGTTGCTATGTCCTACTTAGGAAATCAGCACAGAAACAAGCTGTATGACGGCACCATTATGGGAACATTAATAAACTGCCAATCACTTAGACCGCTTTAGAAAAGCCTAATGGCTACGTGGCTGCCAATATGATTGTCACTGTGTTGTCATAATGTACTAGAGCAAAACAGTCAATATAGCTTTGAAAATCTGAGATGAAATTCACTGTCCATCCTGAGTTTTCTCATAGAATCAGATCCTGACACTTCTACAAGACATGAGTTGCAGAAATTATATGTATCAAAAAAACACTTAATTTGCCTTTAAGCATCCTTTACTTTCCCAGTCGTTAAAACAATCAATTCTTGTGTCAATCCAAAATGAGCTGTTTTACATGAAAATCTTTTCTGTTCTTCTCCTGAGCTGTCATGTTCCCCTGTTGTATGCCTTTCACTTCTTTATCTTGGTTTAGCAGGATAAAAAAAAAGCAAGTACAAAAAATTCCTAGATCTTCTAGGGCTTGTTTGGTTGGTTTTTGCAGCCACTCAGTGTATGAGCAATCAAAGGATGAATGTAGAGAACAGCAACAAAATGAAGGTAAAAGTGAAATGCTGCTTTGCTCTTTCAGGCGCTGAATTTTCTAAGGCAGTCACACTTTTAGTAACTGAACACTATCATTTTGCTACAAATGTGGAAAGGAACAAGAGTATCTTCTGTTTCTATCCTCAGCTCAAGCCTCCCTGCCCATGTCCTGCACTATCACTGCTGTTGCCATTACTGGGCTACTTAATGCTCCACTTTACCTCCAGAAGATTTTCACCCTTTCTTTGCTCAGTAAGGAACAAAGCTTTAGCTTCAAATCTGCAAGTCCCTCCTCAAGACTCATTTCTATAATTATTAGGAACTCTGCAAGTGCGACAGCATCTGAGGCAGCTGAGCAGATATTGATCACAGCCCCCAAACACCTTTATAGCAGCCAACTAACACATCCATGGACTAAGAACTGCATCCCAGGAAGAACACACAGCAAAGACAACACTGTAATTTATCTCACATTTGTACTCCAGTATTTTAAAAAAAATAAAAAGAGAGTTACAGATAAAGAGAAAACACAGTACTGTCAGCCATCCCTTCTCAAAGAGAAATGTCAGTGTCAGAGCACAGTGCGGTTCCCAACAGGTTGTAGAGCAAAGGTCTGTGGATTTGCTAACATCTTGAACAAAATCATTCAGATCCTACTTGTACAGCCTCAAATATGGTTGCAACCTCATATAAACCTGCATCTTTATAAGTCAAATTTCTTTGCTCTTAAAAACAAGGAAATATTTTAATGCTTAAAAGCATAAAATTTTCTTTCCCTATTTCTATATTTTTTAGTCTGAAAATCACAGATGCTTACTACACTTTCAAAAATCCTTCTTCAGAGTAGAAATGAAGGATGAGAAGGAATAAAATGTGTAAGAACAGATGATTTTTCTCCTCAAACAACCTGACACTGGGTACTGAAACCCCAAGGGGCTGGTCCTACTCTCATTCGTTCATGTGAACACTGCTCAGTTCAGCACAGAATACTACAATGAAGTGATCTAAGACATGTCTCCAGAGTCACAAGACTATGGAGCAGAAAATTCACATGAAGAAGGGAAATCTTAGGAAAAAAATGTTTTGGGAGTATTTTGTGAATTTCTTCCTCCATCTATCTTCCTGATATGCAACTGTAAGTGTTGGAATTAATGCAAGCTCCATTCCAAGTCTATGGATAAAAGCCAGATTTTTTTAGCCTATAATTTTAGCACAGCATAATGAACATACAGTTCTCTAATATCTGCCTTGTAAATAATCACAAAAGCACTTGTTTTTCAGATTTCCATCATAAATATTACTGTGTCACCAGTCCACCCATCTTCCCTGAAGACAAATAATTTGATCTAACAGGGAAAAGAATTTGAACATAAACCAGAGTTCATGCACACAGGGGAAATCACTGAGGAAATCAAATTTATGATCACTCTACTGTGAATAAACAGGTCTGACACATGCTATAGAATGAAATAAATATATCTGCTTGTTAGTTAACACTTATTGCACAAGTAAATACAACATTAAAAAGGTAAATCTTTACCAAGAACAAAATATGATTTGCCATGAACATTCAGCAAATCTGCCTATTGAAGTTGCATTTACATATTCGTACATCTCTTGCATATACTGATCTGTCAAAGAGTTCTGTAAATCATTATTTCTTGAACGTGATTCTGTGTCTAGACCTTCCATTTCATTGATGTTATCTGTGGCTGAGATTGGGATCAGCTCCAGAGCAGACGACTCTCACTGAAAACAATTCCCAGCTGGACAGAGTAATGCACAAAGACAGTGAGAGGCTCTAATGATCAAAACCAACACACTGAGCTGCAAGTCTGAAGAGGCATCAAGTCATGTAGAGTCTGATATAAAAAGAGTAGATGCTGACTGTGCCAAAGAGCAGGATTTCTGGGCAGCCTAGTCCCTTGAGATGACAGTGGCCATCACTCTGCTTCCACAGGACTGAGCTAACATGAAGCAGGATGATGAGCTCCCTCCCCACCAGAGACCACACCGTTCCCTGACAGCAAGGAGCCTCTGCCACAGCCCCATGCTGTTCTTCTGTGTCCTCTCTTTCCTGCGGGAGAGAAGTGACCTCTGCTCCAGGGCTCAATCACAGACCCATAATCTATGGACAAAACCCACTCCTTGTCCCCCATGCAGAGCCTAGCAGTGGCACTGGTGTGGGACCACAGCTTGGATATGCACTGGTCTGGCAGTGCCTCGGACCACCCCAGTGTCTCAGAGAAGTCCTGGAAGAAGTAGGTCACTGTGTCCCTAAGAATTCATGCAGATATGTGAAAATTCAGCTTTATCATAACCAAAAAAAAAAACCAAAAAACCCTACCAAATGTAAAAACAAAAATATAAAAAAAAATTTTAAAAATCAACTTGCTATCTTTTATTCTTGTATAGGTTGAATATCATAAAGCAAAACTCCAGAATTCAATTTTCAAATGCTTTATCATAGCATGGCTTAGGGAGTCCGGCTAGAGTTTTTGAACATTTGGATGTGCACATGGTAGAAACAGGGCAGTAGCTTGGAGTTTGCCACAGGGAAATTTGTGTTGATATTACTGAAACAGAAAATTTGTAAGTGTAGAGGCAGTGCTGGGATGCTGTTAGAGGAAGCCGGGGGCTCTGACAGACCAGTAAGCGTGGCTGAGGGCATTATCACCCCATCTGTCCACTCCCTTTTCTGTCCAAAGCCAACCTTCCCGAAGCAGGGGCATGAGAGACAAGCGTAGCTGCTGCTCGCACGGAGCCGGCTCATCAGCGCTCATCAGGTCCCACAGCCGGGCACGGCAGCACCTCGGATCGCGGCTGCTCAGTCTGACACAGCCCATCTGTCAGAACCCCAAGTGAGAAAGGGAGCGAGATGGCACGGGAGCTGTGGTTGTATTAAGGGGATGTGTAAGGTCATGCTTTCCAAGGGAAAAAAATATGAATTAAGCTGGTTACTGCGCTTCGTATTTGTGCACAGTATCTGTGGCAGCACGCTCAATTAAAATTAAAGAAAAGGAAATAAATCTCAGCTGGAGCTCTGCCTGGATAAATGCCCAAGAAGGAAGTAGAGTTGTATTCTCTGAACAATTTATGTTTGTGAGCAATTAATAAAACAGATTTTTCTGTTGATTCTGCACTTTTAGCTGATAATTATGGAACATTTTGGGGGTGAGATGCTGCCACTCTAATTGAAAAAAATTTTCCACTCTAAACAAACAGGAGGCAAATATAACACTGTATCTTATCGAATTTTTAAGGGGAGAAGTGTGTTTAAAAATTCATTGTTTCCCATCTATTGTGAGGTTTCTTTTGGTTTTATAAATATGGTTTAGAATACTTTAAAGTATACATACTTTGAAGTCCCTACCCATTGCCACAACAGACAAAAGAAATCCTTCCATAAAACAGAGTTCTGCTAGTGCACATTTTTAAACAATAGCAGTCTGGTGTGACATAGAGCCTGGCATTCCAGTTTCTCTGCAAGATTTTTGCATAAACCTGGGCAAGCCACACCACCTCTTTGTGTGTTATCTGTGAGGATAGGGAGGCATGGAAAGTCAATATACCCCTTCCTTACCTTAGCAAAATGCTGAGAGGAGAAAATGCAAAGAGTCAGTGTGGCTTCACATGTGGATGGAGCTATAGAAATCAGCTAAAGAAGGTCAAGGTACAGGCCAAGTGCTGGTCTGCAAGGCTCCACACAACAGTAACACTCCCTGACAATTACCACAGAACCTAACACTAGTTTTGGCTTTGTTGTCTCACACGTTGCCTAGGAAGGGCTCAGTGGTAACAAGGGCAGTGGTAGCTTAGATGTGGAAGTCCTGATTTATGGGAGAAGGGGAGCAGAATTCCTTCTGGCTGGACACACACCATACAGCACCAACTGGCCTCAAGACTGGAGACCTGTCCCTGCCTATTTTATTTACTACTATGGACATACCCTGTAAAACCCTCTAATAAAGGGCCATGGCTTCTGGTTACAGACAATATAAAATTAGATAAATGGTGAGAGTCAAGCACATGCTGTTGTTTGTCAATTTGACCTGCAATTAGATCCACACAGACAGTTTCTTGGCTGAAGTTTTCAGGACACAAACATTTTGCAAATACAGACACAGCCTTTGCTGGGTTGGAGTCTGTCAATGACCTGAAACCCTTACCCTGTCAGTGACCCTGAAACAGCACGACCTCCCTCTCCCTTGCAATGTATGTGCTGCTGCAAGCACCTCTCCCCTCAGTGTGCTGCACACTGGTGTGAATTAGACAAGCCAGACCGACAAGAGGTCCTGCAGAGCTGCAATCCAAACACATTGGACCAGGAAACACATGAACTGTGAAACCACTTCTCTAGCAAACACCCAATGAACAGGCCATTGGAAGAACTTCTGGTGAAAGCTACAGTTGTGTAGCAAAGCATTCCCCAAAGAGACAAAAAGAAAAACTGGTTAAAAAAATTCCTGATGGAAAATTGTGTCCTACTTAAATCAAAGCACTTTTGCAGGAATGTTTCTGTCTGTAGATTTTACAAAAATAGTCTACTCATTCCTTTTCGATATAGCTGAAACATTTCATTTTGAGAAATTCAGAGCATTTTCTTTCACTGCTAGTGATAATGTGTTTTATTGCAGAGTATCTCAGAACTGACAGGCTGGGAGTTGCCTGAAGACAGCAACTGACTGTCCATTCCTTTGTTTTTTAGGTACAATCAACTTACATAGAGCATCCCTGGCAGAGCTTTCTCTAATCTAGCCTCGCAAGGCTTTTCTTTTTAGTGAGTTTCATCCTGCTAAGCAGTCAAGAAATTATTCCTAGTACCTAATATAAATTTACCTCATAACTTTGAAACTCTTCTATAGAGAATGTCATCAAAGCATTTGGCCTTATTGAAACAAAACATTTATTAAAAAGGCCATTTTTCTACCCCTTCAACAATTTTTCAGGATGTTTTTCACATGCTGGATTGCAGTCAGATGTCAGTTTGACATTAAAGGATAATCAGAATTTACTGTAGAATAGTCACCCTCATTTCCAGCTCTATGTTTTCTCTTCATGATTAAATCTGCAGGACTACCACAATGTACATCTGCAAATGTAAGGAGAGTCAATAGGGTGCTGCTTCACCTTTGTTTCAGCTGAAGAAAGCCTTGGGCAAGCTCTTAAGTATGACACAGGCTGAGCATGGAAGTGAGATCAGGAGGGACCACGAGAAAAGACTGTTACAGAAAATTATTGAAGAATTCTTGAATCATGAAGATATTATTACCATACCAAAAGTAGGGGCAGAGAGAACAGCAGGGAACTCTTTCCAAATAGACTTGAATCTTGGCATGGGGAGATTTTCTATTTATGTGCTTGCAATACAGGACAAAGCTGCATTTTCCTTTTTGAGTATCTGCTGGGAGTGCAACATTTCCCAAATTAATGGAAATCAAGAGTTAAGTTAAATGACATAATAAAATCCAGACACTGATTTTTATGTTAGGAGTCATCTTTATGCAAAGCATAATATATTATCTTAAATGTCACTCATTCAATAATGCTATTATAATGCTATTCCTTGGTGATGGCCAGGAAAAAGTTGTTCAGGGCATTCATCGACACTGTCTCTACGTCATTTTTTTGTCTACTATGAAACCTGACTGTAAGAAATCTCTGATGTTGGTTGAGAGGAAAACTGGGAGAGAGTTGCTACCAGAGGTGGATCAGCTGTGTGTGCTCCATCCCTGTGCTCTCTGTGTGCTCAGGTACAACTCACCTCTAAAAATCAGGTAAAGGCAAACAGGGAGCCGTGGGGCCAGAATGCCAGAAAAAAAGGGGTTTGTAACTGGGATCTATAAACAATGCTGAGGGAGCACTATGCCCACAACCAGCAGCTCCCAGAGGCTTTTGGAAGAGTTTGAAAACAGTGTTTGCTATAATGTGGAGGGCACTGAGCTCATGTCCCTTTCCCAGCTCCACACCAGCTCAACCTAGGCATGGATGAAGCAGACTCTGAGGGAAGAGTGCCATCTACTGAACCCCAGCCATTCTCTGGACTGCCCAGCCAAATACAGCTCACTCAGCCAAGAAGCCCCACATGTTCCTCTCCGCAGCCTTCCCCCTCTGTGGTCTTCCTTAAATGCAATGTGAACAGTAGAAGTCTATAGAAATACCACCAAGGTATAGAAACAAAAATCAAAATTTCTCTTTTATTTCCTGTTTTACAAATTAATTGCTTATTTATATAGAAAGAAAAATAACAGCTAAGAATACCTGTAGTGGTTGGATTGTTCTGGGGGTGATTAACTCAGGTGAAAATGTCCACAGCTCTCAGCAGCATTGCAAAGGAATCATTCTTCATAAAGAAGAAATTGATCTATTCTCTTCTAAGACTAGAAAGCACTACATCTACTGATCAACATCCTTATTCATCAGATCAGTAACCTACTGCTACATTATCAGGGCCACAAGGGTGCCATGGTATTTTTCCATTCCATTATAATAAATTAGCTGTTCTGCTATTAACATGCTTCATATTTAAGAGAGATAGTCACCAGCTCCTAAAGAATCAGAGCCAGTCCTTTACATAAACTGTCCCAGGGCACAATTAATTACTGCAGTGACCAACTGTTTAAATGAGACTTCATCTTCCAGATATGCCCCATCAACACAGAGTGGAATCAATAAGGCTCATTTCAAGTAATTTACCCACCATCTCTGTATTCCAGGCAGCACTTGCATTCATCTGGATAGTATTAGTTTATCATATGTCTCTGACGTATTTTCCTGTCAAACCTTCCTGTTCCATGCTCATACAGATGAATGAGCAGTGTCAAAATAATTTCATTCTGTTTTATCTTTGCTAGAATTTCAGAGCTGCGGATGGGAGATGGGGGTAATTATCCAGGTCTGTGAGGGCCATGGAACAAGGACAGCATCCTTTCTGATTGTCACAGACATACTTCAGTTGATACTCAGCCTTCAGCCAGATCACTCTGAATAAGAGAAAATTATAATTTACTGTATCATCCCAACAGCCTTTATGGTCCTTTGCTCAGCCAAGGCAATTGTCTCCTCAGAGACTTTATGCCACTGGAATGATATAAAAAAAACGTGTTCCCTTTTGCCTCACTACCTCACATAACAGTGTGGAATTTGGGAAAAGCTGGGTAATGTGCCTAGATATCAGTTTGTTATTGTTTAGTTACTTCAACTTATTCCTTTATTCAGCAATTACAGAATATGCAGGAGATGAGGCAGCTGAAATCATCTTTATCAGCAGTTTTAATCTGAAGCAAAAGGCCATCAGGCAATGAAAGAGACAAACTGAAGTTTCTTAGCATGCTTGACTTACAGAGATCAGGCTGAAGGAGTTGTCTGTTCCCAGGTGACTATTTAAGAATTAACCTTTAAAGAGAGCATTTGCTAGATTGAAAAGAAATGAGAATTCATTACTTCTAAGGATGTGGCCCAGAATTGTTCCTGTTCTCCTGGCGACGCATCGCTCCCTTAAAGTGCCTTCCTTTCAGATGATTAGCTATCGTTCAGTAGCAGCAATACACTCAAACACACATTCCCTAACAAGAGTTGTCTCCTGCCTCCAAACCAGGCTTCACAGGCTGTCCTGCAGACTTAATGCAATTGTAGCAGAGCAAAAAGCTCATTTGAATTTCAACAGCCTGTGGCCACAACAAGGAACAAGTAATTTCAGGTTTCCAGGAATTTCTGGACAAGAAGCATAATACAGCTGCATAATTACAGTACAGCAATATGTAAAATATGCAACTAACTAAGTATTTTAAATGATGCTTGCAACTTAAACTGATGCACCCAATTCATATACAACTTGATTATCCAGGCTTGTATCAATAAGATGGAGAGGAATAGAAAAGAAGAGAACTGCTCCTGGCTGTAATATTGTTTCACTGCCACAGAGACACTGCCAAGAGGGTCTCCTTCGATTGCAATAATGTATGTATCCAATTACAGAGAGGCTTTTTCTTTGCTTTTTTCCAGCTGTAGAATGCAATGCTATACTTGTGCTCACGCTGTTGTGTTCATGTCTACTGCAGAAGATAAAGCCTTTTTGGAAAGAGATCCCAAATCCAGCTAGAAGAAAGTACTGCCTTCATATCTCAAGTAAGCATCTACATTGGGCAGTTAATCTGATTTTTTTTTTTTCTGTTAAATTTCAAACGAGAAGCTCTACAATCTTATTTTGGACCAGTTTTCATGCTATTTCTCTACTTGGAAAATAGATTTTTATTTCATGAACTCCTCCACAAACCCCAGTGTGCAAAGGTTTAATATTGATTTTGATCAGAATGCATTCAGTAGTAGACCCTAGTCTTGCAAAGAGATCAGTGCAAAAACTTCCTTGTGCTTGTAGCAAAGACAAAAACGTCATTCAGGGGGACATTAGCTAAAACTTCTGCTCCTTTATTTTAGAGAGCTGGCTCTTTTGCACTAGAAAACAAAAGTGAATAAATGCATTTCCAGGATGTTGACTTTCCTTGTAATTTTTCATGGGAGGGAGCAGTGTCCCAAGTTTGCTTGATTTTCCTTTGACTGTAACAAGAAGTTTTCTAGACAAAATATTTCACCTCAAAAAAGGTGCTTAATTGAGACATTTAGTTTTAAGAACTGTTTATGTTCCTATGTTGGAGATGTGAGGCACAGAAATTCCCACAAATCCAACAATTATGGGCAAGGGAAGCAAGGAAACCTCATCCCTTTCTTATCTAGAACTTGATCCAATGACAAAAAGCTAGAAGTGAATTCAAAGGAAACAAAGAGAAAGTCCATCCTGTGGAAAACTGAACGTCCTTCCCTCCACTCAGTTCCAGATGAAGAGAATGCTCAGCAGCTCATGCTTTTCTTGATTTTCCTACAGTTCATGTGTGGAACATTTTAAAAAGAACATACCTTTTGCATACTGGTTGTATCAGCCCAGAACCTTTCCTGAGAATGAGATTTGCTCTGGGAAAACAATCACAAAACATCCACTGTTCAATAGCTCCTGGACACAGTGGGGTGGACTGAGAATAGCATGTCAGATTTAATTTTAAATTTGTCCAATTTTATCTTCTCAGATCATATTTCCTTGGGTATTTTCATAGCATTCTTTTGGGTATTTTCATAGCATTCTTTTGATCTTTCTAGAGTTAATGCCTTAATTTTTAATTTCTTTTTTTCCTGTTAGGCTACATGAGAACTGATATAGTCACATCATGATGTCAAGCATTTGCAAATAAGTATTTACGAACTTCAAAAAAAAATGAATTCTGTAAATGAATTTCAATAAATTTTGAAAATATATTCTCTGCACTGTGGCACGTACATCTTCTTAAAAAAAATATATTTTCAAGTGATATTATGAGCTTGATAGAGTACAACACTTCCACTGGAACCATCATGGTTTAATTACATGGAAGCATATGTACTCCAAATATTCCTAAAATGGGTAGAAATTGCAATGTAAATGCAAATCAAAATAGCTACATGACCTGTACTGTAGCCAGTTTTCAGAGCTATATAGCAATCCCATCCAGGAAACATAAAAATGTTCTAAAGGGGGAAAAAAAAGAAAACCAAAACCAAACAAACAAAAACAAACAAACAAAAACAAACCTAAGAAACCTTAATCATTTGTACACATTATGATGAAAGACCAGGACCCAGCACAAGCAGGGCCAAACATCATCAGCCTACACTCCCCATGACCTCATTGCTCTGAAGGGGCTGGGCTGCCTGCACTCTGCATTGCATCGTGTTCCATAAGATCATTTGCTATTTTACAAGTCAAGAGGAATTTCAACCATCAGAAATATGGATTTTAAAAACAGGGGACATTTTAGAAAGAAGTGTGTACTAATTTTAATAGTAAATGTTGAGGTGTAATGATTTTGGGAAACATTCCAAGTAGAGCATATTTTTTAAATTAGAAACAACAGCAAGGACCAAAAGGTGAGGATTTTTCTATAAATATTTCTCATACCCTCCAAAAGATAGAACAACCAGCATCTTTTAAACCAAGGCCTGACTTCATCCTTAAAGTAGGTCCGTTTTTAGAAGGGATCTGAACTCTCGGTTTTACTAGCTTCAGCAAAGAAGCTGCAAATAAGCAAAGTAACCTATTGCTCTGGAAAATGCAGGCTATTATACATCTTCTCTAAAAATTTAATGACATAAAAAAAAAGAGATCTTAGTTAATCAAACTCATACAGGAAGCGAGTGCAGGGTGACTCATGCCTTCCTCTGCATTGTGCTGGCAGAAAATGGAGCTGGTGGAGGCAATGCCCTCCCTGTCTCAGTGCAATGCACTCATCTGGCAGCTGTGGTGGACTCCAGCCACCCCAAATTCTGGCAGGGGAACAGGCAGGGTGTGCCAGGACTGGGCTTTATACAAGTCAGAGGAAGCACTGCAGCAAGAAGAGGTTATGTTTTTCTACAGTGCACAGATCCTGTCACCAACACCATTTATCTTGGTACCCCTCTAGTTTGTTTTTCCTGGCAGAAGTTTGAATGCTTCATATAGCCGTGCTCATTTTGACACAGCTCCTAAAAGGCATACATTAGACTTGTATCTATAATAGATAAAAAAAAGGACCTTCATAATCAGATTATATTTGCTGTGATAATCACGGTCCTCAATCATACAACTGTATATAAAATACCTAATGTTTCAAGAAGTAACATTTTTCAACATTAAACCTGCTAAAAATACAGTATACTTCCTGCAACTTCTCTCTGTATGTCAGAAGAGTAATGCTGTATTTATAGCAATGATACTCCCATTAAATCTTTCAATCAGCTAGGGACTGAGATAATTGGCAAAATTCTCTTCACCGCTATTTAGTCAGCTGGCTTTAAACCACAGATAAACTTTACAACAGTGTTTCTCACCAACTCTAGTTTTATTTGATGTTATTATATCTGTCAATCTTGAACAGGAAGATGCAGAGAGAATTGAGTAAGTTTTTGTTTGCTTGATCATTCTGAACCTCATCAAGGTGGCAAGTATAAGAAATGGGGTAGGGTATCAAAGAAAAAAAATATTAGTTATGACTGATAGAAAAGTCTTCAGTTACTGCACTATTTCCAATCTAACATTCCACATAATAAAATATATCCCATGGCACAGGCACTCAACATACAGTCAGCTGTCTGTGGAGATGCAGGACTGTGAAGGAACATGGCCTGGAGAAGCAGCACTTTCAGCCCAAATCAGCTGTGCTCAGGAGAAATGGCTGACAAAGGGGTGATGCAGAAATTTCAAACTTGTGGTATGAGGTTTACCAGGATTTTTTGTCTCTCATGCCATATTTGCAGTGCAATCCTTAGCAGTGTCCACACCTATTTATTGGTAAATACGTTGCAGGATAAAGGGTTTGGATAGACTTTTACAGCTGTAAATCATAAAAGGTACAAAAATCAGTGCATAATTTTCCAGTGTTTATTTTTATGGGATATTGGACCTCCTGGAACGCAGCTGCTTGATCAGACATTTTTAGTCTAAACACTTCTGGAAATTATGTGGGAAAGCATTCCACATTTTCACTTAGCAGTGATTGTAGGAAAAAGTATTGACTTTTTCCCTCCAAAATGATATGCAGAATGGGAACCATCTTACCTAGTTTTAGCCATCTCAAACATAGGCATTTACTTTACTTCAGGTATAGATTTAACCTATAAACTACAGAAAGACTAGAGAACCTCTGACAGAGATTCTCCATCCTAAAATAATTGGCAAGGATGACTAGTGCAGAGTGAGCTGATTTTCCCTATTAGAAGCACAAGTGGGAGGTAGGAGGATTTATATGCTGTTTAAGTATTTTCATAAGGTACAAATCTTCACCACAAAAACTATTAAAAGAGGCCAGCTGGAAACATTCCCACTTAATATTTTAATATGGATTTCCCCAAGAGGAAATGTTTCACCGTCACTTAA
Source organism: Poecile atricapillus (assembly GCF_030490865.1). Lineage (NCBI taxonomy): Eukaryota > Metazoa > Chordata > Aves > Passeriformes > Paridae > Poecile > Poecile atricapillus. The sequence goes on from NC_081288.1 coordinate 60,700,222, forward strand.
GTAATTTGAAAACTGCTTGTTTGAAAGGAAACATGAGGAGGAAAAAAAGTGATTTTGCCTTGCATTCCAATAATAGAATTGTTAAGTAATGGGATAAAAAGCTTGACTGCACACACAGAGAAGCACAGAGGCACAAAGGTAGAGGGGGAGTTAAAATCACACCTCACCACTCCTCATGCCAGCCTCATCTCAGCCATCAAGCCATGTCCACATCCATGAAGGAGCACAAAGGCTCAAGGCAGGTGGAAAAACTTCCCAGCCAGCTCTTCCAGGGCTGCCAGAGGAGTGTTTCAGCACCATGGCCTGGGGACATCCATCCCCATGAGGCAGTGGGAGCTGCTCTCCAGCTCACCCACCACACTGAGGGGCCACTGCCAAGGGCAAGGGATACACTGTGAGAGGCAGAGGAAGAGCATTTCAGACTGTGTAGGACTGATTATGGGATATTTAGGGCAGGAGCCAGAGGTGGAGAAAGGGAAGGATCAAGGTGATTTGGGAAGGAATGGACACAGAAAGATAGAAGAGTAAGGGGATTAAAAGGATCAGTTATGTATGAACAGGGGGTGGTCAGCACACTCATCTGGCTGTGCACATTTCACATTAGTGAAATGTGTCCCATCCTCTTGCTAAACCTCTAACTCTCTTCCTGAGTGAGGGACTCTCTGGGGTGGGTGGGCATTGGTGCATGTGTCTCTGGGAGTGAGGTGGGAGGAAAGGGAGAGAACACAGAGCAGCTTCTGCATGAACTGTGTGGTTAAGCCCAGTTCCAGGAGGTGGGTGTGCTGTGTGTGTGTGCCAGTGCAGGTGTGGGTAAGAGCATCTGTCCCAGCAGCTGGAATGAAGATACAGCTCTCAGGGCTATAGTCCAAGTGCCAGAAACAGGGGAGACTGGGAGCCAGGGACAGCTACTGGGTGAAGAGCCCAGCTGCTGGAGAGACCCACACTGACAATATGGAGACATCCATCTCCACCAGCAGACCTCCACCCTGCTGAGACAGAGAGGGAAGTAGGATGAGGGAATAGAATTAACATTTTTAATTTTATTCAAGGAAGATATTTAAACTGACTCAAACAAACTGTGGATTTTTTATTTAAAGAATATCTTCACAGTTTTAAATGGGTTTTTCCTCCTGTTTTGAAGCACAGTATTCCCTAGGATACTAAAGACATGCTTCTATTTATTGCCTTTAGAAAAACTTACTGGTACAGATTCTAAAAGTATTCTCATCAAGAGCGGAAAATGTCTGAATGCCTTTCTGAAACTACAAGTTTCAGAAGTAATTCAAACATCACACAGAGGAAATTTTATGGCCTCAGTAACACAGTAGGACAGGTTAAACGATCATGATGTTCCCTTCTGGCCTTAAAATTTATTAAGTACCTCCCATTTTTTCTGCTGATAGGTTCAGTAATACTTTTCCACTGCACATCTCTCTGTGGATATTATATGGTAGCTGCATATAATTACTTCCATCTTAGAACACGAAAACTCAGATTCAGAGGAGTTAAGTGACACAATCATCATGCAAGAGTGCACTAGAACCTACATTAGACCTTAGATTTATTGAGCAGCCATTCTTTGTGCAGTCCACCAGCCCCCCAGTTTCTCCCTAGCTAGTTAATTCCAGTGTTCCTTTTTTCTTCCCTTCAGAAAAATATCAGCAATATAATTTTCTTATTTTTATTAATCTATAAACTGCTGTCAACGGTGATTTCAGTTCATGGAATTTCTTCAGCTATTTCTAAGCAAACTACCATGGGCAACATTAGCTGTGTAGCAGCAGTAACAGGAAGCTAATTGCAAAATAATTACTTTAGCATTTAAAAGACATGGTCTGTATCCTCTGCTGCCATACCTGGTACAGAGGCATGAGATGTGTACCAAGTGCCTGCACCAAAGCTAGCAGAGGTTTTCTGACTGCATTCAAGCTGTAACTACAGACATTACAGCATACAGGTACCCCAAGTGCAGCTGTGAAGATCCACTGCAGGTTTTCTTATTTCATGTGCACCTGACATATATAATGAGAAGTTTGTGGATTCTTCTGGAGATAGGATCATAATTTGCATATGCACCAATCTTGTCTTTGATTGTTATTCTGGGTAAAACTATTTACATTTTAAATGATGCATTCAACATATTCAACATAACAAAATAATTATGACAATACTCTTTGTAATAAATTGTAGAGAGCAAAAACTTAGATTTTGAAGTTTGAGATATAAAGTAAATTGGATATTAATACTTAATTATGCTAATAAAAAATTGAAGAACAATTTTTACAGCGCATTTAATAAATATATTTCATGTGTAAACTGGAGCAACTTAAAAACACATTGAATGGAAATGCCCTGAGGTGGCTCAATTTTCTCCTCTCTAGCTGAATTCAAGGGATGATTATAATGACCTGTTTTCCACATCAGCTCTGCCCCTTTTCCCATTTTACTCCATTCCTGCAGACGTTTTCAGGAGAGAAGATAAGATAATGTGCACAGAACTGATAGCACTACACAGGTGAGAGTGAGAACCACATGCAGCCCCTCCAGTGAGCTCTCCCAGCAGCAGCCTGCTAGCAGTGCCTGAGTAAAGATGCAGAAACCAAAGGAACTGAGAAAATACACTCAGGAAGTTGCCTCCTTGATAGCTATACCAAATGTGAAGGGCATCTGCCCCCAGAAAATGTACTCATGACACAGAGCCACGTGTGACATGCAACAGCTGTAAAAATGTCTTTTCCTGCATGTAGGAGATTGTACATCACTGTTTTGTACATAAACCTGGGATGTTCTGCAGCCTGCCTCAGTCCCACCAGGCACCTTCTATCCTGCTAAGCGCCAGACAGCAAACCTACTTACCAACCTGCCTAACCCCACCCAGTCCTTCACTCTTGTTAGATCCTTCACGATTTCATTTCAGTTGTGTATGCTCAGAAGTGCCTTTTTAGCAGAAGTAAGTGTCTGTTATCTAATTGGAAACTTGTATGTAGATGGACAGGCACTTGGCTTCTGTCTCAATCCTCCAGAGAAACAAAAGGCTTAGTGATGGTCACAGATGTGAGTAATTTTACACAACTTCATAATGACCATTGCCAGCCTAATAATCTATACATAACATCATTCACTATATCCCTTCTCAGGTGTCTCTTTTCCAAGGTCAAAAGTGCTAGGCTATTTGTGTCTTCTTATGTAGAAATCATTCCCTGCCTCTGTTTTATTGGAGTTTTTTCTAAAGGGGTTTTGGGGATTTTTTTTTTTTTCTATTTGCTTCATATTATATACCCTGCTAATGTTATTCTGAGATCTTTTTAGTATATACCTATACATTTTCCATGGACAGAAAAAGGAACACATGCTGATTTCAATAATCACAGCAAATCCCTTATACTTTGCTTTTAGCTTTGCTCTTTTACTTTGATTTCTCTTACATATTTTTTTTTTTTTTTTTTTTTACTTACTTGTGCTATTGTTTTTCTTTTTAGTCCAGGATCGTTAGCTTCCACTGGAGGGTACTGATCTGTTTTGCCATTCTCAGGTACAGAATTCATTCCAGAAGAGGTAAGGAATTGTTTTCTTTCACCCAGAAGAGACAAAGTACAAAATACAACTGCTTAACTTCAGTTTTTCTAAGAAAAACACCTTCACACACATCATCCTACATTTACTGGTCCTAGTTATGGGTCTTAAAAACTGAGGAAAGGAAAAGGATGACTTTTGCTATTATTTCCATTTTTAACTATATGACGTGCTTAATTTATTGAGGTGTGGCATTCATATGAGATAAGAAGGAAAAAAATCCAGGTTAGAAGAGGAGGAAAGAGGATTCTAGGTTTTTAATACAGTATTTATTTTTTTATATATATATATTGCAATTTTGTTCCTTTTATTGAAGCAAACTTTGGCTTTATAAAGTTATGATTCTGTGCAGGATTAATGTAGAAGAATTTTGCATTTAAACTCAATTTTCATACCTGTACTAATATATGAGTTGATGGCAAATTAGACCAAAGAATCACACTGAAGTGATTCAGAGGAAGCAGTGAGAGGAACAGCAAAAAGGATTTTGGCAAGCCTTAAATGCTTGGGAAGACAGATAGCATACCTGACAGAATTAGCATGTGTATCTCGGCATAGAAACTTTGGTTGCCTTTTCTGGTTAGGATTTTTGCCAGTTATCTCCTCCTTTAACCACAGGGGGAAAAAAAATCTTCAAGTATTAACATATTTGTTGAATGAAGCACATAATTCTGTCTTTCACTGCACTCCATTTCTCATAAGGCACATAATCTATTCTCAGATTTCCCAGCTGAATGCAGCTCTGAGCTTGTGGAAAGGATTACAGAATTTTATTTGAATACAAGCTAGTAGTTGTGTTTTGTGCCCAGTATGATTACTGAAATCACAATGTGTTCCTTTTTATGTATGGAGCAGATTTATGCCAGCCTATACAGAAAAAGCTTTCTCTGCCATTGGCAGTGAAGAATATCATCTGGAGCATCTCCTAAGGCCACACAGTTGAGGTACACCTGTTATTATGTGTTACAGTCTTCCTCCACTGCTATAAAACACAAGGTCTGTATTTTCACGTGTGCTTAAACTAATGATAGATGAGTCATATTCCAAATTACTGTGTTGTGGAAAGCCAACCCTCAGGCACCAACCCATTTTCATGCAAGCATGCCAAAATGAGATTATATCTTTGAGCCAAACTGCAATTAAAAAGGCCCTTAAAAACACTAATAATTTTGACTTATTCAATGATTGTTGCTCTTTTAAAATGGAGTTTAGAAATTGTGCAGTGGCTTAGATTTTCACTTTTTGTTAAATCAAGCACTGTTTTTTCCAGAATGGGAAATCTGTCACACTGCAATAACACTTCAAGTGCATAAATACAGTCTAAAAATTGAGCAAGTGTAGCTTTAACATGAGGATGGAAATTAATTGTTCTTTTGTTGTAATATCTAGGGAACCTGAAGGCAATTCACATTTCCGTGTGCCACCACAATAGTTTCAACCAAACTAATCATCCTTCTAGCCTCATTTCCAAAGTTATATAAAACTCCTGAGCATGACACAAGTCATGCAGCAGAATTCAAGTGAAGGTGGTAGTGAAAGATGAGATTCATGGAAGAATCATTTATTTCAGAAATTAAAGTTTGGTAGGGTGTATTTAACTCAACAGGCCATTCCACAAGAAGATATTCCTATAGAAATCTCTCTCTTTCTATTGTCCTGTCTTTTAATTAAGTTTAAAGTCTCTCATGGCTCAGCGTAATGTACACAAAATAAGTAAGCAGGCAGCTGCAAATACAATACAGGGAAAGAAAGGATGTCATATGTTGCTAAACAAAGATATGACATTTGCTGGATGGAGAAGAAAATAGAAAGAGCAGAAATATTACAACTCAACAGGATTCCTGATTTTACATTCTTCTTCTCTTCTCCTTTCATTCTGCTAGCACATGGGATGGATGCCAGAGATGCATCAAACTGTCCAAGTATAATTTAAGTAGTCAGGGAGCAGATGTTCACAACAGTTTCTGGTCAGTGCAGGGATTTTACTACCTGCCCACAAGTTCTACCCACTGTGAAAACTGTATTTCTGGAAGATGTACTGTATCAGTTTATATCAAAATACATGTATTCTGTAAGGCTGAATGACCCTAATCGACTACCAATGTAATACAATTTCTCCTGTTTTCCTCTCATCCTGCCCTTCTCCAAGACTGGGTAGAAGTCACTTACACTGGCCAATATTACAATGCAGACTTCAAATGCTCAAATACTTTAGGAATTTGACTTTGAATGTTGGTGACTTCCTACAGCGTGAGCAGGTGGGAGAATGCTGGAAACCGAAGATGAGCAAGAGTTCTCCTTCCCTTCTCCCCTGTACCTGCAGCAAAGGTCACTACTTAAATCCACACTTTCAAAGGAAGAAGACTGTGCCAGCTCCAGAAAGCTACCAAATTTTTTTCCTTTTTTCATTTTTCCAGAAAAAGTAAGAAAAACAGTAATCTCTCTAAGTTGATAATGAAGGTGTATTGATTCTTTTCATTTAAGAGGGAAAGTTAACCAAATACATTGACGGGATTGAAGATATCAGGATTCATAAAGAGAAAGCAATATATTGACATGACTAGAACTAGTAACAGAAAGAAAAAAACAACTCAACCCTAGAAAAGGGTAACTGGGAAAATGGCAATTAATGAATCAAGTATATGACTTCAACAACATAAAAGATTTCCTGTTCATCAGGGCTAAACTCAAACAGCAAGATCTGTAGCCCACATATGCATACTTCTAATTTTTATGTATACTTGTTAATTTTTATGTAGGTCAACGCAGTGGAATAGATGTATTAGTGGTTCTTCATATCTGAAGTTTTTCCCAACTTCCCTGGAGCCTGCTACAAGAATGTGCTATCATGGCAGCACTGCCAGCAGAATCCAAGAATGGCAATTTTAAGCTAGCTGAGGTTTTTCTAAACATGCTACAGTATTGTTGTGGTCTTGGCCTTCACTGCAGAAGGCAAAATTCTAATCTCCATCATCATAATATCCATGGTGTGTTTGGAGGTATATTTGACTTATTTTAAACATTTTCTTTAAGAAGAAAAATGTTTTTCAAGTAATTCTGGCTGAACTTCTAGAAGACAAGATTTCACATTTCCTTCAGCAAGAACAGGATCAAGACATTATATGCTACAATGCATGTAAGAATCACACAGCTGAGAGACCTCAGAGGCAATGAAAAGGAATATCCTGAAACCAGAGGGATCACAGCAGTTTTTTCTAAGCTACCATTGCAATGTTAACTGCTGTAAAGCTCAGAAGCAAGAACCCACTGGCTAGGACATGGTGGGAAATGCAAGTGCTGTATATAAAATTACTATTTTTCTTTATTTTAACTTCCAGTCTGTAATCCCAATTGGCTTAGAGCTTTTCTTTTTTTTTTTTTTTTTAATTTAATATTCATTCAAATAAAATAAAACATTACTGATTTTGAAAACTTCCCGGTCTCTTTGAAGAGCTGACTTGGAGACAATCTGAGTATATTGACCTCACATTTGTGGCCTGCTTTGTGGCACCATTTCAGCCAAGAAAAAACAAACAAGCTAAGACTAATAAACTAGTCTCTTAGTTTAGGAATTGTATGCTTATCGAATTGCATACAAGTGGAAGATCTCTTTTGTAAGTCCTCTATTTTAAATGGAAGGACAATATAGTGTTGCTTTATGTCATTAGGTCTACATGGTACATGTGTTAGTTCATATCTAGGAGACCCCTTAAAATAGTCCTGAAGCAAGTGGTCTGGTTAGATCTGCAAGCACTATCTTAATCATATTCTGTGAGGAAACAAAACAGTCATAGCAAACAAAGCTTTCGTTATTTTTCCACTATCATAAACGCAACAATGAGAAATGATTGTTTCTATCCTTAAACCAAAGTTCCTGAAGTGACTTGGAAATACAAAATAAGGTAACACTACGTAGGCTTCATTTTCTCCAGCATAAATATGCTGAGTAGGTAGTTAAGAATTTTAAAAAAAAAAAAAAAAAACAAACAAAAAAACCCAAAAAAACCAGCAAAACACTGAGCAGGATCCTTCCTTCCCTGGTTAAAAGGCACTACCAGCAGATGTTGTGTAAATGGTTCCACACCATCTGGCAGCTATAAAGGGAAAAACAAACCATCATTTGCAGGTTACTGTACTTCTCACATTTTTAATAATGTACCACAATGTAGTCATTGTCATAACACACAGCACAATGTACAAAGTATTTAAAGTGCAGTATGTTCCCTCTTATTCATATTTATGCTACATAGCTCAGGAATGCACTTGCATGGTGTGCCATTGCTGCTCCCTGTGTTGCCCGGCTGTGCAGATTGCACGGGATATATGAGAGACAGTGTGTTGTACAGCAATGACATACCTCCCACAAGGCAGCCTTGCTCTGCAGCATGGATGGCAATCACAGCAAGCCCTTCTTCCACCATGCTGATGCAGGGACCCTGTCACCACCCCACAGCCTGCTCCAGCACTCCCACAGACTGAAGCCTATCCTGCAACTGTTCCCACTGCATCCCTCCAGAACTGTACAGACATCAACAGCCAGCTCCCTCAGTACTTGGCCAAACCCTGGGTCTAAAAAGAATCAACAGATTAATTTACGATGTGCCATTCTGTCTCAGAGAGAGCCCTGCATCCACTTGCTTCAGTGATGCTGAACGTAGCCCCAGAATACCTACATCTATATTTTTCTCCATTCAGACAAGGGGAGACAAGTTTCTCCATTTGCCTTGCTTGATTATGGTGGTCACTGGAGGCACCAGTATCTGGAAGGAGCCAGAAAGGATATAAACTTTGTAATGTTTGCAGCTCCCTATGTTATTTTTGAAGCCAGCCAGAATGGCAACATAGTCCTCTGCTTCTTTGCAAATACATATCTGTCCATACAGAGTTCACTGACAGAAATTTAGAGAGGACAAGTAAGGGGCATTGCTCATGGCCTAGAAGCAGTGACAAGAAGGATGTCAGGACTTGATGCGTATATAGTCTTAGAAATGAGATGGTAGCAAATTATTCCTCACAATCTCTTTCAGCAGCTCTCACATTTTTATAAATCACAGTCTCTATCAGATGTAGCTAAACTGGGGGGAAAACTCATGAAGATTTCTCTCTTCCTGGTTGACACTTACTAGACCTCTTTTTTTCCTAAGGAAGGCATCATTAAATTTACACAGCCAGACAACTTAGCATGTGTCATCCAGTCTGGGATAGCTTTCTACACATATCTTCTCAGCCCACACTGAGGCAATTAGCTATTTTAACCTTCTTTCTCTGAAAGTTTACATTATGGAAATGTCTTGCTCTACCAATTGGAGAAATACACTTAGTATCATCTTCCTCACCAGACTCTCATGCCTTCTGTTATAACAGTTTTTCTCTCATCTTTCACTCCTGTACCAAATGCAAACTTCATGCCTACTCCTGCTCTTTCCTCATCCGTTATCCATCCTACGTCCCCTGCTTCAGTTCAGTAGGGTTTTTCCTTCATTATGTGTGCATGCTATCCAGCAGGCTGAGCCACAGAGTGAAGCTGGCATCCTACAAGGTCCTGCCTCTGCCTTCTGTACATCTTCATTACACTGAGAAATAAATTATCTTGTTAGTTACATTATTATATTATAAGTTGACAAGTAAATCTTATTATAAAAGTGTAATGATACAATAAGATATTTTATTCATGCATTTAGCCCTCACTCTCTGACACTTAATTATATCTACTGCTGCATGGTGATCTGAAACATTAATTTGAAAAATCAACTAAAATCCTCCATAATAGACTTATTTCCTTCCCTGCTCTTAGGGTTCTCTTTTAACATATACTGCAATTACTTAAAACATGTCCAGTGAACCTTAGTAGAGCTTGATGGTAATGGGAAAAAAAAAAAAAAGAAACGGGTATTTTGTTAAGAACTGTAGAGAGAATCAAATCTGAACTTGTGTATAGGATGAAGTTTTGCAAGGACAGAAATAAGATATTCCCTAACAAGAGCAACATAACACCCCTGCATCTGCTCCACCACAGTACAGAGAGCACATAACCAAAGAGTGTTATTATTGCACAGTGCAGCCGAGGCTGCTTCCCAGATTTTCATGGTGTTTTGGCCCAGGGACCTTGATTCCCATGAAGACATGAACACATGTCCATACTGGCCAAGGAAGCTGTAGTGTGAGCTGGACACTGCACACCATGGAGCCCTGAGCACTCCTGGGATACAGCAGATCATCCATTTTTTTCCTTTAAGGCAACCAGCACTCAACCTGTGTTCAGATTCCCTACAGCTCCCCACCACCACAATATGGATATCCCCAGAGCTCTCATAGGTCTTGAATGGAAAAGTTAGAGGTTATTCCTCCTGCTCTGCAAGTATACACCCCTTATCTCATGGTGGGAGCTGACAGGGAAACCAGTGACTGCAAAGAGAGTCAGGGCCAGACATCTCACAGGTAAATCAGACCTGAGGTCCACTTGGGAAGTAGAAGACCCATTTGATGCTCCCCAAGAACTCTAGCTCCAGCAGGCTGACTCCACCACAGCCCTGAAGATACTCCAAGACAGAGAGCTTGATATATTCATTGGAGCACTATTTTAGGGATATTTTTTAGGAGCACTATTTAGATGCACCAAAGCCCTGTTGCACAGCTCTTCCCCGCCTGCCTCCCTGCATCACTGAACCATCCCAGTCTGCATCTTAAAAGAACCCCAGAAGTGCTTGTAAGTGTAATTGCTACAGAGACTCACCTCCATGGAGGTGCACACTCCTGCATGGAGTTAGAGCTTGAAGGGGGAGGCAAGTCAATTGGATCTGCAAATCTTAAGGTAAAAAATATTCTGAAATTTAGAAAAAAAATTATAGTTCTCAAACTACCTATAAATTGTGTTCCTGACACGGGGTTGATTTCCTAGCAAATAATCTTCTCTATGCTGAAAACTAGTCTGACCCTGCACAGTTTCAGTAAGGAGTCCACAGACAGTAGAACAGGGACATTTTCATCTTCTTAATGTGAACAGAAAAAAGCATCTCATAAACATATACATCCACTCTCTTTAACTAAGCAAGCTGAAAAATTTTCCCATCAAGTGTAAAGGAAATTGTAAGAAAAAAGTCTGAACCTCTCCTTGTGGTGATAAATAAGTCTAAGAAAATTCCAGTAGAGTTGCTGCACAAAATGTAAAGGACAGCTTAAGAAACTTTGGCACTCCATTTTTGCTAAACATCACCTGGAGGTAAATGACTAACTTTTCTGCACTCCTTCAAAAATCCTTCTGAAAACTATATTCACTTCATCATCTCAGTAAAATTTTGTCTTCCACTTGCATATCACATATCACATCAAACCTGGGACTTGCCACTTTAAACATCAGACTTACTATCAGTAAACATGTCTTTTCAAGCCTTACTCTTGCATGATTCTATTCATCAGTAATAAACTCTGACTATAAATCTTTTTTACTGCTGTACTTCTCTCTGTGTCAAAAACTCACATATAGATTTGGTACAAGCAAGTCCAACTTCCTCTGAAAGTTTAGGAGGCAAACTCTGCAATGACAGAACACTGCAAGTTATAGGCAACTATAAAAACATTCGAGTGACAAAATATGCCTGTTTGCAATTCAGGGAGAGTATCAAGACAGCAATTCATGCTACAGTTTTCAGAATAACTAAGCTGCGACAAAAGATTAAAAATTCAGATCTCACTAAGACACCAAAGGAAGTGACCAGGCTTTAATATAAAGTGAGTCCACAAGTTGTCTACTAGGAGCTCAGCATTTTCTAAAAGTCCAACTCTAATTGTGATCAGCTCTACTGAAACCTCAAAAATTAGCACATGAATTATATTCAAGGACTGTTCCCTAAGGACATTTCAACAAAATTCTGGAATAGATGATATGAAGAGTAAAGCAGTTCAAAATCATGACTTAACCCATATGTCCATACTGCTGAACCATAAGATTGGGTGCAAATTTACCATATGGTACTTAAGTCATCTGCAGAAGACATACTCTAAGTCACAAGTCTCCTTCAGTTAGTCATATTTAGGCAGTAAACATAAAAAAGGTGCTGCAATGTTATGAATGGTTTAGGGTTTCCTATAATGGTTTACCTCAGACTCTTTTTAAAAATCAGCTATCTTCTGGCTGGGAATAGGTGTAAATTAATCTTTTCATCTAGGAATAAATAATTCCTTCTTAATGCAGTCTCCCTCTGATTTTCCAGTGATTCTTTCCTCTTTAATGCTGTTTTAAGAAGTATCTTCAATTAAAGAGTAAACAACTCATAATGAACCTGTTATTCCAGCTCAAGAAAAATTATTGGTTCAGTTCCTTGTAGTCAAACTATTAACTTAGACAATTATTAAGAACCAATTAGTTACAAAGCAGTTCTGAAAGAAGTCCTTAAAAATACATATATGAATATAACCTAAGTTCCACCAATAACATGGAGAAAGAATTTTATACAGTAATCATGATTCTATTTTCAGAGAATTATGTAAAACACATTTGGTTTTTAAATTAACAGGTCTGAAAAACATGCATGAAAAACTTTTTTGTTTAGTAAACAAAAAAAAGTTTCAAGAATAATGTAACAACTCAAAAATATACAATATTATCCTCAGTAATTAGCAAAATCAATATCTTACTGCATGACCTACAGTTTCTGTTCCTAGGGGCACAGTAAATTGAATCTACTTCAGAACAGGGAACAGTGGTAAACAGAACCCTAAACTTTTCTAGAACTTCATTTGTCATGAATGATTTATCATTATTTTTTCATTTCACAATGCAAGTGTCACTTGTTGGTTTCATCTCTTGTAGAAAGCAAATTGTTTTGATGAAGGTCAACTGTATGAGTTGGGCAAAAAAGGCAGACTGGTCATGATAGTTCACTTAAATGGAAAACCATCCTACATGTGTGCCATCAACAGTATCCTTCCTGATGGCAGAGTATCTTTATTCAGTGACCCAAAAAGGGAAATGCTCTATCTCTGAGTTTTACCTCAGGCATTAAAATATAAGTCAGAGTGTAGAAGACTAAATACCAAGCATTTTTCAGCCTTCCTTGCACAGAAAAAATAGACTCTAAAGAAGACAGATTTTAATTTGCATTGCCAATTACATTATAACAGCCAGAATTTTCCCTACCCCTTAACCATGTCTTACCTTATTAAGTACTCATTGTGTTAAATACTGTTGATAGATTGAAGCCCCCATGGACTGCAGCTCAATTGGAACAAAATGAATGAGAAGAAATGGAGTAAGAAGTCTGGAAAAAAATCCCTTGGTTATTATGTTAAACTATTAACATTAAAAATTTGTTGTACATACACAAGTGATGAGGGAAGGACCATGAACAGATGACCTTTCTTTGGGAACTTCTTTATGGGATTGATGATAGGGAGCAAAGAGCACACTGTCTGTAGAAGTGATTGGACTAATGGAAATTGGTGCTGTTGTCAAAAATGGGGTGCATGTACAAGAAAAATTATGAAGGAAAAGCTGTGAAACCTCTACAGGACAAGAACCTGTGATGTACCTTGATTGCAGTTTAAGGTTCAGTCTAATACTGACATGACCATCTTCGGTATAAGAGAAAAAAAAGCACAAAATTTCTAGTTTTTGTAGGAAAAAATTGTAAATATTTTGTAAGAAATTAGTGTCATGGAATCTCTTTGATTTTGCAGAGTGCTCAGGGAGATTCCACCACAGCTATCATACTTCCATGCTGCCATTGGGTAGCACCAGTTTTTACATAGACCATGCTCTGAGTGGAGCTAGCACAGATCTGCGTTATTCAAATACATCTGATATGTAGAGCAGCCACATGTGATGTAAATCACATTTCATAATGTGATTAAAACCTAAACCGAAAGAACTCTGCTCCCTCTCAGCCCCAAAATTCTCTTGAATAGAAAAATTAGATGATCTCCAAAATGTCGGTCTCTTGTTTTCACACAGTATTAAATCAATCTCTCTCTAATGCCTTGTGCAACTCAATTTATTTTCAGTAATGTAGTTTTTTTCCCTCTTTTCCTACATAAGTAAAAGTTTTTTTAAATTATTTAATCACTGCATAGAAATCTGTCTGAGATTAAACTACTAGTAATTCAACCACACATCTTTAGATCTTTCATGCCTCCTTTAAAAGTGAGCTGTCTCCTCTGAACCACAGAACTTGGAAGGTGAATTTAAAAGTCCACATCAAAAAGAGCTAGCAGTAAAATGGAAGACTGATGCATATAAAAAAGACTGAAGCAGCTACTGTTTTATATTTTATTTCAATACTTAAATCTCTTCTGCACTAAAAGTTGCTAAATCTTTTCCCTTGATCATGATTTGTGAACAATTCACTTATCAGTTGCACAGATACTGTTCATAATTCCAGAGGAAACGGAACTGTCCATACACTATGGTCATGCTGCAGTCTTCTGAACTACAATTATTTTTTTAAAATATATCAAGATATCCTTCTGGGTAATTATGGGAGTAGCATGGGCCAGGTGCTCAGTCCTGAGGTGAGCTGAGACCCTGGAGTCCTGGGTAGGGCGTTCTGGTAGGGTCTGAGGTGAGGGGAATCAGGGGTTCCTTGAGGATCCCTGATACCAATAATTTCAAAGGCTTGTCTCCACTCAGGAGTAGCATATTAGCTACCACAAGTGTACATGTGAAACTTGTTCCGAGTCATCTTTCACCCTAAAAGGATGACTCCCTGGGAAACCTGAAATTCATGAAGCTATCTAAGGCATTCTGTGATCAGTTTGGTCCTTCTCATCTCCTTTCTCATGTCCTTCCTCTTCCTCCCAACACACAACTCCAAATCATGGAGTATTCTGCCAAGCATGGTAGAAGCTGAAATATTAAATTCACTTTGAATTATTCAAAGAAACAAGATTAAACGCACTTCCACCTCCAGATCAATTTCTCAACTGCTTAACCTGCATTTGCAAAAGGGAAGGAGACAGTGCTGAGGCACAAAATGGTGCCCACAGTGGGCCATTTCAGTTTTCAGGCAACCTCATGGGCCCTGGTTTCAGGGCTGGCAGCAGTGGAAAAAGGAGGGGGAGAGCAAAGTGTAAAATTGCTGGAATGGTGTGACAAGCCTCTTTGGCAACAGTTAGTGATTGTCTGACAGAATTAACAAAAATCAATCATGCACTAAGTTCATTGGAAAAAGAAATTAGAATAACAAGGGGCAAGCTAAACAGTAGCTCAATAAAGTGGAAAGGCAGATTCTCAACAGGCTGGTGAGAAGCAGTTGATGGAGGGTATTACAGCCACTGAGGCAGAATTAGGCCAAGTAATTCAGCATAGGGACATTGTCAGAAGTTGGGCTTGAGCTGGGAAAACACTACTGATCAAATGTGGGAATGGCTCTGGTCAATGCTTAGTCCAGCAGAGCTCTGCAAGAGGATGATCAGAGCTGTCAGGATGCAAGAAAGAGTGTGATTAACCCCTGGGTGGATGGATAGATATATTTTTTAACTACTGTGCCATGTACAGACTTGCTGCCTTACAATAGAACATAGCTCAACAGGGTTTATAAACTTTAATGGCAGGACTTTCATACTCATATTTCTGTGTCTTGGCATAAGAACTTATTTTTACCTTCCCCATACAACATAATTACATAATCTAATGTCAGTGTTTAATCCCATTTCATCCGCAATAGTCTCACCTGCTTCAAGAAGGTAATCATGAAACTCTTAAAGTTATCCAAAGGATAACTTTGTCCATTCATTAGTAAGGAAATAAAAGGAAGATAGTATATAGCCTAATAGCAAAATAGGGATTCTAGCTTCTGTTTACTTGCATTTAAAATGTTTGATTGTTTTAATAACAGGCTCACTGGCAAACTTCTAATTTGGATCTATTATCTTCCTCATTAGAATTCCAGTGGCAGGGTGAGCACATGGGCTGCTTATTATACAGGAGTTCATTATCAAAATTTACCACAGATTGATTATCAATAAAGTGTTTTTCATTTCCTTAGAACTCTCATCACAGCACTCTTTTTATTTATTATCCTTCCACTCTCTTTTCTTTATCTAATCAGCCTGTGTTGAATCAGCTGCTAAGTATTCAAGAGCAAATGGTTTCTTCAGCCTCATAACCATTACAAGTCGGTAGGAGCCATCCTTCAGACCAAATGTGTTATTGTTCTGCTTAAGATCCAGCCCTCCTTTCATTTTTAAATCCTTATACATCAGGAGTGTAACGATACCAAATGACAACCAACCATTTTTCAGTTAGATATAGAAACCCACTTCAAACAAAGAATTTACCCTTCTGATCTAGAAAGCCGGAGTGCGGACATGCACGCCAGAACCCTCCTCCTCACCAGCTGGGCAGATCAAGTACTGCCCTCCCTGAATTTCTGCTGGGAGAGGGGCCAGAGGAGGAACCCAGTCAAGCTGGAACCCAGCAGCTATATCTCAGCTAGATGGCTGAGGTGGAGTTGCACACAGCTGGTCTCTCTGGATGCCTCTCTCATTAACAGGGGTGTGTTAGGAAACAACACATGGCACCTGAAGTTCCCGCTCATCTGCAGTCAATGAAATGGAAATTAGCCTCTTCCAGGGCTGTGATTGGTAAGAAAAGAGGATATCGTGGGCAATGTTTAGACACATCTTTTGTACTTAAAAGTTGTCAAAGGTCACATCAATAAATTATAGAAAGAGGAAGTGCTGGGCAGTAGAAAAGAGGGAAAATAATTCAGGAGGCTTAAAGGAAGACCACAGATCACCCTGTGGTACTAAACCAGGGAAATACTTCATTCATCACCTATTGGGGCTGAAAATACTAGAGGGAGCTGAGATGACTGGAAAATTTTAGTAGTTCTGGTAAAAGTTCATTTATATGAAAATATAGTTACATTCTTTGAGTCTTAGTACAAGTAGGTGGAGATAAAATAAGAGATATCTGCCTCCACCCACAAGATAAAAAGAGAAAAAACTAATTTCTACTCTATGATTTCTATCCCAGCTGTTCTTATTTACCTGAAGTGTAGTACAGAATACAATATATTACTCTGAACTTTTCTATTTTCATTTTACAACGAATGAGACTCAAAACTAATAATGACTCAAGTGACTTAACTGATAACATTCCATTAACTGCTCAAAGCACACCCTCATTATCAGTCATGAACTGACTGTGGTTCCCTCAGGCATTTGGGAAAGAGTATTTCAAGGGGCTTTGAGATGTTTTGTGATGGCTGGTTTTGCTGTGCCAATTGGGCTATCCTTGGCTGGAAAGGTGATGGTTCTGCTGACTGGAGACTGTGGCACTGGGAACCTTCTCTCTGCAGCTGAGGCAGATAATGCACAGTTTCAACTCGTGAGTGAAGTTTCAGAGTGGAAGGAGGACAGTATCAAAGCACTGGCTCCAAACAGAACAACCACATCCGAACCGGAGCAGCACTGCAGCATATGGCCGATTTCCTGCTGGAATTTTACTCATCTTTGAAAAGAACATGTCATATATTTTACCTACATATCCCATTCTCAAGCATTTTTTCATAACTGAGGAGAAAAAAAATCTGTAAAGACTGTAAAGTACCCCAAAAACTGTGAGACTGTATCCAAGGTATTCGTTTAAGAGAAGTTCCTTAGCAAGTCGCACCTTGGTGATTCTCTCATCCCAAAGGCAGCGTTTTTTAAGGAAACAAAACTATTGTCTAGCTACAGGCTATCCAAAATTTTCTACCTAAACCATTCTGCTCAAATCTATCTTTCTAAAGTGACTGTCTCAGTTCCCTGTCTCACCATTGAGCTTTACTAGAAATAACCCTGCAACCCTGTCCTGTGTGTTCTCCTGCTGTAGATCTACAGAAATAATTTTCCTTTTCATTTGGAAAGCTGTTATTTTTCTTCTTGTATCTTGGACCAGAAGTCCAGACAGAGTGGGTGAAAGACTCAATTTAATGTTCTTAAGAAAAATCTAGGAGTCATATATAAACACGAAAACTTAGAGGGGAAGGATCCTGCTCCAGAAAATGTGCATAAAGTGAAATGCCTTTTTTTCAGTTGTTTTGTTTATATATAGGTAGACCAGGAAAGTTTTTTGAAAGCAGATGTTTTCGTAGCATTGAAAAAGGCTTCTCATTAATATGCAAATAACCAACACAGTATTTTTTAGCCAAAACATTAAAATTATAAAATTTTACCAATATAAAATACAACTACACAAAAAAAGGCCCATAGGTAGCTCATACTAGCTGAAATAAGAACAGTAAAGTGTATAAACTAAAGCCTGAGGGCTCAAACCAATCAATGCTGGAAGCCAAAGAGGATTTATACCATCTTATATAATATTTTATTCCTGTCTAGATATCCTGTGAGCCTTTTCTGCCCTCTTTGACAAGCTAGTAGGCTTGATGAATCATTGCTTGTTTTCTGATTTGGCAATTCCCATGTTCTTATAAAGAAAATAACGTATGACAAGGTCAAGATTATGAACACAATTATAAAGGAAGCTTGACAGATCAGATAAAACTTCTGGGGTATAAAGGGAAAAAAGTAAATAAGGAGTTTGAGAACAGACATTAGTGAGCATAGTAGGAATACAAGCAAAAAAAAGACAGCTTCAGTTCTGGAAAGGCACAGCAGTCAGTTATTTCTCAGCAATAGGAAAGAAGAGGGGAGAAGTAAGCATTGTTACCTGCTTGCAAACTAAACCAGGGCTGGTAAGGTGTACAGTCATTGTTGGTTTTTTTTTTTTTACTAGACTACATTTAAGTGAAAGTGTTGACAAAAAAAAAAAAAAAAAAAAAAAAAAAAAAAGGAATCCGATTCTGAGCTAGCATAATTGCAAATAAATCAAAATCAATGTCAGCCCACCTACAGGGCATGCCCCCTGTGAGGATCTGGTCTGGATACACTGCAGTTGGTGTTCAAAAATGTGTGCAAGCCAAGGGCACAGAGTTTGTCAGGAAATGAAAGACTGAGATGAGTAGATTCAGAATGAAGAAAAATAGTAAGAAACAGCATATCAGGTTTCAGGTAAGCAAAGAAAAGAAAGTCTTCTTGAATGAAAAGCAATTTACAAGTGAGCAGAAGAAAAGAAAAGATCTGAGGAACATCAAGTCTTTGGTGCAAGAAGGGAAAAGTTTAATAAAAATTAAATTGTTTTGATATAAATTACGGGAAATATGAAAGGATTTTGGGTGACAGTGAGAGATGGGCATACAGGAAGAAGGGGTAGAGGGGAAAGAGAAGAGCTGAGGTAGAAAGAGGATGGTGTAGCAGTCCAGGTGCTGTGGGTGGGACTGTGATGAATAGCATCTGTTTCATTTTCTGGTTTGCAGTTAATGTTTTTTATGTTCCTTTTAAAAATCAGTGGCTGGTAGCAGGTAAGAAGACTGCTTGTCTGTCTTGCCTTGACTACTTTGCCACTGGGCTTTGGCAACAGAGGAATGTTTTACGGACAGGGCAGTGGCTTCTTCAATGACTGCAACTGAACTTGCTCAGCGGGGAAAAGGTGAAGGAGAGCAGAGCTCAGCATCTGGGAAGTGACAGACTTGGCAGGCAGGGAACTGCTGAGGTGGAGAAACAGGTGGAAGGGAGCAGAAAACACACATGTAGTCCAGAGCTAAAGAAAAGGGAATTTTCTGAGATACTGGGTGGGATGATGGAAGCTGATCCAAAGCAGCAGGCTATTTAAATGTTCTAGATTAAAAACTGGGCTGGAAAGACAGTCCTGCCAGCCCACTACAAGAGATGAAGGTTTGTAGTCTTGTTTTCAGCCCCTTATGAGTTTTTCTCTTGGAAAAAATACTTACTGTTCTGTTCTAATAAAAAATAGTGTTAGACATTCAGTGTACTCTGATACATTTTGCAGTAGCCACTTTAAGAAAAAGAGTCAGACTGTGGCTTTACTTCAGGATGAGAATATATTCAGCTCAGTTTCTAGCCCCAGCAAAGACATTTTAGGGGATGCTGTGTAATATCCTTTTTGTTTCTGCTTCAGTCCAAAGTTTCTGATATATACACAATATATAGTCAGTGTATGACAATAAACTTTTGCTTAATTCTGGAAATGGCACATATTCATAAAAGTAAAAAGAAACTACCTCTGTATGTCTTTCAATAATTTGTTCAGTTTCTCTTATTTGGTACTTTTGCAAAAGCTTTTCCATTAACAAAAATATCTTAGGTTTTAGATGTGGTATAGTATTAGTGCTAGTGTAGATATGTACACAAAACAAGAATATATGGGAAAATGAAGTGCCTCAGAGAACAGATTAAATTTTAAGAAGGGAGAGGGAGCACTGAAAATGGAGTTGCTTAGTTTTGTTGCTTCTGCCAGTTGGAAGTGATGATTCCTGCAAGCACACAACACTGTCAGCAATGACAACAGGGAGAAAACAGGATCTGTCATGAGCTAACCCAGACCTTGTGTCCTTTCATTGCGAAAATCCAAAGGAGGACCCTCGGCATTCTTCAAGCTCCTGCATAAGACCACTGAGCCTGGCTCTGAGCTGTAAGTTATCTGAGGACTTCATTCTCTTTAGCAGAAAGAGATAAAAAAGGTTAATTCCTTATGCTAATGAGAGCTACTGGCAGCATGCACATCCTTGCTTATGGACCTGCAGCAAAGGAAGACACCTTGTCAGTGAGAATGCCTCTCTGGTCAAATGCAAAGGGTACCTGAATCATGATTTGGTTGCATTATTGTAGACTGCACTATGAAACCTGAACTGAGTTTGTGAGCCTACAACAAAGTTATGCACTTTCTCAAAAGCCAAGATATAAACTCAAGAGCTCATCATCACAACAGTGATGCCTACAATTAAGTTGATAACTGCTACTGAGGGGAGCAAAAACACAGGACACTGAAATATCGTGGTGTGATTTAGCCAACCATATAGGTGAAACAACTAGAGGTATTTTTGTGTACTGAAACACAGTGCAGGCACTTCTTAACCTATATCCTTGTAGTACAGTTCAACCTGTTCAGTAACAAAACTATTTAAGGAAGGAAAGCTGATATTTATTTCATGAGATCATAGTGCAATACCACTGCTTCAATGCCTCTGGCTCTGTTTTGGCATGGATGTTGTTTAGGACAGAATTCTGATAAGTAGGCTGAAGAAATGCGGCTATTAATGTGCTGAGAAAAGTGACATATTGAATTATGTGTACATTACATTAGCTGACACTATCTCCATATCACCAGGCAGTGTGTCACGCCTGCTTTGAGATTTTTTTTAGTTGATCAGTTATAAACAAAGAGAGTAAATTTTTTTAAAGGTGCACCTGTATTGCACCAATAAAATGGGCAATTTTGTGCCTAACAGGCCATACAAATGCACTCTCATGCTCTTGAGGATTTTCTGAGCACAAACATTATTATGGACCTAACTGAGATTGAAGTGACAAATGGTGCAGCCTGAAGCCATGTTATCTATTTATAATAATAATCTTTCCCTCTTGAAAGCTGTGCCCAACCCATTATATGACTTCAAGGTAAAATTAAAGGAATGTGTTTCCTGAAATGGAGTTTGGGTCGATCCAGCCAGAGTTGGCTGGATGAAGGATAGTCTCAATCCTTTACTGCTGTCTGAATTTGCAGGGAAACACCATAATTTGAACCCAAGACCTGTGTAACTGGAGAACGGAATAAAGAAGCTATAATAAATTGTGTTACTCTATTAAGGACTAAGAATCTTTCAAGCAGCTGCAGCTAGTGCCTTACTTTTTAATTATGTAAGATACCATCTTTAAACATAGAAAGAAAAGCTTTGTTCGTGACTAGTCCTTCTGTCACAAAAATGTGTATTATTGCTGAATTCAAAGGCATTCTTTTTCATGACCCATTTCAGGTCAGAAGTTCACAAGTGCTTTAAGCTGGCATTTGCCAGCTTTGACCCTAAGGAAATTTCCCTACTGACTTCCTCCACTTCTCCAGCCCACTGTTTGCATTTCTCCACCCTGGCACAAAGATATGTGTGCAGCTGAGTGGCAGACTGGGGCAGGGAGCTGAAGGAAGCTCAGTCTGAAGTGAGAGAGGGGACAAAATGTTCACTACATTATTGCATGAGAAATTTAAGCATAAGGATGAAGGCAGTGAGCTAACAAGATCAGGCAGAAGCTGCTGGGGAAAGGTGTTCAGCAGGGTTGGTGCTCTGAGTGCCAGTGCCAGCTCTTGGAATTATGGTGTGTGATTATCCTGCTCTTGCCAGTGACACTCAGCACTCTTCTCCTTCCATTCACTGAGAAATCTTCAAATGCTGAGAGGAGCAAGCTAGGCATAGCCCTAACCATGTAAATGTGTGCCTCAAGCATTTTTTAAGTCACTTATAGGTACCTCTAAAACTACAGGAAATCTGTAATTTACATCCTACAGAGTTTTAATTTGCACACTGAAAACAAGTTTATTTGTCAAAGCAAAATGTCAGTTATTTGGTGTTAGATTCATGTTAGTTATTTGATTCATGTCAACTCTGTCCTAGGACTTTCTTTTTTGCTCTTCTGCAAGAGTAATTGTGACATTATTATACAACTTTGGACCAATCTAAGAGATGTGTGATGTGTGTAGTTTAAGTATGAGTATCTTGTATCCTATGCTTCCAAATGGAAAGTAAACATCCTGAATTGTAGTTTGTTCAGAAAATACATCACATGAATTCTCTGTGGGCAATAGTCCACATTTTGTCTCCCATTCCAAGACACCAGAGCAACAGCTCTGCTAGGGAATTGCATGTCTAAGGAGGTAAAGCAGAATTTCTAATAACTATTTTAATAAGTGCTCTATTTTACATGATTATCTTTTTTAATGGATATGAGTTCAGAAAAGAGCTTCTCATTTTTCTATGAGATAAAATAGGAGTAGGAGCAAACACTCATCAAAAGCTGATAGGTCATGACATGCCTGGTTTGGAGTTGGTATTAACTAAGGAGAAAAGCTTTTGTTTCTCTAGGAGGGAAAGGGAAAAATATTCAGTGAAATAGAAAACCTGCGTGATGATTTCATTATGTCAGGTCAGTGATCCGGTTTGATGGACTAGGACAGTTAGTACCATCAAATCTGGCTAAACATGCAAAGGAGGAGGTTACTCACCCTTCCAGGCTTATTAAAAAAGACCGCAGGCATCATGGATCCTTTTAAGGACAGTTAAAGATGCCAGTTGTCTTTGCTGGTCACATATACTTAGGTAACTTGTTGCCTGGAAACACAATCTCAGTGGTTCATACACTATAAAGAGTCAATTAAAAAGCTGCCTTTGTTCCAAATTTTAGGTATGCTCTTATTTTCAGCTTTTGCCTCCTATAAGGCAACTGCTCTGTATCTTATAAATTAGCCATAATAGACATTACACTGATTAAATCCTTTCATAAAAGTAACCCTTAGTAAAAAGAACTCATGGTGGAATACTTGAAAAGCACAACTTAGAAGTGGTGTAAAGGACTGAGCATCCTTTTGTCCATTCTTTCTTGATTGACTGAGTAACAGAAAGGTGTGGGATAAGGTAAAGATCACTTTAAAGTGCCCAAGAGGTAAAAGTGAGGAAAATAAAATAGCAGTGGAAAGCTATTAAGGGAGCTGGCTGCAGGCAGCACACTTGTGTTTGCATAAGGGCTGTCCTTCAGACAGACTCAACAGTGTGCTTGGCCCTTTATGGAACATCAGAGACTCCGAGGCTCAATTTAAAATAAAACCTGATCAAACACTGTATGTAATCTATGCCTACCCTGAAGTGAAGGGAAATACTCCTGAGGAATGAGCTATGTGCTGCTTCTGAATTACAAACACCTCAGCCCAGATTACAAAGAGACAAGGTGCTCAGTCTCACAGCCCCATTTTAGGAACTTGGCTCCCTATCTGAAGAGATGCCTCAAGAAAGGATCACAAAATAAACCTGCTGAAGGGGAAGCTGCTTATCTAGCCCAGAGGAGTCAGAACAGGCTTTTCCTTTTTTTTTTTTCCTGTTCTCCTTCCTTTCCATCTCCTCCCATCTGGAGGAATTTGTCTGAGATACTCACTGCCCAAGGGTAAATCTTTCTTCCCAAAAATAGCAGGCTTTCACGCAATTGCATGGTATTTAACCCACCTAAGATGCAGGCTGTTTCATTCCCTTAATCTCTGCGTATTTTGAAATGGGAATTTCAGAACTACCTCCCTGGAGGAGACTGAACTGCTGGCCAGGCTGAGGACAGGCTGTAAGGACTTAAGAGCAAAGCAGCCTGTCTCAAAACACTGATCCAGAGAAGAATCTTGCCATAAGATAAACCACCACAGCAGGTACTTGAAATAAGCACAGAGGGCAAGAATTTGCAATAGGAAGTGCTAATTCCCAGTCTGGTGAGGCAAAATCTGGTTCGCTCATCCTGGTTAATGTATCCAGACAAAAATTCCCACTGTGGCAAACTGTGAGGAAGGAGGCAACTGCTCATACACATATCACCCAAGCTATAGGGACAGCATCTGCAACCACCCTGTGGATACCCTGAACTTGGGCTGTGTACAGGTGGTACCCACATAAGAATGACTCCATGCCCCCACCACTGAGAAGCCCAACATGGACCAACAGGACACCACTGGATCCATGGGTTGTGCCTATCTTCTGCTTGATCTCTCTCCCCCCCTGCTGCCGCCCTTCTCTACTTCTTTCCATCTCTCTACTTTATTATTGAATAAAATCCATATTACTGACTTTGGCATATGGTCTCATTTGCACCTCACTTCAGACAGAGGCACCTCTCACTAACCAAATCATAGTGCCAGCTCTCACCCTTCTTGAAGTCACAGCATAGTCCTGGCTGAAAAACCAACCAAGGCACAAAGAAAGCTCCCAGCAATGAAACTGGATTACTACCTACACCACAAAGGAACATGCTGGGGAGGGGATCTCTGGCATTTCAGAGCCCAGTGTAAGAGTTTTACAACTTAGCTAGCATTTTACTCAGATACTGCATAATATATCAGTATGTGCAATATATCCTCAGAAAAGGACTGCAACTCAGGATTTTCCTTTCCCTTCTTTCAAGTGAGGATCCCAATTTCTGATCCAGGAGCTAGGCTGAAAGCATGTCTAATACACCAAATATCCATGCTGAGACAGATGGCACAGCATCCACTTTGTGAAACGTGAAAGCACTCAGGTGTAACACAGATGCCAAAATGCTCGATATTGTCAAATATAAGGCATCTGTGAGCATGCACAGAGGCGAAGTTCCATGTTTCTATAGTACATAGGGTTATCTAGCAGCTGAGCAAAATGCTTTGGGATTTAGTCATCAAACAGTGCTTACGTCTTTCAGAGCAATATAGGATTTGATCTTCAAACCCATGAGTGGGATTATTGTTTGATACTTTGTCACTGGCCCATCTGGAGCCTGCCATTATAGCTTCCTCCGGGACAAACCATTTCAACATGTGGAATCTGCCACCGGAAAAGAATTAAGCTCTTTTAATTTGGAGGATTAGAAATCAGTCTACAGGACTGTGTTTTGTGAGGAATGGGTAGGTGTGGTACAGATTCCAAAGTAGCGGATAAGTCTGCAAACTAATTGCAATATAGGGAAATGAATTAGTAGCTATTAGCTTATTGTCTGGCTTATTATGCACTCCAGACCAAAGTCCCAAATGCATTTGTATATTCTCTCACACAGTACCGCCACATTTTATGTCCCAGACATGGATTCCCTTTTCTGCACACAGGAGGAAATGAGTACTTTGTTCTGGAACTGTTGCAGCAGCACTGGGAGTGTGGAGAAAGGTCAACAAAAAATAAATGCTGAACTGAAACCTGTATCTGAAATATTTTGTGCAAAGGGAGTCTGAAAACATTTCTTAGAGTGAGGTACTCATATCAGTCTTGATATACAGACCTTTCATCTATGTGTTATTTTTGTTTTGTTTTGTGGGTTTGTGGTTTTTTTGTCTTTGTTTTTTTGTTGTTGTTGTTGGTTTGGGTTTTTGGGAGGCTTTTTGTTTGGTTTGGTTTTGGGTGGGAGTTTTTTTTGCTTTTTGGGGGTTTATTTATGTTTTTATTTAGTACAATAAATTCAGGAGGGAAGGGTCCTCGGGTCACCCTGAAGACTCAGGATGTCTCTAGACAAACCTCATCAGAGCAGTGCCAGCTCTTAGATAAGACCAGGATTTTCAGGGCTTTATTTAGCTGAGTCTCAAAAAGCTAAAAGGACAAAGACTGCACATATTCTGTGGGCAACCCAGCACATAGCTTCATTGTCCCCACAGAGAAAAAGGTTTGCCTTCCTTGCCTTTCTTCCTTTCCATTTCTGACTGAAATGTTCCTGTTCCAGCTCATGCCTGTTGTATCTCACTCTCCTTCCATTTCCCGCTGTGCAGGGCCTGGCTCTGTGACTTCCTGCAGGCGCCTGGAGTGGTTCTTTGGCCCACCAGAAGATTTCCCTGCTCCCGGCCAAACAACCCCAGCTCCCTCTGCCTCTCCTCACAGGGCTGTGCTCCAGTTCCCCACCATCATGGTGGCCCTCAGCTGAATTCATTCGTGGTTATCAGTCTCTGCCTGCAGCTGGGGACAAAAAACCTTTTCCTCTCTTTTCTACAACACTTCCACCAGATGATAGAAATACTCAGGAAATAGAAAACTCCTCTTCAGAGCCTTCTTCCCCTTGTGGAGACAGCTACCAAGACACTTCTCTGTGCTCTTTAAAGGCCTCTAGATACCCGGTGCGCTAGGATGGGAAGGTGTGTGCTCTGCAGGTACACCTGGCCTGTACAGCTGGAGATGGAAGGTGATTGTGCCACCGTTCCAAATTTTTATCTCCAAGCTGTTTAGGAAAGGGGGAAGAAAGGGGATTTTTTTTGCACTTTTGCACTTCTTTGTTTTAGCTTAACAGCTGCTTCATTCAGGTGAACTTTATCATTTCTCATCCAGACTGATTTTGAAAGTCCCAGCTTCTCCAGCTGTTTTGCGTGGCTGTAAGCCTTAAGTTTCCTTGTTAAGATGAACTTCATTTTCCAGCTATTGATCTTACCTTCTAAATTTTTCATGCTCTTTTTGAAGCTACAGCCAAATAGAAATGTTCCTGCCACTGACTGTGATTTTCTCACCTGAAAATTAAGCTCAGTGTATAGTGGTATGTGAAGGCAATGAAATCACGTCATCATCTGAGAAAAATCAAAGCCTTTACCAAGTAGCTTTTATGAAATTTTTCTCTGTTTTCCTGTACAATGGAGGGCCATAGTCTCTCTTGGCCTAAGTGGGGCACTGCTCAGATGATAAAGATATTCTGGTTCCATATAAGATTCATAATGACTCTGTTTACTCTCATAGATTCACTTTCAGCAGATTAATGATTGTTTTCTTTCTAGAGAAGATGATTCAGTAATAATACTTTCAGGTAAGAAAGATAAACTTACTGGATAGAATTGCTAATGTTTAGGTGAAATATTGTACAGGACAGAATTTTAAATTAATGCCACATAAAGACACCTGAAATGCCTAAAATTCAGCTGAATTTTTTGTACATTTACTCTTCTGTGAATGTGGGGAAATTAGTTAGAGTAAGGTGGTGATCATTAGTCAACTATCACATTAAGAGGTAGGAAATGTTGACTTCCTGGACCCACAAGACTATGTAATTAATTTTTCTCTTATTTTTAATCAGTGCAACCCTAATTATAAATTCATAAACCAGTCTACTGACCAAAATACTCCACGTAAATTGTTTCTGTGCACAGCACCTCAGTTGCAGGAAGGGTATTTGTCATAGAAATGGAGGGACAAACAAGAATTAGAAAAAAAATTCCAGAAAATATTTGTTCTGAGTTCTATTTAACCATAGCTGGGAGAGCTCTTACTTATTGTAGGAAAGCTACAGTCAGACAGACTTTTTAGGCATCAAGTCTAAGCTCTAAAGCCTGATCTTGCACCTCCTGGAGGCAGATGTTTCAGTGTCCTCACAGTCACCAAGTGGTCCCTGAGATCTCAATGTCCTTCTCTGAGTGCAGCTGAAGCCGAGCAGTGGCAACAGCTCAGGCACGATGGTGGGACACTCCTGGAGCCTGCCAGTGTCAGAGCATGGGTGCTGTGCTGTCTGAGGAGTGCTGGGCTGCAGGACACGCTCAGCACTTGCAAAGCCAGGCCCTCAGTTGTGGGGGATGCAGTGGCACCTCGTGGCTTCCAGAGCCTGGCAAGGAGGAGCCAGCCCAGACAGGTGTCAGAGGGGTGACACTGTTGCTCCTGCACCTGGGCCAGCTGCAAGGCATGGGAGGGCCAGGCACTGCCCTGCAGCTGCAGAGGGAGAGTGTGGACTGAGCAGCCCAGGGATGTGGGGACACAGTGGGGTGTAGAACAGGCTCTGGTCCCCAAAGTCAGATGGGCGCAAGACCCATACGGATGGCACTGATATAAAATTTCCCTCTAGTTTGTATTCTCAAACTAGAAAGACTTTTGGCTACCTTCTACCACCCTCTGGATTTAAGTTTCAGCTATCAGTTTTACATGGAAGTCACTCAGATACCCCAGGAATGGAAAACTGTTTCAAGCAAACGAACAATTACACTTCCTTCACTCCTAAGCATGTTTATCACTGCAAATGTTAATACAATTGTTAATTCCCCATTTCATAATGAAAATGCCTATCTCAAAACCCATCTGACTTTTATCTGTAAGCAATGATTCGACAATGCTCTGGCCATCCTTTGATCTTAGATACAATGAGACTTTGAAAAGCAGCAGACTGTCCATTGCAGCCTCAGAAGTCTCCTCTCTGATCACAATGTTTCTGTCAGAACAACCCTACTTTTAGGCTGCACTTGCAAACAAAGGTCCTGCCTTCTTTCCTCGCCTCTTCACATCTTTCATGACCTATTTCCCAACAAAACTTTGTTCTTTTCAGAATGATAGCTAAGAAAAATTTGCATTTTTCCTTCATTTCTGTTTTTTTTCTTTTCCTTTTGATGCCATTGGTGACATGCTGAACTCAGGACTCTGCTCTCAGCACTCCCTTCCTCCCTCTGGCTCATTTTGTGCCACCCCTCCCCACCTTCCTGTGCTCCTTCCTCTTTATGATATTTGGTTTATGAACTCAATGAATGTAACTGTTCTGTTTAGGAAAAAAAAGATCACCTTTTCTTTTGATCCACTTCCAGTGCTCATTGTACTACCTCTTATTCCATTTCTTCTACAAAAGTCATTGTTAAGCCGTTTTTTCAAAAGTATATGCTTTTTCTGATTCAAAAATCACTACTTCAGTGCTTTTTGAGAACTCTTTTATCAGTGCTGGTATCTTTTGTCAACTCCCACCACATTTATGATCTCCATTTCCCTCAGTATGATCTCTAAAGAGTTGTTGTATTTTTCTTTCCTCTCTTCTCAGTGCTCATTTCACACAGGTTCCCATGTTACAAACAGCACAGGTATTGTAATCCTGCATATTTTTGGACAAACTACACATTTACTTTCTGAACATTAGTACACTGAAATTTGTTTTGGCATGCCTGCCATTCCAATTCAAGTAAAAGTCATCATTTTTGTTCTGCAGAAACAAGTGATCCTGCAAGTAGTTACATTCACCCTCCACTAGTCTTTGAACAGAGCTTACAGTTTCCCTGTCTAAAAATCTGCCCATATTGTGATTTTCCTCATATTTGTGATGTATTTACTTTCCAAACTGAAGAACCAGCATCTTTCTGACCCATAACTTATTTTTGTACTATTGTCCCCAGCCACTTTGAGCTCAGCTTTTGAGTATACTAAGCTTAACGGTGCATTGGAGCACTTAAACATTGACTTGCTGTTCAGCACATGTGCAATCTGCCCCAGCTGTAAGCACCTGCTCCCATATTTAAATTTAAGTATGAAATTTAGTCCTCAGGTGGATCACAGCTCATGGGTTTAGTCATGGAGCCAAGCAGAGCCACAGTGCAGAACCACATCCATGCAGCCCTGAGTTCTCCAGAGTCAGACCTAAAACATTTTTTGTAATATTAATGTGGGGGAATTCTGTGTCTTCTGTGTCCTCCAGTGCTGACATTCAATTTCAGTAAAGCCAAATATAATGCTGGCAGACACACCCACCTGCTAATCGCCACATTACCAAGTAGCTGCCTATTGATGTATCAAGTCATTTTACCAGTTCTCTGTTGAATAATTCCCCCATGCTCTTCAACCACCACCCCAGACACTCCTCAAATTAAACTAGATTTCCTACAGTACTGTTGCAATAACTTTAACATACACCCTAGATTGCTTTTCAGTACAATGATCTGTTCCTTGTAGCATAGGAGAAAATACAGCCTGAAATATAAATTTGGAAATGAATAGAGTCCAAGTAATTATAAAACCTGATACTGGAATATATTATAGTTATGAAAAGCATGCCAGAGAAATTGGAATAAATTGAAAACTTATAGGAGAGAGGATATTAAAAGAACAGTACAGTGCAGGGATCAAATTTACTCGTGAATATCTGAGCAAACTCAAAAGTGGTAGTGCTGCACATGCTAAATGGTTAAGAGAATTTTAACACAAAATTATTGTGTCTTTCCTACAAAGCTTTCTCATTTTCTGCTTACAAAAGCAGATGATTAGTGTCCCTTGAATCAGTGTCCCTTGAATATCAACTTTTTCCTGTGCAAACTTGACAAGGACTGATTGAGTTTCAGTAAGAAACCCAGGCTTTCTTGCACATTTATCTTATGTAGTTGCTTTTCCTATCTAGATAATTTCTGCATATTTCATGAGGAATTCATATTTTCACTCTGGGTCAAGATTTTAATTTACTTTCTAAAGTATGTTCCCCTACTGAAAATGCAAAATATAAAAGCAAACCATACAAAAACCCCACTTATTCTCTCTCTGTTTTAAAAAAGCCACTGTCTTGCAGAGAATAAGTACCAAACACTGAACCTAATCTTCAAAAGCATGTGTTTAGTTTTATAGCACCTGCAGAACAACAGGAAATTGATTTAAAAAAAAAAAAATCTGGAAACTGATTGCTTAAGAGCAGGTTTTAGCTGGCATTATTTTAAATCCTTTATAAATTTTTAAAAGGAATGGAAGGTGAGACATATTTTGCAGATTTAAATAATTAAGACACTGATTGGCTAAGGGGACTGGATTACTACCAGTGGTGCCTGAAACTTCCAAG
Source organism: Poecile atricapillus (assembly GCF_030490865.1). NCBI lineage: Eukaryota > Metazoa > Chordata > Aves > Passeriformes > Paridae > Poecile > Poecile atricapillus. Next base: position 60,730,867 of record NC_081288.1, read on the forward strand.
TGATATGATTGCTAGAGCCATGCACAGTTGCCCTGTCTTACCTGAGTTACTGAAGTTACTCGGATTTCCACGAATTAAATATCCCAACATTTGGAGATTTTTTTTACATCAGGAAGTTAGAAGCTTGACTTGAACATCTGACTCCAGAAAAAAAAGGAACAACTTCAGTATTGCAAGAGCCTGCATTGGCTCCCTCCAGGGTCGAGTCCCAGGCAGCAGCAAGAGTGACTGTGAGCTGCTTTAAAAGTTTCTTAAGATTCAACTGAGAGCTTGGGCACAGAGCTCACAACTGAGTAGGAGAGATAAGGACCTGAAAATCCCTTTTGTGGACTTCTTTGGACATGCTCCAAACACATGTGGTGTGAGCAGGCTCACAAGTTTAAAGCCAAGCAGATGCTGAGACATCCATGGGCCTGAGGACTGCAAGAATTCTTTGGAAAGAGCTGTGATGTTCAGTGAAACAGCCGTAGTGGCCCAGCACCTGCCCGGCTGCAGAGATTGCAAGGCAAGCTGAAGAAGCTTGTTAAGAAATGCTTCCAGCAAAACTACCCATAAAATATCATTGTGAGGGAAAAAAAGGGAACACTTCAAACACAGCCTAAAATGATTATTCTGCAAATAAGTGCTGCCTTCTATCTCAGTAAAAATACCTGTTAGCACAAAGCTAGCTGTGGAGAAGAACAGTGCATGCTTTAACTTGTAAAGCAAGGGGAGAGAACCTTTGGGGTCACACACCAGAGCAGCACAGCACAGCATGTGAGAAATCTGCTCCCCTGCCCACTTCTCCTGTGAAATCCCCACAAAGCTTTCCTCTGTGCCTCAGGGGCCATCTCAGCCTCAGGGGACCAGCTGTGGAGAGAAAGGGACTCAGCCTCCCCCAGGTATTCCCTTGCTCTCATGCCCAGGTTTCCCAGGGCTGGCAACACCTGCAGCACAGCAAGGCACAATGTGTGGGCACCTGCCTGGCAGCACCTGCCTGGCACATCTCCCATGCCCCAGGTACCTTCCTCAGCAACCAGCTTCAGGAACAAAACAGAGAACTCGGTTGTCCATGGTAGAGACCCATTTAGGGACTCTAAGTTTTACCAAGTTTCTTTGAAAACAATTAAGTAAATTCAGAGCAGCCAGCCTGTAAAACAAATTCCTTCTTCCCTTACAGCCACTTTCATTTCTCAGTTCAGGGAGCATCAGGACTTAAAAACAGATGGGATCCTCTGGAGGGAGCCAGGCTTTGGAGTTTGTGGTGTCTTTGAAACACTGTGTTAGCTCCAACTCCTCCTTGCTGTCCCTCTGGAAACTCAGGAGAGGAGGATGCCGTGGGCCTTCCCCTGTGTGCTGCAGGGCTGGGGCACTGCAGGCCTGGCTCTGTCAGCCCATCTGGTCATGTCCAAGGGAAGGGTTCTCAGGCTTGGCAGCCTTCTCCAGTGGCTGTGTGGTCCTTCTCCCCTGCCGTCACAAAGCAGCTCTGTCTTCTCCTGACTACTGCCCACCGCAAGGGGAATTTTAGCGCTACTCAGCATTCTAATGGATTGGGATTGTACTGATGTTGTACTTCCTCTCCTCAGAGGGTTTCCTTTGTGAAACTGCCAGGAAGGAAGGTGGAACTTTGTTAAGTGTTGCCAAATCCAGTAGCCTGGCACAATAGAGGCTGCCACTGCTCCCTGTTCCCAGGGCCATCCCAAAGGGACCTGAAGGTCCATGCTGCCTACTGGGAATCCATGGGGCTCCAGGGACCATTTACACCAGGTTTCTGGTCCCTCCAGTAGCCAACTCTCAGCGTCTCTGGACTCTCCAGTGCCCATCCCAGAGTGGGGGCTGTTTGCCTGACAGAGCTACTGGAGCTTACCCTCTTGCCTTCCCTTGTGCCCCTCTGTTCTTCACATCTGCGTGGAGAGGGTCTTTCAATCCCATAATTTAAAAATTTATAGTAGTATTCCCATGTTGTGCTGAAATGAGAAGTTTTACTATGGAAACTATAATTTGGTGGGTATTTAAATTTTACTGGTATTCATGTGATCAGTAAAAATATGTACCTTTTAAGAATATCTTCATATTTCCACACCATAATCATAACTTTCTTCAGATGGGCTGAGATTTATCACAAAGAACTAAGAAAAAGATCATGCTGTTTCTACAGCTGCTGCCTTATGTCTCTGTTTTCCTCTAATGCCTCTATGTACCCCCCCAACCTAGAAAAATCTTCTCTTGTTGAGCAACTGAAAATCTTGGGAGTGAGACATAGAAAGATACTGTGCACCTAGTGTTATATTTGAGACATTTCTGGATGATTCTTATATTTCCGTTTAGTAGGTCACTTAGAAAGAAAAGAATATAAATTATTAATGGGAGAATGGATCTCTTTTTTTCTTTTTTATCACTCCCACTGGGCCCTGATCAGTGGAGTTACACCAGAGATGAACTGTACCACAAGCAGGTTTTTTTACAGTCTAGTTTGTACTAATCAAAATGCAGACGCAACTTGTTAATTAAATTATTTCAGAAGTTGCATCCTAGTGTTCAGTGATTGTTCTAACTCATTACTTCCAGGGCAGAATCAGCTTTCAGATTCTTTCCTTTTTTGCCAAGTGTATGCACTGCTACGACATTGAGGAAAGGAATAATGTTCATGTATTCACAGTAGAGATTTCATGTCATCAAATGTTACCTTTTCATTCTGGCATATGTTATTGCTCTTAAATAATCAGACCTTCAATTTGTGCCAGTAAAAGTATTACCATGATTACTGGGGAAACATCTTTTGGAGATAAAAGCCCACTCTGAAAGGCCAAACTGTAGCTCTCAACTTACTGAACTCAGTAGGACTTAGCTTAGGTCCAGTAACAAAATTTCTGGCAAATTCAAGTGAAAAATGGATCTGTCTTTTTGATATTACACATCTCCTTTTCCTTTCCATCTCTACAGTTAAAAATACTGAGTTTGTTTCCAATTATCTTTCATTAAGCTTGTATAATAAATTGGGCTTTTTAATTACAGAAATAAAAATATGAAAAGCAATTTGAAACACAGAATGATTTTTTCTGCCACCAGAGGTGGAAGATAATTACCACCAGAATAAAGCATTATTTGTAAAAGACATTAGGAGAGGAACAGCTTTTCACAGTCACAAGTGGCAATTATACACTAACCTCTCCAGGAATCTCCATGGCCACTGAATGCTATCAATGCTTCTGTGAAAAATAACCTTGTTAATGTATTTCAGCATCTCTTGTTAGCACTAAAATAGGTTATTACCTATTTACAAAATAAAATGCTAGAAAAACACTGGCAAATCTACAAATGCCACAGTTGACATCCAGAGGTTTGTGAAAGTCTAATGACTGAAAAGCTCACTACTGCTGTTGCCAGGTGAGCAGTGAAGAAAGCATGTCCATAGACAAATTTTATTTGACAATTATGTGGTCCCTTCTATGGAGTTTTTTTTATGTGCAGAAGCAGATAGCAATGCCTAAAATGTTAGTTCATGTTTTACACTGCAGCCTTAGGTGGAAGAAGGATACTGGCAAAAGGAAGTGTCAGTAAAAACCACTCTGGAGTAAACACAAATTTTAGATGCTACTCAGTGGGAAGACGTGTGGTTCCGAAAGTGCAGGGAAATACATTACAAGAGTTAGTGCAGGCTAAGTAATGAAAAACATGCAGAAGCACATTCCGCAGTTATGAATCATTTTTCTATAACAACTATCATTTTTATTAGCTACAATACTAATTGAGTTTCTTTGTAGCTACTTCAGTTCATCTCACTATTAGCAGAAGAGATATTAAATTGCGAATCAGAGCCTGTGGTGATCTCATAGAGGTAGGTTCATAATGAAGGAATAAAAGTGCCCATTTCTGCAGCTATGCTGCATGAAGCTGCAGAGAGAATTTACTGAGGTCTCACTCAATTTTCAGCTTCTGAAGCTGACAGGTAAATATTTACATGCCACAGGAAAATTAGGAAGAGTGGGAAGAAATATGATATATAGGAACCAGTTATGGTTCTCATCGTGCCCTGAGCTTATTAGAGCCTTCTTAGGAGCGAGTTAGTGGAACCCTGACAGGAACAGTGCCCAAGCCCTCGAAGCTGCCTTTTGTCCCTTAAAGCCATGCTGGCTGGCTGCATCCTCTGCTCACAGGGCTTACAAGCAGTGTTCCCTGCAAACCTGACATAACCCCACAAAGATGTCAAATCCTGAGCTCAGTCAGAATAACAGGGCAGCATCCATTTTTCTTTTCCACGTAGCACAAGGGGATAGCTGAACATGAATTCTGAGAAAAACTGTCACCTAATTATATTTTTTCCACACAAAAACCAGCCTGGAAAATATCCCCTATGCCATGTCACAATTTTCAGTTATTAGCTGGCAAGTTGATCAATTTTCAAATAATAAGTCAACTGCATCAAAGTTCTGCAATAAAGATCTGGTCTCTCTTTTTCTGTTTACAGTAAAATATTTTGTTTGCATTTATGTATCATTGCTACATTTCTGAAATTAAAAGGTTATCAGGTAATGCTGTTAGTAATTAACTTTGGGGCTAGAAAGTGGAAGCAGATATGAAATGTAAACACTGGCATGTCCCCTGCTATCTGGAAGGATTTTGCATGCAGGGAGGTGTAAGGTTTGGGATGTCTGATATTCAAGATCAAAGTTACCTGCCTGCAGGTCTGTCCATTGTGAACACAGCCAGGTTAATCACAAGGCTGGTTTATGCAGGTGAGAAAAGGGGATTATAAACTCCAGTAGCACAAAGTGGTGAAGGAACCAAAGGTGACTTAAAGCTGTAAAATGTCACTGGTGCCACCAGGTGGACTGAACCAAATGGCTGCCAGAGAAAGGCTGGGCATGAACAATTCTGTAAGCAGAAGAGGAGCAAGAGACCGACAGTGACTTAGTTCAGAACAGGAGAGTCTCTGTAAGTGAAGAAAACAGCCAGAATCAATGAATCAAATTTATTCAGAAAGGGAGAAGAAAGTCTATGTGTTTGCTTGTTCATTTTTTGGGTTTTAGCAGAATTTTATTTTTTGCAGAGCTATATGTTCTGTGTTCTGTTGTAGGATATGTTCTTAGACCTCAAAGTCACAATAGGCCTTACCTCTTTCAAACTGTGAAAGTTTATCCACGCATTCGCACGGAGCAATAACTGGTTTTGACTGAAACTGTGTCTTCTAGATGAGCATTAGGAGCTGAAGCATTCAACACTCTCATAGTTTGCTGTAATAGATAATCCTTATGTGGAGGACCTGAGCTCTGTTTCCTCTCTGAAACAGGAAAAGAGCTTTGTTCATGGAAGTGGTTGCTCAGGACGCTCCTGTTCTGCTTGAGAGAGCTCTCTCACAACAATCTCATGCAGTGCTGTAGGCTGGGGGCACAGTGACTGGAAACTGCTCAGCAGAACAGGATCTGGGGGTGCTGGACTTGGGGGTGCAGAGCCTGTGTGTGCCCAGCTGGCCAAGAAGGAATCCTGGCTTGTATCAGAACCAGCGTGAGCAGCAGGAAGTGATTGTCCCGTGGTACTTGGCAATGGTGAGACCACACCTCAAACCCTGTGTTCAGTTTTGGGCCCCTCATTACAAAAGAAAGACATTGGGGTGCTGGAGAAGGGCAACAAAGCTGGTGAAGGGTCTGGAGCACAAGTCTTATGAGGAGGTGCTGAGTTAGTCTGGAGAAGAGGAGACTCTGGAGACCTTATCTCTCTACAACTGCTGGAATGGAGGTTGTAGCCATCTGGGGATCAGTCTCTTCTCCCAGGCAGCTGGTGACAGGAAGAGAAGATGCAGCCACAAATTGCACTTGATGAGGTTTATGCTGGACATCAGGAAGAATTTCTTCACAGAAAGGGTGATTAAGCATTGGAATGGGCTGTCCGTGGAGGTGATGAAGTCACTGTCTCTGGAAGTGTTCTTGAAATGACTGGATATGGCAGTTAGTGCCATGGTCTTGTTGACAAGGTGGCGATGGTTCAAAGGTTGGACTCAATGATATCAGAGGTCTTTTCCAACCTTAATGATTCTGTGATTCCTAGATATCAAATGTATTTTTTCCTGGGAGGTACTTACACATTGGAGTAAATAATCTCTCTTTCTTTTTTCATAAACCTAACCATAGCAATCTCTTTAAACTTGATATTATCAGGCTTTTTTTCCAGCCTGTAATCATATTTGAAGGTTTCTTTGACAGCCACTTGAATTTTTCAGTGTTTGTTGTTTGTTCAGTGTTTGCTCTATGACTATTCACATGTATTTGACGAATTTATAGAGAGAAAGCCCCTTCTCAGCTTCCCTTCTCCTAGACTGAAGAAGCTGAACTTCCACCTTCTAAAGCAGACTTGCCACTCCTCCACCCTACAGCCTTTTCCTGTAGCTAGTCAACACAGAAATCCCCTTTCTTCATTGGGAGTCACCAGAAATACACACATACATTTTATTCATCATCTTACCCCCATGTCAGTGGTTTTCCTTACAGAAGTCTGTAGTTTTTTGTGGGTTTTTTTGGTTTGTTTTTTCTTGGGAGCCATTAAATATTAACATTTGTGCCTCTGTGCCACATAATCATTTCCCAGTCTGAACTTTACAGTGTTCCCTCTGTCTTTGGCAGTAAATAAGTTCTGGAATATTCAAGGAATGTCTTTTTCAGTCATTCCCTTGTTGTCCATATCTGCTACCTGGTATGCAGTGATAACCAGCAATCCAAGTGTACTGCCTGTGCCAGCAAGCCCTGCTGGAGCTTCAGTCAGATGTGCTTGAGAATGACTAGGGCAGAACAAGGTTCTGCAGGGACCTGAGAAACCCCTCTACAGCTGTCATTTGTACCTAAATAGAGACACATCCATACCTCCAAAAGAATACCTCATATTTATTCTCTCTCTCTTTCAGAAACCATAAACTAATTTTTGCTGCCTAAATCTGATTATTCAATAAAAGAGGGATCTTTTACTCAAGGACTGAAAACCCCAAGTCACCTCAGATGTCTAAAGATCTGAGCCCAGTGCTCCTCTCAGACAAAGAGAAACCTCTTCAACATTGGCACCTAATAGCCAAAAACACAGAAAAATATATAGGAAATGTATTCCTTGCATTATCTTTTGTTCCATCCCTCTAGCATTTGAAGGCTGTCAACTTGTTATTCAGGGGAATCAGTGCTGTGGGATGTAGCTGTTAGATAGCCAAGGTCATTTTGAAATTTATGTTTCTGACTGAGGCACACCAAGGCACCTGTGGTGCAAAGTTGAGATCATTTAGAGTGTCTTTACAGAGTGCACACATAAAGGAATCAGTTTGGCTTTTTGGCTCCCTGTATTTAACTCACTGGTAGCTACTTCCCCAAACAATAAGAGCATCAGCCATCAACTGATTGCTGCATTCAGCTGTATTTCATTGAAGTGAAATTGAAAGTTCTGACAAAGAAAGGGAAGAGACAAGATCTTGTTTTATCATTTTGTTGACTTGTTTTCTAAAGAAAAATAATAAATTGCAATTAATAAAACAGTTCTCCAAGTGAACACCTCTCTAGGTATTAACAGTAGACAGAATGTTCTAAAGGCTGTCAGAATAATAGAAATTTTATTAAAGAACTAGAAAAATGGCATCTTATATGACTCAGAGTCTCAGACTTCTGTTGCAAATTGATGCCTAAAGAGTCATGCTCAGCAAGCAAAAGGGCCCAGTTCTGCACATGTGTTTTCAAATATCCTGCAGTACAACTTGGACAGAACCCCTACTGTGTAACATCCAGGCTCGGTGCAAGGCCAGCCACTGAGATCAATACAGACACTCAGAATACTGCAATACTTACAGGCCATTACAGCAATTCTAAAATCAATGGAGTATTTTAACAAGGTGCTAATGTAACTCCATTGAGACCAAGATAGTGAGCCAGCCAAAACATGCTTGTGACAGATTTTTGCAGAAGCATTTTCAATTACTGTCTAGTTTTGAAGAAAGGATAAATAGCAGTTTTCTCTATGCCTGGCATCCTAAACAACCCATCCCCAGCCTGCCCCACTCTGCTGCCCACTCAGGGTGCTGTAGTAAGGCTGCAGTGCTTGAACCAGCCCGACCGCTAAGCCAGTCCTTTCCAGCAGTGCTCCTCAAGGCAGCTCCCAGCATCCAGTGTCCCTGTTTTAGTACACTGCCAGAAGATGTACCAGAGATAAAAAAGCAATGCTCAGAGCAACCTCTTCAGCTGCAGCCAATTAAACTCCTCTAGAGTGACCTATATACAATATACCTCAAAGGCCACTTCTAACTTAATGTAGGCCAGCAAACTGCCCCTTCTTAACACCTAGTGTCCATAGCGGGTGCCGTGGCAGCAGCACTGATGGAAAATTCTCTCTTTGCATGGAAACGTGTGACCTGCAACTGCAACTTTTTGATCCCAAAGTAAAAAAAGGGACAAGAGAACTGAAATGATACTGCTGTAATCAGTCATCTCATTATCCAGTCTTAGTCAGTGACTAGATGCCAGTCCTCTACAACAAAGGCAATACAAGAAGTTCCCCTCATTGCAAACATGTGTTGGAAAAATGTTCTAAATTGGAGCAGTCAAATGACTGTGGTTTCAAAAACAAATACAATTTAAAAAAGGACGACAACTACCACTCAAAAATAATTTACCTTGATTCTATTGCACAAGTGGTTTGGATCATGGACAACAGGCAATTGCATTTGTGAGACCAACTGCAGGCAGCTTGTGGAAAGCTTTGCATCACAAAATAAAATCAGCATGGAACCATGAAACCTGAAAAACCACTTTATGATTGTTGCCTTAGTCCCAGAGACCTTGCTTCTGGAGAGCTCATAAATCTATCCTCTCTTCAACCCTTTTCAGCTGCTATAGCAAGCTGCTGGAGGATGCCCCTATGGTACAAATTAAGATGCCAGATCTATACTGATGGACTTGGGAAAACTTTGGTAACATACAGAAATCTTTATTAACTTTCCTAACTTACAGAAAAACTGTTCCAAAGATTTTTCTTTAATATAGCATTTGCGCACAGGAATTTGAGACTGCAGAGAGAAAAGAAAGGGTAATTTTTTAAAAAAATAAAATTAGAGAGTCAGTCAAAAAGGTAGATGCAGCTTGCAGTTTTTACTTCATGCTTTTTATCTCAAGAGTCATAGAATCTTAAAGTGGTTTGGGTTGAAAGGAACATAAAGATCATATAATTCCAACCCCCCCTGCCATTAAACCAAGTTACTCAGAGCCCCATCCAATCTGGGCTTGAACACCCACAGGGATGGGGCATCCTCAACCTCTCTAGGCAACCTGTTCCAGGGCCTCACCACCCCCACTGTAAAGAATTTCTTCCTAATATCGAATCTAAACTTTCTCTCTTTCAGTTTAAGGCCATTCCCCCTTGTCCTATCACTACCTGCCCCTGTGAAAAGAACTGAGTAAAGCATCCATGTAAAAGGCTAAAAAAGGTTAAAGCACTTGGGCTCCATTTCCCCCTTCCAGTCAATACCTGAAGCTGTGGGGTTGAGCACAGCTTTCCTAAAGGGAAATATTTTCTTTTTCATTCATCTATCTTGCTTCTCTCCTCTTATTTCTCCCTCATCTTCATCCCTTTTTATCTGTTCCCTGAATTCTGCTTTTATTTGAGGTCTTTTAAATTCACCAGTCTAGTAATTTTTACAGTTCAATCTTCTCCCAGACATTTAATTGGGTCAGAGCTTTGTCTCTGAATGCTAGTTCTTGTACAAAGTAAACTGTGCATTGCTAGGAACCACAGAAGAGCAGGGGATACCATCACATTTAAAGCATGATGCTGCATGAAGCCATTCACTGGGTACCTAATGTTTTCAGGTGATGTTCTCAAGCTATTTTCATTGGGATATGATGCTGCAGTCAGTAGTCATTCTGAATGACTGAATTGTGGACAAATTCTTTGAGTCTTGATTTCAAGAATCTGGAATTATCTACTGCCTGGCAATAATTAGATACCCTTCTGAAAAACAATCTCTTTTTGCTTGGCTGTTAGTACTGAGTATTAGGATATTCTTAGTTCCTGGTATACACTATTTCTCTAAGGCTGTTTTTATAACATGTATCAGGTTACAATTATAAATCAAATAGCTTTACAATTAAAAGACATACTTGGCCTTTTTTTATCTTGTGAACATTTGCGTGAAATTGGAGCCTTGCTGTGGGGCTTTTTTTACATAATTGAACCTTTTAGTGAATCCCTCAATTAAAACATATAACAGCTCTTTATAAAAAAGAGAACAAACTCATCAAAACAAGTAACAGCCCAAACTGTCACCAAATTGTTGCTTCTATGTTTCCTTGTCACCTAGTTATATATCTGGAAATTAATGCAGAGGTGCAGATGACATTTCATTCTTCTTCATTGATGTCACTACAGACTCCCAGCACTCCTCCACCTATTCTCCTTCAGGACAGCAAAATCAGTAGTTCCTTTGGAACATGACTGCTATTTGCAGGTCATTGATAACATCTTTCTACTAAACTATTGTTTTACGTGGTCTTTACCATTAAAGGTGTTTATGTCTGCAATAATACAGTCCCTCTCTTCTCCACAGCCCTATACCTCATCTGTCGAAGGGATTTTTACTCAAATGGAAGAACACATAATCCACTTTCTAGGAAAACAAGTTATCTTTATCCCTCCTATCATAGACCTACCTAATTTCAGAGAAAGCTCATTTTTATTCTGTCATAGACTCCAGCTTTCTCATATTTGTCTGCATCATAGCATGGTGCAGTAAGCCTATGACAAAACATGAATTAATTTTTTGTGGCTGCAGGAAAAATCTTGTGTGCTGTAGGCTGCAGTAATTGGGTGATCCTACTGGGACACTCTGATTGTCACTGCAGGATTTGAAGTGGCAGGTGTTTAGTTGTGATGCAGATTCATCCTCTCATGCCTGCACTGCCTAACAGCATGAAGGCAAATCCAAAGCTTCCAAAAGCCTGTGAAACTCTGATAATCCTGCTAAGATTTATTGCAATGGTTCAAGAAAGAGATACAAGCAAGTCCTACAATCAGATAAGAAAAAAAAGAAACTTTTTTTTAAAGATAAGCAAGTCCACTCTAAAGGAAGAAAGTCTGTAATTCACCTTAAGTACTATCCAAGGAGAAACTAATTCCTTTCAGATGTGGGGTCAAGTTTTATGTGGAGTCATCTTGACCTGTAATCAGTTTGGCTATGAATAAACATACGTACTCTAAGGAACCATGGAGTGAAGATAAAATATGATCACTGACATATCTAGTCCAACTCTCTCAGAGCTCTGTGGAAAGGCTGCCACTGATTTTGATGGGATTTGGATGTAATTCTGTCATTCAACACAGGTGCTTTGATTCAGGACATTTTGGTTCTCTCAGTGTCAGAAAAAAAATGTAGTCCACATTACCATCACGAGAAACCAGAAAAGCACAGTACTTCTCAAAATTAAGCCAGAAAATCTTTTAGAAAGAGTTGTGTTACCCTCAAATTAGTCCCTCTCTGCTGGTGGTGAACACTAATTCAAATGCTAGCTTAAACTGGAAAAGAGTTTTCAGCACAGCTGGAAAAAGCAGGGAGAGATTTTGTGAAGCTGGAGGTTTCTACTTCTGTCCTTCCATGAGTGGCACTTTGTTTAACATATGAATTCTGGGGAACTTATTGATGACAGCCATCACTAAGCAGTGGTTCCACTTCCTAAAGCGTAGGGAATAAAAATACATAATTGCATTTTGCAGTGGTCAGTGCATTAACAAAAGAGTTCCCTATTTCAGTGATTTCTATAACTACCAACAAAATGACCCAAATTGCTCTTTCTCAGGCACATCAGCTGTAAAACTGAATTCACTTCACAGCAATGAGATCCACAGGCTAAGTTCTTCTTGGTGCATGACAAACAGTGCCATAAAAAAATTTAAATAATATTTCTGATTGTTAGAGCCTTGGAAAAGGTATAAAGAAAAATATCACTTTCCTTGACTTAAGTATTTGAATTTCAACTTTTGACTGGAACAGAAGCTAGAGGGAAGTTGCAGAACCTTGAAGGCAAGGCTAGAAGCAGCTGTTTATATCAGATAGTCATACCAATCCACTCTGACCATAATGACATTGGACAGCAGATCAATGGCTGAGCATAACTTTTGCACTCTATATAGCCTGTTGATGATATTTTGTTTCACAGAGTTTGTGTCAGAAAACAGTCTGAAAATGAAAGCAAAATTCCTTGTGGAAAAAAGTCAATATCAATGATCCTTTCCACTAAGCAGAAGGAAGGACCCCACAGACTCTTGTCAGACTGGATTCAATTGGAATATTTCTGGTTTTTAGATGGCTTATCCTCATCCCCCTGCAGGACAGACTCCTTGAGGCTGTACCCCAGCCATCAGTCCCCACACTCCATGTGAGCCTTGCATCCTGGGGAAGTGGGAATGATGGGGATCCCCTGGTTGAGCAGCCCCAGTCTCAGGGCCCACCTGGGCTGCCCAGGACAGTCTATCAGCTCAGTGCAATGCCAGTTCCTAGTGGCACTGACACCACCTGCTCCTTCATCCTTCCCCCTTTCCTTGACTCCTGTTGGCCACTGAAGCCCATTCTTTCTCTAGGAGTTCAGGTTGGCTAAGTGGAAGCCCATTCTCCTGTCCTCAGGGTAACCATCCAAAAATGACGGAGCCTTGCAGTTTTGCCAGTCACTCTGAAACTGCCCTTAGGAAAGGGTAGAAAAAGCCAAAAGCAAATCTGTATACCAAATTCAAGGAGAGCAGCTCCACTGTCTGTGGAAACAGTTGGACAGAAATGAAGGGAAACGAAGCATGCCTCACACGTGACTGCTCCATTGGCATGGTCCAGCTGAGAAGTTGCCAGCTACTGTCAGCCCTTCTGTTGAGGACACTTTTATCCAACCTTGTGTCCTTCATTTGTACTCTTAGAAGAGGATGGGGTCAGAGGGCATCCTACTTTCTTTCACAATCCAGCTCCACACCTGGGTGTAAGTCAAATTCTGAACTTCAAGCAGAAATATCTCTACCTCCCTAACATAAACTCATTGCCTGTTACAACTACTTCACATGGGCAAAGCCACAGAAGCAACAATGCCCACAATAAAACTTAGTAGAGTATTAGCTTATCATAATGACTTTTCCAGGGGTGTCATGCAGGAATAAATTTTTTCACATGTAAAACTTAAGTTCTGCATATACATCCACCTTGTTAATCATGTTTAATAGGATGTCACAACCAGACTGATACAAGCAGTGTGTTACCAACAGTCAGCTTAGATACAATGGTAACCAGCTCTGAGAAGGGAATGAATTTGGGATTTTCACATCATCCTCTCTCCTACAAGCTTAACTTTAAGGTTCACTTTGAAGACAATCATCTGGATAGCAGGATGCCAGTTAAATTTTCTGGACTCTGAAAGCAGACACTCACTGGCTGGGTTTCCTAGGAAGCACCTGTCAGACCACACATGGCTGTAAGAGATGCAGCTGAATCAAGGCACAGAAGACAGCAAATCTGTAGCCAAGCTGTCTGAAGCAGTTGAGAGAAGAAAACCTTTCAGTCATCCAGGCTGGGAAATTACCGTGTTTGGTTTTCACAAGGTACAGTAACACCTACATTGTTTGCCACTGTAAAATTATATTTACAGTCTGTTGAGATGAAATAATGTACTTTAATCCATGAAATTTAGAAAAGCTGACAGGTTACTTTTTAAATAGCATTCTCTGTTGCCTGAAAGTTTTTACTGCAGACTCTAAGACACAGCAGTAAATGTAGTCCCTCTTCAGAGCCTGAAAGCTAAAGTGGCAGTGCTGACATACAAAATAGTGAATAATACAATTAAAGTAGTCTGCTTTCCTTCTAATATGAGCTTGGAGATGGCAGTGCTAGTACTCTTCAGAGTAATAACATTGTGCATTATTAAAGACAAGATCTCAACAGCTGTTTAATGTTAATACAAGAACCCTAAACACATTCTGAGAGGCTCCATGTCAGTCCAATATAGGCACTGCAATTTTAACTTACAGTACAGTTACTACCTTTTCTTGCACTCTGCAAGTTTATTTCCTGTTTTGTCAGGGAATCATTAATCTTTAAAAAAAATATGAAAGTTCAGAAAAGAACTCCTAAAATGTACCCACAGTTCTCCATATCCTTATGTGAAGAAAAAGAAATTTACTTTAGAGTCAGACAAATCTCTGTCCCCTTCCCTAGAGCCTTGGTATTCATGCCTCATCTTCATTTTGCCTTGAGAAGAATTCCACCGTTCCTCTTTTCCAAGACTGAGCAATACTGGCAGCAGCTGTGATTCGTAAAGAGCCTCATGCAGGATCTGAGTTTAAATTCTAGCTGTTCACACACTGTGTGCTAGCATATGTTATAAGCAACTATAAATTGTGTACAGATGTGTTCCAGAATTCCAGTGAAGCCAAGCTAACAACATTGAATAACGGCTCGTGTGCTTTGTAATTATACATAATGAATGTGCTGTCATATAACAGAGTCCATCTCTGTGTCAGGGTTTATCCACTGGCTTTGGAAGCAAGGAATAAGAATTACAGCATGAATTTTTAAGCAATATTTTTAATAGAAGATATGCAAACCAAAGAGAGGTGACTGATTTCTGGGGAACATTTTATGTTAGAGATTCTGATTAAATGAGTGCACAAGCCAGGGCTCAAAAAATATATTTGTTTAGAATACTCTTGAAGGTTTAAAGAAAAAAAAATACATACAAGTAAAAAGAAAAAGCATGCAAACATTGGCCCAGTTGGAAAAGCAAAGTGCCAACAAGCAGAAAATAGAAGGAAGCACAGTAAAGGAATGGGGTGGGGTGGGGGAAGAAGAGGGCAGGCTGCTATCAGAGGAAGATGACTCTAATCACCAGGAAGAGCAGGGCTGAAGGGAGATGAGCATCCTTAAAGTACCCTGTACATATTCTCTGCTGTACTCTTGTACAAAACTGATGATTTTAGAGAGAAGATTGCTCTTTGTAATTAGAGTTTGAACAATAAACGCTGGGAATATTGACCATCTTTGTTGCGTGGAGAGCGCAGCCCATTGTTGCTCAAACACCAGATGTGCCCTTTCCATGAGTCTAACAGAACAGCAGCACTGCTGTCAGTTGCCACTGACCAGTGGCAAACACCAAGAAGATACAGAAAGTATGACTAGAAGAAATAATTAATTTCTTTAAGCTGTGTAGACAAAGCAGTAGAGGAAAAAGAAAGGCTTGAACACAGTATCAAAATGTGACCATAAACTAGCTAGCTAGCAGATCAGACCTCTGTGGCCTGCCCCACTTAGAGCCCTCAGGAAAAGCATCTCAGCATGTATTTTAAGTTAATCTAGATCAAGCTCTGGTCCCACTATCCTGCCCATTTCCAACTTTTTATGCCCTTCTCTGTGACTTTAGCACAAGCACTTATTTGATTGCATGAAGTGCTTCACAGAGCTGGAAGAACTGAAAGCTTATGAAATAAAATAATTAGCTTTCAGCAAGGCAAGTTCTCTGGATGGGATCCACATGAAATCAGAGAGATGCCAGGGCTAATGCAAGGGTGGGGATAGAGGTGTGCAGCCTTGGTCCACAGGGAGTATGAAGGTTACAGTTACCGAGTCCTAGATTACCTTGAGCTGCTGTGGAAGCATACGCTGATTCCTCTCAGAAAATGTCATAAGCTTCTTTGCAACTCAATAGATAAAATTTTGCCTCTTTGGCAAATAGAGAGAGATACCTTTTCTTATAAACTAAGATGATTAGTAGTTCCTCTACCCCAGGTTGCTCTCCTGATTGAAAGAGGGCTAGTAGGTTTAATGAGAGTACTCTCCAGCAGACAGTAGCAGCAAATCATTAGTGAACAGCATCAGCTCTGACAGAGGCACAGCTTTCAAGATTCATCCTGTGTTTGAAGGTGATTTGCTACATCAAAGCTGAGAAAATATATGAATAAGGCAAAGGAAAAAACTCTGGAACTTTGATTATATCTTGCTTTTTTGTTATTGAGCTTACCTTTTGGTATAGATCCTCTTTCTTGTGTTACACATTCCAGTGCATTTCTCCACGATGCATTGTATTTGCATCATTTGGCAGAGAACATGGAAACCTAACGATGATCAGACTGTGCTGGAAAGGGTCTGTTAACAGAAAACACAGGCAGTTAAATCACATCATATTAAATCAGCAACATTCTTACCCCTGAAGCATGGCATCTTATTATTTATGGACTATTTAGTCTTGACTCTTTGGTCTCCTTATATCTCATGAGCCTGATTAGCTACATATTTGATGGTTTCATTTTCTCCTCTCTGAAATTCCTTGGATTAATCCATGCAGGTCATTTTGCTAACCCATTTTGTCCAGACTTGTGATACTGCTTGGTACCCTCAGAGTCTACCTTACAATGTTGATATAGCTTAACAACTGGCTGGTCTCCAGCCTTTCTCTGCCACAAACAAAAAGATGAATACTCCTATCCCTTATCTGGGAGGGACAGATGCAGCTGTACTTCCTAGCTCAATTTTAACTGCATATTTCTGAAAGATTAAGTGCTATATACGAATTCAAAGTGAATCTTTTGAAAACATATCTATGGAAAACATGTAAAAGCACAGAACTAACACTAGAAAGGGCTGTGGCTCAAAAAATCTCAGGTAACATTAGATTGTCTGCCTACAGACTGTCAATGAACAACATAGATTTCTGCTATTTTATTGTCCTACTGCCTTTTGTTGTGTTAGATGCTTTATTATTTCCCTGAGTCTTCTCTTAAGGCAGACTATATTTGAACACTTTATATAGCAATGGTTCCTGATTTTCTGGAAGAACTGATCTGAATTACATGACATTATGTCACATAATGATGATGGTAAGAGGCAGCAAAGTCTGATACTGCTTTTCAGACAGGATAAACTGCAATAGAAGAGGACTTGGTGACAAGTTACACTGGAGGAATTTTTGCAAGGGATGACACTTCCTCTGAGTGTCCTAAACTTCACCTTAAAGCGTGTCCTGTGTTGGGCAATGGAGTTCAGTGGTAATGGTGCAGGACTTCACAAAAGGCTGCTGTCAGCTGTCAGACCAGAGTCACTGTGGTAGTCCTGGTATCAAGCACAGGGTGACTCAGTAAGTACGAAAGAAAATATGAAGGTTGTGTTTTGCACATATAGAATAACCTGGTCTCAACA
Organism: Poecile atricapillus; assembly: GCF_030490865.1. Lineage (NCBI taxonomy): Eukaryota > Metazoa > Chordata > Aves > Passeriformes > Paridae > Poecile > Poecile atricapillus. Next base: position 60,748,019 of record NC_081288.1, read on the forward strand.
AAAACAAACATCTCTTGTTGCTGGCTCTAGCCATTTTAATACATTTTGGAGAAAAGCAGCACAAGAGGAGTTGCTCCATCCCAAAGGGTATATGTTGCTACATCAAAGAGCAGCTAACTACATTGTTAGGACTTCAGCTGTTAAGATTTAGCATGCTCCACTGCATTCCCAAACCAGCATTCCTTACTTAACAGATAAGGAATTAGTTTGGTGATTAAATTATTTCCATCAAATGCTCCCCCTTTCAGCTATGTTAGTTGTCCTTTGTTGCTTTATTGACCCCGTTTTCCAGGCCATTACTTTCCCAAACAGCAGTCCTCAGAAGAACTATCCCATTAGGGAAACAATAAGTTTGCAGATTTTAATTTATCTGGGGCCTTACTGGTATCTGGTTGCATTTCTTCACCTGTTAGCTTTCTTCAAGAGGTTTTACATGGCTTTGCTGCCGGTTCAATCGATTGCTTTTGTTTATTAGGAGAAGCACTAGCCCAGATGCCCAAGTACTAGACACCTTGTGCTGATATGCAGTGCAGCAGCTTCAGAGCTTCCCAAATTTCAGAGGCAGGGAGAGAGCTGCTTGAAAATTTTTGCCACAGGAGATAATTGTGTTGCCTAAGGGCAAGTGAGTTCAAACTGGAAAAGGTGAGATAAGCACCATAATTGAACTTTCAGAGGTTGGTCTTGTCTCAAGGACTTTGGCATGGTCTCCCCATTGGTGCAGGAAGACAGGGTTGCCTTGTGCAAAAAAGGAGGCAGGAGCATGACTCTGCTTTTCTCCTTCATGATACCATGGGGCAATACCTGTCCTTGTAACAAAGAAACTACAGACACTTTAACTGGGATTCATCCCTACGCGATGCACGTGCTCATTTTTGTCTTCTTCCGTTTCAATATTGAACCGAGTTGCAGAGACAAATTCTGGCCCCATGGTATTACCCAAGGTGAACAGCTGAAGCATTCAGATAGTCATTTTCTGATTCAACTTGCAGAGCCTAAGTAGCTAGATTAAAAGAATACAGGTGGGAGAGTGATAAATCCCATGATCAGAGGCATTTACAACGAGCTATGAGACTCTGCTTTGTGCTGTTTGTTGCTTTAGGCTGGGATTTTTAAATCCCAGTCTTTGTTGTTTTCCCAGCTTTGTTTGCTCAAGGCAAAGTGATTGTTGAATACCTCACACAGAGGCCCCTAATTCTGGCTGGGACAGCCTGTAATATAAAACTTTAATGAGACACAGTACCAGTATGGAAAGATATGTCATTCCAGTCTTACTGCTGCTGGTATTTCACTAATTTTACCATATGGTCCACATCTTCAGTGTGCTATTTTCCTGTAGTTTCAGCCCATATACCAAAGCATAGAAAGATGTACACTAAAGGCCACATTTTGCTAGGTTTATTCCCCTGAGGATGTGTCCTGTCAGATCTGACCAGCCCCCAAAAAGCCACAGAAACCATGCACATAATTTCCCTGGTTCTGAAGGCAGCATCATGGCTGGTTAAGCAAATTTTTTTTGACTGGCCTGACTGAAGGGAGGCGAGTAATTTCTGAAGCCTGGCTTGTACTGTAACTATCCCTGTCTGGCATAAGCTCCTGGTCCGCGGCTATTTTTTACTATTCCTGTGCTCCAGCTGGAGACTCGATTGCCTAAATCGGCTTTTGCATCTCAGAAGTGAAGGGTTAGTGCGGCGGAGCCGGCAGCCGAGCGCGGCTCAGGCGCTGCAATTGTAGGATAGATGCGCCCTCCCGTGTACCAGCTCTGAAGCGTCCGCCGAGCCACAGCACGGACACCGAGACAGCTCCCTGGAGACTTGGGGGCAAGGGGGTTTGGGGTTTTTTTTAACAAAATGTTGTCAAATAGCAACTCTACAAATACTGTCGTTAAATCTGCCAGAATTTACTCATAAAAATTTAATTCGGAAAAAAATGGAGAAGCTTATTGCTAAAAAGCAATAAGAATAGTGGGGTTGAGTCCTCCCCTCATGGCTTTTTTTGCTTATGCAGCGAACCCAAGTCAGAAGAAACAAGAATACATACACCAAGATATTTTTCTACTTCCAAAGAGGATAGAATAAGACTTTATACATCAAAAAATCAGTAAAATCTCTGTCAAATAGAGCAGGGTAAAGAAAGAAGTATTTCGAGGTGAGAGTCCTTTTGCACTAACTTCTTTGGAGGAGTGTAGCACCAGTTGCACATTTTAATTTCAGGGAACCAGCACAGTTTAGGTTGAACCACTGAGAAATCTTTCACTTTTTACTTACTTTGATTTTGACACCATCATTGCTGCATCGATTCATCACAAAACATCAAATCAAAGTAGTGGCCATCAGTATCTGTGTATGCCAGTGAAAATTATTATGTTTTTCAAGAGTCTGTGTTTCTTCTTAAAGTATGAGTGCATATTATTAAATTGTAAGGTATCCACATTAGAGCTGTAATACAAGAATCTCCAAACTGCCCAAGAGATGTTCTCCATTGGCAAGGAAAAAGTCCTGAAGATAATTCTATTTCAAGTAGCAGAAGATTTATGTCAGCTATTCCCTATATTTTGCCTCAGCAGTGGCATGGAGTAGCAAAGGGAAGTATTCCTCTTCATGTAGCTGCCTAATCCATCTCAGCTCTTGGCACATGTCCTCAGGGGCTGGGAGCAGGACAGAGGTTGGAGGATGTCTCTGTATCTCTGTCTCTTCATGGTCCCTGGAAGCAACTTAAAGAGATCTTCTGAGCAATGTAGGCAGTAAACTGGATGTTTGAAGGTGGTGATGTGAGTAATAACTATTGGGTGACAACATAGCTGCTTCAAAAATGTGATTTGCCTTCCTTCTTTCTTTATCCTCCCTTCTTTATTCTTTCTGTATCCAAGACAATCAAATGGTTGGTATCTTTATTTGGTTATAGATGTATTGGACTGTTTTCCTTTCAACAGATTATCCAGTCAGATCAAATCTTGTCTACTCTTTTTTCCTTTTTTCTTCTACAGAAGAGTGGTATTTCTGTGCTTGGATAGTTTTTAGGTTATTTCTCTACATCTTCTGTTTTAGATAGGAAAATTCCAGATGTATTTTGTTTCTGTTGATCTATTTTGCCTAGTCACCATAAATTTCAATGTTCTTCCTCTGCTGCATTTGTTCCATCAGTTGTCTTAACTGGCAGTTTCTTTAATAGTCCTTGTTCACATATGAGATTTTCATAGCTTTGAGCTACTTCATTTCTCTAGACAGAAAATTAATTTGCACTTTAAACATAAGCAACTCTTAGCCCCCATTCAGGCTGTTCTTACAGTGTGGACTGCCTCAGATCCATTGGTTGTTGCTGGGTTTTTTGCCTGAATTTGTTTCTTTCCTTTAATAAAAAAGAATCTTGTATCTGGAACCTGGTTTCAGGTCCTAAAATGACACTTTCTTTCACTCAAGTCAACCAAGAGAAGAAATCTACCAATTATTTCTGATGTTTAAATCACTTCCTTTTCAATAAGCCAGAAGCTGATGCTGTATCATTTTCTCATTCTGTAGCTCCTGTTAGTGTGCCTTAAAAGCCAGAGGTAAAAAAAAACCAAAGACAACAAAAAATTATAAAGATGATTATAAAAAGATGGAGACTGATGTTTGTGCCATTACTAAATTCTCAAATATGTTTGATGCATACAATATAAAGTTACTACATGATATGACAGATTAGGAAGATTATTTTACAGTTCTAACACCTAGGGCCCAAAATAGGATTTGACAAAAAATTCAAGAGTACACACAAATGTTTTGCAGAGTTGTTTTTTGAACTGAGTTTAATACCTCTCTATTGGTATTTAGTAGTCACCAAGAGGTTGTCCAAAACACCTGCTGGCCCTCAGGATCCCAAAACTATACTGTTTGAAACCAATTTCTATTGGTTGGGGCTGTATCAATCCATAGATATCATTTACAGGTAGCTTACATGAGTTCCACAATATGCTACCAATTATGACATCTAGGCCCTCTAACCACCATTTTCCTCCAACCACTTCTGGTATCTCCAAAGTTAGAGGAAAGCTGAGCTTATCCTGCCAGGTAGAAAGAAGTCTAACAAAATCTACATAAAGAGCCCAGAGCAGTTTAAGAAACTGAAGCAATAATTCAGAATGAAAAGAGGCATCTTCACGATGTTCCTGCTCAATAAAACTTGATGTATTTTCCCTTAGCTCTACTTGATAATTTGAAATTAAGAGAGTACCTGTGCTGTCTTATAGAAACTTTTTACATCAATACTTTACAAGAATGTCGTAAAAAATACAATCAGTGTATGCAAGTAGCAAGACAAAAGATTGATGTTATTAATTTAGTTGAGGAACAACAATTTAAAGTGGACTGGTTGGGCTCTGATACAAAGATAGGTTTCTAAACTAAAGAGGGGATGACATGGAAACTTGCTATTTCTGAAGCCCTCTGCATCAAATTTGCCTTTTCTCCTGATGTGGTAAAAGAATACAACCCCATTCCTAAAAATGAATGCATGGTTTAAAAGAGCTCTGGGAACTAGTCTAACCTCGAATATGCAGACACTGTGTGTGACCCTCTATTACACACTGGTACTTCTCAGATAGTTCTTAGATTCATTCTAAACTTCAGCAATAGCTTCCAGTTTTTCTATTGATAATACTGTTGCTTGATATCAGTGTATTTGAACAATGGTTTCACAACAATGAAGTTATTTTGTTTATCCCATGGATTGATAATATGCTACTGGTGGATTATTAATTTGGGAGGGTTGCTTATTTTTGTTTTAATAACAACACATTCAGTCAGGACACAATCAGGCCATTTTGTTGCTAACAAACTGTGTTCCCAAGAAACATGCAGGTGTATGGAGTGAATGTATTTCACACTAATTTGTGGATTGGAAATCTGGTCAGCTAAGCAGGGCCTCTTGTGGACATTTGTCAAGTCCTCAGTCCCTGTCAGATATCACCATCCCAGCCAACACTCCCTGTAGTGCTCTGCACATTCCATTCTGTGAGGTAGGATCTTTATCTTCCTTACTGTCTGGAAAACAGATTACACAGTTTGGATGCTACTTAAAGAGGAAGAGTAAACCCGACCATTACTATTATTTTGGTTAGACAGAATGGGAATTTGTGTCCTATACATTTTACTTAGCAGCCTATAAAGTTTATTTACATAACAAGCGGTAGGAGGAAGATCACAGTGCAAAGATTCCATTTTAAAATGAAGTAATTTGTCAACATTTGTTTTTCCACTCATTTCAATTTGCATGCAAGGATACTAAGTTTTATCTCTGGCTGTGCTACAGGGTTATAGTATATTCACAGCAGGAGAGAGAGCAAATATAAACAGCAAGCTAATGGGCTGAGCCACCATCTAGCTGGAGCTGACGCTTACCTTAGGTTGATGTCACAGTACAGTAGCTGCAGCAAACAAGTCAATGTGACCTGCAGATCATAACTTATTTGGGCCGTGAGAATGAATATAAGGTTTGAAATTTAAGTGTGCATTTTAAGAATGTATCTGAGACAGCTTATGATTCTTTCTAATTTAGGTACAGAAATGCTGTTTCAAACTGTAATTGTAGCAGCCACTTCAAAATACCAAACTGGTGATGTTGACATCTATCTATAGATGTCTGCTATTTGTCCTCTGGGCTCCTTTAGAGTCAGTGGAGAGACAGGAAATGTTTTGGGTGTCACTCACTTAGAATCACAGAATCATAGAATGGTTTGGGATGGAAGGGATCATCCAGTTCCAAGCCCTCTGCCATGGGCAGGGACACCTTCCACTAAACTGGGTTACCCAATGCCCCATTTAACCCAACCTTGAGCACTTCCAAGGAGGAGGCCTCCAGAGCTTCTCTGACCAAACTGTTCCAGTGCCTCACTACCCTCACAGTGAAGAATTTCTTCAAAACATCTAACCTAAATTTCCCCTCTTTCAGTTTGAACCCATTACTCCTTGTCCTGCCACTACAGTTCTTGATGAAGAGGCCCTCTCCAGCTTCCCCCTTCAGATACTGGAAGGTTGCTACAAGGTCTCCACAAAACCTTCTCCACACTGAACAGCACCAGCTCTCTCAGGCTGTCTTCATAGTGGAGGTGCTCTAGTCCCCTTATAAATTTCATATTCTTCCTCTGGACTTTCTCCAAAAGTCCCATGTTCTTCTTATGTTGGAGGCACCAGGACCTGGCTCTGGCACTTGGCACAGTCCAGGAGTGTACCCAGAGGCAGGGGCAATGGCACCTTGAAGGGCCTGAGATCAGCTCAGCTGGCTGGAGCCTGGAGCAAATAACACCAGGGTTGTGAGTTCAGTCCTCAACAGGTCATTCACATAAGAGCTGGACTTCAAGATCCTTGTGGGTCTTTTCTAAGTCAGAACATTCTGTCATCTGGAAATAAAGACCTGATTCTCTCCTCTGGCTATGAAAGGAGCATGACAAAAGCTCAGAGGTGGATGTCTCTCCATTTCTGACATACTGTTAGACTGGGGAGATAGTAACTTGGATAAATAAGCAAGTTACTACTTAACCAACCCTAAATCTTTTGTCCATTGACATCCCCCTGTAAAGACAAATATTTTGTGCTTACTACATTTTGTGGGAAATGCTTGTTGGACTTGTGAATCCTTTGCTGGCTACAAGTATCAATTTAACTTAAATTGCTATGAAAATTGAATAATACTATATATGCATATTATATAAAAAATATATTATTTTCAGAGTATTTCCATAATGAATACAAATTTTTGAAAATGAACAGGTGTCCTTGGATGAGGAAAGATGGACTTTTTCTTATTATTCTTGCATAAATAGCAGAGACAATATTGTCCAGTATGATTTGAATTATTTGGAGTAGCTATTACAACCCAGAGGATGACTGCACATGCAACAACAGGCTGACTTGTACCATCAAAACATTCACGTAAAGTTTCTTTCCTGAGTATGAGATGGCTGCTTCACCTGAATGTGAAGAAGTCTAATGCCCTGTATTTGATGACAGTGATGGAGAGAAAAGTACTCCTTTTTAAAATTTATACAGAATTTTTCACTGATGCAAGTGTAAAATAGTAAAATACATGGGGAAAAATATAACAGTGAAATTTTTCTTCACTGATATGCCAACTTTATTCATTTCTGCATGCAAAAGCTGAATTATTTATTTGCATGAGACAATTTATTCTATACAGTTGCAGCAAATACTTGTTGATGACTTAGGAAAAGTTTTTCCTTGATCAGGTAAGTATAGGACTAAATTTCTTTCATCAGATATATATTTTATTGTTAGCTACAGTCTGAAAGTGCACAGCTTTGAGCTGGAGCTAGACTTATTTTTTGACCACAAGAGATGAAAAACTACCAAGTCTGTTTGCTGTTTGAATGAGATTTTAGGAGTGAGATAGCCATATAACTATTGATAAGACTGGGTATTTCATTACCTCCTGTGAGCTGTCATGACAGCTATGTATTTTGTATTTCTGCTGCTGTTAAAAGAGTGAACAGAATTGATCAAATGGGCTGCTAGCAAGAACTGTTCACTGGAAATCTCAGATCTTTCTGGAGGAAGATGGAAATATATGAAAATACTTAAGCTGAATTTCAAAAAAGCTCTATGTGAGAGATTGCATCATGAGTTTAAGGATGAAGTGGTCTAAATACCCCAAGAGGCACGTTTTCTCCTTTCTGTAAATCAGAAATTAATGGTAATAAAACTCTTCTATTCTCCTGTTTGGTTTTGTTGGGTTTGGGGTTTTTTTTCCTTCTATTGCTCTAAATTTCAGAATGCTCTTCCCATGAGGAGGATTTCTGAGAAGGCACAAGTAAGTGATGGTGGAATAAGAAATTTCTGGAATAAAGTGTATTGGATCCCCAAATCCAGATCTCACAGAAATGAGATCTCAGTTCTGAAGGATACATAACAGGAAAATCAGATAAATATGTATACTCAATCTTGAGTGATTTGATAACAAAAACCAACAAAATAAAACAGACATTGCAATAGTCTTCTGCTAGAACTTTTGGCCATTTCTGACTTGCCTTTCTAGATGATTCTGTGCAAGGAACAAAATGAATAACTGTACTGTAGTTCAGATTTTAAGCTTGTGCCTGGGGCATGAGTTTCCAAACACCTCTATCCATACTGGTTGCAATTTCAGACTTCTATTTTCTCTGATGTGGAAGCTTGCTTACAACAAAAATGGAAGCCCAGTTCAAACTATATACTGTGCACATTAATTCTTCTTTGGAAGCCTGTAGGAAATTCTTATGGCCAGAAAAAGCCCAATTTTCAGAGCACCTGTCTCTGAGAGGCTTTCTCTAGCATCACATCTCTCAGCCTCTCATTTCTGGCCCATGCATTGACTCTCCTGTGGGCTCCACACAGAAGACTTTGAAGTGTTAAGATTCTTTGATATAGTGCCACAGCAATTTAATTATTTTCTCCTGTGCTGCCTCAGCTACACTAAGCTTAAGGAATTAGATGGGATGCAAGATTTTAGCTTTAACTTATAAAATGCAAATGATCTGGAATTAAATTGCTCAGGAACTTGACTCTCCATCATACAGTGATAAGCAGCACTTGAGCTGCAGCTCTTTCCCACAGCACAGAATTCTGCCTGAGTGATCGCTGGACTGGGAGCTTTTCTATCTCACCTCCTCTTCCCATCTCCAAAGAATTTAATGTGCTACAAAGTACTTCCACTCCACTCTGTTTTCAAGGAGGAAGTGACCTGAAGCACAGATCAGATTTTCAGAAAGTCCTTTCTCTTGAACTTCCCATTCATATCCATGGAAAGTCCTCCATCTGCCCAGAATATCAGTTTTCCAGGGCTCCTCTTGCACAAGAAAATCAACAAACAAATACCAGCACATACCTTGTAACCCCTTGGGCATTTACTCCACCTTCTTGATCTCTTCTGCTTTTGAAAAAACAATTTGAAGTATCTGCCATTGCTGATTTTACGCAGGATCTTTAGAGGATTATAGCAGATAAAGAAACACAAGTTTTATTCAAGGTGAGAAACCAGTATGATTACAATTCATTGTCATTCAAGCACATAACAGACAGACTGCCTCTGCATCCCTGTCTCTTCTCCCTTGACAATGGTGTGGAGTTTTAAAGAGAAGAGTTATTGTCTTTGCCTTCCTTCTATATTTTCTCACCAGACACACTGGATTATTGGAAGTCTCCCAGCAGCTTTCTTGACATAAGGGACTTGAGATACATATACATACATACATACATACACACATACATATATATATATATATATATATATATATACATCTATAGATCTCTCCCTGATAGTTAATCTGTTTAAATCATCTTAGTTTCCAGATCTTATTGACCCTATCACCTGTTTACTGTTTCCTCACTATGAGCTGGTTTCCCCTTCTCCTGCACCCCCAGAGCCATACAGAATTCTGTGTCTCCTCTGTGCGCCTTGCCCTGATTTACTCCACCTTCTCTTCAGTTTAATTCTGCTGCAGTGTCAAATCTGTCATCATCTGCTTTTTCCAGAAAATGCTCAGTACCCTGTATGTCCATGATCTATGCACTCTTGGAACTTGCTTGGATTACCAACTTGCAAAACTTACAAGGTACACGGGCGGAGTGGCAGAAATTAAACTGAGAACCGAGGTTTGGTTAATGCCTTTCCTCTTGTGATAAAGGTGTTTGAGACTGTAAAACAGACTTTGGTGTAGGGTGCAATGTGTTTGAAGAAAACAATAAACACAAGCTTTCCACACTATATAGCACTTCATAAATATGTGTTTATTTCCTCATCTTTCACCAGTTTTACAGTTTTAACCAGTGCCTCAGTGGTTATGTTTGTCAGAAGCATACAATGGAACTTCAAATAGTTCTATTCTGTAGTTATGAAATTAAAAACAAATTAATAGGCCTTTCCATATGGATCTGCACCAAAAAATAACAAAACTAATTTTTTATAACAAATTACAGAGTTACATAAGATTTCAACTTACATTTCTAACTTACTCCATGTACTGTATTTACACAGTTAACTGATTAATTATTTACATTTTTCAAATTCTGTAGTCATAAATCTTTTTAAATTGTACATTCTAGTTTAAACTTTTATTACAGAAATTATTTAACACGCATTTCAGACATTGGAATTTCAATATTTCACATGAGTTCTAAGAAATTACTGCCTGGTTTCACTAGTGATGTGTCAAGATGCCTCCTTCATAAGAAAATACATATATTACAAAGGAATTTTATAATATTCAGAATCTTGAATTTTGAAAAAAAACTAAGTACGTGGGATGTAATAATGATAATGCTATTTCTCTTTCTATGCAATATTTTTTTTTGGAATGACATTTTACCTGAGATGTAAAATCGTTAGATATGTGGGCTTTTGTTAAAAATCTGAAATTTTACATAAATGTTGGCCTTCTATTTACTGAGAACTACTCCTATCTGTATAGATATATAAATGTTATTTATATATCTATATCATATTTTCCAGAAAAGTCTATATCTACATAAATAAACATTGGTATTATATTAGGAAACTTCCCACTATCCTTAAAAGCAATGTGCTCTAGTACAATATTCAACTTCTGACACAGACACAACAGTAAATGTGACCTCCAATGGTAATACTTCCTTCCAAGGGAAGTAAGAGGTACCTGTTGAATTTGGAAGACGTGGCAGACAACTCATGTGGACCCAATGAAGGAAATTTTATATATCCAGTCCCAAAAATGTTATGCAGGAGCATCTGACACAGCAGATAACTTTGGGTCAACTTTCCATGTTACATGTAACTACCTAAACACCGTCTTAATAGAAAAAAGTTAATTATAGAAACCCCTTACAACAGTTAATGCTGTGCTGTCTTCTCTCATTACAATAATATGCATTTCTATTAACAAATGATTGCAGATACCAAGCTTAAAGCAAAAGGTCATAGATTTCATGTTTCTTTTATTCTGTTATTGGTAGACACTGTTAGGCACAATATGACATTCTTGTAAACATGAATTTTGATACATTAGACCACAAACTGAAGTTACAGAAAGCAGTACACAGACATGTAAGAAGCACAGATCCACTACACATTCCAGGCACAAATGCAGCCATCTGGGAGGCCTGACCCTGTATCCATCACAACTGAAACACCCGGCTGACACCAGTGGAAAAGAAATGCATCCAGTTGACAAACACTCCGGCTTCTGAAATAATTCTCTTTTTTATCTTCTACCAAACATTTCATAGACTTTTAAAATATAGATGGTCTCATAATCACACATTGGTAAAAATGTATTTTATTTTTTTTTACCCTGAAACACCTAATTATTACAAAGTCTGTATGAAGAACTAAGGCCCCTACAGCAAGTAATGCAACTAACACATTTAGAAAGCTCTCTTCAAAATATGTATCTACATATTTTCAAGGAGTTGAAAATAATCTTCCAATAACAAGTCATAAGAGAAAATCTCTTGAAGAAAATCTCTTTTTTATTTCCCAAACTTAAAATTGCACTACACTTTCTGTGCAACACTGTATAACTCAAGAACCAAACTGAGGAATAATTTCTGAGCTTTTAAGTGTATTGCTTATTGCAACTCCCACCCTTCATAACCCACATGTGTATGGTAGGCACAAATTAATATGAGTTATTTACATCCAACAGAGAAAAATCAGAATTCTTATCAGAAACTATTTCTTGAAAAAAATAGTGCACTTAAATTATGTAACTTTAAATAAATTGTTCAGTATCCCATGGTTATATGAAGAAACACTAATTTTAGTCTATAAACTCATAAAGGATTTTTGTTCCACTAAGGACCCATGAGCAATCTGAGTACACAGTTATTGTTATTGGGAGCGAGCTCTCTTCCTCTGAATAATCAGGAAAAAAAGGTGTTAAATTATTTAACAAAAAAGCTTTGGAAAGATACATTAATTTTCCTTTTCTAACTTGCTAGAAATGGAGAATAAGGCAACAACTGAGATAAACATATATCTTGCTTTGTAAACCAAGCTTCTTAATACATTTCTTAAAAGTGAACTTTCATGCTGAAAAATTGCAAGGCCTTAAAAGAGAAACTTTAATTACTTTGACAAGACCATGCCTTCTGTTTAATTCACTATTTTAAAGGACTCCAAAAGATATTGGGAGGGATTTATTTCAGTGTCATAGATGAGTCTTCAGCTTTAAGTAACTCATTTTTATGGTTAAAAAGCTTGTATAGCATCCTTCATGACTGAATAATGTTTAGAAAAATGCCACCAATTTCCATTACAACCTTCTACAGAAGGTTTTATGTTTATGTTTGTTTATGTAAGTTTATATTATGGAAGTATTCTAACCTAATTCCATCAAAAAACAACAGATGGTGTGCTAATATCAGTGTCTTTTGACTGGTCTTATAACCAGACCTCAAAACACAGGCCTTGCTGTCTCATATGGTCTGGATGAACATGGAAAAGTTCTTTTTTGCCACTCAAAGTAGATAATTTAACCAACCAGAACTGGCTGATAAAGTCATGGCAGATGACACTGAAGTGATGACAAAATCATTCCATAAGTATTTTTAAGTCTAAAGTACATAAAAAAATTGTTCAACATAAATAAGACAGACTACAATTCTCTTATTTAGAAAAGGGGAAAAAGGAAGAAAATTATTCTATAAGACTTCTGAACTCATTTTTCATGCTGAGCAAAAAAATTCACTTTTAAGTTCATTCAGTGCTCAATATCCTGCTTTGCCCACTTCTTTGGTATTCTGTTCTCATTCTGCAAATTCTAACAGAATTTTAATGGTCATCTTACTTCAAATGAAAGAGCAATGAGCTGAAAGCATAACCAGAACAACAGATGCCATAATACTGCAGAACACATTGGTTCTAATGATTTCTGTCTCCTTATATTCACTTCTTGTAATGATTGGGGGCATCCGCAAATGCAAACTTCAGTCTGTAGGCCTCTGCTAGGAGTACACTGATGTCTTCATTTCCCCAGTGTACTGTAGGCAAATTCTGTAAAAATATCAGTAACTCCTAATTGAAAAGGAAAAAAAAGAAAAAGAAGTAAATATATTTTTGTCAAATACCAGTGCAACAACTATGTATTTTATAATGTTCATTTATAAGAAACCACTCAGGTAGCACCTCTGTATTCGAAACAAATCTGAGATGCACTTAGGTTTAGTGATTTTTACATAGACACTTGCTATTCAACCTAGAAACCTGCTATTAATTGTAGCTGAAATATGGTTATTTGCTTGATTTTTTTTTTTTTTTTTTTTTTTTTTTGAGGAAAATAATCTATGTTTCTGCCTATCCAAATTATTTTTATGCTTCAGGGCATGAAGTTATACAATTTGCTACATTTTCAAAATTATGGATGATTGTTAAGTCTGGATTCTCACACACCAATGCAAAGATAAGCTACTTCTCTACTTATACATGAAGAATTATGAAATAAATTACTATTTCAGTCAGTTACAATCAACTCCCACCTCAATTCTTAGCCCAGGTTTCTCACTCCATGCTGGTTTCTGATCCCAAAATATTCTCCTGTGGGTCAGCTTTCCCTCTCTCTCATACTAAGTTTAGGCAAAGTTCACTTCCAAGAAGTCTAAGCCCAGAAACAGAGGTAACAAGCTCACTGGGACAGTGCCTCTATGTTCACTTCTGATAAGTGAACATCACCGCGATCCTCAGCAGCACAAAGCCTCAAATCCTCATCTGTAGGTTGAAACCTGCCAGCTCTGAGAGGACTCTTTGGAAGATCCACCACAAATTATCTCCTGTCTTCATGCAAATGACAATTTTTATAGGGCACATCATTTGACTAAACTAAGGAAGTTAGTTTGCTCTTTTAAAGAAATAAAACTGGTGACCCATAAGGTCAGAAACCCTCAAATGTGATGCAAAAGCCACCCTAGGCCAAATTCAAAGTTCATGTTTCAAGGTTTCCATAGTGCAGATTGCCTCATACTTTTAATTGTTTTGATAAACTGTGGCAAACAAGAAAAAGAGAACTTTTGGATGAGTCAAAACAAAATGAATGTGGATTTTTACGATGGGAGGTATAAGGCAATCTTAGGAATAAGTGAAGCTGTTAAGCCTGCTTGTATCTTCTAGGTGCTCTGTTTTTGTAGAAAAAATGCAGACAATTTGTGCATATTTGTATACATGCATATGTATTTGTGAGGATGTGTATATTTTCATGTATGTCTGTTAAGGTTCATTCTAAAGATCAGAAATAAGTGAACAGGAATGCAATTAAAACCACAGCCATTATCTTGTTATAAATCAGAATCCTGCGGTATCATGCACAAGTACCCAGGGAAATTATTCTTCATAAGAGTCTTATTCTTCTTGTTCTCCCTTCTCCCTCCTCTGCACCTGCTTTCATAGAAGATGGCTGTAGAAGCCCTTAGCAAGAATTCAGTGATTTTAGGAAACAGCTAGGAGCAGAAATTAACATTAAATTATTTCCTTGTGTTTCTGAGAAAATTATTTTGACTTCATTTATTTCACGGTCTTGCAATACTGGTTCTTGTAATAGGAAAAGAGAAAGGACAGAAGTTGAGCAGTACTGTATATTTAATTATGAATAATAAGTAGTAATACAACAGAGTTAGCATGAGAATGTCTCTATTACACTTGAGAGAACACATTTTTAATAAAGTATTGCACAATTGTCAAAATCCCACTCTTTTTCAAAAATTTCTATGTACTTATTTGACAGTTAAGCTGATAACTGTAATTAATAAATTAGCAGTAGAGTAGGAGGGTTGGGGGGGGGGATCATAAATGCCTAGCTCCATGGAAGTTCTTTTCTCCTTTTACAAAAGTAACTTTCAAGCAGCCTAAGACACAGCAATTAATTCAGTGAGCTTTGTGAAATTACCTCTTACTGTTTTTAGTCTCAAGAATTTTCTGGGTCAGACTTCAGGTGCAAACTGGTGCAAATGATTCATATTGCTGGAGCAGTGTTTTGGTTTGCTTTTGGGCTTTGGTTTCTTTGGGCTTTGGAACATTCAAAGACTATAATTTCAATATCCATGCTATATGGAATTTAACATATAGCTCAAATCTGAAATAAGACTGTTAATGATGAACTAGTTTAATACTTCTACCATAAATTTCAAATTTGATAATAATTTTCATCTGAATTAAATATATATATAAATGGCAGAGCAATGCATTGACTGAGTGGGCATTTTGCCACTGTTACCAAGGGAAAATACCAAAGTCTAAAACTGATACTGACTAGTGAATATAAATCCAAGTAATCCAAGTAGTGAGTTAAAAATCCAAGTAAAGTAACTGGCCAAAGATATGCTACTTGTATGACCGTCTAAAGATAAGGCTGATCTTCCTGTGATCTATTACAGAGCTTCAAAACTTGCTCAGATGGAAATAAAGGTTACATCTTTTTTTAAAATAAAGTAAAAGTTGGCAAAAACTTTACTAAAGAAAATGCTATTTTCTTTAAATAAGAAAATTTTACTTTTCTTTAACTGCTACAGAAAATCATGCTGCCTTTATTGCTGCATATGGAGCATTCTTTGCAAATAAGGAAACAAAAACAATCAAAAACCCCCAAAGTAGTTGGATTTGAAGATTTGTACAAACACACTACTAATATTTACAAGACCACATGACAAGTTTGTCTAAAACTGCTCAATTCAGCATTTTACAGTTAAAAAAAAAATAAAAAAGAGTAAGAATTACTACAAGTGACTCAAGCTTACTAATTTCTTTTTAGTTATCATTCCTTTTTGTCAACAGATAAACAGGAACTACTAAGCAGCATGTACAAATAAGGCATGCATACTAACTTCTTAGATTCATTTTCCTATCCACAACAGTATTAAAATATGAGGCACTCTTTGAAATATGCTGAATCATAATGTGAATTAATATTTAGCATTAAAAACTTGTAGGTGAAAAACTGCCTGGTCTATTTCAGAATAAAACTAAGTCTAAAAATCAATATTTGTAAAATATTCCTGGAAGAGTTTTCTGCTTAATTTAAATGGTATTGTGATGACACCTGGCTGAAGAATCAGGGCAGCCAGTAGATCATCATCAGAGCTGGGGTTTCTAAAATCCCAGTCCAATGTTTGTTTATACTTTGGCTGTAGCAACAAAAAATATGCTCAAAATTATGTCCTTTGAATTTGGCAAACAGAGTGCCCTGGCTTCCTGGACTCTTACTGAGAGGAACAGGCACACCAATCCCTTGGACTGGGGCCCATCTGCATGGCCCAGCCTGCCAGCACAGCTTCATCTCACTCAGTTTGTGATTTGTGGTGTCTGCCCTGCCATGCCACACCACGGAAAGGCATCTCCATCCTCCCGCCCTCCTCGCCAGCCAGGCAGAGCAGGAGCAAGGTACCACTTGCACAGAAAGTGAAGGGGTTTTAGTCACAGTGTTACCACCACAGTCAGGGGGCTGCAGCTGATGTCAGCCAGGACAGTGTGAGAAAACTGGCATTTTTAGCAGGGAGAGGAGAAGGTGAAGGCAGGATCTACGAGCAGTTCTACACAGAGGGGCTTGGAAAGAAGAAAACAGGTGCCAAGAGACAATAGCAACAAGCTGAAGCTAACTTGTCACACGAAGTTAACTTGTCATAAGAAAACAATCCTTTGCAATGAGGGTGTCTGAGCAGCTTGCCAGAGAAACTGTAAATCTGTCCACTGGGATTTTCACAGCCCGCCTGGCACACTCCTGGACAGGCTGATCAAGCTCTGATGCCAGCCTGGCTTGCAGCAGCCACGTGCATTATGGACCTCCCTCCACAGTGAAATTTGCCAGTGTTTTATTTTTTAAAGGACATGGGCTTAAATAGAAATTCGAAAATGCAACAAAAACAAAGCACTAAACATTTACCCCTTTGGAGTGTTTCAAGAAACAATGAAGTCATGTTTCCTGACAAGTAGAAGTATTGTATTTTTCATTTGTAATTAAAGGATATAAAGAGGCTGGTGCAGCAGGGTTGGACTATGAATAAATTACAAATCTATAAATCAAACTGACTTTTAAGTATGTCAAAAGATCTGAATGTAAACTCTGTATTAGCCTTTGTAAGAGAGTTCTGGTTTATATTGACTTATTTAACCCACAATTCTGAAATAATTTTTCAGTACATTTGAAATTCAACATTTTTGTTACCAAACAAAAACCTTATCTTTTGTAGAATTTCACTCATCTTATTTCCACAACTACATTTGGATTTACATGATACTTTACATATGTGTGTTTGTAAAATATGCTGAAACACTTTATATAGCATGGACAACTATGCTACTACATATAAAGTATTTTTAAACACTTAGAAGCAGCTATCTAGAGTTCAATTTTAAAGTAAATGTACTTTCAAAATGTAATTTTTCTCAGAAAATTAACGTGTATTCTAGAACTACTCTCTTCGCATTGTAGTCAAGACAAGACAGTGGCAAACATTCTGGAAGTGCTGTGGTATAAAAGCACCTCTAGATGTATGAAGAGTAAAAGTATGAGGTCTGTGTTTTACACACCACAACAGTAAGAGTAATACTGCAGGTTAAGCTATGGCTGTTACATGCAAAATTATTCTTGAGGGAAAAAAATGTTATCCCAGAAGATCCAATGCATGCATCTAAAATAAAATACCAGACTACCAGATAGCTCAAAAAGGTGATTTCCAAAGCCTTTATTCCTCAGTTTCCACTAAAATCAAAAAGGTCAAGGTCTGCTCCTTGTAGACTAAATCAAAACTGAATATTAATAAAACTTCACAAAACATAATAATTATTACAAAGTTATCAGCCTCTTTCTCCTCATGGAGTTTTTAACCCAGTGAAACCTCAGCATATTAAAATAATCTTTAAAAGACCCCAATCCAGAGCAAAGAAAGCAAATTTTATCATGTTTTAGAATCTGATTCATTATCAAATCTCCTTACAGTATGACATCCACTATAATCCTGTTTGAAATACAATTTTTAGCATAGGATTGGCCAATAACACTGATTATTTGGCAATGGCTATCTGTAGTTGTTATGCTATTTATTATCACCCCTACTCTGACTCCATATGTGGGTCTTGAAGGAAGGAACATCAAAACCATTTACAGAAAAAATAACACATTGATAGTTTATAAAACATAAAAATGTTATTCTAATGAGTAGAACACTAAGTCATCTTCTGTGCTAATCAAAGCAATATATTTACCTTGAAAATCCAGAGTTTTTGTCTGTGTGAATTATTGACAAAGTTCAACGGCAAGGTGGTTTTTTTTTTAATAGAAGAAACTTAATAGGACATAAAAACCAGTAATAGTGTTTCCATTTTAGATAATATAAAATGGCAGTAACTAAAGTTAAAATCAAACTTGAACATACTGAGGACATTAACAGAGTTAGTTTTTAGTGTCAAAACTGAGAACCAATCTATTAATTTAACAAATAAAGGCACTCCTAAAATGCAGTACTTTTCTACGAGAGTTGTTAATCCTTACTGCTGTTAACTGCAATGTAATTATGGTCTGAGTACTCCTGGCCTACCACAGCTCTCTTCTCTGAGAGGCAGAACCTACAATCTTACTATATTTTATGATCATAAACTTTGCAATATTATACTTTAGGACTATATATAAGTATATAAGTAACTTAAAGGTAAATTAAATTTATATATAATCTTCAATGATTTGATAAGAAAATGCTAACAACTACAATTTTAATGAGCTGTATGTATTACACATTATGAACACATATAAAACACTGCAAAATTTATGTTGCCAATTTGATTAAATGGCCCCTTTATGAGAGTTATTTGTACTTTCCAAAATTGTATTTGAAATCCCAGAACATAGCACCTACTTTTAAAGAACTAATGAAGTGAAATTCTACTAAAATTTACTTAGAGTAATTATTGAGACAACCTAAGGAGGAAACCAATTATTGCCAGGGGAAAAAAATGCTCATTTATCTTTTTAGATAATAGAAAAGAGAAATAAACCCTATGCATGCATTAAAGAAATCTAAATGGTTTTATGGTTTTATGGGAAATTGCATAATGTTGGACCAAAGAGAGCTGGGAGACAATTCATACATTTGTTTGCAAACAGATATAACCACTTTACAGGCAAAAAAGAAAATCCTGAATATAGGGATTATTTAATTCCTGTTTCCTTTACAACACTCTTTTTCACTTGATTGCATTTGGGATTGTCAGGTGTGAAAGGAAAGGATGGCTAGTGCCAAGTGGGCATCCCCTCTGTGGCCTGCACTGTGGAGCAGACAGACAGGTGTGCCAGAGCTGCAGGGCCCCACACCCTGTAAAAGCTGCAGTAACCAGGCTGGCACGGTGCTGTGCCATGTTAACCACTAATCCTCTTCACAGATATTTAGGATGAAGGATACCTGCTGCTTTGCGACTCAGCCAGGCTCACTACAAATCCTCCCCCTCCAGCCTGCTATCAAAGCAGTGACTGCACTGGCTGGTGGCATGAAAGCACAGGTCCAGCACACCCTGCAGAGCCTGGATGACCTTGTTCAGCTGCCTTAGTGCTGCCTTTCCCTTCCCTCTGCCCCTTGCTGTTGAAATGATAGTGCACCGAATGAATACGGCTCTAGCTCTGAGACAAGCTCTCTTTTTTTCTTTAGAACTGTTTCTTGCAAAATGCTCAGCAATATTCCCTATGCTGCTGCCACCTCTTACTTCTCCAGATGTCCTAACCTGCTACACAGAGTTGCAAATAATGAGCTCTATTTCTAGAGTGCTGTGCATCTTATTAATTACCTGTGTCTTGGAGTCAGAGAAAACATTTCTTTCCTGTTGGGCCCAGCTGGAATTGAGAACACTAAGATTTCAAAATCTAATATTAAAGAGATAGTAGGAACAGGTCACCTACTGCAGCTTAAGAAATGTTTGCTGCAGATACAGGTTAAGAGGCGTAAGTGGACCCAGATCCTTCAGTGGTACAGCTGAGTGCCTGTGCTGCTTCCTGAGCATGGAAAGCACACAGCAGCAGTGGCAGAGGCAACAAAGAACAGCCCCTTTTGGATCCTGGATGGAAAAATGCCTTCCTCGTTCCTGTAACTTCAAAGACTATGGATGAACCACAACTTTGATAGGCACAAGATGGGACAACACTGGTTTATCTATGCTAAGTGGTAGGAGCATTGAAGTCTGCGCTCGACACAATCTGAAAGACTTAGGAGACATATTCTTGGCCAGTCATAAATGAGTGTCACCCAAAAACTTCCACCTGGAATATGAAAGTTTACAGGAAAGAAACAAGAGTCGTAAAACTACAACTCAAATATTTGCTGAAATACTGTAATGTTGAACATCCTAAATTCAATGCTAAATTTGATCTTCTCTCATACATTGCTTTATTGCACATTACTTACATTATGCTCCTATAATTCCTTGAAAGGAACATTAATTCTTTAAATCAGCCTTATACATCTTAATTTTGACCTTTTTTTCACACAACATGACATCTCAATGAACAGACTATAGCACACAGAACTCAGAGCAGTAGGAATCTAACTACAGAGAAAAAACATTCAGAATTCCAACTAGACTTGTTGCATCTTAAAACTAGTATTTCTTTAAAAATCTAAATATTTTAAAGGTTAATTTCTTCTGCTACCAGCTTACATTCAGCACTTCAAGAACAGTGGTTCTCAACAAGTTAGTATTTTTTTATCCTTTAATTCAAACGCATTATAAATATATACACATAAATATATATATTCTTTGATTCAAATATACATTTTAATTCTTCAGTTCTTCATTTCAACTGATCAATTTGCCATTAATCTTATGAAAACATAAAGAAGTATGCTATTCTTATAATTAATTTCATATTCCTAATAAGAACTTCATAGAAACACACCTTAACATCCTGAAAATGAAAGCTTATGGAAAGTTGATGATTTTATCATTTCCCTTTCATGTTTTCCTTTTCATGACTACTGAAAAAGATTCCAGGACTCAGCATACTAAACTAACAATTAAAGTCCTGTTTCATCCAATACGGATCTCTTACACAAGTCATTAGCAGCCTTAATTGCTAATCATAAAATATGTGGTTCTAAAGGACTATGTCAGAGATGCTGGACTTAGCTTCAGCTCACTTAGCTGAAGAGAAGATTTACATCTTCATTTCTAAGAGTATTGGTTAAAAAGTACATTTTAGGACCACATCACAGCTGGTATTATAGGTAGTCTTATTACTTTGGTCTCAAATAAAAACCAAACTCACAAGTAATCTCCATCCCTAAAACAAGAATCAAATTTGCATGCTAGATCTTTTTCTCAACTAAATTTACTATTCACATGTTATTATTATCCCAAGTTTATAAGACAAGGTTAAGGAGTTAGAATCAAAGCAAGCATTGCCATAGACCCTAAAGGATTTAAGGTCCCTTCCATCCCAAAACCTCCTATGATTCTTTTTTTTATTATCCATGATAATAGATATCTATGTTCTATGATTCTATGATACTCGAACACTGATTTAAATTCAAACTTAAACTGGACAGTCAAACAAAAAACAGCCCTAGGTTCTTTCTCACATCTAAACTAGAGAAAACAGAACTTCCATTTTATATATCTCACATGGAAACTGAGTATCTCAGGAAGCTTCACACTTCTATCCAGGAAAGTTTCACAGTTGACAGAGCAGTTCCAGTAGAGCTGACAGTTCCAATTGCTAGAGCTCAGAACAGAACAGTCCTGTACCATTCTGAGTATAATTTTTTCCATATTGTTTTATGAAATATTATTATATTGATGGTATTTGCAGATACATGTACTTCTTATGTACCAAAATACAAATCATAACAAATCATAATAAAGAATAAAAAGCCCAAGTATGTCATTACCACTAATTCCATCCAAAACTCAACAAATAAAGGAGAACAGATGCAAATATCCAGAGTATAAAAAGTCATGAAAATTGGCTGTCATTCTATAAAAAGAAAATCCAAACAAAATCCATCTAAACGTGGAATGTACTGTGCCAATTAAGGCTGCAGCAATTATGGCAGAATTTAATTTCTCAAATGACTTACCAATAAGTTACTACATTCTATCCATTTTTTTTTCTGTAGTCAAGCAAGATCAAAATATTTCTATAGCAGATTCCAAGAGAAAATTTACAATTCTGCCTCTCCATGAAGTCCATATGCTAACCACTCTTCTTGGTTTGGTTTTCCTGACCATAATTTGGCAATGCATTTTAAGTAGGACAATTCTACAGCTACAAATTCACACATATTTCATTTCCTTATCTACAGTGACTTAGATTTTAACACTGGAGTATGAATAGCTAACAGCTCAGCCAAAAAAAAAAATGAAAAAAAGAAGAAAATCATAAAATATCATCTGAATATAATGAAGCACAGGACAAAACTGTATCAAAATTGTGTGTATTTCTAAACTAAAGTAATTATTACATTTTGACAAAATGCTGTAAATTGTTACGAGTAAAATCTCATCTTGTTTTAGAGAAAATATATATTAAGGATGACTGATGCAAAATTACCTGTTTTTTATAACTTAAGTAGTACTGCCTGAGATATGTAACTTTTACATCCAATAAATATGTCACAGTGCAGAGCCTACTTAAACTAGTGTATTTTAAGAAGTAAAACAAGTACTCCTAAAGAGAGTTCAAATAGAATATTGTCAGTATCCTAGGGGATATAGGACTGAAAGACAATTCCATTACTTTGCTCAATAACCACCAAATGAAGCCACATTTTGGTGTTTTGCTCTGAAAAACAATCATTCCCCACTTGCCACATCAAAGCCCATAAAGCATTTGTGCACCTCTAAGAGACTTAAAGACAGCAGTACAGAGAAGCCACGACTTGGCAGTGGAAAAGACCTTCATGAAGATATCACAGTTAAAGGAAACAACCTGCCCCATCTGATAAGTGAAAATTTCCCAGTTAACTTGAGAAGCCTCACAAAAATCAATAAGAAGTAATCTGGAAATCCCTTCAGCTCTGAGGAAAATGCCACTGTTCAAATTAAGAAATCAATTAAGCTTCCTTGGTGACCACAGAGGCACAAGAACACAAGACAGGGGATCACCCAAGCTTCATAGGTTTTCCCAAAAACCTTTGTACAAAAATAATAACATTTCCACAAATTTCTATCCATTCCTTGATGCTTTAAGAAAAAAAATATACGATACAGAATGCTTCAATCAGAGAGAAACTCCAAAAGTACATCCATAGACAACAGACTGAATTGTAATGCAATCCAACTGTACAGTATAACCTAAAGAATTAAAATATCCTAAACCAATAAATACTACATGAGAAACATGATTAATAACTGAGATAGTGCTCAAGACACCTTCAGTTTGTTTGGGGACAAGAAACATCCTGAACCAGGATTAATCTTCCTGTACCACACAATAACAAATTTATCAAGCTTTCTTAAAAAATATATGCTGCTCTTCATGTCCTGATATTTCACATACAAGATGCTTCATTTTGTATAATGGTTTATAAATCAAAGTGAAACAATTTATATACTTTTGATCTTTCATCAAAATTACATTATGACTTAAATCTTTACCCTTGTTATAAGCCAATCCAAAGGCATTCTAGAAGATGTTCATATTCTCTACCAACCTTTGCTTTACAAGGTTAAACAAGCAACATTCTTCTAATACTCTCTGCTAAGGTCAGTTTTTCATTTCCCAGTCTACTGTTGTTAAACACAATTCTAAAGAAATTACCAAAACCCAAATATCTAATTCTCATGCAAATCCCAGAGAAATGCAATTTTTCAAAATGAAGAACTGGAACCACAGAAAAATAATAACTCTAAATGGAGTACCTGGAAACCCTAAGGCACATACAAATATCCTAAAGCCCTGGCCTTTTAAGACAATTAAAATACTATCACACTTTCTTTATATAATATTTAATTGCCTTGCACATCACTATACTGATAAAAAAGATACTTTAAAAACTCAACTTTAGCCAGCCAGAATTTGAGATGAAATTTCTATATAAGATGATAAATGTCTTAACTTTCATGAAAAATATATTTGTAAATCAACAGCTGAATGCAGGGTTTATTCTTTACTTATTTAGAAAAAGAACAGCTTCCAGACACAAACATGAGAGAACCAAATGTCTTTTCAGTACGGTGGATAACAATGGGCTAGGTTGATCTTTTCTGACTGCTCATTTTTAAGATTTCCAAGATCAAAGTCCTAAAAGCTCTTAGGCCATGACTACCTCTTCTTGGTAATCCTGGTCCACACACATAAGGAAATAAACAAGTTTACACTCCAACTTTAAAAGAATTTGCGCATTGAAAGCAGTGGCCTCTGTCATGGTATCAATATCCAAAGAGCAGTCTGGCCAAGGAACACTCTGACAATTACACAGCTGCTCCGGAATGGTCATCAAATATCAAATAGGTCAAATTAATTCATTTCTCCCTATGTAAGGAGAAATATTACTAAAACCAGAAAGAATCAATACAGAGAGAAAAATACTGTTTTCATAATAATTATTTTGGCCCGTGACAACTAGTATTACATAAACTGAATATGAGTAATATTTTTCTGTATTTCTCCCACGTGTCAGATTCTTATGCCTACTTGGTTTTGTAAAAATTCCAATTACATTAAGAAGAAGGTTGTGGCATATCAAAGAAAAGCTGCAAAAAATCTATCTGAAATGGTTATCCAAAGAATCAAAACAACACATAAACCAACTAGGTTTTAAAGACAACATTATACCTAAATTCATTTTCTTTGGATAACTGGAATTGTGACAACATTTTTTCTTTTACAAAACCATACCTTTTGAATAAAATGTCATTCTATTTAAATAAATAAACACGACCAAGAAGTGTATCTGGGTCTGGCAAAAAACCTGCTAACAGCTGTAATGAATAAACATTTCAGTGATGCATTGTATGGTGCAACCTAAGTGTTTGATGGGCTGGACACTGACAGTGACGCATCGCTCATCTCTTTCTGCTTCTTTAGCAGGCAGATGAGAGGAGGAATTCCTCTATCACAATAATCTCCTAGAAAGGAAACTATAACACAGCTTGGAAGATGTGACCTTTTCTCACAGAAGAGAATAAAGACATCAACTACATGAAATATCTTTCAGAGGTATATTGCTGCTGGCAATTTCGGGTTGCTTTAATAGGCTTGCCTGCGAGCTGGCACTGCCGTAGCAGTTCCGTGCCATGCTCTGTCATCTTTTCTCAGGGGTGGCAACACTTGACAAAGGATGTGGTAGAGAACAACTGCTACTAAGGATTTCAGATGCCCCTTTTTAACCTGCTGACCTATGGGGATCAGCACCTGAAACTAAGCAAGATGTGTGAGAACTGTATGGAGAAAAAATTAACACAAAGCTTTAGTGAATCAGATCTGGAAGACTGGATGGAATCACTGCTATTCATTCAGATAACAGCAGGCAGATGCTACTGTGAAGAAAACAAATTAAGGTGGGATAAATGAGAGCTCTTAGTACGTTTGAAAAGGGATGTCTAATGCAAAAACACTACAGAGCAAACAAGTTGTGCAAAGATTTTACTCTTTATGGCAGCTGAAAGATGTAACCAGGAAGCTATGAGAGTAATAGTAAATCTGCCATAATGAAATTTCTGGAAAAAATCTAATTCTGATTTGTTTATAAGGGTGACAAAACAATAGGCATTTCAGTTCTCTTTATTTTTACTGTCTTGCAGTTGCCAAAAGACAATTTTGTTGTAAGATAGCAAAATCTACATGCACAAGCATTTAGGAAACCATAGGCAAAAACAGAAAATTGAAAGAAAGAAAATGAATCCTCCTCCATCTTCTTGCCTCAAAGAAAGGCATGTCACTTCATCCTATTACTCAGCTCATACTCCAAAAACTTCTGGTTTCTCTTTGTTCTCTTATCAGTAGTTTTGATTGAGTTTGGTTGTCAAGTGTAGAGGCTCCTGTGATTTTAGTCTTCTCCAGGGTTACACACTGATAAGGCAAATAATTGACATTGTTATGCAGCAGGTTCTGCTGAACAAATAAACATGGAAAGAAAACAGTTTTCTTTATAGAGAGACGTCTCCAGTGACAGCTGTGAATTACTAACTAAATGGAAGCCCTGCCAGTGCATTTAGTTTAGCAGGTCACTTAAATTGCTCAGGATGAACAGGAGTTCTTCCTTTGTTCAAGAAAAATCCTTTTTATATTGAAATGGAGAAAATGCAAAGATCCCTTTGTGGTATTTACTGAAAATAAATAAAAATACTGGTTGGTGAGAGAAACATATCTTACAGAAATCAGAAAGTGCTTTTTCTAGAAAAGTGCGGGACAGTGAAATCAGATTTTCATTGTGTGGAAGATTTGATTTAAAACTTGGACAGTAACAGCAGCACTGTGAAGTAGAAGCCATAAAGCAAGGCTTACTGCAAATCCCTTCAGATTACACACACTTAGCATCACGTCTTTCCGTTCCTATTGCAGGAATCAGAACAAACACAGCTCTTGCCAACATGTGCAGATGAAGGGGCCCCAGCTCTGTATCCCAGCCTGCAAACCACACTGCTCATCCCCAAGGATTTTAGTCCCAGCATCCTTAGAGGTGTGGAGGTCTGAACAGAAAAAATACATATATTTCTTTTTAGTTCATGTAGCCTTCCAGGACAAGGAAGGACACAACTCAGAGGCAGAACAACTTGCTTCTAGAGTTCAATAATGTTATTGGATACAGTGACAAAAATGAAAAACAATAAGGAAAAAACAGTGGTTACTCAACAACTACTGAACTTTTTTTTAACCAAAAATAGTGTTTCTTATCTACAACTAGGCTTCACAGAGAATCACAGTTTTAGACATATTTACCACTGCAATGTGGTTCTAACACTGTGTGCTCTCAGTTGGTAAAGACCACTAAAAACTACTAGATTCCAAAATGTTTACAAGGTATTTGTTTGTAGACAAAAACATTATACGTGCTTTGGAAATGGTGACTGACATTTCAAAATTATACTCTAAAGCCAGTTCATTATCGGTTTCAACAACTGCTTTTTGTACCTATACTTGATAGGAACCATGTCTGTCAGTGGGAGTACAGGTACAAAACATAAATTTGGGGCTGGTTCCTAGCATCATAGATGATACTGCTAGAGAAGATCATTATTTATCCTGGTCTGACCTCCTGTGTAGATAATAGGAGCCAAAACTAAATATGTGGTTGGTGTTTTTTTAAATTTCAGGAAAAACACCAATATGAAATCTTTAAGAGCTACAGAAATTCATTATTAGTTAATGTCTTGGGGTTTTTTCCCATATCAAATTTCTCATACATGAATCGATTCACCTGTTGGTTTTCCTTTTGACAAATTAAGTACGTCAAATACTTCAGTCATGCTCTCTGAGCCCTCTCTCTGTCTTTGACCTAAGACATCAGAACTGGATGCAATATTGACAAAGAAAGAAAACCACCGAAAGGTAAAACAAGATTTTAGGTTCATTAATTCAAGGATCCAATCACTCCCACATGCCACAGCATCATTCTGGGAGCTCATTAGGAGAGATGTAGGCATTCCCCACCCCACAGATCTCTTTTGGAGCCACACATCACAGGGTACAGTCTCACACTCCAAAGGTATGACCTATTCTAATTTTTCTTTATTTGCAAATTTTTTTCATTTGACTGCGTCAAAATACGGCTCGCCTGAAGAGCTCACCTGAACAAGTGATTCAAGACTTGTTTATGTAACTGCTCTGTTCTCCCCACTTTGTCAGAATGGTACATCTGTGTCATCTGCAGATTTCTGTTAGCAGCTATTTTGTTAGTGGAGATGCTGAATAGCCTCATACTGACTCCCACAGACACTCATTAGACAAGCCTCCTCTTGAAGATGATTAACAAAAAAAAGTATTTCTTTTGTAGGATATTGTATTATATTTCTGTTGATACTGTTAAATGCTATTTAAGTGTACAGAATAAAATGCCACACACACCACAGTATGAAATTATTATATTGCACATTTGCATCCACCAATGTAGATTCACTTTTCAGAATTAAAGACAGAAATGAAGCTGTTAAGAATGACATGGGGAAAAAAATGCTTCATTTACTCGTCTTAATTGATAGTAAGAAAATTGGCTAAGTAAATAGCAATAAATAGTAATTATCAGAGAGATAGTAAGTAAAGATGATAGAATTTAATACTTGTAATCAAAACTATATCTTCATTATCTTCCTGAACATAGTATTTTCTTCCCACAGTGCCTTCTGAGATAGATAAACAAAAATTGCCCCACATACAGGAAGCAGTTTTTACATGTTAAAAGATTTCCACTACAATCCATAAAGGAAAATGAGCATAAAGCTCTTTTTGCAGACAATATTACTAACTCATTACTATTGTAAGCTGGACACACTGTGGTCATTCAAAAACCTATCTGATTACAGCATTATCCTCTGATATGTTGGAGTTTCCTTATTTACAGCCTTCCTGAAAATTAGGAATAGCTTTGGATGGCCTATTGGTAAAGTGAACAAGCCTATCAATAGGAGGAGTTCTGATACCCATGTAGATATATTAACAAAATTGACTGAGTATTCAAAACCTACATGGAGGCAAAAATAAATATCCAAAACTATCCAAATAGCTAAAAATATCCAAAATAATTTTAATTTCCTTCTGAAAAGTAAACATAAATAAAGGTAATAAAATGACAAATTATTCCATTGCAGTTCCACATTCATGACCTAGAGTGTATTGCTTACTGGTGAGTGATCACGTTGCCACAAGGGAAATGATAACACACTCAGCAAGACTGAAATAGGACTGAAGCATGAAATAACATCCTTGCAGCCCCTGCAAAGCACAAAGTCAGACTACTTATGGTGACTGGAACCATTCCAAGCCTAAAGCTACCTCATTTATTTTCTAACACTGTGTTGAGATAGCAAAGTTGCAATGTGGATTTGGAAAGCCACAACAGTCCACTCCTGACTCATGCTGTTAGTACATTATATTTATGCTGTTATCACACTACCTATTGATGGGAGATTTCCTTATGGTCAGAGCCAGAGCAGATGATGAACTACATGTCAAGAGGAAACATCAGTTGCTTGAGTGCATTAAAATATACAGTCTAAATATCAGGTGAAACTAATTCTAGTGATTAAGAACTATTACCAGTTTCAGATATCGTCACACAGAACCCTGTTTCAACGATTATACAAACATACTGCCATGTTTTGCCGAATGGAAGATTTTACATGAGAACAGCTTATTTACATTGAGACTTTAACATGAGTTTTTATTTTTCTTTGATCCATAGAGCCCTTTTTTAGCGGAGTGTGTTCTTTGTATCTTCAGGAATACTGTGGTTTGGAATTTCTAGGGTTTCTTACAGTGCATCTTCAGCATTTCTATTTGCCAACTACAACCAAATACTTTGAACAAAATTTCTGGGAACACAAACAGCAAGAAAACCCCCTGGTTTACTGACAAGATTTTATCTGAAAAGCCAGATTTAGAAATACTGTCTATCACTCACCTGCAACCTACAATCAAAAATTCACCTTTTAATTTCTAATTTCTTTGATCAAATCTTCAATAAGCTCAGTCATTCCACTGGAGTATAATTTTGGGTACTGAGTTTCTTTTGATGAATATCAGGACTTTGGTTGCTCTGAAATAAACTGGAAAATTTTTTCAATTTTGTGATATTCATTTAATTACTTTAAATATTTTTAGATATTTTCATCTTTTTGTAAGTAAAATCTATATTTATTCTGTTTCTAATTCTCTCCCCACTAAGATTGTAGAAATGGACATCATATAAAATAAATGCTAAACCAAAATGCTTCCAATTTTATCTTTCCAGCATTAGTCATTTTGTTTCAGTCAACTTTCTCAATGCTGTTGATCTTCACCTCAGCAATTTTAGCTGAATTAGCTTCAGTATAATTTGTTGACACACTTGACAGTCTGGCATTGCTTTTCTACAGCAAATATCCACTATTATGCAGATATTTTTATCCTGAGTCTCAGATTGTTAAGACAGGCAACTTTACTGAAGTTAGAATATGATAATTCTGCAATTAAGACGAATGCAATGTTTCCTCTGAGAAAGAAGTAATTATGATGAAACCATTGAAGATACAGCATGACTGTAATGTACCAAAAATTAAATCTGGACTGACAAGAACATTCAATGTAACTTAGAAGAATCAAAAATCCCCTCCAGTGCCCAGAAGTGTACTGTTCTATCAGGTGAAAATTCAAACATCATGGAAAGTTGTACATTATGTGCTGTTCCAATCATAGTTGGAATGTATATAAATGAACACATTAAAAAGCACAGTTGTGGGTTTTTTACCAGGTTGTAGAGACTGGTTTGAGAGCCTCTTCTGGTTTGAACTGTTTTGGCTGGGCTTTTGCTGGGGCTTCTTTTGTTACTTGCTCGTTTTTTTTTAACATAAAAGGAGATTCAGTACAATTGAGGTTTTTTTGCCAGACTGAACATTTCTGGCAGTAATTTTATCTTCCATTGGTAGAAGGCCTTCTCTGGTTTTGGTACTTACTTAAGATTGGCTAGGAACAGCAGGTCCAGAATGAAACAACACTTTTAAAAAACACCAGAATATGGATGCAAAAACCTCAGCTCAGTGTTTCCATATGATTTTCTGTCACGATTTTATGCAGTATTAACAACAATATGTGTAAGTCTTAACTATAAGACAGAAAGACTAAAACCTTTGCATATTGGTAAAATGCTCTGCAAATTATAGTTGAATTGCTCTGCGTATTTGCAAAACATTTTTTGTTTTGAATCCTATTTACTGAACTTATATTCCATTGATTCTCAATGTACCCAAGTGAATATGCTTTGAAAAGAGGTATGATTGTATTTATGTAGCAGCAGCGTGCCTCTGGATCTATGACAGCCTACTCAAAATATTCAAAGTACTATGCCTTTTTTTTTTGCTCTGTGATCAATTTAAGTCTTCAACAGCAGCATTTACTAAAAATGGTGAATTCAATTTGTCAAATAACTCAACTGAAGCACAAATTAAATTATTATTCTGGTTCACTTAAAGCCATCCAAAGACCTAGAGGGTTATCAAGAAACTACTTTATGGATAAGAGAACAAAAATCAATCTGTATTCTTGCATCCTTCCCAAAGGGTTATTAGACCAGCAATATTCATCACCCATTGCAATCTGTATGAATACTTTTAATCTTATTCTTTTTTCTAGAATAAGCAAAATAGAATCCTGTTCCAATTATGCACAATGTGATTTTTAGATGTAATCACAGCTACTTAACCTAAAAGTGGTTAGAAAATTGTGCCAATACCATAAAAATTTAGCAAAAGTTATTTATATAAACTTACTGAAAAAAGAACAGATCTATTAGAGACTGTCAAGAGTCCTCTGTCCCTAAACAGGTATTTCCCCTCTTCATATGTAATTGTCTTTTAAAGAGTTGGAGGAGAAAAAAAGTTTCCTACCATCTTCATTTTAACCTACAGATTTGTAAATTCTAGGAAAATATTACATTTTCATAAATTTGAATTCATTGTGCTCTATGCACATTAGCAGCATTAGTGATATGTGTCTTTCTGAACAGTACAGATTTTCTACAGCTTTTCAACCTCTGTCTTCTGCAGTTAACTATAGTAAAACTGTGGTTTCCTGTATCACAGGAAAAAAAATGGTACTAGGGTTTGGCTAGTTTGTGTAGGTGTGTTTGTTTTTTGTTTTTTTTCTCTAAAAAAACTATTTTCATCCTGTGCAATATTCTGATAATGTCAAGAAACATAGAAACCATATGGGTACCATAAGTTCTAAAACTACATTACAGGTCTGTATAAAAAAAAAAACCCAACAAACAATAAAATATACAATCCACAGTATAAACAGCACTGTAAAATCATTTTCTGATCTTGCCATGCTCAAGTACTTGCACAGTAAAATCCACAGTAGAAAAATCCAATCCACAGTGTTCCTGAAGATATGAAGAACACACATAGCTAAATAAGGACTCTTTGGATCAAAGAAAAATAAAAATTAATGTTGAAGTCTCAATGCACTTAAACTGTTCTCATGAAATTAATGGCTCAATCTTTCATTTGGCAAAACATGGCTATATATTTGTATAATCACTGAAATAGGGTTCTGTGTGACGATATCTGAAACTGGTAATAGTTCTTAATCACGAGAATTAATTTCACCTGATATTTTTTTCTTCATGTATGTTAATGCAGGCAAGCAAGTGTGAAACTCCAAGTAGTGCTCTTCAGCTCAGGAAAAAGTTGTTATCCATCATTAAATATCTTATGCATGAATGCTTTATGACCCCATCAGAATATTTGGATCCAAACACTGGTTTCTATAACACTGTTCACAAAGACACCTCCTTTAAAATAGCAATGATTATGCTACATTTGGTCCAGGCCAGTCTCATTCACTCTAAATGTTGAATTTGCTATTCATTTTTGCTGCTATATCTGGGCCTATTTATTAGGTGGGAGTTAATTCTGCAAGGACAACCTTCAAGAAAAACAATTGCATAAGGGACATAAAGCCATATTAAACATTCCCCTGCAATTAAAAACAGCATTAACAAAAACAATAAAGAAAAAACCACTTAATCTAGCGCAAATTTCACTAAGTAATTTCCATTAAAAAATTGAGTATTAATTCCTGTGGAAAACAGGAACAGCTGACCAGTTACATTATAAGGTTAATGGGATTAATCTAATCACATTCAAAATATGCAATTTTCAGGAGCAAAATGAAATAAAGATTTTGGTAAACTGCAGAACTTTGCAGAAACTATGTAGTCAGCTTCAAAAAATTAAAGAGCTGAGATCCTAGAGCTTTTATGGTACCCAGAGTTCAAGACAAATTATTACTATGCCATTGTTATTGCAACGATCTCTAAAGTTCTACATCCAGGAAAATCTCCACATCCTCAATTTGTTTTAATCCTTTATATTTCCTTCTTCAAGAAACTCTGATTCTGAAGAGAGTGGCAGACAGGGACCAAGTGATATGTTGGTAATACTCTTTTTCATGTTGCTAATTAGTCACTATACAAAATGGGAAAGGTTTAAACCCAATCAATAAAATACATTAAAACAACTGTTGGCAAGAATATACAGAACACATAGTATGATTTTGCAGATTAACAATAATGGAAAATAAAAATTAATTTTAGAGCTCACTCAGTGACAGTAAAAGATAAGATCCATTACTAAACAAGAGTTAAAGTCATTTTCCTATTATAATCACAAGGGTGTGTTTCCCACAAAAAAAGCCCAAATTGTATTCATATCTGTAACACTGATGTCCTTAAATTCAAATAATAAGAATAGGGGTGCACATAAAGGCAAGGGCTCAGGTGTCACTGAAGGACATGATATACTGAGGGTTCCCCAGATAATCGGACACACACCAGCTGCTTCATCAGGCTAAAGCCTTTATTGTGGGGTTTTCTCAACCCTTTTTATAAGGTGTTTCAGTCCTGGTTACATGACTGGACAATAAACCAACACCTCCTTTGGTCCCATTGGTGGGACCAGAGAAAACACACCAAGTACATCTGTTCAGTATTGTTTTGAGAAATATAATCTATTTACAACAAAACAATCCTTGAGAGAAAACTGTTCCCAGGAACTTTTCCCCTGGGAACAGATGAGCCCCTGACAGGCTGAAACTCTCTCAGGCCCAGAGAATCATGTCCACAGCTCAGGTGTCTCTGAAGAGTCATGTAACTCTGGCAAAGAAGGAACGTGTGCTAAAGAAACAGATACCTGCCCATGAATGCATTCCAAATGTAAAGGGATCTTCCAAGCAATATGAATTGTATAAACACTACATCCTACAGTTTTTCTCCACACAACAGCAAGTTTTAGAGGAATTATGTTCAATATCTCTTTACTGAGCAGCCTCCCCTGGATTTGCTCCTGGATGCTTCAGCACTTCCATCCCTCTTTACTGGCAACATCTCTGGTAACATTTGGTACAGGAAACAATATTTAGGCTTGCAAAGAGACATTCACATCCTCAAGGAAGTCTTCACAGAGTATTTATTATTTAGACTATTAAATGTAGATGAATTCTAATTTCTGTCAATGCCATATTCCTTCATAAATAATACAGTGAAATAAATATTTGCACAGGATAGGATTAGATCAGAAGTGCCTAATTCATACATGTCTTTCTACTGACTACAAATGTAATTTAAAGTGACTTTATTTCTAATTTAGACCTGAGTTACATGATTCACTTTATTTCACTAAACCTTAAGCCAAAGTACATAATGTAACATATTTTCAATCTAAGTGGTCTCTGAAACACAAATCATATCTTCATATAATATTTGTACTGAACTATGCAGCTGGGTTAACATCTCTGTTACTTAAAAGATTAGTTTTTGAAAAATAAAGAAGACATTAACTAATATCACACATAATTTATTTAGAAAATAGAAATAACTGCTCACTTTGTCATATAGTTGCTTAGGGTTTTTTTGCAGAACACGGAGAAAACTAGAGTAAGAACTCTGTCATAGTATAATGAACTCAGCTGTCAAATACACTACATCTGTTGTTAAAGATTTTGTTCTGTATGAAAGAAGGGCTAGAAGTTAATAAATTGCAGTATGTCACACATAAAATCCAAGCACAAATCTGCACTTTCAGTGCTTACATTTGAACTTTTTAATTTGATGCATCATCTAAAATTGAAACACATCCCCTGACTATCAGAAAAGTAAGCTATTCAAATTGCAACTTAATTTGAAACTAACTATAGAAAAGAAAAATGGTGAAATGCAATTTTTCAAATGGCAGGAACATTAATGGAAGAAAATACAGACTATTCAGGACTATAAATTACTTCATCCATTTTGGTATTTTTCTTTTTTTTAAATAGTAAGCAAATGTGAAAGTATTACAAACTGACACTTGTATGTAATGAGTCAAAACACACCTCCAAACTGTTCTGGTGAGAGACATAAGTTCTTAAGACCTTTGGTCTTCAAGAATGCTCCCTATCTACTTTCAAGAAAAAGTAGCTGGCCATCACCTCAAAACAATTCTCTGTCCTCTTACATCTTACACATTTCCTCTAGAAAGAGCCGCTGCAGCTTTTACGGTGAAGTAACTCATTTCCTTTCAGACACTCTCAAGTGGTGTGCTAGGGAAGAAGGCACTTGTTACTGTCTCCCAGTACCTTGATTTTCAGATTTGTTAAACTCCTGAGAAATAAATGACTTCGTAAAAGCCACGTGCCTTGGAATTACACTTAAAACAGGTGAGGGTAAAAATGAAAAACCTCAACACTCATAACAAAGAGTAAAACTAAAATATTTATAAAATATTAAGATCTTAAATAATTTTAAATATTTATTCTACTTATATCAATATCAAAAACTGAAGATCCTTGTCCTGTTTCTTATCAGCAAGGTTTCATTTCTCCACTTTTCATTCTGCATTCCAAACAAAATTTCTACAGATACAGTATGTTGGCCGTGTGGAACTAGTCTCCTTCATCAGGGATTTTGAAAATTTCTATCAGTTTTTGAACAACCTATTTCAGTACAAAAAAAAAAAAAAAAACATAACCAAAAAGTCCTGGACAGACTTCCCAATATAAGTCATGGCTACAGGTGTTCTGATTAGGTGATTATGGCTGATTAGGTGTTCAAGGACTACTGCTCCTCCTCAAGTGCTTTGGAGAGAGTAGGGCTTAGTCTCACTGCTGTGATTTATCTGATAATATTAGACTAGATCACATCACAGAATAACATCTGAGTTTCACTAGCAAATACATATATCTAAGCTACTTGTAATTCAAAATCATTGTACTATAGCTAGTAATTTTACTATGTGCCACTGTTCCAAACATCTTGAGGAGGAGGAAGGACTTCTGGGAGAGAGCTAGATGGAAGGAGGCAACAGAAATGGGCAGATTTCAGAATTCAGATATTAAAAATTTTATCTGTATTACTGAAAGTGTATTAATTATTATTTTTAACGTAAGAAAAATAGGCCTACAATATAATCTAAAGAAAACGGAAAGCCATAAAGAAAGAGATAAGTAAGGGTAGTGTTACAATTTTTATTTCCTTTTCCATGCTTCTTAAGCCATTTTTAGAGTACCATATAAGCTGGTCAGAATCTTCCAGTAGCTTTCCTGACAGAGGGCAAGTTCTCCTCCTAGTACTGGACGAGCACCAGTATTAAAAGAAGGATGACCTACAGTCTATCTGTTATATTTCAGTGCAATATTAAAAACTTTCAATAATAATTTCTGTGGGATAAAACCTGTACTTCTAGGACTGTATGTTAAAACATCTTTGCACTGTTGTCTTTAATTTACAATACATTCACATATGGAGACCAAGTCAAAATATTCATGACAATCAAAATATGCAAAAGCTTTTGACAAAGTTGAGTAGGATTGATAACAGAGCAGTTAAACTACTACCACTCACATAATTCTCTGTTCATTAAGCCCTGCATGCAAAAATAAAGTCAGCAATTTTATTATTGCAAATTGGCTCTTCTGAACATAAATGATTCAAGAGTGTTGAATCCCAGCTGTCTGCTACCAGTACTCAGAGATTAAGAAGTGATCTCAC
This sequence comes from Poecile atricapillus, assembly GCF_030490865.1. Classification (NCBI taxonomy): domain Eukaryota; kingdom Metazoa; phylum Chordata; class Aves; order Passeriformes; family Paridae; genus Poecile; species Poecile atricapillus. The sequence goes on from NC_081288.1 coordinate 60,784,645, forward strand.
GTTAGGTTGCCAGCTATGACTTTCAAAGCCTAAAACAGCAGAGCTTCCAGTTTCTTGAAACACATGACAATATTTGGAACATCTTCCAAAAGTGCTCTCAGCAGGGAATAAAATCACAGCAGTGTTAGCAGTCAGGCTCTTTACAGTTAGAAAGACTTCCATTGTCACAGTTCTTAATTCTTTACAGGTTTTGGTACATCCACAGAAAAGACCCTATTAGCTTCCATACACAGAAGAATGAGGGCACAGGGTGCACAACCACAAAATCATCTAATCATAGAGCTTAGAGAAAAGGAGGGCAAGCATTCCACTGTTCAAAAAACTAATCCTTTCAGAAACATAAATTTTTAATTTTTTCTTTAATTGAAAAACATTTATTTTTACTGCAGGAGCAATGGAAACTTATTTTTTAGCACAGTATATACCACGAAGCTAAATTAAAATAGATTTATTAGTTACACCTCATATAATATGAAGTAAGCACTCCTATACTTTCAGGCAGAAAAAGTAAAATTTGAAAAACTTACATCATAAACTCTGTAAAGATCACAAAAGATGAATGAAATCTTTTTATTCTTTAATATTACTGTGGTTGAGTGTAGAAAGACAGTATGAAATTATATCTCTGATATCTGACATGTTTCTATAGTAGGTCACTTGTAGGAAAGATATTAATACCAAACTTTTTAAACTAAAGCTCATTACTTATATAGACAGCAGAAATGAAATGAAATTAATTTCTTCTAAGCATCTTGTTATTCAGCATTTATCTAAATTTTAATAAGACATACAATTGTGCATGCATTCATTTTGGTAAACAAGTCAATAAAACTTACTTCCTATATATGAAATAATTAAATAATAATTACTTAAAACATTATATAAATAAGAATAAAGCACAGTCACTATCCTGAATATTTTATGGCTCAAGTATAAAGCAAAAGACAATAAATTCACAGGAAAGTAAAAAGAAGCAACACAAAACTCATCAATGTGCCTGTAAGTGCTACTAACAGGCTCAAGCCAACCTGTCAAATCTATTCTGGGCATAGCAAAAAACCAGAACTTAATGTGACTTAGAGCAAAGTAGCTGAATATCTGCATTAGGTGTTCCATTTAAGTGAGGTGGCAAAGTGGGAGATAGCACCGCAGCTCTCTCGCGAGTGCCAGTGGGTGATGAAGCCGTCATCACGGGCTGATAGACCGGCGTCATCATCTGAGATGCCATGGAAGGTGTCAGTATTAGTCCATTAAAGGCCTCAAAAGAGAAAGTGTCTAAGCTTTCCTTGGTGCTCTAAAAGAAAAGGAGCTAAGGGAGATGCAGAGCAAGAAACAAGAAAAAATGATGGACTAAAAAATTATCTTTACAGCTTCTTTGCAGTCTGGGTGAATATAATTGCAGCAAAAATGCATTTGTCAAAGACAAAGAAAAGGACAATGCAGTAATAAAGATGTGAGTTTGTGACAGCATGGGTGAAAATGTCTTTTAGACAGACAGAAAAGCCTATATCTTAAAATTATGAATAAGAAAAGATCTGCAAGACAGGTTCCTTACTACAACTACTGAATATATTTTTGTAGCTCAGCTATGTCAACAAAATGATAACTTCCTTAAGGGAAAAATCTAACAGATAAGCCAGTATGAATTCAACTGTTACTAAATTAATTATAATTACCATTAGCTTATATTCAGTTCAACAGTTGAATCTAGCCCCTGAAGCCTTGTATCTGTAAAAATCTTTCAGCTATCTTGTACATTCCAACAGTAAACTCAGTAGCCATATCTTCTATTAATTTCAAATGTGTTCAAAATCATACATGAATATTTTATCACTTAACAGCATCAGCTATCTACACCTCTCAAGAATTCAGGAGAATTTTGGAATTATGGCTGTAGTTAGGAAAATGAATAACAGCAAGTAAAAGTCTGATACATGCTGATGAGTAGGAAGGTTTTATTATTTGCACATTTAATTACTTAAGCCTAGATAGTAGAAGCTAAATTAATTTAATATTTTGTATTCAAAATGCATGCTTTATCACATTAAAAAAATAATTTCATTTATATTATGCTTCCAGCTTTTTATTTTTTGTTTGGGTTTTTTTTTGTTGTTTTTTTTTGTCTGACACTAGTATGGAACCAGTAAATTAACATAGAATATTCATATCATCAACAGAAACGTCAGAAACCAAGAATGACCTGTTTGAGTCTATAAAACATCACAATGGTTTCAAGGGAAAATCTAAGGCAGGATTAAAATTTCTGCCATTTACTGCCTAGCCATTGTGTTCCCTGCTCCCCCACATGTGAAGCATAAACTGCTAATCTGAACAATGAATAGACTAACAGAGATATCCCAACTACCTCTCTGTACCTGGATTGGTGGGGCCCCCTATCTAGATCAAGAGGACTCTCTAGAAGTGAGAACCAAGAGAGAATAACAAGCCTTAATGAAACCTAAAAAAAAAAATTACTGTTTTCCATAATCTTAATCTTTGTATTATACATGGGCATGAAATATTTGAAACATCACCCTGAAAACATGTCAGTTTAATTTCACTGCTATCAAAAGGTGAGTTGAGGGAATTTGAAAATTGCTGAATGTAATAATTTTTGTCCTCATTACATAGCATTGCATCACACAGCTCATTGCATTAAATAGCAAATTTCAAAATGGGATTATAGCTTACTAGAAAGATTACTGAATAAATAGGACAAAATGTAAGCAGCTTTAAACCCCTAGGAAAATAAAACCATCTGATATTTTGTACTTAACAAAATAAATGGCAGTGAGAGCAATAACTTGTTCAATTGATTAAAAAGAAGACAACTATCATAATGACTTTTCATCTTACAATGAAAAAATTATTTCATTATGCTATTTGAAACATGAAAAATAACTCTACAGATATAAACCAAATACCAAGCAATTTTCAGGTTGTATCACTCTATAGTATGAGTCCAGCTTAACGTATTTAATTTCAAAGTTTATTCCTCTGCTACATGACAATACACAATAAAAAGTTCCCAAAACTACAATCACACACATTGTGTGTCTGTAACAAGGAAATATTGAGGGATGAACATTTGGTATCTAAGTCAATTAATCTGTTCATATCAGGAAGAATAAATATAATACTTTTACCGACTGCTCGGTTGTAGATATACTTAAAAGACTGAAAACAAGTACCTTAAGAGCAAAGACTATTTTCTGTCATCATCCTGTCTGAAACATTACTGATGTATACTTCATCAAATAATAAGAATAAAAGTGTTGCATAACCAATTCCTTCAAAATTGGTCTTTCACTCAAAATCTTTTCAGTGTCTCTTCTGGCACAGTGCCACACAGGAAGTTCTTGAGAAATTATTTCAACTTAAAATTCCTATGAGGTCTGTATTTCTACTGAAAGAAGTCAAACAGACATGTGAAAGAAGAGCAGGAGTTTTCACAGCTAGTAGAAAAGAACAAGGCCCTCTGACTGTTAGGAGAGACTTCCCTTATTGCTTTCATATGCAGAAAAACAAATACAATACACGCTATTTGCAAGAGAAATTACTCAATGCATGTGATTCTTGATACAGTTTAAGGAACAAAAAACTTCTGTACAAAATGTACTATAGCTATGACTTCTCAATAATGTGAATTCAATGCAATCAGAGTACTCCAAACAGCATATACTGAACTTCCCAATTTTCCAATGTAGTTTAAGTGCTTATTACTTCAACGACTAGGCAATGATCTACAGCTATTACTAACAAAGCAGAAGAATAATGGATATTATTCTTGCCTGTGGGACAGAAGTATCATTTAGAGAATTGATAACACTTTAGTTTAGCCATTTTAAAAGGTCATGTTACACAATAAAGAAGGCCAAGGCTTTTAGTGATAACATATGATGGTGATAAAACCAGCACAGATCTACAGATCCTCAAAATTACCAATTGCATTTCTATGCTGTAAGCAATCTAAAGCAGTGTGATAAATGCATTCCAATGTATTCCTGATTTTTGTACTTTATATTCTAGTTTACAGTTTACATGGCCTATAAAGAAATTAAACCATACAGAAATACCTTAATTATTAAATAAGTAAACAAATCCGAATGTGTGTAAGTAGAACAAAACCAGTCTTCATAGTATTATACCATGGTGTTACTTACTTGAAGCATAGTTGAAATGGATTTGGTAGAGAGAGGAAAATTATGCTCTTTGATGCAGGAAATCCACATGGAAAATTTAATAGGGAGGATTACCAGTGAACAATTGTAATTGAGAGGTATGGATACCAACATTAGAGATGATTTTGACAAAGTACCATAAATTGAGAAAATCTGACAGTGTTAGCAGGTAGTAGAAATTAAAGCTGTTATGTTGTGCCCTTAGGGATTTATTCATTTCAAAGACAGGCAATGACAGCTCTGAATAAATCCTTTCATGAAGATAAAATAGATTGAAATGATACACAAATTTGCACAATGGTTCATTTGTAGAGGGCCACAGAGTTCAGTCAGCTGGAGAGAAAATAAGCTGGTAATGGGCCATTTCTCCGGGGTAGGCAATGGTGGGGGCTTTGCAGCACAGGCTATTCACATTCAGCCTTCAAACAAGACTTTAAAGCCTTTTAGGCATTCAGTGTGTACCACAGGGTAAAATTCAATATAAATATTTCTATGAAAGTGAACTGTCACCAGTTCACAAAAATGATTGGACTTCTATGGATGTATGCAAATGATTTCCTAATCTACCATATTCAAATCTTCTTACAAACAACTTCCTGACATGCTTTTTGCTGGAAGGTTGTGAAACATAGGGGCCTGAAGTCCTTTTACCTCCTAATGAAAATCAGGCTCTTTATTTTAAAAGCCTGCTTGTCCAGCTTTTTTAAAAGAATGAACGTGACCTTGTTAGAGAATGTTATATTATACAGATGAGAAATTACAAATAAATACTTCAGTGATGCATTTAAGATTAAAAAAATCCAGTTACCTTTTCAGAAAATCTCTGTGAAATACCAAGATAACAGCATCTCCAGAAATCATCTTCTCAAAGTCTGCCTCAGTTAAAACAGCTTTTTTTTTTCCAGTGTGGACAAAGAAAACATCTTCTACTGCTTATAGTCCACCAATTCAGGTCTAACAGTTTTGGAGAAACTCTAACCAACAGTAAGGTATTGTCAGCCTTGCTGCTCCTATTTTATATAAATTCATTTTATATAAATTCATCCCCAAGTAATGTTAGGAAGGTAAATCTAAGAAATGCCACCCTGTGCTTGAAAAATATTCTCTTCACTTACTTGAAAATCTTTCTCCTCCAGGATCTCTTTCCTCCACCTGACAAGGAAGGCAGCACAGACGTACAAGTGGAAGTGAGAAAAACCCTCTGGTTCAGACTAGAAAAAATAAAAATAGATCATCCTTTCAATACACAAATAAAATACTTTTGATCTCCATATGCCTCAACTGTATTTTTATGACATTTACCTCTAACTACAAATGCCAGCTTCATCTGTCTCTCTTTGTATCACAAACATGCTTGCATTAAATCTATGCCAAACCTATTCATTGCTATTATCTGTAACGGGGACAGAGGTGAGGCAGTTTCCATTTCTCATATTTAAATTCATTCTTTACTGATGTGTTTTCCATTTCTGGTGTTATCCATTAGCTTATATCTGGTATGAAATACTGTACTGTCCAGCTCAACACTGCTGTGTGAACATGTTTCATCTCCATTATTAAGTCACCTCTGCTACCAGCAGTAGCTTTTGAAGTATAAATTTTGATAGTGGAAATTAATAAGCATTGTAAAAATAAAAATATCTTGTATTATATTGAACTGAATTAGATGTTTTTACCATAGGAAGAAAAACTACACATAAGATGAAACTTTTACAGCTCAGTTTTGTATTCAGATCTGTAGCTTTCTGTTCTGGTTCAGGTCAGCAGATTCCATCACTTTATAAAACTCCCCTAGAAATTAGTATTTTAAAATTTCACATAAGAGTTTAGAAAATTTTGTGATGAGGTCCTTAAAAGACATCAGTAAGTTTTTTCATATTATCAAATTAATATTGTATTTTAATTTCTACACCACTAAGAACCAAAAAAAAAAAATTCATATTAAATTATCAATGTTATGACTGTGAACTAATGTTATGTAAAACCTCATCAAAATAAAATTTGGAAATAATAATTACAAAATTAAACTATATAATCTTGAAAATTGAGGTATATTTAAATGATGATATCTATATAATTTACAAGATCTAATTACAGTGCTTTAAAAAATAGCAAATTTTTTTCATATTCTCTGCTGGTCATTTCAAAACTGAAGCTTATTCTTTAGGAAAATAGAGTGTTCTTCTCAAGTATAGTGAACTGATACAACTCCTTACATAAAGCATAACATGATAAAATACCTATTTTATTGCTATTTAACATAGAACTACATGGTATTTAAAATTCATGCAACAAATAAACTTCCCAGCTATAACAAGTGATGAAGGGAAAATATTCTCCTACTACGACTTTTCCTTCTCCTCTGTTCTTGACTGATAAAAGAGGACGGTGTGCTACAAGAGGTTTGTAAAACACCTTGTTAACAGCTACAGAAACTACAGACCATCTGGTCCACCAAATCAGAAAGGTGCCAGAAAAGACATAATGCCAATTATTTGCAGCGAAGCTTTTAACTTTAAAAGTGTACTTGGAACTGAAAATAAGAATTAGCTCATTCTGGAAATACTTTTAAGGAATTGCAGAAAAATTATCTGGACATGTATAAGAACCTGTACTTTGTCTTGTGATTTTTTCTAGGTTTTTATCAGCAATAAAAGTTTGTTCAAAATGAAGCTCTTTTAAATGAAACAAAATAGGTTTAAAAGTGCAATTCATTAGAGAAAATCCCCTATAGATTTAAAAATTCATCATGCTTCAGAGTGAAGTCCAGGTACAAAGTATTTCCAATGGATAGTTTTAGACAGTTTTAGAAATTGAGTAAAACAGCTAATGCATAATTGCCTTTTCTAACACCTGATACCTATTATACTTTTCCATTTGCAGCTTTTGAAGTTGAAAACAGTTTGATCTCTAAATGTACAGAAATGCAGACTACCAGCTAAAAGCTATTTAAAATCAAGTATAAACAATGACCTTGATTTAAATATTTTAGAAAAAAATCTCAAGGCAGATGTACAACCTTCCATAAGACTTATTCTGAACATACTACAGACAACTCTGAGCACATTATCCAAGAACCATCTGTCACTCTCAATAAAAATCATTTAGATTGTTAACATCACAAATATCTCATTGCCCTGAAAATTCTGCATCTCCTCTGTAGCTGAAATGAAAAACGTTCTTTGGATTGCACTCCCCAAACTTCTTGATTTAGACAACCACCAAACGAATGCAAATTCTGTTGTATGACAAGACTGATTATTGTCTTGTCAAGGATTAGTCTAAGCAGCCTTCCACCCTGGATAATTCAACATTTAGGGAGCGTAATGCCTCATGCTGTTATATTTGTTTTTATATAGAATACAAAGTTATTGTTTAAATACTCAGAGTAATTAAAGATATGAAACCTCATCAGGGTTAGGTATTAAACCACATTTCACACTCGAGTAATAGCTCAGACACAAGGACTTCTAAATGCTCAATAATTATAAAATAATTATATATAAATAATATATATTTATATATATAATATTTATATATAAAAAAAATAAAAATAATAAAGCAACCTTAAGAAGCTCCATTTCTACCACATTATGAAGAGCAGATAGTTTAGGTGAAAAGAAACTTAAATATTTTTTGCAAAAGTATCCAAACAATCTGTGGCAGAAACAGAAGCCAACACACTAACATCATGAAAAGTGGAATATGTTTGGTGGCTGCTCCTCCAAGTTCTGCATTTTTGATGAGCCAGGAGCCTTGACTTCCTAGGCACAGATCAATTCACTGATAAAACAGACTCAAGAGTTCCAGTCTGAGAAGAAACACAGCAAGAACACACCAGAGAGGTCCATCACAGTAACTAGCCTCTCACCAGGAATGACCAACAGTAGATGGAGTATATTGCACTCCTATACTCAGATGACTGAGTATAGGAGTGCAAGATATAGCAGTACCTCCCCAGAATACTCCAAGTTTCCAAGGTTTCATGCCTAGAGATATCCTAAGAGAAGCTGCAGAATAAATCCATTTAATAGGAGTTAATGGATTTGTCTTAACTTCCTAAATCTTTTTGCAAGCATAAGCTTTTTGGTAAAGTCCTAGAACAAAGAATTCAAAAACATGAGCGCATGCCATTTGGCATGTCAGGTTTAAACTTGCTAGTTTCATTCATAGTTCAGAGATTTGCAGCGAAAGAGTAGGAATCACTTCCTGTTCACTTTCTTCAATCCATTCATATTTCCTTCTCTTTTGCAGACAAGCTGTTTTGCTTATTCCACAGTTATTCATGTACCAGTTCCACCACCTTTGCCCAGCCTTCTTAGGCATCCTTTCCTGTAGTTTTCTCATTCTGAAATAAGGTCTGAACTGTATGTAGCATGTAAGTGGTGGAAGGAATATAACTCTCATAGTGCTCATAATGCTATTTTGTTCTCATTACCTTTCCCAGTAATTCCTAACCTTTGGGGTTAGGACTGCTACTGAGCTTGACTGTAGGACACTCCCTTGAGTATAACTCCCATAGCTATACCAGTAAAGCTAGGATTGGTCCAAACACACTATGTCACATTATACCTGTCCACACCAAATTTCACTAGTTATTTATGCCAGGCTGTTAACAGAAACATGAAGTCCGTTGTTGTCCAGCTCTCACATTTACTACCCTTAGTAACATGGTGTTGTCACAACTTTGCTGTCTCAGTTGCTCCTGTATCCCCTTTTTATCTCTTCAGCAGAAAGAGTTTAAGCCTCATGACAAATTGCAAAAGAACTGCATGTTATTTCCTTTAATTTTGAAACTTGCTTGCTCTTAACATTTGTTATCTATCTTTCAGGCAGTTATTATTCATACAAGGGCATTTCTTTGAATTCCACAGCTGGTTTCCTTCTTTAATAACCTTTAGTGAAGAACCCTCTTCAGTGTTTTCAATATTCTTCATCAACTTGGTACATGTGTTCACTGGTTCTTAAGCTTTGTAAGGTGTGATTTCTCCCTACAAAAATCATGTCAATACTTTCTTAAAATAGCATATTTAGTCATGGTGAAAGAACATTACAATCAAGTTCAGAGAATTGAAGTCACCTTAATCTTGTCATTCTAAAAGATACGGGAACACTTTGCAGACTGCAAATATTTTTATTGTACATAGCAGCCTATCAGCTCATGTGGGATCATAACCTTCTCCGCTTGTCAGTTTTCCAGTCAGTTATATGATGAAATTTAAATTATTTGAAAAGTGCTAAAAATTTTATTCATTTTACGTGTTAAAGAGTTTTTTACAGTTAGATGCAAAAATACCTATGAAAAACACTTTTGCTGAGTTTGCACATTTTGGATTGTCTTGTATTGTTGTTTTTGCTCACTAGGACTATTCCCAAGAGGATGATCCTAAAAGCAGTAAGTGACCAGGAGCACTTGTCTAAGCTGAATCCAATCTCACCATAAAAAATCAACAAAGTTGGATCTTTTATGCTTTAAAAAACCAAAACAAACAAAAATAAAGCATAACCTATAGGTAAGGCCTACAAGCAGCTGTTTCTAATGCAAACATCCATCAATTAACATGAAAATTTACAGGCAGGTTTGACCTTTGTATAAAAAAGATCCGATTCAAACATATTTCATAACTTTTCAAAATCTTTAATGGAAAGTAACATTTACAGGTCATAACATCAAGCTACAAATACCTGCCGCAGCCAAAAACTAGGCAAGTATCTCAACCCTTAGAATTCACTAAATCCCTCATAAAAGAGCTATTTAAAAAAAAAAAAAATACAAGAACCGTGTTCACATAAACAGTTTCTGCTAGGCATGTTTTAAAAAATTACTTATCATACAATCTTCCATTAGATTTGGAAAATTTATGCTGAAAATGAGGTGAAGATCACTTTTCACAACAATTTAGTCATTGGCCTCTCTGATCTAATCAACAACAACTTGGCAACAATTCCTAAAATATGACTTGTGATATAAACCTCTGCTGTGAAAACCCAGCCACAAAGAACACAAACCACTGCTGGAATTTTTTTGGATCAATACCTTGCCCTGTTGGAATGCTCCATATGGCATGCAAAATTCATGTTAAGACTGTGAATCAATGTCAAATATAAATGGATGCTAGTGATAATTACTATTTACCCAATTTAACCACTCTTCAACTAATAATTTCGTTTTATGAAGCATCTTTCATATAAATTTCCACATGACCTTGTATTTTCAGAATGGAGTTTTAATTACTGCCCTCTTCACTTGCTAACATGCTCAATTCAAATAGATTAAAAAAATAACTAACAAAGTGTGCATTTGACTTTTTTGTCCTAGCTTTTCCAGAATAAACTGTGGTGGAAAACAAAAATCAATGTTTCTCATTTGGTTCTTTTAAAGAATTCACCATGAAGTTTTTAAAGATTTCAGTCGTAACTAGGATGTCAAGTGGATTCTCACTCAATGAAACGCTTTCACATCCAACACTGAACTGAACTGTCATCCAATTTTTCCTCCTCTTGTATGATGGTTTATTACCTTTGCACACAGGAGTGTTGCTAGATTTTAGCAAAGGAATGGAACTTCTTAGGCGACTCCCTTAAAGCTCCTTCTTGCTGAATTTGGTATTGACAGAAGAAAGTGGAGTAAAGCAGTTTTCATGCAAAATGCCTTGGATACAAATGCAAGATGCTGAACTCTACACATGGAGAACACTTTGCAACACTTATTTCTAACATTATTTTGAAAAGAACCTAGATCGACACAGAAGCATTATGGATAGTGAGACTATCAGAAAACATAATTTCTCTCATCTCCCATGTTAATAAGCCTCTTGTTATTTGTAGTGAAGAGTGACCATGAGTTGCTCTTTGTACTTGCTGGAGAAACTATTACTTAATCTACTGCTTTGTATTTCTACAACTTGAAAAGGTAAACAACTTCCATTTTTCCTAGTAGTTATAATACATAGAACATAGCAAAACAGGGATGTGGCAATGTGAGCATGAATTCTGCCAGCGATAGATCAATCACTGTGATCTTAGATAACAATAATGAGGGCTATACATAAAACCTCAATCTAATATACATATTTGTGGGCCCTCTAGTAGGAACAAAAAATTACTTTGCAAATTGTTTGGCAATGAGAACAGGAACCAGCAGCAAGAACTAATGAAACTATTCCAGGTTGGTTTCAGTGCATTAACAACTAGAAGCCACATAACATTATCAGCACACATTAATAACAATAGATAATTTACACTGTTTAGATTTTAGAAAGCAGTTGATTACTTACAGCTGTATTTTCTTTGTTCACCATAGCTGATGTATTAAAAACAAACTATTTAGGTTAGAGCCATTAATATGGTTCCTAATTATCTTACCAAACCATGACACAGTGTAATGACTCAAAGTAGCGAATCTCTGTGTAATTAACACTGAACACCACTAAGTCATTTACTTCCTCCAACAGCATGAAATACAAGCATGCAATTCATTCTGTATCTCGTGTATATAAAGGTGAAGCATATACTTCCCTACACACCTTAGTCCTGAGTATTTTCCTCAGAAAAGGCTTAGGCAGACAGGTCACACAAGCTGTAGGAGTGTGTGAGAAGACAACACTACCAACTGCCTTTTCAAAAACTTCCACATGCTTGAAAATCCTAACTCTCCATCTATTGCCCAGAAAATTCACTTTGTATTTTTAATTTGCTGAGATTACTCCACCTGAACTTAAAATCTTGCAGGTGTGAAGTTAGGGAAGTATTGAGTTGTTATGGAAAGTCTGAGGAGCAATAAGGATAAACCCAGAACTAGCTAGCTGCCTCCCCGCACAGATGAAGTTGCAGAAAAACTTTCCTAAAAGCTGCAGGCTATTTCTTTTTCAATAGCTTATATGGCAGATTTGACTAAAAACACCCAGCCAAATATTTTCAAATATGCACATTTGGGATACCAAAATTTCAACTTCATCTTTGTTTCACCACTCAATGACAGAAAGAATATGCATTGCAAAAACTTCTTATATTTTACGCTAGGCTGAAAACTGACCTTCAATTATTCAGACATGACTGTCCAGCTAGAAAGAAATTTATTTTGAAGTTTCCTTCTAATTAAAACCCCATTCATTCTATCTGAAATTTAATTTGTACTTAAACACTCAAATTCTGTCTTAAGACATGACTTGACACCAATTAGCTGGCCAAAATGTGGTGGGAAAAAAAGCAAAGTTTGTCACACTAAAATCAACACTGCTTTTAGTCACAGAATTCCATTTAAAAGTATGATTTAACTTAAAAATCCAGATCATTAGTAAATATGTGCTGAAACTGATTTAATTCTGAAGTACTTTGCTGCAAAGCAAAATATCTTTACATAAATGTCAACCTACTTCAAGCAAACTACTGATTTGATATAGGGACAAGCACAATTGATTAAAAAAGAATATGGCAATTTTTCCACCTGTGAGAACTTCAGCACATCACGTGAACCAAAACCAGACCACACTTCCTTACTAAGCTGCTTTCAAAAGGAAAATGAGAACAAATAAGCAGTATGACTAATATTTACTAAAATAATTCCCTATTTCACCTTCTGAATTTCAAAATTATTTACCTCATGTATCATTTTAATTATTTTTACAGTTCATTCCCAGAGAACCTCGATACTGGGAAATTAATTAATGGGCACAATAGAAGAACTGTCAGCATTGTTTAAATATAATCTCTGCACTAGCCTCATTTACATGTATCCCTTTATTCCAAACAGTGGTATTGCTGAATTTTTGTATTAAATTGTTAGTTCATTAAAAAGAGCACAATGATATCCTTTTCTGCAGATATTCACGGGTTATCAAATCTACTGAAATACATGCTTGAGACAATCACTAGAGTTTTTAGTCCATGGATTTCAAAGACACTGGAATAGTTGTATAATAGTTGCATCATTGCTTAATTAATTTGCTTTAGCTTTATCATATTATTAGCTTTCATAAAAGTTATCAAATTAATACTTCAAGGCAGACCAACAGAAAGTAAGCAGTAAGTACTAGTCTACCAAAAAAGTTTTTTCACAACCAAAAAAAGTAGTGAGAATACCTCTACACATATTCCTATACACATATATACCTCTACAGCATATTTATACTGAAAAACTAAAGCAAAATCTAAGTAACAGTACTAAAAAATAATGGTTGCTTATTTCAGCTTCTCATCAAATGATAAGAAAGTGTTTGCTGACACACTACCATCTTGTAATTCAAAAAGATCCACTCATAAAGTATGTTTTAGGCTACATGTATCACTTCCATATAGCAAGGTTCTCGTGTGCTTTTCTGGACAAAGTTGGTAGTTGGATTACAATGAACTCCTAAATAAAATATTATAGATCATTTGAGAAAAGCATGTGAAACAATCCAACAAAGATAATTTTGAATTCTTGTTCAAATAAGTAAATAAAAACTCTACAATCCCCAGATTCCTACTTCTGTAAATCGGGGGATAATTGCATCAATGTAATGCAAAAGTTTTGTGAAGATTTCTTATTAGATTGACATTTATACCAGAACCTTGCCTGTTCTAGGAAAAAACTGTTTTCTTCTTAATAATAAGAACAAATAAATTTTCAAGCAAACTACTTCCAAACCTTTTTCTTTCTTTCAAGGAACACATCATAAGTGCTAAGAATGAACAAATATGTCACATATTTAGTCATATGTTTTCTAATAGGTGCACTTATGACTAAGATGATAAGTAGAAATACCAAAACAATATTTAGTTATAAGCATGAGATTTTACCTTCCTTCCCTGTTTTCCAAGCTAACAAGTTTAGGCAAGTCATAAGACAGAGTCAAGAACATCATCCAACTTTCCAGCACAACCATTATCAAGATGCACATCACTGGCTGCTTCCCCTTCTCCCACCATTAAAGCACATTAAACCACATTCTACAAAACAAGAAACAAGCATCAAAATCCTTCATTCCTGATCACAATTATTCCTGTTACAGGGTAAGAAATAGCTGGGACTGGTATTTTCCCCCATTTGCTGTCCTGCAAAAATCTTATTCATGAAAATAATTCTGTTTCATTGCAGAGTAACACAATCTATATCAGTCTCTATTTAGGAATGGCAATTGGCCTGAATGTTCAATCTTGCTTCATGTTGATGACTTCATTATCCAAAGCTTTTTGTGACCATATGACTGCTTACAACATTCCTTGGTTTGCATGCTTCACATTTCATTCAATGTCTATTAAAACAAACTAATAATGCCACCGAAACTAAAGCAGGCATTTGCTGAATGCAGCAATATCTTGTCTGATTAAAGAAAAGAAAAAGCGCAACATCTGAAAACATTACTCAGCTGCTCTTCAGCTACATCCAGCACAGAGGCTCTATAGTCGTGATTGTACTAAACTGCAGGTTTATAAAAGGGCTTTTATGTCAAAAGCAACTGAAAAGCCAACACCATAACTCATTCCAAGTATCTGAAAATTGCTAGTCACTCAATATCACAGCTGGAAATGTTAATAATGCACAAATTTTAATTAAATTCATTAAATACTTGATAGCTATCACCAGGAGCTTGATCTTGTTGGGATGAATAAGACTAGCTGCTTCTTTTGTTAAAACAAAAGACTCACCAAGCTAATCCAAAAACTACTCTTGAGACCACTTCTATTCCCATCTACCAACTGCTTAGCACATTAAGTGATGATCAGGTGCAGCCTTGCTGAACTCTGATCAGAATGAGAGGCTACATCTACTAAATATGACTGCCTTTATTAGATTTAGCAAAAATATTTCCTGTGAATAACACTACAGTTCTGAAGATGCTAAATTACTCCAAAAATGCTACAGCCTGCTCAGAATTTAAATATCTTTCAGGACACTGAAAAATATTTTTTTCATAATCATTAAAAGAGCTGAATCAAGTAAGATCTTTGATTTAAACCTTCTTGAGATGCTGACAATCAACTACAGAATAATCAAGATAAAGTCTGCTTTAATAATAAGTCGTCACACCAGACCACTGATCGAAGAGAGCAGCATAAAGCACTCATGTGGGAATGCCAGCACCTGTAGAGTTGTTGCAATCTGCTTTATCAAGATTCTCTGGAGGTTATCTCTGATGCTACTGTTCTTATATCTGAGAAATGAAACTCCTACGTTGATCCTGAATACCTCTGAGCAATTATGAGATTATTACAACTAGCAGCCACTTCATTAGAAAAGCTCCTACAAGAATATCCAGTAGCAGTGTGCAAGAAAAGCAAGGCAAATTTTAAGGTACTACCACCTACTTGAAACTTTATTAATTCCAATATTACCAATAATGCATTGGGTTTTTTTCTAGGAAACCTTACTCCATCACAAATACAGCACAAGGGCTTAAAAAGCTCTTGCTCTTCAACAGCTTTTCCCATCCTGACAGCCTGAGGTAATCTCCACAGCTTCATGTTTTTCCTGTTTGACATGACATCACCAGACTGTAAAGTTTCTCAAATCTCTTACTGCTGTCAATAAACATGACTTGTTGTTCTCTTTCCATCAGCTTTTGTGAGCAACACTCCACTAATCCATGCTGACATTTAAAGGACTGAGTCTTCAGTTAGCAGGAGCTTGAGACACTTCCAGCAGATGACAAAGCAAACAAGAGTGCCCTAATCACTACCCCTACCCTTGAGCAGGTCAAAATAGGAGGACAGCTTTGATCCAAAGAAAAGATTTCTGGCTGACTTCTTTGACCAAACACTGAATCTTCAGATAAAATGCACAGCATAACATCTAGTTTAGCACTTCTGCAAATTCCTTTATCAAAACCTATTGACCATACACTTTAAGAGGACAATACTAGCCCCACTAAAACAACCTGGATACTGCATCAGATTCCCAAGCACGTCTCCAAATTTTCAGAAGCATTTTACTTACTTATTTTATTTAAGACTTTAAAAGACTACATAGTGAAGTTATAAATTACTCTTCTTGGATTTATTTTCTACTATTTTAAAAGAAAGAAATACATAGAATTTTCTTTAAATCTCTCTTATTAAGCTGTAATAGGTGACAAAAAAACAATCCCAAAAAATTATGTTGCCAGGCTTCAAGATGAATTTTATCAACAATGTGAATGTGAAAAAACAAATATGCTTCACAGTAGCAACTCAGTCTCTAGAATATTAAAACAGAAACCAAACAAAATATTAGCTACCCAAGGTGTGAACTAAAATATTTACTTATTGAAGGATGTAGCATCAAAATGTACTTGTTAACTGTATCTGTCCTTCAGCTGTACAATTCAACTGATTTTTCCCATATGATTTTGCTTATAGCAATGAAGACTGAACATTCTAAACTTTTAGACTTTAAAATCTGACTAACATATCCCAAAATGCTAGAAAGAAGGAAGTAAAGCTGTGTGTTCAAGCATAAATTTAAGTTAATATCAATGTTTTCATATATCACAAATAATGTAAACTGCAACTATAACTTCATTTGGTACAGAGCTATAAAATGTTTAACACAGCTCTGTTATTTTGTGTACACTGTGATTCCTTGACCTCCAAACACTCTAAATCAATATCAAAATAGCAAAGGATACAAAAAAAATTAAATAAAATATAAACTATATTTAATGCAATTAGATATCTTACAAAAAAAAAAAAAAAAAAAAAAAAAAAAAGCAGAGATTTTATAATAATCAATACCAACCAACCAATGCCACTTTGGAAAACTGTTTTCTGTACACCTTATTTTTCAGGGTACCATTAAAAACTTACTGGTATAAAATCTCTGCTGTTACAGAATGGCTCTGTGGAAAGATGAAGCTCACCACACACTGACAACATCTGTAGCTCATTGCAGCCAAAACAAAGGCAGCACGGTGTGCATAGTTGGAAAAAACATGTTTGAAACAAGCAATGTCCAAAATGAGCTGCAAAACAAAGTGATCAGCTCACACAAAGTCACACTGACAATTTATCCACTGAAGAGACTCCCAGAGCCATGCACCCAGGCACAGTGATAGAAACAGAGGTGGCAAACAAACTACTAAACTGATTCCAGAAGTTTCACAATTCCTAGAACTAGTGATGAGCTACTGAAAATGGATCCTGGCCACCTTTGAAGAATCTGCATTTGTCTCATAACTTTCAGACAGCAAAGACTGTATCAGGAACATTCCAAGGGCTGTTTATTTTCCGTGTTATCCCACTAAAGCTTGGCTAGCCCTTGAAGGCTGTGAAAATTCACTGCATGCCCGGGCATTTAAACAATAAACCAAATTAATAATTACTTCTCAAAAACAACAAGGTGCTGCTACTATGGAAACAGGTGGAAAGAAAAGGTTGTGAGCACTGCTCAGTGGGAGCCTACAGGGAAACAAACAGCAGAGTTCTGTTTCCATAGTGGGTACCAAACCAGAGACAAAGAGAATTTAAAACAAAAAGAAAAACAAGAAAAAAAGAAGTCATAGCCCAGATAGAATAAAAGCCATGAAGAGTGCATGTGTAATGAAATGGGACTCAATACCAAAGAGGAGAATCTAGAAGACAGAAAACCAAAAATCTCTTTACTACGTACTTAATTTACATAGCAGATATTCAGAGATCATATTAGTAATCACACTTAAAACTTGAAAAAAAAATATGCAATCATAGAAATATTTCATCTGCACTTCAATATTTAACTGTAAAAGTTATACAACATCATGACACAAAATGTTTCAAATTGTATCTTATGGAAAACTGAACAAAATTGCTATTTTTAATCATGAAAATCCTTTACTAAGCAGGTGTTGGCTTGTTTCAAGACAAACCAAGAGCATACAACCACCATAAAAAGTTTTTTTTTTTTCTGAAATATTAAAATTAAGTTAAAAGATACTTAAGTGAGAACTTCTCTCTGTCTGCAACCCAAGCTTTGGAAATATCACAAATGAAAGTTGCTTATACTTCTCAGAAAGGAGAGATTCGATTTGTTTTCCCATTAAGACACTGATTTTCCACAGTTTTGATAAATTACTACTGACAAGTAAAGAATCCCATTAGAAAGGAGAAAATCTTTCCATTAATTTACAGAAAGATTATTAGAACTTAAAGGCTCAATCATGAAAATGCTACTATTAGTTTTGTGGAACTTTTTGAGCACAATGTATAAGATTTTTTTTCAGCAATATGAGAATTTATTAAAGGATAATCAGAAGATACAGTCTTTGTTGAGCTGATTTGTATTTAACAATTTATATAAAACTTTCAGAAAGTCTGTTCTCCTTTTACAAAAAGGAAACAGTAGGTGATGTTAACTGGAAATTTTCATCCATAACTTTTTACAAGAAAGAAAATCTGTCTGCATTTAAATGAAAAAGCAAGAAATCATATGTATTTCAGCTATTATCTCTATTGTCCTATCTACTAGACCATGTTTCCTCTCCAAAATATTAATTTCTGCCTAGAATGCAAAAAGCCAGCTGTATAGCTATTGGTATGTATTTAGCTTATTCAAGGCATTATTAGTATTTCCTAAGTCACTACATAAAACTTGCATTTTCAATACTATTTATTGTGTTTCATAAAAGTTCCATTAGAAACAAATTCAGAGCAAATAGAAGTTGGAGGCATAATTTCCATTTATTACTTTTCATAATACCTTTTTCATTCAGACGTATCAACACAATCTATGGAGTTTATGCCATTGTTCTCAAAGACAGATAAAAGACAAAAAATAATCACAGCATGCAATTGCTCTAGTCTGCCAAAACCAATGGAATATGTATTAAAGGTTATGTGATACAATGTACAGTAATCCTATGGATATTTACAATGATCCAATTGAAGAGCGTTGTAAAAGGTTATTATATGCTTTCAGTTTGTGGCGGCTGTATTCCTTTTCAAAAACAGACAAGGGAGGTCAGGATGATGTCTCCAGAAAAGTGAGATCCCTTAGTAGCTTCCCTTCAGATGAATTGAAAATTCCAGGGATCACAGTGAAAACCAGGAGAAAAATTACAGCAAAGAACACCAACCAGAGCCGGAAAGACGGATGAGAGGATCAGGAGGTAAACAGAGTTTGATGAAAAGAATATTGTAGAGGTCAGAAAGGGCTCTGAGGAGCTTTCTAGGATTCACAAAGTCATTTCTGAATGACACAGCTACTGTGGTTTGGTTTGGATTGCAAACATTCTTTTGAAACACATAGTCATGTACTGAACCAGGGCCAACCTGAGCTTTTACAGAGCATCCAAGGTCTTGTCAGAGCTAGTACATGTAGTTATGAGCTACTCTCTTGCACATGAAAGCCTTCTTGCAAAGTTTTATTTATCTCCAATTCCTTCATTACTTAAAAGCATAACAGAAAAAAAAGTCATACTGGGAATTCCATGTAATGTTTTCCCAAACACTCCCTCTCTGAAGGAAAAAAAATCAATCGGACACGAACTATTTTAATTTCAAAGACGTTCAGCCAAACTAAACCACAGAAGAGCCTTTGATTTTATCTCAGTCATCTGTTTCATTTACAAGCAAAGACTGTCCCATGTACTGCAATAAATTCAAAGCCTTCAATCTGTCTCCTGCCATAAGAAAAACTAGAATGTTGCAGTGTGAAAGATGGGAAAAACTATGCACTTCCATTAATACCTGAAGTGGCCAAACACCTTTTGACTCCAGACTAAAGCAGAATATCATACCAAATTTCCTTTATTCTGATATTCAAAAATAGAGAACTAAAACAGCCACAACTCCAATTACCACTTTAAAATGAAGATTTCTCAGAACTTGGTAAACACTTATGACATAATTCTTAGGACTCTTAAGTCAAATGGACACCCCCATCTTCACACTAGGAAAGGAAAGCATAGCTAATTCAGAATTATTATCACATGCTCTCTTTCATTATTCAATCTCTTTAAGAAAGCATGGACATGCACAATTGCTAGTCCAACCTCCAGCAGTAATGGTATTCATCAGTAATCTTCTCGTGGGCCTTTACAATGGCTCTACTACTTGACTTCAATCAGCTGTAAAGCTCTTTTATTCTGTTATCACATCAGTGTGAGGGAATGAATGCCAAGGATTGAATGCCCTCCTAAAGGAGCGCAGTCATGCTGTTAGAATAGCAATGAGCTTCATCTGACACTGCTCATCACGTTCCTCCACACTCCTCACTCTCACAGAGAAACATATGCATGACAAAAATAAATGTCTGTTGAGTGGGAATGCTAAGAAACAATTCTGCAGAATAATATACTAAATAGAGCATAACACAGTTTAATAGAAAGAGTTGGAAGTTGATAAAAAGGATGCAATTAATAGACAACTGGCAGCAGTTGTATTCCATTTGTCAGATGAAAAGATGAGTGGAATAATTATGCTACTAGTGAGAAAGACTCAGAATTTCTACACAGAATGTCTCATCTATTAATACTCAATTCTTTTTAACCACTTTTTATTTTTGCTTATGCAAGGACCTAAGTCAGACCAGTTCTTAATCATTTCAATAAAGTGTGTAAAAACTAGATGTTAGATCAAAAAATGGAAGATTGTTCACATATTCTAAGTAGAATCTTTTGGTAGCTCAGCCTGTCTCCTCCCTGCACTGTTTGGTGTTGTGTACATGGTTTTAGCCAAAAGAAGGGGATAGGCCTGATATGAAATCTCTGCAAATATGCTCCCAGAAACTAGACTGCCATATCGACAAGGCTATCACACAACTCAGGAAAGCAACTGAATTGCCATTTATAACTTAATATTGCTTTTAGGACAAACTCTGAGGTTTTTATTTTTATTTTTGTAATTTGAAATACAGCATCAAAACTCCACTATGAAAGTAAGCTATGCTTTGGCAGGAAAAATAGAAAGTGCAGGAAAAATAAAAAGTGCATTTTTCAAGCTCAGGTACACTAGTGGCTATTCAGTAATAAATACATTATAAAGTGCTTTCCAAAAATTTATATCTCAATAGTTAGTTATGATAAATTCCACTTTCTGATCAGCCATAAAGCAGTGTCTTTCCTCAAGAAAGTTTATTTCTACTAAATATTTTAAATATTTAAATCAAACTTATTGTCACAACTGTATGGAAAAATCTACGCAGTCTTGTAGATAAGATAGAATGGCTGAAAGGAGGAAAGACATCAGAAAACTCTCAAATAAAATGGATCAACTAAGCTAAGAGAACTGAATTCCTTTTGTAGAGCATTCTCTTTTAAAACAACACTAAGTTGCAAGTCCATTCATTTTCTAAATCTTATAACTTAATAATCACAAACCCAATGGGTTTATGCTTCTATTTTCTGACAGTCATTAAGATATTCTGACTTCCTCCCTTCATTTAAAATGTTTATACTAAAAAGAAATAATCCTCCTTGCATGAGAGCTTATTTAAATTCCTGTGCTGCCCCATAAGGGATGAAGGATGGTGCTGTAGACTGCAAAATGTCTTTGTGTTTGACCAGAAGCAGGTTATTTCAATAGTGCACTAGGCTCTGCAGTCCATTAGAGTGAAGAGGAACACAGTGAAATCCCTCTGCTGTGAAGTACGCCAGCATCAACTCCAGCGTGGAGAAGCAGAGAATGACTTTTGTGCCTCTTCTCAAGAATAAGGCATTGATGTGAGAAGTGAATGAGGCTTCTGAACACTGTTTTCAGAACACAAACTGACATCTCAGTAGACCAGAGATTCAATAAAACTTAATGAGTGACTTAACTGATTTTCTTGAGAAGCTACACTGGTCCAGTGACATAAACAGCAACTTTTCCAGTAGGAATGTGTTAAATATTTTCCTGCATGTCTCAATCATGTTTGTAAAAAGATCAAAACTCAGGATGAAGCTCTACAAAACACATTCCCCAGTGAAGGTATATAGCTAATATTGTATTTGCAGCAGTGCCAGATTTTAGTGTATAGCATTTTGGCGACACCCTTTCCTTGTAATGTAAGGAAGAGAAGGCATCCACAGAAATCTGTAAAGGATTACTAGTTTCTTTCTTTTCTTTTTTTTTGTGTAGGTGAGCAACAAAAATTCATCATAATGTGGTCAGGCAGCTAGCTGATGATCACTGTAGGTCCCTTTCAAATGAACTATCCTATTCAGTTCTACTAATTACATCATAAAAAACAGTTACATTATTAAATTACATCATAAAAAACATGCAGCCAGTAAAACTGACATCTCATGTAGAAATGGGCCAGAACTGACTTCCTCTAACATTGTCAGCCAGCCATTCCCTGCCTCCTCTCACAACAGCAGGATACAGAACTGCCCAGCTCTGCCTTGCCTAAACTTAATCATGTCTAATAAACAATAAAGTTCAATTAGAAAAGGATCCTCCTCACAGCCACGGGCAGAAGGAAAGAACTTAATGGCAGCTGAGATACTGCAAGTTCAACCCCCTCTCTAACAGGAGAACAAGAAAGCACTCACAGCTTGGTTTCAGTAAATAGCACTATTCAAAAGAGCTAGGCTGCACCAAATGCAAATTGCCAGAAGATACATGCTTGATGAGATAAAGACTTCTCAAGGTTGTAAACACACTGTTTCTACACAACATTAATAAACCCATGGGCATCACTTTCATATTTTATGTAAAATATTTTTATCCATTTTTTTCTTGACACTTTCTTTTGCTTATTTATTTGCCAGCAAATCAAGCAATCTGCTGATCTGGACTGAATGAAGAAGCCAGCTCTTCTCACAGCTCTCTTCATGTATTTGAAGACCAAACAAGGAAGTTAAATTTTCCTACTGCATATTGCCAAGTGCTCAAATAAAATACATGTGGAAGGAAGAGCAGCAAATATATTTGAAAAGTAAAAGAGGACACAGTTAAGAATATTGCTTTTAAACAAAACAAATTTACATAGAAAACATAGATTTCAATATCTCGCAAAGTAAAATGTTGCACTTTTTTATTTAAATATTTAAATTAGTAGAAAAATTCAATATCAGCATTGCAAGTTAGAAAATATTGCAGACAAAGAAATGCTGCCTAACTTAGCATGTCAACTTTGCATTCCTTAGACCCTAGAGGTAATCTAAAACATTCCAACCATGATGTGGTTATGAAAAAACGCAGTGCCTTGTAGAAGAAAAATTACAGTCTTGAATCACATGGAGTTTGTAAAAAATCGTAAAAAATAGCATCTTCTTCAGGCTTTCTAACATAAAGAACTTTCTCTATGTGGAATATATGCAAATGTTATCAACAGAGTTTCAGAGTCCCACTATGGCTACTCTAAAAGTATAGAGTCTTTGAATATCTTGTCTTTGAGTAAGGGAAAATCCAAGGAAGCACAAGCTTTAGGTAACTTCCTCCCATCCACCAGCATCACAGCACAGAGGTGTCTTGATCCAGATATTGGACTCTGCCTCAATTCCTAATGATAGATTTTTCTCTCACAAGTTTGCCCAGTCCCTTTTTGAATTCACATAACATTCAGGACCCACTGTGTGTTGTGGTGAAGAGTTCAACAATTAAACTGTGCTGTGTAATGAATATCTTAGGCTTGGACCTGACACCAGTTTTTAAATGTGACTAAACTTTTCCCTATGTCACATGTACTTTTTTCACCTATGCTACATTCTCCTCTCATTTTTTGCCCCCCAGACCAAGGAATCTTGAAGGTGCAATTCTTTACTTTGACTAAGTCTTGACTTCTTCCAACCTGTTCCATAGGAACACCACAGATTTACATAATGGCAAAATTAGAGTCTCTTTCATGCTCTAACATTTTCCTAAAAGTATTATGACCTCCAGTTCTTGTTTCTAACTGGCAACACACAGTTTGTGGTTAAAGATTATGTACCAGAATATAATTTCCTTTTTCTACCCAAATCTTTCTATGTCACTTTACATTTGTATAAATGGGAATTTCAAGTGCCATTGTATTTTTGTCATTGTCTCAGACGATCTTTCTGCTCTTCTTGGTTTGTAAGTTCAGTTCTATGCTTATTCTGAATGAGTTTTTACCAGCTGCAGGTTTTCCTATTCTGTTATTAACTTCTCTTTCCTGATCACCTGTGATGATGCTACATCATGCATATACAACTAGCACACATAGGAAAAGCACAGACATCTGCAGTACTTACTGTTCAACTTAAAACTGTATTTGCATCTGAAAACTTACAACTTGTTATACTACCAGATACTACTCTTTTGTTCAGATATGAAACAGAGGAATATCTGTTTTGTTTCAACTCATCTACTCTGCATTTCAAAGTAATTGAAATTGACCTTTTTAAAATTTCTAATCCTCAAAGTAAGTGCCTACACAGTGAATAAAGGAGAAATAGTGGTAGATCAAAATACCTTTCCATTAGTACTTCCCAGAGGCTCACACCATCTTCTCTGAATTGATAACTACTCAGCAACTTCATTATGTCAAAACTGATAACAAGAAAAGGTTCACCGAAGAGACTTTAATTACAAACTTTCCTGAAATGTGTCTAGTGGGGTTTTTTTGGTCTGCTCCCCAACAGTAGTATTTCTATGCACCTTTACTCCAATTTGGCATTTTACTAATAAATCACCACAGCTATTAATATTTCCTCCGTGTTCAGTCTGTGAAGTAATATGATACAACAGAAAGTAATAACAGAGTTAAAATAAACTAAGGATATCTAAAGCATACTAGGATAAAATGACATTTAGACGTGTCATTCTAGTCACTAGGAAAAAACATCACATCAAATTTAGAAATAAACCTTTTGTAATGAATCTCTGTTTTAAAATATGACTTAATTTGCAGATTGAAAGGTTATCACACAGGAAGATAATGTGAGCTTTGTATGAATCACTACTAATCAGCTATCTCAAAAAGGAAAGTATCTTTGACTGAAATACTATATTAAAAAATATAGAAAATATGTACTTAGTTCTTTTTAAAGTATCAGCTGCAAGTTTACAAACTATATTTTAATTACTGTTGATGAGCATGATACAGGTTTTCCTGCTCATTACTCACAGTTGCATACCAGCTTTCCAGTTAAATCTTTGTTAATATTCTCATTTTTAAATGCTTTGAGTGTGATCAGTGCTTACTTTCTGCTAGGAAAAAGGCATAAAAGACAAGTTCAAATCCTTACTGGGTTTATGAAGAAGAACACTGTAAGAAGGATTGCTTTGACAGTTTGATTAGATTAACACAATCCCTCTGCCTGCACAACATACATCGCTCTTCAAAATGCAGGTATTGCAACTTCCTTAGTGAATGCTAATGCATTTAAATTGAAAAGCACTGGTATCACATCTTTCCAATGCAAATTTCCATGGAAAATAAATTGAAATACACTGAATGGCATCTGATAATGGCATTTATAAACACAGTCCACTCACAAAAAATAAGTTAAAAAGAAATTAAGCACAACTACCTGTACGTTTTCTCATGAAGATGCAACTATATTTCTAAAAATGGAAATGGAATTTGTAGCTATTTTAGATATATATGGAAAACTATATGACAGCTTCTGGAATTGTTGAGTTATACAGGAAAAAAAATTAGTTAAACAGAAACTGAAAAATTTGCGAAATAGTCAGCATGGGTTTATGAAAAGCAGATCCTGCTTGACTATCCAGAGCTCCTTCTATGACAAGGTGACCTGTTGTACTAGGTTCTGATTTATGGTTGCAAAAATAAATTATTGATTTTATTATGTATTTTATCATGTAGTCGTGATACAGCAATGTGATCAAATCTAGAAATATGTGAATTTCTGTTAATCAAGCACAAATAGTCTGAAATGACTATTGTAAAATGTGCACGGCTTTTCCATTTTTTTCAGCAGATGTTGAAGATGCACTGAGTAACATTCCATACCGACTAAGAACCATTTGATAGACTGCACTGACCTCCATATAATAACAAAACGCACTACTGGCCTTGACATAATGTCAAATTAATTAAATTATGTAATTATGTAAAATGGATTGAATAGGGCTATCTGAAAGCTTATGTCAGCATTCACATTAGCAAATAACTGAAAGCAACAGGAGATGACAGGAAGATCAGAGCAGTCTGGGCTGAGGCTCCTACACATACTGCCTATAAACACCTAAAAGTACAAACCTCATAATGAGCAGCATGGCTATTGACACCACAATGATCAAAAAAGCTAGAAGTTTTCATTTCCATGGCTGTAAAAAATACACCTTTAAAACAACAACTCAGCAGTACTGGAGAGAGAAGACATTTTTAATTTCAAAAAAAAAACAAGGAAAATACAAAAGCTGTAATTGAAGGACTTGGAACAAAGGTAAAAAGGTTGGTGAATTGTCAGTGCTGCTTAAAACAGTGGAGAAATAAAAGCTAGCTTGTGTGAAATTAAAGCATTGTGAACCCCTGCAAATGGAATGAAAAGAAATCACAGTAATCAACTAAATACAAGAGTGCTTTATTACTCTGCTAAAGTGGGCTGAAGTATCCTTAGTGTAATAATATTCAACATTTCAAAATAATAGTAGCTAACTTCAGTATATAGCCCACTATAAACATTAAAGAAAAGGGTATTGTTCAACTTCACAAATTACCAGTTCAACCAGAGGCACTTAAAAAAAAAAAAAAAAAAAGGGAATATCACTTTTTAAATTTATTTCATAATTTACCTTCAAATGAAGTTTCCAAAGGCATTTCTTGCAACCTTTGTCAGTGGATGAGAAACTTGTGCCATTTGCAACACACGATTCAGCTTTTGTGATTGCATGAACTCAGTATTTCCCAAACATCAGGGTTAATACAAACTGAGAAAGCCATACGAAGTACACTCTTCTTTCTAACAATTCACTACTTTATTAAATAAAGTCTTATTTTCCCTCCCTACTGTGGAAAAAGACAGTTCCAGAGTTTAACCTACATACCTCCAGCTTGAATCAAAACTTAACTTCCTTCAATTATCACCAGTCACAGTTTTCAAAAACTACAACAGCAGATTTGGAGTCACCATCTCTGAAAGACGATGTTTCCCACAACAGCTACTTTCACTTTGAAAACTCTTTCATTGTTTAAAAAGTCATGACAGGACTGCCACACAGTAATGATGCTCAAAATGTGATTCAGATATTATACTTAGTCTTCAGTGTTTTAAAGAAATTTGAATTTTAGCTTCATTGAAAGATATCACTACCCAATGGAACATTATTGAAGACAACTGAGTTACATGAAATGAATCTTCCCCACTGACTCCTGTGTACAGGTTTGTTAAATGGTTTATTGCACAAACAGTGAAAATGGATTAGGGTGTAGCCAAAAAGGCTGAATACAGAAATGAATGTTCATTGACAGACATATGTTTTCAAAAAGATAAATAGACTAGGCAAAATTTAAAATCAGAGATGGAAGCATCAAATTAATTCACTAATTTAAAATATGCATTTATTATTAGTAATAACTAATTTGTATAGTTAATCAAAATAACCAGTATATTAACTACATATTTCACAATTTTTACTTTCACATTATATATTCTGTTCAGAGATCAGAATAATCAAGACAACTTAATTTCTGAACTAGTGCCCAACTGAAGATTTCCATGCTGAAGTTTTTTGTTGTGTAGAAATGTATCCTAACAGCTAAAGATGGCAAAGATTTAGTGGAATAGTGCTTACTAAAAACATCCCAGAGGACATTCAGAGCACTCCTGAAATCAGATTTAACTTGAAAACCGTTGTCCATTTCTGTTGCCATGTTAGGCATCACTTTAGAATGTCTTCATATTCGCCTACACAATGCAGCATTAGTAACATTATTTCAGTTTCATACTACAAAAGCACAGAACAAACAAAATTTATCAGATTTATATACACTTTGAAACAGTTGGAGGTTTTTTGACCAGTAGTTTCTGAACTACTGCTGGGAGAATAGAAACTAAATTGGAATAACCATATGAATACTTACAGAGAAAAATGTCAAGAAAAATGAAGGAACTGAATGATGGAACATCTGAGTAATGACAGAAGAAGAAAATTACATATTCTATCTGATTTAAAGGGATTCATATTATTTGTATTAGATGAAAATTGAAAAAAAAAGAATAGGAATTGGGCTTTTTGAAATTCTGTGAGGGGAAAGTGCAGCACATATTATCTAGAAAATGTAAGAGAAAAATATGTTGAACTAAAAAAATCCTATGCAGAATCTACTAGAAAAAGTGATGAAAAGAGAGAAACAAGAGCTCTATTGAAGAGGAATTCTTGGTGTCAGTAATTGTCATCAGCTATCTCAGGAGAACTGCCATACAGATGTTCTGAAACGCGCATCTCAACTAAAGAAGACAGGTCAGGAAAAAAAGTAGATATGCAAATCATCGACATAAGCTGACAGTGAAGTTGTAAGAAAGCCTCAGATCACCCACAAGTAGGATGGAGGAGGAAGAGTGAAAAAGAACCAAGAACCCCTGTGAGACTAGAAGAAAGGGAAGAATAGCTCTCAAAATAGACAGCCAAGGACAATGCAAGTGGCAGAGCAAAGCACCAGAGTATCATGTATCAGGAATACAAGAAAGGCCAGAATATTAAAGTAGTGATCATACTAGGAGCTAAAGGCCTGGAGAGACAAAAGAAGGTAACATTTCTATTATTTCATGTAGTTCTAATGAGGTTGTGCATTCCAGAAACAAACAGTAACCATACCAATTTCAGATGCCTTTCACAACTATCTACACTGCTATAAAAAAGCTATTTTTTACTGAATTTTACTGGATTTGTCAAGTACTAGTTTGTCCTTTCTCCCCCCAGCCCCACCAAAGCTGTGTTTGAATTTAGGTATTATGTCTTACACAATGGCAAAGAGTTAAAAATATCTTTAACGTTTAATAGATTTTCTGTGCAGGCTGTTGTTGGAAAGGTAGAATCAGAAAGGAATTGTAAATATGACTCCTTAGCCAGAAAGTCTAAGGAAGAAATACAAATGAAAGCACAGTTTGAATAATTCAAAGAAACAGGTCTGGTATGCCAGAACACATTCTTTCACCCAATAAAACTAAGCTGAGACCCCTCTCCCCAGCCTTATAAGGAAAGGTCTGAAGGACCCTGAGATAACTAAAAATATGCAAAAGCAGCAATTTCTATAGGTCACACACAAATGTTACTGTATTAGTATACTTAGAAAGATTGGTTAGTGAAGGAATAAAATATTCAATGTATAGATTATACAAACAATTGTAAAGGAGAGCTCACTCTCTTTCTGCGCTCTTTTTCCTGCTCTTTCTGCTCTTCTTCCTCTTTTTCCGGCTCTCTCACTTCTGTTCTGTTACTCTCTTTCTTAGCTGTCTTAAGTCCTGAACTCATGTACTCATGTTCTACCCCCTTTTGTATTGTTCCCTCTGAGCTTGCTTTGAGCCTCATCTGCTGGCTCCTAGCAGGGGTCTCTCACCCACGCCCTGAAATAAACTACTAACATCTAACTCGACTATAGAGAGGTCTCTGCCGTGTCCCAGACCGTCCACACCCCGAAAAATCTCTAACAGGCTGTGTTAACTATGGATGTCTTAATAAATTTGAAACAAGGAACCAGAGAACTGTCCAACATGTGAGGACCTTTGTTCAGGTTTTAACAACAAGATATCAGAATACAAAGGGAAAAGTCAAATGGCTGTTATGGCTTAGTTGTTAGTGCTTACTTCTATGAACAATAACTGACACAACTAACTGGAGCTTCAGAAAAGAAAACTAAGTAGATGTAAAATACTAAACTAAACAACTTGAAATCGTAGTGTAATCTTAAATGTAATGTAGTCTTAAAACACATCAGTGAAGCTCAGTGAGGAAGGGATCTGTGGGAGGAAGGAGCTTACATTAAAGAGCATATGGATGTAAGAAAGGTAATTTGCCTTTTTGTCTTCTTGTATAGCAACACATTTCTCTGTCTGGAGACTTTGGTCTTTGAGAACAATATTAATTTTAATAAAGCCTTCTTCTAGAAACACTGGCTACTTCAAAGTAGCCAAGGAACAAAAAAAACACCATTTCCTAGACTGTATCTAACTTTTTACAACTATTCTATATGCATTCATCAAGATCCTGATCAATAAAGCACTTGAGAGTACATGCTTAAATAAAAAAATTCATGAGTTGTTCTATTGAAGTCAATGGGATTATTCACATTCTTCAAGCTAAGCTAAGCTAAGCACCAGAAAAAGTACTTTCTCTCTGCATTCACAATCAACTTTCATTTAGGCACAGAAAAATTAACATCTATTTCAACACTACTGGAAGCTGCCTAAACAACTTGAACCTAAAAAACCTAAAGGCTTCTCTATGCATATCACTGAGTTTTGATTTTCTAGTTTTTGCTGTCTAAATACCTTCCCCTTTAAAAATCATGGGTTCTCATCTTTTTCCTTCTTTTGTTTTCCACACTGAATCTTCCCTGATGTCAATGAATGCTACCAAAGAAAAACAGACAAAAATACACAAACATCTTTCCAATTCACACTTACATTTAAACAGTTGATCTAGTGGTCAAGAATTTCACATCATAGGAAGTTCTTCTAAATATTATGGAAAGATTTTTAAGTCACTTTGCAAAAATAAAGAGAACTTCCATTTTGAGATGAAGGTTTTTAAATCTGAGTGCCTACCAGCATGCTATGTACTTATGCTGCAGAGCTAATGAAGTCAGTATGTTCAATGGAGCCTACAAAGGCATTCAGCTGATGAGCCCCGCCAAACAATACATCTCATAAATCACTCTAAATCTTTTTCTAAGCTCCTGAGTTGATTTACTGGGTGAAGCTTACATACCCAACACAGCAATGAACTCAAACTTATAGAAAGACACCTATCTTCCTGCATTTATATCTCAAACTGAACCATACCTCTGCTGTTCACAGCAAGACCACTGGTAGGAAGGACAGACCAAGAACTTCGGAGTTCTGGATATGACAGACCTCTAAACACGAAAATTCGCATGTACTGGCAAGTAACATGCAAACCCATTCAAAAGCATGCATTTATGCCAGTTAACAACTTTTTGGGGAGTCATATTTAAGCATCTCATAGAGGGTTCTATCGTCAGTTTTATATCTGCCAGTGCCAGTGAAACTGCAGATCAGAGCTGGCAGCTGAATGTACACACTGGTCTGTGCTAAAATGTAGTCCAGCAGAAAATCAGGACCCACTTAGTCTGCTTCCACTGAAAATTTGGGAACCCTGTGTCTTGACATGAAACTACAAAATAAATAGGAAAAGCCAACAAACTAAACTTGGATGATCAGCCAAAGATATATGCACACACCATTATAATTCTACAAATACCATCTGGCTTTCTTCTATTTTTGGAGAAAACCTGTGAGCTATATTCATTTATAAAATACTCTTATATATGAATGACAGTATTTTAAATTCACATGGAAAAGCTGAATTACTGTTTAAGAAATTTGGGGTTTCTCCCTTGTGCACATAATCCTTAGGCATGTTAAAGACTGTACATAAAGTTATACAAATATATATATGGTTAAAGCAGTGTGGTTATTTTTTGACTAACACTCTTACCTTCTTTTCTTTGAGTTTTCTATTATTTCAGATTGCATTTAACACAAAACAAACAATAAGAGGTCAGTGACTTCAGTAGTGCTGTACAACTGAAATATAATTGCCTGCCACAATAAATTCCTAATGAGCACAACTCTTGCCAGTGGAAGGTTGCCCTGGCAACAAAATTATTCCAGAATGTAACTATCCATTTGGTAGAAGGCAATGACACTCAGTTGTCTGACAAAGATTTGAAAACTATAAAAACTTTTCAATTGCTCAAGTTCAACAGAAGCTTGATGTACCAGGACTCTCTTGACACAAGAAAATACTGATTTGCTGAATATGAAGGGGTTGAGAAACTTCCAAATGAATGCAGAGTTAGAACAAGGACATTATGTTAGAACAGGTACATGTTTGGATTGCCAGTCTTGCAATAAAAGTTCTTCTCTCATTTGTTCATGTCTTCCTAAGGTTCCAAGTAACTAAATATGATTTAAACCATACTTTTACATTTATTTTTAAAGAGAACGATGTGAAAAGGTTCTCATGAACTATAGTGGAAGTTGGCAAGATCAAGGCTGGGCTCAGTAGACAGTAGGACAGTGAATTCCAACTCTGAGTTAGAGAGCTAAAAAAATTCCCAAGAGAAAACAAGAGGTGGCAGAATCAAGAGTAGAGGCATGACCTGAGTACAAGCCTCCTGAAGACATTGATGCTTTTTAACCCAGGAGTTGTCTTCTCTTACAGTCTATGGCAGGTAAGAGTCACTAACAAGACACACAATATTTTTACCTTTATTTCCTAAGAAAATTAAACTTTCATGTTTGCATTTTACATCCAGCAGGAAAGGTTATATCCCACTATGTCTGTCTCCCCTGCTCCAGAGCATCTAACCTATTGGCCAGTTTCAAATGAACAAATGCCTGGAAATCCGAAAGACATGATCCTACCCACATGTTAGTAATTGGATATTAAATATTCATATATCCAGACACTTCTTACAAGGTACCTAAGCCAGATTCTAAAGTTATGAGAGTATCAAATGAGAAAGTGTTCATGAATTAAAAGGACAAAAATAATAGAGTCTGTATTGTTCACTAAAATACTAAGTGGTCTTGAAAAATATTAGTTTGGTAGTGATGCAAAATTATTCAGAGTATCTTTTACTTGTAAGAAATAAAGTTGGATTCAAAAAGTTGCAGAAAGCTGTTGTGTCACTGAATAATAAAATGACAAATGAAATTCAGTCTGGATATATACACCAGAGGTAAAAACACTGCAAGGCATAAACATCTGATGTTATCCATGACACAAACCAAAAAAGACAGTCAGGTTGGACTAACTATGAACAATTACCTGAAGTACTCCCCTTTGACAGGTGAAATGGCATGAAAAAGTACAAATACAGAAATAAAAAAAGGAAACAACTTAAGTCTCATTTATGAATCCATGGTGGTCTCAACTGTTAAAGTTTTCATTTACTACACAACAGAAACAAGCACAAAAATCACATGAAGTGGCTTTTTTAAGTACAGATATTTTCAGCCTGTAAAAAGAATGATTGTATAAAGAGATAGAAAACAGTTTTGAGACAGCTGACAGGGAAAAACTGAATAAAGAATGATTTGACACAATTTCTCATCGTCAAAGAAATAAGTGGAAGTGAATTCAAAAAAATCTTTTGTTAAATCAAAGAAGGAAAATGTCTTTTCACTGTATAAAGAAATTACAAAAAAATCACTGCCACTGAATGTTTTACTCAGTATTTT
Source organism: Poecile atricapillus (assembly GCF_030490865.1). Classification (NCBI taxonomy): domain Eukaryota; kingdom Metazoa; phylum Chordata; class Aves; order Passeriformes; family Paridae; genus Poecile; species Poecile atricapillus. Next base: position 60,818,045 of record NC_081288.1, read on the forward strand.
TTTAAAACAATTGAATAAATATTTAATAATATTTATTAAATATGTTAGAACAGGTTAGATTTTTTTAATAGGCATTAAAAAAATCCGCGTAAGAGATAAATATATGATGAAGCTTGATAATAGAAGAAGATGGGAAGGTATATACCTTCCCCACTGTTTTGCTCTCATCTAAATGTGTCTTTGTTTACAGAACCTAACTTGGTTCAAGGATTTTTGTAGTCCAAAAAGACCAGACTAGAGAGGTCTCACACTCTAAATTCCTGGCCATGAAAAATTAAATTTGATTTTAGCACCCTTATTTTGAGTCTCTTGTCTCAGGTGGCTTAAGGCTTTGATTGAGATCACACTAGCAATAGTATCTTTATTTTACAGATTCTATAGTGTCTGTTGAGAAATGTACTCCAGTTTCAGCTTTAACGGATTTTATTTTATTTTTAATAAGCACTAAACGCAAGACAACCCTATGGAAAACACTTCAATCATTCTCACGTTCAGGGAACGAAATTCGCTGATTGGGTCTATGTGAAAAATGGAAACATAGGAAAAAATTATATTTTTGAACACTTCCTAAATTCCAAAGACATATGGCCAGACAAAAATCATTATTATGTGTAACCTTTTTCCTGCTCTTTATCTCTCTTTTTTTTGTAGGGCTTTTTTGTTGTCGTTGCTGTTGGTTTTTTGTTTGGTTTTTTTTTGATAGGAGGTGAGTGGGATGAAGGAGGAGCAAGAGGTGGTATATTTATGTAACCAAAATTCTATTTTAATAATTCCCTAGACTTAGACATCTATTTTCCATTTTGAAAAAGAGAAAACTTGTGCTTCTGCAGGTTTTTGTGAGTTTTATAGGATTTCTAGATTCTCAGCACTTCTGGAAAATGGTACCAATATTAAAACATTAGATGTCTACTTTTAAACAAAATCCCCTTAATCAAATCATCTAGCAGTGAGCTACATAAATGATATCAACAAATAAATAGGAAACAAATTTGTCTGTTACCATATTGGTCAACAAAGCATGAGGTCCAATATGAGACACGTGAAAATAAAAACGAACACTAAGTCAAAGAGATGAAAAATACACTTCAGACTTCCTTGAAGAAGGGAAGATATAAATGGTGGTAAATACATTTAAATTTTCCAGAAAAAAAATACATTTATTTTGGGCAAAGAAAGCATCGCTGTCCTTGATAAAGAAAAAAAAAAATTTCAAGAAGGAAAAAAATGTATTTTGATGAAGATGGCAGAAAAGGACAAGCAATCATTCTGATCTAACACTAGGGCTGAAATCACAGCTCCTCTCTCATCCTCCCTCCCTTGCACTGGTTGTGGTATTCATCAGCCTTCTCTCTTCCCTAATGTGAAGAAAACTAAGAAATACTGCCAAGGAGCTGAGGGGAACAGAAACTAGAAGAAAAACCTATTTCAGCAGTGAGACAGCAAATAAACTCACCAGTACTGTCAAATTCTATTGGTGTTATTATTTGCCTTTTTCTGCATCTTTTGTTAATCTTTGTAACTGTTTAGCATTTTGCATGGTAGGATTTTATAAATTCTTTCATTTGTGCCTAATTTCTCACAGTAAGCTTTAAGGTACCTTGGTAACAGTAAAGTTTTGCTCACATAAGAACAGGGCAATGCTGCAAAGTAGGACAGCAGGGCATGCAAACAGTACCTGCCTCACCTCCCTGGTTTGTGTTTCCAATGAATCTGAGTGCATTATTCATGCCAACTGCATCAGCTAATTACTGGTGAGCTGGCAATACAGCAGTCAGCTAAATGGTATGAAACAAAAATGCATCCTGGCAGGTGAAAATATTCGGCTGTACGGTTCAACTCTAAACATTCATGCAGCATATGACAGCATGTATTTAGAACTGAAAACTTACGTAGCTGCTAGTTTATTTTTCTTTTCTGTTTTCTTTTTTTTGAGCAAGTTTTTAGCTATGAAACCTGTGTTGGTGCCTCTTCTGCGAATTATGTACTACTACTATGGTGAGTTGCACAGAGAAATCACTGCACAAAAGACAGCACAAAAAGGTAATTTATGCAAGAACATCAAATCAGAAGGTAAACACTTTAATGAAAATGAAATGAAAATGAAAACACATCCACTCTATTCTACATGAAAATAAATAAAATTAAGTATTTTTATGTCTATGAAAATTCCTATCCTATTTTAAACACCAATCAGTATAACACTGTTATCTTGCATCCGGATAATTTGATGGCATTGTTAGAAACTTCCTTCCAGCTGCAAACTGCCTACAAATCAAATGTAGTTTTGAACTCTGTATTTAAGCAGTTAAAAAATACTGATACTCAAAACTAAACACTGTCCTGCTCTAAGTACAGGTATACAAGCACTGACATTCAAGTCCTGTATTGGCGTTTCTAGTCAAGGATGAAGAATTGGGAATGGCTGCTGCCACTGTAATGGCATTGCTTCCTATCCCCCAACACAGGAGTACACAGCTGCATAAACACATCACACATCACACATTTTAAGAATTTAAATAAATAAAAAATAAATTTAAATTTATTTTTATTTTTATTTAAATAAATAAAAATAGAAACTTCAACGGAAACTGCCATAAAATGTCTTAGTCTGAAGAAAGAGCACTTTCTGAGATTTGATGGTAAGCATATAAAATACTTATCTAGAGCAAGACAACACAGACACTGAGCTTTGAGGCATCTCCACCTTTTCTAACACAGTATATTGAATCTTGAGTTAAAGTAAGAAAGCCACAAAATAGCAAAGCAATCTTTAAAATAATGCCAAAGCATCCTTCTCTCAAGGACCAAATATAAAACTAACTTGCATTTTTTAAGCCCATAGAAATATGTCAAACACTTATATATACTGAATTCAGCCATCGTGCTAATTCATTTTAACAAGTCTTTTTGACAAAAAAGATGACAACATACAAGATAAAACGGCAAAATATAATAGAAGACAAAATTCAGGTCTTATGCTATTTTGGTTTGTGGACATAAACATTCATATTAATCAGTTTCAGTTCTATGGATTTAAATTTCAAATGTCTTGGTTACAACAAGCAATTTCCATTTGCATCTAAAAAAAATAAAAAACTAATATAACATTTTAAAAAATGAAAAAAAAAAAGGCCTGAAACAAGTGAAGAAGTGGGATAATTCACTCATTAAAATGCAATTCAGGTTAAAGAACAAATCAAACTAAATACAGCTAAAAATGCTTCCTCAACATATCTTTTGTAAGCAAAATGCGTAATGTCTTTACTTTTTCTTCTTTACACAGTTCTTCAGAAGACAGTGATATATTTTATTGGATTTCATAGATACAGTTACAGAATGACAGAATATTAACTGAAGTGAGAAATTTGGAGCCTTTCCAAATTTCTTTTCCCCTCAGCTCTAACTAGCTCAAGTACAGGTATTTTGGATATGTTCAGTGATTTACTCCACAGACCCTAACAACTGACTGATGAATCCTAAATTAAACTAGACAGAGAATATGACTCCAGCCAAAGTACTCTTACTACCACACATTCCACTATAGAGGTGGACATCATTAAAGTGTCCAATTCTATTGTCACTAAAGTCACTGGAAGAACAGCAGCAAATACTGAAACAGAATGCAGTTCCAACACCTCCAGCCAACAGCAGTTCTCTCTCACACTAGGAAATACACAACAGCAGACTGTTAAAGTGTGCTGTTATTCCCCTGAAAACCCTCTGTTGGTAGTTCATGAGAAACTGGGGCCTGCTGTGAGAGTCACCAATCTAGAATTTAGGCTGGAAACAGCACAGTATTTATTTTTCCACTGAAACAGAGGGAAACAGGCAGCTTGGCAAAACAAGGCATGGTTTCAGCTTTAATAGGGAGAGTGGAAGACAAAAGAGAGAAAGATTTTATTTTCTATGAAAACAGCAGCAGCATCAGATCCTCTCTTTCAAAAGGTGTCACTGCTCTCTTCTCAATGGATTTCTGCAGGAAACAGAGCCAGAATGCACTCCTGGTGAATGAAGGGATCTGACAGTTCTGCTGGCCTTTCGTATTCCTTCCACATGAAGGAATCTGACTGTCCCACCCATCCAGAGCCCTCCTCTGACACTGCTCCTATGCCATTCCCACATCATGACACACACTGGGACTAGAGATGACTGTAAACAGGGCCTTCAAAATGCCCCATCCTGTTCCAAGAACAACAAGGTAGGTAGAGTCTGAGCAAAAGCCCAACATCAACAGTGTAGGGATGAATGCCTGTAGTCCCTGCTGATGTTACATAACATGATTAGTTCACCTTTCTGAATTTAAAGTGCAGGTAAAACTATTTCAGTTTAGAGTAGCTTAAGAATATCAGAGGATAAAAGTCAGTACAGGCATATCCTAAGTACCCAGTGAAATAGCAGACAATAAAACTGTGTAAATCTAAGCAGAATTCCTGTGTGTCCTTAATTAACTGCTTTAGGACACATGAGGTAGCAAAAGCAACCCTTGACAGGATCATCAGCTTTTGAGTTCAGGGAGAAAAGTAGTTAAATATCTATCCAGCCCTTACAATTAGAAGGATTGTTCCTCCCCTCTGGAAAGCTAATTATATTTTTTGCCTTTACTCATTTTACATCTCTCTTTCAAATCAAACATCACAGGTTCATCCATAGTTAAGCCCTCTGAAAAACTTTAACAATATATCTCCAAATGAGAGATATATTTTGGCCTATAGCAGTTAAAAATATGAAACAGACAAGAAAACCAACTGAACAAATTCCATCTCTGAAGTGTTTTTCCATTCAGAAAGCAGCACTGCTCATACAGTTGTAAACAATTAAGTTAGAAATTGCAAGCAACAGAATAACTTAATGAAAAGTTGAGTAAAAATCTGTAACTTCAGCAAAAACTTTGCATGAACTTTACTGGCTCTTGCAGGTTCACTGCATTTATTTTCCATATTATCAGGGTGAAAAAATCCATATTATAGGTTGATAACCAGTGTAATATAAGCACAACTGAAATCTGATTAGCAACTTGAGGAATTACTTGCACTCGTTTCAGAAAAAGGTGTCTACATTAGGATATCCTTATTGGTTTTAAATACACTAGACATAAATACATAAATACACAAGACATGCATACAGAACAGTCTACTAAATAATGAAACCTAGGAAACTGCACAGATCTGGGGCACCTGCTGAGTCAAAACATAATTATTCCATAAGCTTGTTTAATATAAAAAAAATAGTCCCACACTCTGTGTATAAGAATTCCATTTAGCTATTTAGATATAAATACCTTGAAAAAACCTTGACTTAAAAGACACCCTCAGAAATCTCATGCAAAGACTTAAGTATAAGGTTTTTAAATACTACTTTAAATACATCAGAAGTTTTTAAAAATTATAATTAAATAATCAGAAGCACTTATTTCAGATAAAGGTCCCACTGAAGCACAACTTGAGAGGTGAAATGACTACCAATGAGAAAGGGCTCCTTTCAGCATGGCAATAGTTTGAGAAATTAACCCCAGACTTCACTTTCAAAGGAAGATTCTTAACATTATCACAGAATCATAGCTCAGAGATGAGCTCAAGTTAAAATTCTGTCAAAAACATCTATTTTTGGGGCACATATGGATGGTCAGCTGGATTAAGGAGGCTCTCTTACATGATTTTATCATATAGATAAGGCTAATGATCAGGTACCAAGTGCAGTGCTAGAGGTAGCATAATAAAAAAACCTTCAGGAGCTAGAAATACTGCAGCAACAGCAACAAAACTTTACTCAAAAGGAGATAAATTAGTTACACTAACACATTTAAATAGCTCTGTCTTTCAAATTATAGAAAGGTCTTATAAAGAATAAATATTTTACACTGGAATAAAATGCCAGGTAATAACAGATATCACAGTGAGTAATAGATATGACAATGAAACAAAGGAGGCAAAAGAACCTCAGATGGAAACAACAGTCATGTTCAATTCAGATGTTTGTTGAAGATAAACTCTGCAAGGATACCTCCTCCTAGAACAGCTTAGCAGTACAACTGATAGATTCCCCATTTCTTAACGTGTTCTTATCAGATTCGGATACCATCAGACTTCACTGAAACAACTTACTGGACTCATTAAATAAAGAGCAAGCAGTTCTTCACCCTCTGTTACAGGTCTGGATAGATGATCTAAGTAGACATTCTGGTATTAAAGTGTATGAAACTAGCAGAGCATTTCTACATAATGATTAAATATAAAGACAATGATATTTAAAGATATTGCATCTCTTTACAAGGCATAAATTGTGAGTTAATTTCATATTTACTGACTAATAGTGTTGAAAATTCTTATGGAATTTAAAATATTATTACTTTTCCCTCCCCCCTCTACTTCAACAATGAAGTTGGTAGATAAAGACATATAGTTTAAACATATAGTCAAAAATTGCAACCAGAAACTACTGGAACATGAAGTAATAGAACTAAGAATGAGTAAACTGCTTTTCTCAAATACCAATTCTTTCTCTTGACAGTAAGAAAAGAAATTATTGAGGAAAAATAATTATCACAACAAGAGGTCAGCAACATAAAGAGTTTTGTCTGGACAAACAGTAAGACAGAAGACATGACAAAGGATGAAGGCTGAGAACTGAAGACTGGAAGCTAATATTGGATTGAGTAGTTAAGCAGATGGACAATAAGAAACCTGAAACTCAGAATCAATGAAGGACATTGATTAGGCACAATCCAATGTTTCACTTCTCTGAAGAGAAAGAAGGGAATATTGACATTAACTTTGAGTGAGTGTTCATTTTAGTACTATAAACTATCATGACATCAAGTGCTTGCCTTTGAAGGACAAGACTGAAGACATTAAATGTTTCTAAGTAGTGGTGATCATTGAAAGTTTTTTCTCTTATTATGGTGATTTTCAGATGACACTAAAGCAATAGGTTCAAGAAAAAACACTCACAAAGATACTGGCATGTCCAAAACACATTACCAGAGTTATGGAGGTTTAAAAAAGTACTTACTTGGTATGTGTCCCATAACCTGATGGTACACCGTAAAGGGACTTCTCTCATCAGCAAGTTATTCATCCAACGGAAAGCAAATTGCAAGTATTTCACCTCATGCTGATCCAAGTGCCTATGAACTTGTTCTGAAGACAGAATAAACAGGTATTTTACTGCAACTTTTCTGAAATCTTGAAGTATCAAGTGCAGTGTCTAAAACAATAAAACACTCCTCCAGTCTCAAGGAAATAACTTGTGGTGCTGCATGCAAATTCTCACAACCAAATGAGAACACCCAGAATATAAATTAGTTAAACATTACACTAGACTGACTTTTCTGCCACTAGATGGATTAAATAATTGGTCTGAATAGCACTATCTTAATAAAACATTAAGATCAGAGTTTTACAATATACCACAAAAATATACAAAGTTATTATGTAAAATTATTAGGAACATAAATCCTCATTAATTTCTTAGGCTGCAAATTATTTGGGGCAATGCCACAGGAAACATGGTTTCCAAATAATATAATGGCCACAAAAATAAAATTAAAATTATTTTTTTGGCAATCAAAAAAGAAAATTATTACATTAAGAAGGTAAAGAAATATAAGGAAAGGACATGTAAAGGTTGTATTCATCTGAGACATGAAAAAGTGAGATTAATGTGTAGGAAATACAGTGAGAAAACTTAACTAATTTGCAGCTTAAATAATTTCTTAGTATTTCAAATAAATCCAAATAAAACCAATACAAATCAATGGTTTCTAAACCAGTACTCTCACACACTGTGTTTATTGTAGAACATATTCTATTTGAATAATGTATGTGATAATAACTTGCATGGGTTATTGCTAGAGCTAATAGAACTAATCTACTACACGTTTTATCTATATTGAGAGAATTTTCTGCAAAAAGGACATTCTGTTAACAGGCTTTAGTTAACAGGCTCAAATATGACATTAGCATGGGGTAAATGACAAACACTGCAGAAATGCTAATGTCTTATTTTGGACAAATTTTGACATGAAGTTTTTTTAAAGCCTAAATAAGACATTCCTATGGTCTTTCTCCATACAAATACGTTCATTGGAGATTTTTGCTGCCCAGATCATCCCTTCATCCAAATTCACAGAGGTATATTATCAGATCAAACAATGAGTAAATGCTCATCTTCCAAACTTTATAAATCTAAGAAATATCTAAAAAGGCACTAAACCACTAAATTAATTAAAATAATAATCCCCAGAGTATGGCAGCATTATTACAGGAAACATTACTTAGAGATTAAAGTAACAGAAGTAATACTAAATTATAATAAAGACTGAAGCTTTTAATCTTTTTTTTTCCCTCGAGATGTATTTTTTGGCTATATGGAAGTGTCAGCCAATATAAAACAGTTGTTTAGATATGGAAGCTGGGAGTAGAAATCTTTCAGATTTCAAAAACAATCAAAATCAGTTGTTTTTTTTTAAAAAAATAAGACATCACAACACATTACTCCAAAGATCTCCTTATCACATCTTGTCTCCAATGATAACTGAAAACAAATATTAATGAAAATGTATTAAGCACTGGTATTTCTTTATAGCACTTTTCACCCTCCATTTATCTGTGGCTAAAGCAGTCTTCAGCAGACCTGGTATCTATGTTCCTACAGTCATACCCTTCCACGATACAAATATAAAGAAATATAGACAAATTCTTAAATTGTGAGGCCCAGAACTACACACCATGTTCTAGGTGATGCTGCACCAACACTGAATACAGTGGGATGATCAACTCTTTTGACCAGCTGGCAATGTTGTGTTTGATGCACCACAGGATGGGATTTGCCCTCCTGGCCAGGACAAACCAGATCTCTTTCTTCAGGGCTATTCTCCCACCCTCCCTCTCCCAATCTAAACCTGTCCTCAGAATCACTTCATCATGGACACAGAACTTGTAACTTGTTCTTTCTAAATTTTCAAATCTTAAATAAATCATTGATGACTGCCCAATGCTCCAATCTAACAGGATCCCTCTCCAAGGCATCTTGTTCCTCAAGAGTCAACAGTGTCCCCCAGTATATTATCATCTGCAAACCTGGTGATGGTGCATTCAACCCCTGCATCCAGATGACTGATAATATTGAATAGAGCTGGCCTTAATCTTGAACACTTAAGGACATCACTGGTGAATGCTCACCTGCCAAATGTAGCCTTACTTTGAGCCCTGTCCTCTGTCACTTCTCCACCCACTGCACCATTATTAGGTCACTTATTTACACCAAAGGCTGAATGACTATTGTGTGTCTGCTTTGTTTTAGAAAGCTGCAACTTAAATAGGCTGAAGTGAGATACTGGGTTGTATTTATTATTTGAATGTCACATTTGCATACCTACGCTACAGACTACTATGATTCAATAATCTAGCACATCAAGCAGGATGCAAAAAAAAAAGCAGTTTTATTTCTAAGCAAAGTTACTAACTCACAAAATTTTTGTTCTTCACACAGCAGAAACAATTTTCATTTGGTTGTTTGTAGCCATTAAAAGTAAGTAATGAAGAACAATAAATTGTGCCAGTTGTGATATTTCAACTATGGTAGTTAATGGGCACAATGAATTTCTTGAAAGTTGCTCTCTAGTCTAAACAAGTTGAAAAATGGATTACTAAACTCTATGCTTTATACCTAATTGATGCAAGACTGGAATAGAAGATGCACTGAGTAAAGAAGCTAATTATTCCTACTTTGTAAGTAATTGTAAGCAGAAGTTAATTTGCTGATAAAGGTAATTTGGACTGGCATAATCTAAATCTAAATTTTCCATTTCAATGAAAATAAGTATGTATGTGCAATGAACAAGAAGATATATAATTACTGTCAGCTTTAAAACTTCAAGTATTTTATAAAAACTACTTCTACTGCAGTTTCTGAAAGCAAAATTATTTTATCATTTAAAAAAATAATTCTTTAATCAAAATTCAAAACAAATAGAAATTACATTTAGTAAGTTTCCCAACACTTTCAATAAATCTACACATAAAGTTTGCATGTAGGAAGTCTTCTGATTAAAGAATAAAATACATTACAGAGATACATTCCAAAGTAGCATACTGTCAAAAACAGGTAACCTGTAGACAAAAAACATTTATAACTATTCATATTTTTACTAAATACACTTATTGGTATGTTACTTTGAATGATCATATTTAGCTACCTTTAACAGATTCTTCTCACACCAGATGGGCCTATACACATAAAACATTTATTCTTCATGTTCAATGTCAGCATCTCATGCTATTTCACTGAATTCAAAATTAAAATCTGCATGATTACAGAATCATGAACCAAACAGAAGGACAGAAACAACTTGAGGATGGTGTTAGAATGAGTTTCTAGGCAAGCTTACACATAAGCAAAGAAAACACACAAAATAATGTAAGATTATGCCTGAACTGCCAAACTACTGTAGCACAGCATAGTGTCACCACAGCCATTTGTACAGTTCAACATTTCAGAACATTAGCCCTTAGGTGCTCACCTTTACTAAAAGATTCCTATCAATCAATCCTAGCAATAGCTTCTGATGTTTGACCTAGCTGTGAAATTTGGAATATTACTTAAAGTTTATTTTTCAGTCATATTTCATACCCTGAACACTTTGTTTTTAACTCTATTTTATCAATATTTTATACATATTTCATTGTAAATATAAAAAGCACTAAGTGTTAAAAAGTATCTGAAAAGCAACAATCTCCTATAGAGGCTTTTTAGTTCAACAAAAGAAAAGTGAGTATTTCTCATGAAAAGCCACACCATTTTTCTTAAAAACTGCAAGAGTAACTGCTCTGATAGCAAAGCAAAAGGAAAGTAGAATAATGAGCCAATCTTTGCCACAGGAGCTTATTGATATTGCCCTTTGCATGCACAATGATTTTTTCTGTATTGATCCTTAACGTACAAAAACATGCTATAGAAACATGTTAGCACTCCTGTTTTCCATGGAATCATATAATCATTTAGGCTAGAAAAGACCTGTAAGATCTTGATACTGAACCATTAACCTAGCACTGCAAAGCTTGCCAATAAACCATGTTCCTAAGGGCCACACCTACACATCTTTTAAATACCTCCAGGCATGGTGACTCCACCACATCCATGGGAAACCTGTTCCGGTCCTTGATAATCCTTCTGGTGAAGAAATGTTTCCTGATATCCAATCTAAACCTCTCCTGCCACAGCTTCCTCTTGTCATTTTCTCCTGTCTTGTCACTTGTTATTTAAGGGAACTGACCAACCCCTACCTGGCCTCCTTTCAGGCAGTTGTAGATAACAATAAGGTCTCCCCTGTCCCGTCCCCCTTTTCCAGGCTAAACATCCCCAGCTCCCTCAGCCACTCCTCATCAGACTTGTGCTCCAGAGCCTTCCCCAGCTCTGCTGCCCTTCTCTGGACACATTTCAGCACCTCAGTGTCTTTCTTGTTATGAGGGGCCCAAAACTGAACACGGGATTTCAGGTGTGGCCTCACCAGTGTTGAGAACAGGAACTATCACTGCCCTGGTCCTGTTGGCCATGCTGTTTCTGGTATGAGCCAGGATTACACTGGCCTTCTTTGCCACCTGGGCACATGATGACTGATGTTCATCCAGCTGTTGACCCAGGCCCTTTCCTGCAAGGCAGCTTTCCAGCCAATCTGCTCCAGCCTGTAGTGCTGCAGGGGGCTGCTGTGACTGAAGAGCAGGACCTGGCATTTGGCCTTGTTGAGCCTCACACAACTGGCCTTGACCCATTGATCCAGCCTGCCCAGATCCCCCTCCAGAGTCTTCCTACTCTCCAGCAAACCAACACTACCACCTGACTTGGTGCAAACTGACTGAGGGTGCATTCCATCCCGAAATGTTACAGTTCCCACATATGGAACCTTGCTGTCCAAAAGAAAGGACCTCGTCACCAGTCAATGAGTGCTTCCATTTTTAGTACTCTATTTGTTGAAAGCTAATTTTTAATCTAATTTTCTCTCCTGAATAATTTCTACACTGTTCAAAACCAGGATGTTTATGGGATAAAAAAGGTAAGAGTTTGGAGTAAAATCTCAATACCAGATGTTGCCAGATGCAGAAAAGGGCTTATGTAAAATTCTGAACAGAAGTAATTCTGTCAAGACTATAGCTTAGCAATGAGTTATTTGTAGTTATGTATATTAACTTTTATTAATATACATTAATTACAGAAGAAGTTCCTGATGACTGAAGAAGACATTCTAAAGATCATAAATGTGCACCTCAAGACAAGATCTCATCATGATTCATAGCTCTACTTCAAGTAATAGTAGAGATCAAAAGTCAAATATGTACATGCTGATTATATCTTGTTTCAGACTTAGTTTAATTTTATAACTGGTTAAAATTGTCGACTATAAAAAATTACAACACAAGCATTAAAAAAATACACTGAAAAGTCCTAAAAATGAAAATATGACTTGCAGAAACACTGAAGTATTACCAATTACATTCTCCTCATGATCTACAGTTTAAAGATAATGGTCTATTTAAATTTAGCTCACTAAATATATAGCTTGTAGCTAGGACTGAGAAGTATCTTTGTCTTAACAAAAGATATGGTCCATATGCTAATACTGAAAAGCCCAAGACACCCAAGCAAAAGAAGAAAATAGTAGAGGAGGGAAGGAGAGGAGAAGGCCTGGTTGCCTCATGGAATCAAATGAAAGTAACAATTCTGTGGTATGTAACACCAAATGGAGAAAAATATTAAGAAAAACATTTAGTAGTAATCAAGAAAGATCTACCCTTCCAGCTAAAAGTTAAGAAAAACACCACGTTTCCAGGTGGACCTCAAACTTTATATTCCAAGTACAACAAACAACAGGGAAAACATTTGTTTGGTGAGACACTTCTAGGTACCATCACTGGACTTCTCTAGCCTGTTCTTAAATCATAACTGTGTGCATTCATAAAAGGGCTTATGCCTGACACTTTTTAGATTCCCCACATGTAACATCTTTTTTCTTCCCTTTTTTCATTTTTTTAACTTGCCATGAAAATAGTAAGGTTTGGCTATGTAAAAGTTAAAGTGTTTACAAGCAGTCAGGAACTTACTAATTATTTTACAGTCAGTCTCAACTCTTCCTAAGGTCTCTGAGCTCTGCAATAACATATAAATATAATCTCCACAGTAAAACATAAAATTATTATTTAAAAGATATATTAATTAATTATAATGCCCAGTGAAAAGCACTTACAAGTGGATTAAAGTATAATACAGTAATTACAACCATAAAATCAGATATAAAATAACTACTAGTGAACTAAATAAAATAGCTTTATTAAAATAAGAAAGAGCTTTGAAGTGTAAATTAATTAAAACAATTATGAAATGCTTACAAGATTTTCCATCACTTCAGCACCAAGCTGACATAGAAAGATGGACCAAGAAACAAGGTCTTTATTAATCAGTAGCAGCAGTAAGGTCTAAATAAATTCTATGTCCATTTCCAATTCAAAATGCTTTCACGTGGCTGAGAATACCAATTTTGCAACTCTTGCAATTAGAGCTCTTTTTTCCTTAAGTTGATACTTCAACATAATCTTAATTCAAAGTTATTGGTGTCTGTAAAATGTTTTACAATATAATTAAACATGAACATAATTTTGCACATGCAATTATGCATTCTTTAACCATCAGCCAAAAAATCATTAGTATGATTGAATATGTAACAAAGATAGATCAAATGTCATCTATTACTACAGTTTTATTATCAATTCATTGTATGAACATCCAAGATGCAAATTAAAAACCAAATTAATTAATCTGTATCTATTATGTATATTGAACAGATAACTTATTCTGTGAGTTCTGATTAAACAACAGTAAATGGATTAATAAGAAAATGTATTAGTATTGGTTGATGTTTTTCCTTTTTGGGAGTCAGATTTTCTTAAAGAAAAAAGCAAAACAATTTTCTCTGCAGTTTAAAAAGTTCAATCAGCAGAGAAACTGAATGTCCTTCAGAAACTATGAAAGCACTAAAACTACTCATCAGGTATCTCTCAGTACTTTTTGGCTTAACTCATCACATGAAATTAAGTTTTGAGTAGAACTGTGAAATGTTTGTGTTTGGAGCGTTGGACAGTTCTATGGGAATAGGCACCTTTATCTCCTGGGACAAGAACCTGCTGAATGCAAAATATTCAGAGAAGAAGCTGTAAGAATCCCAAGTGAAGTCTGGACATTTAAAACTTTAGCAGCCCATTAAAAACACACAGCTCTTAAATATTAACTCAGACCTTAGAAAGGATAATCCTACCAGTACTAATCCTATTCTAATGAGGAATGTTTTATAAACTTCTCCAATTAAATAAGAAAATTTATTATACATAAATATTAAGAGCTTTATCAACCTTTTAGACATATATACAGCAAATATTTCAAAGCATGAGAAGCAGACAGAATTAAATAGTAGTACAATTAAATAAGCCTTTCCACTGTGGTTAAAAAAAACCACATATAAAAATAAAAAAGTTTTAACTGACTACATTTCATTAAGAACTTGATCTGTACATATTTACACACAACACATAATTATTTGCAAGAGAGTTATACTTAAAAATTTTATGTGAATAGCAAATCTGTGCAAAATATGAATTTAAGGCCACAACATGAAAGTGCCTTATTACAATTCCTTAGTTCTGGCTTCAGATAACAGGCCAACCAAGACATTTGTAATCCAAGAGAGAAGAATAAAACCCAGGAGTGAAACAAGTATAGAAAGTATGATTAGTGAAGCCAGAACATTAAGACAAGAGACATTATCTAATTTGTCTGTCATTAGGCTTGAATGAAAACACATAGAAAACGTGGCAGCAATAAGAAAAATAGAACTCATAAAATTATTAATAGAACATGGTTTTAAAAAAGGTGAAATAGCAATTTAACTGCACTTAGGAATAACTAACAGTATTTCCTCAAACAACACTATTCAGTATTTATTAAAACTCTTTTAATTGCTTTTAAGCAATCCAAATATAACAACTTAAATTTTGCACTGAAAATATCTTCCTTTTAATTTTTTTTTAACTTTTTTTTTTACAACAATAAAATGGAAATAAACTAGAAATTGTCCCAATGAAAATATCACATGTAGGAATAGCTGTGCTAACTCTCCAAAACAGACAATCAGAAGATGCATTCACAGTGGAAACAGCAGAAATTCTGAAATTTTACTGAACCTTTGAAAATAGTAGCTGAATTCCTAATAAACTTCCTTATGAGAAAGTTAAAATGCAGCACTCTTTTCATGTTCTTAGATATTCTTCCATCACTTCCATTTGCAAGAAAAGGGGGAAAGTATATACAGCAACAGTATGAGTGTTTTTATTATTTTTAATAATTTTCTGCATTTTTCCATCTCTTGCTTCTAAAATTCATGGGAGAATTCTACAAAATGATTAGTGATTTTTGGTGAAAGAATGTGAAACAGTAATAACAGAGAATTTCTTTATCTACAAGAAAAAAGGCTCAGACTGTGCAGAACACAAATGCAAAACCTGCATTGAGCTGTTGCAGAAAAGATGCAGAAAAAATCTTTTCAAACTTATCCCCATACAAGATGCAGAGTATTTATACTGAGTTGTCAATACTGGCTCTATAATTTTCTGAAATATTAAGAAGAAGCCAACAAATATAAAAATACATTTAACATTATAACAGGCTAAGCTTTTTTCCCTAGAACTGCCTTACTGCTAAGTTGGATAGAATGCTACATGATTTTAACGTCTTTTATCAATGTTTATGGATTCCCCAGACTACTTTTATCTACAAATGCTCAGCCTTCTCTAAATGGCTACCTCAAACTCTCATGTAATTACCAGTTGTCTTCCACTAAACTGAAGAAGTTGAGACTCTTCCAAGCATGACACCAGTCAAGTGCTAAGCACCTGTAAATTCTGGAAACACAAATCCTGAATTAATTTGGGCGTTTCTATACCATGCTCTTTTTTATATGTCCCCCAACCTCTCTGTGACCACAGTCTGCCCTGCTGCAGCCCAGAGACAGGGGGAAGATACTAATAGCAAGTACTAGACGAAAGAAAACGAGGCTCTCTTCTTCCTGGGATGGCATTCCAGCTTTATTCCAGGGATCGGGTAGAGAAGAGAGGAAGAAACTGGTAACGCACTGCTTTTTGAAGTTAGGAAAACGGGGAAGGGTTACAGTTTTACAGCCAATAAGAAAACACTGGGGAGGAGGAGTTAAGGAGGAGCTAAGGAGAAGGAACTAACATTCGGTAGTTCAGGGGTGCATTCCAGGATTATACCATTTTTCTAAATGCCTTACAACAATACCATATCTCTTTGATTTCAAGCCTAAATGAAGTAAAAGATAGTGTGCCACGTGAGTATGACCTTTTACAAACCATGGGAAATGGTTCACGATTTAGAGCAGAGAAGATCTACTGGCATTACAGGAAACAGAAAAGATACTTAGTTACAAGAGATTCCTTATATTACTGAGCTATCTATTGATCTTCCCTCTCAATTTTTTTGTATAATTCCGAGAAAAATCTGAATGATGACGACAAGTAGACTAATGAGATTGAATAGTGTTTTATCTTCAAACTCCATCTCATCTGTAACAACATTCCATTAACAAACTAAAAAAAATTCCATTAAACATAATTCATCAAAATAATTTTCCGGAGTTTAAGCAGAATGAGATTATGATTAAATTAAGAGTATTTGGCTGTTTGAAGTCTTCTGCAATATTCTGGAGTGTACACACAAGGACAGTTACTTTGAGGGGAGCTGTGATCCATAAGGCTGGGTTAATGAAGGTTGCTTGAATCACTGACATAATGCATTAGCACTCTCCAAAGCACAAGCATCACCTTTCATACACAGGTAATCCATTATTATTAGCAAATAAGCAGTACAGGCTTCATCTACTCACACAGCTACTTACTACATCAAGATTTGCTTCACCGTGCAGTTACCCAGCACCAAGAAAATAATGTGACACGGTACCAGCAGGAATATTATTTTCTTGCACAGTAACCTTAATGAGCACTTAGGATGAGTACAGCAAATACAGATCATGCGAGGCTTTTCTAAAAAGCAAAGCCACTGAATTTGTATCAGCCATACATTTCCCTTCAACTGCAGTATAGAATAAAAAGACAAAAGCAAAAAGGAAATGAAGAGTAAACCACAATATTCAATCAAATTGTCATGATTCCACCAAAAAGCCAACAAGTTTGGTTTCCTTTAGGTGAGGCACCTAAAAGGTTATGACTGCAGTACATAACTACCATTGTCCAATTAACAACAAAAACTTTAATTTAACCTTACACATACTCTGGTGTGCTTTTCTTGCAAAAGAAAGTAACTGAATGGACAATCTTCTAGACAAAAAGAAACAGCCCAAAGAAAAATTAAAAATGTGTATCTTTACAAAATGTTTAACTGTACCCCTGTATTATAAAGGTTGTGATCAGCAATACAAAGTCCAATTGACAACTAAATACTAATGGTATTCCATTATAGTCAACACTGGGGCCAATATCTTTGTTAAAAATTAATGATAGCAAAGAAGAGACACTGTGTTTGCCAATGATACCCGACCAGGTAGTGCTTGACACACTGAAAGTGGGGGCTACTACTTAAGGAACCTTTGCAGGCTGAACGAATGGCTAAGAGAAACCTCCTGAGGTTCAAGAGAGGCAAGGGTCATCACTTTGGGATGGAACAGTCTCCTTGAACAAGCACTGACTGGGCACAGCTTGATGGAAAGCTGCTCTGACAAGAAGAATTTGAGGATCCTGGTGGACAACAGGCTGTACCCAAGTCAAGAATGTCCTTGAAGTAAGAAAGGCCAAACATATGTTAGGCCTTCTAAGGACAAAAGAAGCCAACAGGTGAGGGGAAGTGATTCTTCCTCTGTATTTGCCACTTGGGAAGCCACGTCTGCAGCATTACATCCAGCTCTGTGACACTGACACACATGAGCAAGCCCGGCAGGGGGCAGTGGAAGCTGGAGCACTTCACACATGAAAGGAGGCTGATAGAACTGGGTTTGCTCAGCTTTAAATAGAAGTCTATGAATAGCTGCAACTACCTATTGGGAGCATGCAGAGAACATGGAACCAAATTCTTCTCAGAGATAAAATAAAAGGTGGTGGATATAAGCTCTATTTAAAAACAAATAATTATTTATATAAAAAATAAAATGACAGTAAAAGTAATCAAACTTCCTATAGTCTTACCCAAAGAAGCTGCAGAATCTCCATCCTCAGAATCATTCAAAACTCAACAGGGCAAGACTCCACACAGCCTGCTCTAAATTGGCCCTATCCAATTAGATAAAGAGCAGTCGAGGCAAGGGCAAAGGCTTGGAACACTGACTTCCAGAGGCCCCATGTAACCTAAGCAGTTCTAAATTTCTATCAATATTTAGTAGTAAACACTCATGATGCCTAGTGAAAACTACAAAAAAAAAATTATAAAGACCTCACAACTTTCTTTTAAATTAGATAAAAAACAGGAACCCACACTTCACTTTCAGTTACAGAGGGTGATCAAAGGACCATATAAGATGACACAACTATTTGCTACAACTGACTTATTTTTTTTTAACTGTGAAGCATCAAAAATAATGCTTCCTAAACCTAATAACTGAGAGAAATTATTCAGCTATATCCCTAAAGCACTGAAGGTACAAATTAGACTTCAGCATTTCTTTTTTTCCTTAAACTAAACAATAATATATTGTATTCTACTTAATATTTTTATTCAATTGAACAAACAAGTTGACTATCAGAATGCTATTTCTAATTTTAAAAACTCGGTTAAACAATTTGTTTATATAAATGTTCATTGACCAGGTTAAAGAAGTCTATTTATAGGAATTTTAATTGTACACTTCATTTAATATATGATTATTTGCTTCTGAAATGCAAACATCAATACTGATGCAAGACTAAAATTACATATAAAAAGTCACATTATGAGAAGTTAGATTATTTTTTAAGTAACAAAATACACTGATTAAACTGTATTTTAATATAAATATTTAGCTACCCATTATACAGAAATATGTCCTCATACTTCTCATATTCACTGGCATTTAAAAAAAAATACATCTACAACAATAATTTTTACATATATTTAAGTTTATAGTATAATTTTACACAAATATTTTTCACCTGCCCTTGGTTTTTCATCATTACAAATACCCTAATATCCTAGAAAAGCACTAGGACCATTATCAAATATTAAGGATGTACATACAAGCAGGCAAAATCTCCTATGACAAACACAGGCACAAAAATACTTCACAGTATATATAACAAAAAGAGGGAATTAATGTTTCCAAGAGGATTATCAAATATAAAGCTACACAAGAACTATTTTTTCTAAGTCATCACTGACAGGCTACTGTTGCAAATATATGCCTGGTTCTGCTTGGCAACATTTTGTTAATACTCTGTTCATTAATTTAACAAACTATCAAGAGAGTATGTTTAGAATGGGCAAGCATTATCTCTTGCATTTCATTTAATTAAACTCTGTTCTAGCTATATGACAGTCAGCATTTCATGAAAGGGATTCTTTAAAGGATGAAGGTAAAATATTTCAAAGTGCACTGCTAAAACATGAAAGCACAATCTAAAATTACCCCTGCACATACTGTAATTTATCTATAAAATTAAAGATGTTATTTCCAGAGTTCATAATTAATTGGATTCCACAGAGAAATTATGCAGGCATTCCAGACAGCAAAATGATGCACAAAGGCACAAAACATAGTGCCGAAGGACAACCATAAACAACCACCGTGACTTGCCTGCATTACAACAACCATTGAGGCTTAATGTGAAATGAATACTGGCTGCCTTTTGTATGTGGTCATTACTCTCCTGCAAAGAAATTGCCATTGAATTTTGATTATATTGCCTTAATAAAAAGTAATGAAAGAGGCTCATGCTCTAGTGGCTTTCTTTTAAATGATACACGACAGTGATCCGCAAAGGCCAGTGTGCCACAAACTAATGATGACACCTCACCTGAGGAAGGCAATGTTACTGCACCATTGCAGGTGACTGCAGTGGTCTTGGCTTTCCTTACAAACATTTTAACTAAACACTTTCAATGTAACATCAGTTAGAAATTAGTTTGCCTTTGAGGCTTACCATCAATCCGACTAACAAGTTCTTCCAACATCTTCACTTTCTTCTGGATTCCTGGCTGTGCAAATGTGTAGTTATCCTAAAGAGGAGACCACATGTAAGTATTAGTTGCAGAAAAGCAAAAAAGGTTTCTTTTCTTTAAATTTATTTTCTAAATCCATGTATTTTTCTCTGTTTTCTTATGATGTCTCTACATTGTGACTACATTTCCTAGGTCTGCTTCTACAGTAAAATAGTAAATCATCACACTGTATAGTCCTGAGTCCCCACCTCTAACAATATATTCTGTATGGCTATTCCTGCATCAACTGCTTTCTACTTGCAAGTAGTGAAGTTACTTTATTGCAGAAATGCAAGTAGCTTTATAAGGCCCTCATCTTACATGACAAAATGTGCCATGCTAGAAATTTTTAAGGTGATTTTTCTTCTCAAAATTTACAATTCTACAAATAATGTAGGAAATATGAAAAAATAGCCTATAATCAGAGAGAAAGAATTTGATCTTCTGAAGTACAGAGTAATAACTTCAAGCAGCATAAAAAATCAAAAGTCTGTTTTAAGGCACCCATAACTGTTCTGAACCCAAAATTACAGTTAATACCATGAATCAAAATCTAACACACAAGCTATGTAGCTAAAAGGGCATTATATTTGCATATATTTCTTTGAATTAATTAAGTCTAAATGGATTTTTAATTTGTGGATTGCTGCTCTATAATATAGACTTGAGTTTGAAATAATGACAGCAAGAAAGATACCTTCACTTGAAACCCAGTGATCCATCTTTTTAAATTATATTATTTAAATATACAGAAATGTTTCTGAATATTTAATTGACAATCCCTCCATTTAGCTCATTTTTTTACAATTGTCTTCCTGTGGTTCTCAAGAGATTCAAGAAAAGAAAATTATGCATACATATTTTAAAGGAAAGTTGCTATGTAGAATTTTTTTTTTATGCAACCACCACATACATAGAAAATCAGGGTAAAGGATGTTTTGCCCCAGCTGCTATTTTTTGAGTAATTCCTTTATCAATTTGAGCTAATTAATCCCAAAATTACTCTAAAATTTTTTTCATCTACATTGAAATATTAATTTTTCTTGACTTTATTTTAAATTTTAACTTGTTCTTAGAGTAAAAGACATGATTGTCAGTTCATTTTTATTTATCCTGATACGTTTTTTTCTATTTAAAACCAAAAAAAGTCTTATTGACTCTCTTACATGGGGTTTTAGGTTTTATTTGACTTATGAAACTGAACTGCAATTTAATCTTCAAATTCTGTAAAACTGCTATAAAGTGTGAGGCCTAAAAGTTCACAAGGCAAAATGATACACTAATAATTCTGTAAATTAAAGTACTTCAGCCAACATGTAATTTACAGTACCAAAAAGTCTACTGTACTCTGATCACCTAAACCACTACAACTTGTAACTGACTACAGCAGTAGCATTTTAAAAATTATAGCTAAAATTTGTACTGGTAGCCCTTTCACAGTAATTAATATTAGAAAGTAATGTATAAGCCAAAAGAGTATGGATGAGGAAGCAAGAATAATTCCTAAATTTTTTTTAATTTTTCACAGGAATCAACAAGCAAAATAGGCAACAATTTCAGCTTGTTGACATTATTTCACCAAAAGAACATAAGCAATAAGCATCCTTTTTAATAAAATAAAGCACCAAAACAGAAACAATGGAAATATTCACATGGAACTGAGATCTATTATAATCTCATTTCAGGGAGAAAGAAACTATCCCATGCACTGGAACACTGCCTTTTATACAAGTCTGACACACCTGTATTAGTCATGGATAATATCCAGGGTACAGCATCTTTAGGAAATCAAAATCACTTTCTTTATAGAATGTACTCTAACAACAAAAATTCACTTTTTTTCATCTCAAAATGTTTATATACTGTTCTATTTATTTAAACCAAGTTAACTGGTGCTTCAAGAAATAGTACTGCACTCAAAGTACAGCAACATAGCATTTAATTATTTCCTAACCTATCCTCTGTAAAAGAACATTCCTGTATTTAATACCGCAAGTCAGCACACCGTTAAAACAATAGTGCTTCGATCATTAGTCTCTCCCCAGGTAGTGTAACTCTTGACTGTGATCTATGAACCTGAAACTACTTTCTTTCTCAAAGCCTAATTTACTCCATACACACCTGGAAATGCAACCCAAAACTGCCATTTTGATTTGAAAACAGGTAAATTTACTTTCCACTGTATTTGATCTTTTGTCTATTTATTTTTCTGTTCATTATTTCAGCTGCAAATGAACACAGCTGGGGGGGGGGTCACACTTCTACTTGTGCTGACTCACCTACACTGGAAATATCTTCCTTGGATTTCCCAGTACTCTCTTCTAATTAAACTGTGTTGTACATATCCCCTCCTATGACACTTGTAGTTGACTTCCTGGAGTTCGTGAAACTGTGAGAAACACTTTGTAAATGTGAAAGGTATTCTGTTACCCACTATTCTTCCTCCTTTTGTACTTACAGATGAAAGAAAAGTAGTACAACAGAAAAGAAAAAAACATGCCAAACTCACAAAATTAATGAACTATTGCTCAGGGCTTTTCAGCCAAGACAATTCTTTTCTCAATTACTTATGACTGTTTCAGAGTTTGTCTTTTGCTCATTATTGATGGTCAAAGTTTCAAAGTTTATTTCAAATGAGGAAAGAAATTTCAGGATGAAAACAAGGAGTTCACATAAAATATCTCTTATTTCTAAACACTGTTCTTGACACTTTCTAGTAAGCATTTATGACAAAGCAAAATGACAATTAATAACATATGACAAAGTATGTATGGGTACACACCAGAATCCATGATAAACATAAAAATTCATGCACTGATGTGCAATGAATATCTAAATTCCTTGAGGTTCTGCTCACACAGCTTCCAACACACTTTCAGTGAACTATGCTAACCTACTTCACAGCTGAATGGTTATAATATCTAGTTCAGAGCAACACATAATTAGTTTCACCTCACAATAAAGAAGGTTAGGGCTTTATAATGTCACAAGAGATCAAAACTTGCTTCAGCTTCAAACCTTTGTGTTAGTAGTCTGTACTCATTCTGTAGAAGCTAGTATAACCACCCTACTTCCCTACAACTACAACCAGGTTTGGCAGGATTTCTCAAAATCTAGTTGTTGTAATTTAAAATAAAATACTAACATTATAGACTTCACTAAACATTTGAAATATATTTAATTAAGTAATTCCTTACTTTTTTTTTTTTAAGAGTAGAGAAATTCAAAATGGAAGAAACTAGGAAAAATGATCATAACAAATTTGCCTGGGACTGTCCTCCAGGGGAGAGCAGGGGGAAGAGAGAGGGAGAGGGAAGGAAAGAGACTTCATAGGCACTAGCTGAAGAAAATCCCCCATCTTTTTCTCTCAATAGGTGATGATGGGATAATTTTAAAAGAAAAGACAGCAAGCTGAAGAGGAATGGAGAACAGTCTTTCATGTCATCATGAAGGAGGAAACAGAGGTAAACAAATTAAAAGAAAAAATACTGTCAGTAATTTGACATAATGACTGCAGCCAAGCAGAGGTGTAGGCACAATGCCTCTGAGATGAGAAATCTTTTCAGGTCATACACACTCTTCACCAACAATGCACTGAAGAAAATGTCTGAAACATTTATGGAAGGAAATGGAAAGTTTTAACACAAAGTGTTCATGTGTTGTTTGCTCTTTTTAACAAGGTTTTATCAATGAGATCAGAGCTTTTAAATATAGAGGATACACTAAGAAATCTGTATAAATCATACCGACATACAGACTTGGATGTCTATTTTCTCTACCAATGCATATTTAAGAATTTCTACGCATTAATTTAGTATGTTCAAGTATATTATCACATGAACAAATTACAACTGAAAAAACAAGGTTTTCTTATCCTCATTATGTCACAAAGAGATTTCCTGAATTCTTCTTTTTCACTCATTTAAGTGCTTCATTCACATATTTCTGAATTCTCTAAGCAAACTCCTATTAAAAAAATCTTGGTTCACCTTGCTCAGGAAGTTATGCAAAAAGGTAGGGGCAGGAGGGAGGGAAGCATGACACTAGATAATGATAGCCACCATGTGTATTAACACTATCAATGGGAACAGAGTTTACCCAAAATGTGTCTTGAAGATAGAGATTATAATGTAAATTCACTCCTGAAAACAGTTCAGGATAGAGTGTGCATGCACAAGAACAAACACACAAGTGTGCTGGACTATGCTGTTAGCACAGTGCATAGTATGTTCCATAATTACTCCAAAACACTTCCTTTAGAAGAAAAGGTCTGTCAACCATCCTGACTTTTTAAAATGTAAAATAACCTAAGTAGGAAAAACATTTGCAAAGCATTGCAGCCCAAAATTTTTACATGCAAAACAGTATCTTACTTATTCCTATACAACAGGACAACAAAAACAACAATTTATTAAAATGTAGGTACTGAGTCTCATGTTAGAGTAGCATCTGTAGAGTGAAAACCAGAGATCAAACCTTCTACTGGTCTGTGTAATCAGTTTTACACAAGTGGATGTGTTGTAAATTACAGAAACTGTTAAAGTAGCAATGACAAAAGTGCTCAGCGTATATTTTTGGATTATAGCATAGGCCCAATAACAGTTCAAATCTGGATTAGAAATCATAAATACATGTAGAATCCCAAAAGCTGATGCTGCAAATCTTAGGTAGAGGATAAAATATTTTTATGCTGAAATATACTGATGGCACAGTATTTCATCTACTGATTACAAATAGATTTGGTGTCTTCCTGAAAATTTTACTCTCAGTGACAGATGGAAAACTGCATTATTAGCCTCTAAAGGGAGGCAAACAAACTCATACCCAGGTGAACTGCAGACACGACCAAGAAACTTGTCTTGCATGAGTTCAAAAAAAAGGTACAAAGAAAGCCATAACTGACCTATTTTTTCCCTTAAAATAAACCTCAGAAAGGTTCTGTGAAGAATTTTCAGACGAGTTATTTCTGCACATACTTCTCAACATTTGAAATGCACATTCATGTTATTTATTGGATGTGGCAGACCTCTGAAAGGCTTTCCAAGCACCATTCCTTCCTTCCGTCCATCCACCCATCCATCATCCAGACAAGGCACATGTTAGCAAAAACTTTCCATAACTCAGGAGTGAGAAAGAACTCTGCAGGATTCCCTCTGAAGGTCATAAATCATGCTGTTTTATCAGCCACAGAAATAGTTAATATGTACCTCAGCACACTCCAGTCTCTGGATATGATTTATCTCACTTTTATTCTAAAAATTACCAGGCCCTATAAATAATTATATTAATATTTTAGTGCTATTTTTAATACATCTGCTTAGATCATTATGCAATGCATGTATTTCCCTTTTGGTTATTTTATTACCAGTATACTCTAGCTTAAAATGAAAAGTTATATTCTATTTTATACATGAACATTACATTTTCAGGTGGCACAGATCAATGTGAACTTTTTACTTGAATGTTAATGAGACAGTGTGGAGGAAAGAGTTATAAAGGATAATTTAGTAATAAAAAAAAAGTTAATAATCTGGATATATGGGAATGTCTACTTAATTACATGGCAAAAATACTCATGGGATAATTCTAGTTTTCCCATATGAACAGCCACAGATGAAATTACAAAAATGCTCATGCATCATCTACAGTTTAGAAGTGTTGTAAAGACAACCAGCTTTATCACACACATGGAAGATGTATTTTGCATACGGCCACACACAGCCTCAGAACCAGGTTTTTATAAATCAGCATAAATCAGCACATCTTGCAAGAATACAGGCTGCAGACAAGTTCTGTGGAAAAGAACCTGAAATCTCAGTAGACAGAAAGCTCAGATTGAGTCACTGGTAAGCTCTGGCAGCAAAGCCAGCCAGCAGACTCCTGGCCCAATAGATTAAGTGATTATCCCCACTCAGAATCACATCTTGATCATTGCAGAATCACAGAGGCTGGCAGGGACCTCTGGAGGCCATCGAAGCACTGCCCAAAGCCAAGTCACCTGGAGCAAGATGCTCAAGGCCATGTGGAGTCTGGTTTTGAACTTCCAGGATGAGGATTCTACAACCTCTCTGACCAAACACTTCCAGAGTCCAATATTTACTGTGCAGATTTTCCTTGAAATGTTTAAAAAGAATTTCTTGTATTTCAAGATCACATCTAAAATACCACATCCAGATTTGGGGACTCTAATACAAGAAAAAGGTAATAAATTTCAGAATAAACTGAAGCAAGCGTAAAAGGTCACCAAGATGCTCAGAGATATGGAGCATGTGCTCTTAGAGAGGAAACTGGGCTTGTTCAGCCTGAAGAAGATAAAGCTCCAGGAACACCTAATCACAGCCTGATAAAACCCATGTTACCAAGATGACAAACCTCCCTTTTTAATAGTGCTGCACAGTGGGAATATAAGAGACAAGCAGGATAAACAAAAAATGTTCCATCTACCTACTGGGGAAAAACTTCAACCTAAGGGCCAGGAAGCACTAGAATAAGTTAACCCCTAGAGGTTGTGAAGTCTCTGTCTTTGGAGGGTTCAAGACACAACGGGACAAAGCCTTCAGAAACTCAGTCTGATCTCAGAGCTGGCCATACATCGAGCAGAATTAGCCTATGTTCTTATGATTTCAGAAGCTGTCGTTTGTTCTCCTGAGATAAATAAGAAGCAATTGCAATGAGGCATAGTCTTTCTGGGACAAAAAATTGAAAAAAAAATTTAGAGCACAGACTCATGAAGCACTGAAAAGGAAAACCATTACATACATCATCATCATCCAAAATTGACTGCTATAAGACAGCTACAGATTTCAATATTAAATGATATTTTAGAGGGATAAATTTATATTCAAAAAGTCCTAGTATTTGTTAGATCAATTTTGAAAACTTTAATCAAACTGTGATGCAACATATGTGCAGTCACTTTGAAGCCTAAACTTAGATACAACCAACAGAGAAAGAAGATGCAAAGTAATCTAAGAACAAAAAATAGATTCAATTATCATGCAAGATCAAACATTCAAACTGGAAAAGTTCTGCAAACTTTCTAGCTGGAGCCAAAAACATACTTGCACAGGAACCTACAGATGACAAAAAAAAAGCCCAGAGCAATCTGCTAAGAGACAAATGATTTGAACATGTTTTTATTTCTTCTCTCAGCTGAGAACCGTATGCATGTCAGGAGGTGACTATCCTGCTGCCCAATGCCAGCTCCTGTTCATTACTGCACAGGTCTCCGTGGTTCAAAGATGCATTCTTGTATTAAAAATACACAATCACATTAGATACATAAGGGAGGGAGGGAAGATGAGTGAGGAGTGAAGAAATAATAGATACTATGTGTGGTAAAACTCAAGCAAGAAATGCAATATGTCTTAATAACACCTTTGACAATTCTAGAATCAAGAAAATGAGACTGTCTGGATGGATTGGAAAAATAAATGAGTTTTCTGTTAAGAATAATAAAGAGGTACAAATACAATCATACATTCTTCCATTATACCCTTCTGCACTGAAAAGACAAAACACACAAAAAAACGTATCTAGTTCATATTAGCCAAAAATTTCACAAGATGACCCTGTTATCAAATTGCACTCTTTAAACTTCTTCAATACTGGTAGGGCAATATGAAATGGAAGCTTATATCAATGAATAAATTAATGGAAATACTCTGCAGAGATTCTATGATTGTAGTTACCACATGCCACATATCCCTGTATACTTTATTCAGACATCTCAGACAAAACTGTCACATAGATCACACAGGAATCTTCTATGTCATATTTTCAGAGAAAAAATGACTGTGCATCCAGAATGCAAGTTAGTCAGAGCTATAGCATCACACAATGAACCCACTGGGAACCTAATTTAAAGTTCATCTTTAGAAGTCCAAACCTTCTACCATGGAGAGGGACAGTGTCAGCTCGATCAGGCTGTTTAAAGCCACATCAGTCTTAACTTTGAACGTTTCCAGGAAGAGGACATCTACAACTTCTTTGGACTCCCTCATCATAGAAAATGTACTCCTTATGTCCAACCTAAATCTACTCTCAGTTCGAAATATTGCCCCTTGTCCTATCATTACAGGCCCTGGTCAAAGGTCTCTCTCCAGCTTTCTCAAAAGCTCCCTTTAAGAACTGAAAGGTCACAGTAACATCTCTCCAGAGCCTTCTCCAGGCTGAACAAGCTCAATCTGCTCAGCCTTTCCTCATAGGAGAGATGCTCCAGCCCTCTGATCACCTTCATGTCCCTCCTCTGGACCTACTCCAACAGGTCCATGTCTGTCCTGTGCTGGGGATCCCTGAAATGGCTGCAGCACCCAGGTGGGGTCTCACAAGAACAGTGTAAAGGGGAAAAATCCCCTCCCTCCCCTTGCTGTCCACCTGCTTTGCACGCAGCCCAGGACACAGCTGACTTTCTGAGCTGCAAGTGCACATTGCCAGTCATGTTCACCAGTATCCCAAATCCTTCTCTACAGGGTTAGCTCTCCCAACCAACTCAACCTGCAGCTACACTATTGGGTTATCTGTTTAGTAAAGTGATATCATCACAGAAAGGAAACAAAACAGGAGAATGGGAGAAGAAAAACAAGAAACCCTTTTATTTCAGCAGCACTGCAGTTGCACTGAATTAACTGTAACATCATTAGTCACACCACTAGCATAATCTTTCAAGCCTTCTTTTGATAGATGAGTGCATCCTTGAATACATCCAACACTATTCCATTTGTATAACAGCTTAAATTTTCATCAATGCAGTTTAATTCCATTGCAATTGGTTTCCATATTTTGCTTCTCAGTCCCTGATGGTTTTATATGAAAACAGAAGTTTAAGGAGAAACTACCTAATCTGTGAACTTCCTTTCCTAGAAAAAAAAAAAAAAAGCAACAGGCCAGTGACAACGATGTTCCAGAAGCAGGTAAAACAGTTGGAGGGTTTGCATTTCTTTACCTGGCTTGCTTTCTTTCCAGTAGATTTCAAGCTCTCACTTTTTCCTCTATATAACTTTTCACATATTTTTGCTATGTGGTTAAGTACTTTAAAATTTAGGACTTCTGAGAGATTGAAATAAGCAAACCAGTATTTGTTACAGGAATTGACATAAGAAAATGATTATGCATTTCAAAAATACCACACAAAACACTGAGCTATTTGACCATTAATCAGGAGAAATGGACTTAAAACACCTTCAGGAAAGTTAAAGCCTTTTGTTGCTGACTAAATTCTATAACTGTTTTGTCAGAAATTAACTCTGTTACAAGTTTCAATTCACAATGCACTGTAGCCAATGAAACATTCATATTAAAACATGTCATAGGAAAGATTATTGTAAATACTTCTAATCTTCATACACTTTTATGCTCATGAACATTTACACAAAAATCTACCATTATTAGAGTCCAACTTGCTGCATGTAACAGAAAATTCTGCCTTCATTTATAGCTTTTCCACACAAAAAAAATTCAAACACTCAATGAAGCAGTGTAAGTAACAAGTTTTAAATAGGTATTTTAAAAATATGAAGATAATTTCAGGAACTATTATTGCAGTAATCACTTATAAATTGCTATATTAACAACTTAAAAATTAATAAATAGGCCAGTTTTTTACCACTTCAGTGAGATCACGAGCAACTATTCTTCATGCTTGGCATCAGATTTGCAAAATATGCATCTAGAACTGGAGGTTTCTGTTCTGCTCTAGAACATCACACACAATCAAACATGCAGACATTCTGATGAAGAGAAGTTTTTTTTCCTTTCTTTCCTTTCTATGCCAAACTCACTGTGGATTCCTCCAATGGGAAAATCAACTTTTCCCCTGTTTTTCATAGACTTATTCTTTTTCAGCCTTGAAGTAGTTCAAAGCCATGACACTAATCAGTTAACTCCACTACTTACAGACAGGAAAAATCAATTTACCTGAATGCCATCAAGCAACTTGCTCATGCACCAGTAACTATCAGCTTCTATGTTCTGCAGCACTTCTTCAGGCAGACTGGAAACATCAAAATTTTCCACTTCTTCTTCTTCTGTTTCACGAAAAGAAAGACAAGCCAATGAAGTGCATAGAATAAATAAAGCAAGAATGAGGAAAATAATTGAAAACAAAGACAGATACCACTTATCTTCTAGTCAGAAACCAATGCATATTTACTTTAACAGGGACTGAATGAATCATTTACTGCTCAACTGTGTCATCTAATGGCTTTAAATGTTAATGAATACTTAATTTCTTGCAGACTGTGAAAATCTCAAATCATGCCTGGTTAACCAGAATTAATATATAATAAATTACTTTATTCTAAACATTTCACACCTGAAAGAGGATCAGAAGCACTTTGAGAGCCCTCAAGCTATATATGAACAATCTCTGAAGAAGAGGACTATGTTAGCACCATGCACAGAATGTGCAAATATGTCACCAGTCTTCACAGAAGAAAAAGCCCTGAAAAAACTTCTCAGAAAACCACTGAATTTTATTTAGAAAGCAGACTACAGCTTTTCAAGAAGGATTTGTTTTTCAGGCAAGTATTTGGAATAGAAGAAAATCAGACAAAAGAAAACAGATGATTCCCACTCCCCCATCGCCCAAAAAATCTCTGATTCTCAACACTGGAAAAGCACAGAATCCAAATGACATCTAACCCATGGAAACCAAGTCTACCACACAAGTGCATTTAAAGAAATTCACACTTCAACATGAACTACAATTTTACATTGTCTTTTTAAAGGCATGGAATCTGAATTAATCCATTTTGAAAAGAAACAGAACATGCTGTCCTGACTCTTTACTTCAATACAGCTCCAGAAAAGAGTTGAACATGACCAGTGAAGGCTCCAAGTGAAAGGTGTAGTTTCCCTCTTTCAGCAGCTCACAGTGTCTTACTGTATCAAAATGAATATCCAGGAAGCATCTGTCCCAACCCTGGTTTATTCTCAAGGAGAGAGAGGTGCAGAAGAGGTTAATTCTACCTAAATTGTGCATGGTATACCTAAGAAGGAATTTCCTCCATTAAACACTTGCAAGGTAGCATAAAATAAAAAGTAAGAGAAAGCCAAGAATATGTATCTTGAAACTCTTCTATTACCTGTCTCTTGGCTTTGCAGTATGTAATAAGAGATGCCCAAGGACATTTTAGGTTGCCACATTTGATTATTCTACCTTAAAGCACTTATTTATCCATTGGCAATAACCATTACCATTATGTATATTTTGGAATAATTTTAACATATCTGTGACTTTACTACTAGTAGTTTTCCACTACTTGTAGGCACTGGTAGCAAGGTCTTACCAAAGCATTCCTGTGTGCATTGATGTCTATATGTGGGTGCACATCTTCTAAGGGATAAATGGTTTTGGATTGTGAAATATTAATAGCCGTAGGACAAGAAGATTAGGTTGTGCCAATAAGGCATTAGCTTAGATATTTACTTACTAGGGAAATCTGGAAAATAAAACAGGGGAGTGCAGCACAAAATAATAGCATGGGATGATCTCAGAGGTGGCAGGGTTGTAAACAATTAACCAATAGTCATTTACTGGTAATTAAATTAATTCCACCTTTGCACTGGAGTACAGTTTTACAAACCCAGTTTCTAAAAGAAGATTCAACATATTTCAAGTACCCTACATAATAAACTCTGATATAACATTACCTTTCAAAACAATAACAGAGCAGCGGACTACAAAACTAAATTTTTTTACTATCACATCCTTTTGTTAGAAGGAAGACAATCTTTATGTCAGCAGCATATATATCCTATAAAAAGGAGGGAGATGCCCCACAATGGACAGCAAATTTTCTCAATGCTCTATGGAAACAATGGCAGTAAGTGGGAGCTAATGCTCCTCCTCTCTGTCATCTGGTCCCATCACTTTCTCTGTTAGACTCCTCTCAAGACAGTTTCTAGAACAAACCTGGCTTCATTTCACTCATTAAGCTTAATCCCTCCACAGAAAAACACATTAAGAGAAGAACATAATATAAAAGTATTTTCATAGTAAAAATATTTAAATACAATGGAGATAACAAGAAAGGTTTGAAGGAAGGAAAACAGGTCAGCATCAGCCAAAGAACCAAAACATTTAGCAATAAAGAAACCTAACTCAAATTAGACAAGTAGCTAAGGTGAAGTATATTTAGCAAAATTAATCCAAATTGAAATATCAGCTCTGCAGCTCACAAAAAAATAAACAGCATAAATGTCCCTGAGAGGGCAGAAAAAAGTTGCAAAGAAATACCAACATGTCCATTACTAAATCCACAAACAGAAAAATTACTAAGAGTTGTAGGTAGGACTTACAGAAAGACAGAAAATTGCTAGGCTTAAGATGGACAAAGTAAAGTCAATTTAAGATGACAAGTTTCACATGAATCTGTTAAAAACATCAATATTAAGTATTTATCTGTCTACCTCCAACCTGATCTGCCTCATGATTTTAAACTCCACGAAGACAAGCCCACAATTTTCAGCAGAGAAGCTCTTTTTAACAGTTTCAAAAAATAGAATTAAGGGTAAGTATCCACATGAATTTAGAAAAGAAAAACTTTTCCAAATAAACAAGAAAATTAATGATGAATCCACTACAGCAGGAAACAAAACTTTGGTACATCTTATACATATTAACTCACAAAAATGTCTTACAGTTATACAGTTTATCATATTTTCATAAACCAGTGCCCCAGCGGAAAAAAAATCTAGTTAATATTTTTAACTTTCATTTTAATATTTCAAATGGAAAAAAAATACCCCACTCTCACTCTGCCTCACTATGTCTACAGAAAAAAGCGGTAAATGTACCAGCGTTCCTGGTATTTATATAAAACACAAGCATACACTGAACTGTCTTCCCTTTGAATGAAGTCTTCAGGCCCTCCTCCACTAAACATTTGTTGAAAGAATGAGATTACAACTACTTGGGCAATGTGCTCCTTTGCAAATTTTCTGCCTTGGAGCACCTCTTACTTTCATGACACTGGTATCACATTTCTGAATGAAAAGGTAGCTATAAACCATAGCACAACACACTTGGGTACGAAAAGATAACAAACGAAAAATATTTTTTATGTTCTCTTTCTCATCTTACCTCGTTTTTGTCTGTCTCTTTCAAAATCTACCATTTCACACTATATTCTCACATCAGGTTTTAAACCAACAAAAAAGAGGAAGATCCATACAAACATCAAAAGTGGTCATCTTCACCTCCCTCCACAGCCAGCAAAGATCAAGAAGTGACAGAGTACTACTACCTTCTAAACTAGAAAGATAAGTGAACCAGATGAATTACATTTTTTTAAAAAAAATCTTGTTTCTCAATATTAGCTATAATTTTCTCATACAAAGATTGTTTCAGAATGCAGACTTCTAAACTGTAAAAGTCTAAACTCACCTGAAATAAAGCTTTAAACACCCACCAAATGATCTGCCATCCTGCAACTGAACTATCTGCAAGCTGTGAGAAAACCAGGGCACTTTGTGAGGGTAGGCTAAATGAAGCAACTTGGACAGCAACAACACTCCAGCATTAATATTTTGGAAAAACTAGATTCTGATTGTTTTAATAAAGATGGATATCAAATTAGAATGACCAATATTTTTTTTCCCCAGAAAATACGATATAGCTTTTAATATCTTTCAATGATTCCAATTACTGTTCATCAGAGGTATGTTCCTGAAGCAAAAAGAGGAAGTCAGGACAGGCCTTTCTGAAAAAAACACAGGTCTGACACAAATTCACTACTCTAAGTAAAATTCTCATTATTCCATAGGGAACAACAGCAGATATAGATAGCTTTTAGCAATCTTTCTTCACTGAAAGAATCAGTAGTCCCCAGTTATAATGTCACAGAACCAAATGTTCAGCCATTACAGAAATAAAAATAGCAGTTTTATGAAGTCCTTGTCCAGCTGTCTTGGTTTGTCTCTCCTCTGAAGAGCTATCCAAGAACATTTTGCTTTTCTGTGGCTTAAAGAGACTGATCTTTAGCATTTCCATAAGCCTCTTAAACACAAAATAATTATTCAATATCTTTTATATGTTCTTTAAATATATAAGCTACTTCAAGACCAATTTTCAATCCCATTGTGCTTCTAATGCATCATACTAAGCCATCTCTTCTGAAGTCAGATAATGAAGTTTTGAAATTAAAAAAAAAATCTAATTAAACGTTTAAGACAATTCAGGTGTATTTCTATTATACCCTAGCAGTATTTCCCCTGAGTAAAGCAACTGTGTCAGACTTTGCCTTAAAATTCTGCAACCAAATATTTCAATGAATAAATCTAATTACTTTGAGCTATATGAAAATAATGTTTCATTAAATCAGCTAAGATGTATATTTTTGGATATGTTACATTAAATGGTACTTTTTGATTTAAATGTGGTGTATGATGAACAAGGAGCTACACTGTGAAAGAACCTAAGAACTCTTCTAATAAAGATGGCAGAGCATCATAAAAGCAAAGTCTTGAGTAAGTTCTCAGTGACATCAATGGCTTCTGCTCCATCAATCCACCTTACTTTGCTATGCTTTATTGAGGAAGTTCAAAACTGACACTGAATATCCAAATGACCCTCTTCCACAGTACAAATGAAATTTATAAAGGCCATCCATTTTGACAAGCTCAAATTAAGGAACATTTGACTGGCAGAATGCTATGCAAAATCATAATCTACATATTTAGCATTTATTCATTTATTTGGATATGCACGTAGTGCAAAATGCTTTTTTTCTCCTGCAGATTTAAGGGAATAGCAGTCAAGCTCCACGTTGTTCTCTCTTTTTTTTTTTTTTTTTCTTATTTGGATGAAGAAATAAACACACTAGAAAAGTTTTGAAAGGAATTTCACAAGGGATTTCAGGAAAAACAGAAGCAAAAATAACAAAATAACCATCCCAAAAGTACATAAGATATTATTTGTGCTTGAGAACATAATTGCAATATCTGGTTTTAAATAATTTTAAATTTATTTTCAATTAGTGACATCTGAATTGATAATAATATAAAGACTGAATAAAAGAATGTGGACAGAAATAGAAGGCCAGTGTGTGCAATATCTGGGGGAGAAAAATCACTGCCTAAAACTTCCCAATTAGGAAGTCTTACAGAAATATCTCATCTTCTTCAGCTTCCTATGGAGATCTTTATCATGTTATCTATACAACTGTAAAAGACATGAAAATGGTTGCCTGGAGGAAACCTGCTGTAGAGTGAAGTCTATGACATGCTGATCTGAATATGTGCATTGCTGTAAGCATGGTATTAGGTCTTCTTTACTCACTCCCAGGGTATGCTTCTGAAACCTCCCACCATGCAAAAAGACTAACTTTTTCTAAACAGCTCTAACTGGATCCACTCACAAAGGCAGAGACATAAGGATAAAATCAAAATGTAAAAAAAATATTGCTTACAGCTACTTACAGATTTAGTTTCCCAATGACAGCAGAGAGTAAACATGCTAAACAGCTTGCCTCCATTAAAAGTAGGTTTTAATTCAAGATTAAGCCTAATGGATGATTTGAACTGAAGTTGTTCAGCATGTTAAAATTAAGTTCACAACCAATTTCTGTCTTTTAGATGTAACAGACTTCTTCTAAAGAGTACTGGAATTTTACCTTTTCAGTACAGATCAGGGTAAAAACACATGCAACCAATAAAAAGGTAGTGTGCATTCAGAACTTCTCTAAGCCTATTACCAACACAAAAACTCAGTCTTTATAAAGTGTGAAAAAAATCAATGTAACTTGATAGTTTTCATACTTCATTACACTCAGCAAGTTCCTACAAAAGATATACCCATTAAATAATGCACACATTCTCCCAAAGGAATTTTTTTTTTAATGAAACAAATATTTAATTGTGCTACTAATGTTTTAACTGTAGCTTTTTATCTTGAAATTGTTTCTCAACACTCAGAATCAGCAAAACTCAGATAAATCCACTGGAGAGTAAGGTAGGGGATAAAATGGATGTCAGGGTAGAAAAGACCTAGTGCTGAAGCCCAAAACAGACTGCAAGATCACCAATAAATTATGATTGGTCTTTACATATACCCAATACACAAAATTCTACATAAAAACATTAGCTCAGTTAATGATTTGAACATAAACTGGGGGTTTTTTTTAGCACTAATTTGTGTAAACATAAAAAAAGCATTACCATATACCTGAAGTCCAAATTAATCTCTTGCAGCAGTGCAGGGAAACCATTCTGACCACAGATGCACAGGTGTTTCTCTGTATAAAGCTTACTTTGCTACAATCTACTTCAGATGTTGCATCTTCAGGCACACCTAACATAAAGGTTACCACACAAGTATTCAAAGTACAAAATCATACACATATGATTGCATGCAGAGGTGCACAGTAATATTTGCACAGCTAGATCTTACCTATTCCAATCCAAACTCAGTTTTCAAAAGCCTTATGAAACACCTATTCAGTCATTGCTGCACTAAGGCAATGTTTTTCTAAGAAGATCAAGACATAATAGAGCATTTAAATGTAAATTCTTACAGTAACAATTGCCTAATTAAATATGTATATTACCATATCAATATCACCAATTTAAAAATTCCTAGTTACATATTAATCTTGATAGAAATAGCTCTCGAGCTGTTAAGGATGAATCACCAAAGTAAAACCTTCTCTTTTCTTTGTGGTACTGCAGTCACAATGGTAAAATATAAAAAAAAAACTTAATCATCTCATCAGTCCAGGCTGAGGTAAATATGACCTTACTGCATTTCAAATATTCCCCTATAACCAGTCATGTTCTCACATATATGATATATTGAAAACTTGTCAATTTTAACCTTGTCAATAATCTTACATTTGTTTTCAGTTGATCTTCCAGTTTCCTTCAGATAGAATAGGAAGAAAGGTATCTTTATACATTCATATAGGAATTATGTTTCAAATATTAATCACTATACTTTATCAATATGAAGTCTCTAAATAATATTTACTACATATGACAACTGTTACAAACTTGTGTGACCTGGCAAGCAAGGTAAATCAGCCTGTCCAAAAACACCATAAACTTGATCCTATGGACTGAACTTCTATGCTCATCAAAATAAATGTATGACCCTGCAAGTACTCTCAATTTGCTCTAAACAAAAGAGGAGATACTTAATACCCAGAATTCTGTAGATTCTGTATGAAAGTAATCAATAAATCATTCTGAGACTTCCTTTAGTGGGCCTACACTGCTTGACAGTAATCCTTTCTACCCAGGCTTTTTTTTTTTTTGGCTAGGTTTTAACTGCAAATATCTTTTTTCCCTCCACACTAAATAATCCAGAATTTTCCTTTAATTCATATTCATAACCCACTGCACGCACACACACATA
Organism: Poecile atricapillus; assembly: GCF_030490865.1. NCBI lineage: Eukaryota > Metazoa > Chordata > Aves > Passeriformes > Paridae > Poecile > Poecile atricapillus. The sequence continues at coordinate 60,855,636 of NC_081288.1, forward strand.
TATATATACATATATACACAAAAACAGACCTGTTTTTAAGGTCATTTTTTTATTTGAAAAATGGAAACTCTCAGGTCATGTTGCAAATTAAACAAAAGACAACAGCTCTTCATAGGCTGCAGACTGAGATTACTGGTCCTCAAGTCAGACAGAAAGAAGATGAAAAGCTCTATGACCAAAAGGGTACAGAGGAGAATTAAGTAAAACTGATGGTACCAACAGGTCTTTGACTCACAGAACTTGCATAATGCCAAATACAGTACTGAGAACCTCTTCCACATAGGTGAGAAATCTGCCAGTAAATGCAGTTTGAAATTAGAAGGAAGAGTATAAGCCACATTCTTGGGCATGACATTACAATGAAACAGGAGCCTTCAAAGCTTTTGCGATGGCAGCTCTTCTTAAAAATGGATTTCAGCAACAATAAACATAATGCTCAGCACAAATTCTTCTCATAGTACTCACTCCAATAGGTTTGCTACTGTCAACCAAAACAGTTTGCCAAGGAGAAGCTGTGCATGTGACACCAAATTAAGGGACTCATAATTAGCAACCAGTATGCATGGTGAGCACAGGATGCTGATGAGTATTTTCTTAGAATCCCTCATAAGGGAATTCCCTGAGAAATCCAAAAGGTGCTTGGAGAATAGGAAATGAAAGATTAAAGGTTGAACATGTCTCCCACATTGCAATTTTAATTAACTAGTTTGTGCTTTATCATTTAATTTTTTAAAGCACTAACACACACACACACAAACACACAGAGACAAAACATCAAGGGTGGGACAAGAGCAAACAATAGTGTGGTAAAACAAGTTTAAAGGAAACCTCAAGAACCCAAGCCTTCCCTGTGTTCAGGTATAGGATTGATTAGAGAGTTATTTCAGAACTATCACTCTAGCACTGGAAACACCTTCAAAAAGAAACTATAAATTAGTGTATTTTTGAAAAAGAACTATTCATTGGAGATGGAAAAAAATCAACTGCACTAAAGGCTACAACATATTTAAAAGATAAACAGGTATATGTATCTGCATATGCAGGGGTGAACTTTAAAAGTACTGAAAATTAATACTTTTTTACTGAAACTATTAAAAAAAAAGTCAAAAGAAGAAATTGCATGTAATTACTTAATAACAGAAGGCTGTCAAGAAAACTCATTTGAACAATTCCATAAACAGAAATAACACATTTCCTGGATAACTTAAAAAGCTCAAAGGTTCAAGTCTAACTTGGGTAAAAATAAAAGTAGTACAAATTATCCTAGAACTTGCACATAAATATAAAAACTTCTAGAAATTCAGAAATGTAATTTTTCCCATGACTGAAGACTGAAATATTTGCTGTCACATAAGCTCACCAACCATTTACATATGACCATAACTCTGTGTAAGTATAACTTCACTCACTCATGAAGCAATTTTTATTCTAACCCATTAATGTCCTTGAATGGCATAACAAAGTAAGTTCTCAAAGAAAAACGGACAGCAGAGGAAGCAACTGTCCCTCAGTGACATCCCCACATGTCTATGACAGTGGCAGTTTGCTGCAACCCACACGGTACAATATCCAATTTTCAATTGGATATATATCAACTTTCTTAACCAAAATTACATGCTTCTGTGTTTTGTAATCTCCCACATCATTCACAGCTAATAAGAAATCCACCTTACAGATTTCTTGCTTTACTTACAACAGAAATTAAGTAACATCCATTATTTCTGCTTTTTAGCATGAATGGCAAATACTAAATTTGAAGAAGCATATTTGAGGAGAATTCACTCTGCAGGAAACACTATTTCTTATACTGTTTAATTGCTGAATGCATTCCTTAACTGCCTTAAATCTGCTGCAATTTATACTTTCATAATGAAACTGCTACAAATGCTTCTGAGGCAAAAAAGCCACAAGGCTTGCTTTTTTCATAAAATTCAAAGATATTTTTACATATTGAATAGGTATTTATTGTCAAGATAAAGAAATAATCAAACCTCTAGGAAAAAAAGAAGCCTGCTCTGTACAAAAGTCTGTTCAAAAGTAGTAGTATGATCTCTAATTTTCTTGAACAATGTTACTGTAATAAAGGTAGTTGTCTTTAAATTTCAGTCATACCACAGTAAATTTTTATGTCATAATTAAAGATGGAACATGTTTTTAAAAGCCAATTTTTTAAAAATACTGGGTTTTGTCAAAATGTGTGATATAAAAGCATTAAGTACTTTCTGCTTCTATGAAATAACATAATGAAAGTCTACAGAAGGAAAAGAAAAGAAGGAAAGAAAACTTTCCTTTTTTTTACTGTGCTTAAGTACATAATTTTTCACTTTGTTTTCCACAGCTTAAAGTAAAAATTTAAAATATCAGATTTTTCAATAAGAAGCAAGCAAAATATCCCCCTGCTTATGAAAAACCCAATCACTTCATTACTATGATTAAAAAGCGTTTGCATTTAAACTACAAAGCCAACTCAAATTGAAGTTTCAGCACACAAACTTGACAAATTTATGTGTATTGGTTTGACATCTATAAATTATTAACTAACCATGTATCTTATTGAAAATAAGACAATTTTTTTTTCCTTACAGCTCTTTTTAAAGCAGTGATCCGCCTAATTTGAAAATCTTTTCTTAGATCTTCACCTGCTACTGATCTATGCAACAGGATTGGGATGTTACACTTCTGCCATTTGTAAACCATGTTGTCATTGCTTAAGCAACTCTCTCTGGTAGCTTTTCTTCCCACAAGTTACTTCATAATAAACACACAAAACTGTGATATTTCGATGTCAAAAGCCACTTTTAATGGCACAAAAGCTATTGAAGTAATTTCCCAGTCTGTTGGGAAGCATGCTTGAGAGGACTTAGATCTGGAAGTATAACCACCTCTGTGCCAACTCACTATAGAGAGATGATCACTAATTATAACTATATGGAGACCATGGGGAGAGGAGAAATAAGAATGCAGAAGCGAGAACTAAAATATGCTGCTCCCTTTGGAATACGTGTCTCTCCCACAGCTATGTTTATTGCAATTACCTTCCTTCTTCACAATTCTTCCATTTTTATTCCTGAAGAAATCTTTTGGCTTCTCTTCAATTTCAGTTTACTGTTTCTACCACTACTCAAGATATTTTTTTCCATTTATTCCCATGACCCAACATTTCCAGTCTGTAGTTTCAAACAGAATACCCTTCACTAATGTCTCATTATTTACTCATCATATGAGTCTCTTAGTTTCTTAATTTTCTTCAAAAATGAGACAATATAAACCACAAAACGTATTTCAAACTTGAGAAATGTACTGTTTCTTACATTAGCATTAATATTATAAAATTAATTTTGTTTGTAAAATACTGACGGTGTGTACTAATCATCACAAAATACCACATCTTCTTTAGACAGATACTTTTAAAAATTAAGAAACACACATATAGATGCAAAACAAACTTTAAAAGCAGATAATTTAAATCTACATCATCCTATGCAGTAAAAGAGTACTTTCATTGACAGATCTGTTTTAATATATACATGGGGAACAAAAATTCTTTCTCCCCGAGTTCTTTTTAGTATACATCAGAGAAGAAAAAAAAAAAGCAAACTTGAATAATATGAAGATAGTGATTTAAAAGACAAATCTGAGTTAGCAGAAAACATCAAACACTTCAAATCAATACAAAGGCTAGACCTGACTTATTTATTCTGATTACTTAAGACAGAAGTTTGATTAGTCTCATTTGATCTAAGAAATTTTTCTATTAATTTAGAGATTTCTTCTATCTCTTAGCAAAATTCAAAAGAGCACCTCTGATTTTACCTGTAAGACAGGATTTGGAAAGTTTCTTCACAAGAAATACCTGAACAAAAAATCCTGCTATGAGGTGGTATTTTATAGGTTCCATCAGACCTCTCTCAGATTTTTTGCCATTTGATGATAAACATCCTGAAACTAATATGATTGAAGAAATTTTTATTAGTAACTTTCAAGCTCCTACTTAGCTTTTCCTCTAAAGCATAAAAACTATGAGTCATAAGATGGGCTTTACACAGGCTTGAACTCCCCAGCTGCTTTTCAAAAAGATATTCACTTTAAATCACAGCTTTATCACAAAAAATAAATGGAGGGTGGACCATACACTGTAGGTTGCTGATCAGTATTCTCAAGACACACTTAGGTATGACATGGAAGCATGAAATAAATATTTAAAACAAACAAATTAAAATAAAGGCTAACCCAAAACACTGAATTCCATCTACAGATGCCTCCATTCACAATAATGGGGAGAGCAGTACAACAAATAACAAGAAGCTGTAAGCTTAAGGAATATAATCCTCTAACATCAATAAGAAAATTTGTAATGTTAGGAAAAATAGGAAGATGACTGTAATCTCACACCTACAGATTTAGTAAAAACAAAAATTTATGAAATGTCAATTTCCAATTTTTCAGTTCCTATCTTATGCCACCAAAGATGAAAAATTTTAATTTCATTCCTGACTTCACAGGAAAGCCGGTTATATGCATCTTTAAGAAAAGAACATTAAATTTAAACAGTGGTACACTGAAGCTATTACTACCAGTCATCAGAAATTGTTAGGTCTGAAAAATCCTGTGTCCAACACTTATTTTAATCTTTGAGAAAGTAAGTTTTTGCTTCTTCCACAGTTGCTCTTAAAGCTTTTCTCCACAGTCAACCTTTTTTAATTCCTTTAGATATTTTTTTTAAAGCTTGTAAGTCAAACACAGATCAAAAAATGCAGCAACTGTTATTACCCTTTCAATGAAAATATAATTAGGTATGATATTGTTTTGAAAAACATCCAGCATTTCAGATGAACTATTCTAATTAGCTCAGAAATCTGACTGTATATTAGAGTGAAATAGAAATTGAAACAGAACTGATTTTGTAAAACTGCACTGTCTATAGTAAATCAAAGTCATTCAAGATAGTACTAGGATGCAAAATAATAGAAAAGCAGGTTGCTATATCCTGTATCTGTTTGTTATGTTCCCCAACCTTCTAAGCAAAAAGTAAGTGTAATTCACAAATCCTTAGCATGAGCCTTATGTTATTACACAGCTAAAGCAGTCTCAGTGCTACCTGGCACTAAACAGGCCTTTGCTTCTCCCTTTGTTCCTAACATGCTCTTATCCCCACATCAGCACTCACACTCTTCTCTGATCCTCAAGATGAGTGCAGAAATGTAAATAATTCCATTTATTATGGGCCTAGTTTCCAGCCAGTTTAACTGTGCCCAAGGAAAGCCAATGCAGACCAAAAAGAGAAGACAGGAATGCACATTGTGGGTTGGGAAAAAAAAAACAAAGCCACCTGTTTTGACAGCATAAAGCCCCTGCTTCTGCTGTGCCATCCAAGCACATGACAAGCAAACTCTTTTCTGACCAACACAACCTAATCTGGAAACACTCAAATATGTGGCTCCAGTGTGAAGTTTAAGGAACAGAGAAATGAAGCTAAAGCAGGCAGGGTACACTGACCTCTTGAAAAAGCAAATGGGATCTGGAAGATTCTGCAGCACATAGGAATCCAGTTCACACTGTCCCAAGCCCTCACAGGGAATCAAATACATTAATGAATAAAACACATGCAGCAATGTACTACTCCTCAACTATGCTATACAGTTACTTGCAGATATATGCTCAGCTGCTCATTATTGACCCCTTCTCTCAAGGCTATTATATTCTAAAATACGCCAAAATTGGGTTGGTATGATTAGCCAAAAATCCACTAACTAAAGAAGCAAATCACCTCATTTCATCAAAGCTTATAGAGAGCACTCACACAAACAGATCCACTCATATGGTTGATGCTAAATGCCACCACAAAATTCCAGGTTAGGCAACTAGGAAAAAAAAGTAGGGAATAAACTCTACCACTAGCAAGTCACACACAAACTGCGTATCTGAGTAAAGCTTAACTACGTTCATTAGGACTTTTATACTATTGTAACTGTATTGAAAAATTTTCCTTAAATTTAATGGCTTTATAACTCTAAGCTAGAACAAAGTGCCCACTACAGAATGAGTCCACTGCAACTACAAAAGTAATATTCCAACAAGTCGTGCTAAAAGATAAAGATTAATTTGTCCAAGTAAATAATTAAAATAAATATGCAAACACAAAATGAAAGGGTCAAAAGATTAATAGGAATTTATAGTTCACTGGTTCTTATCAATCAATTCTCTCTATTATGCAAGTTCTGCCAACATATTTGCCCTTCTTCATGCTCCCTTATTCCCTAACCCCTCACAAACTAAGCATGAGATGTCCTCTTAATACTCTCCCTGTTTTCCTTAGTTCTGTTTGGAATGTCTCCAAATATCTAGCTTTATGAACCAGCCCTAGACAGAACAGCATGCACATGTGTTCATGGCAAGCACTGGTAGCTGACAAACAATTCAAAGAATTCAGTGCTAGTTATTTTCACATGGATTCTCCTACTTGATTAAAGTGAATAAAAGGATGTAAAATAGTACGGTTTCTTTGTCCAATTAGGCCTGAAAAACAGTATTATATATTAATAAAGACAAGTGCTCAGACATTTTGAATAATTCATTTTTTCTTAAGTGAGACATACATAAAAACAAATTAACAATTTAAAAGTATAATCTGTCCAAGTGCTTCAAAAGTGTGCTTTTTAAAGCTCTAAAATTCAGGTCTATATTTTTATTGTCTTTGTTTCCATGTAACTTACCTGAAGGAATTTTTTTCAAAAACTACAACTCAAAAATATTTAAATTAATGGAAAAAAATTCTAACTGCTTTTCCACTGCAGTCAAAATCAGTCCTGCCTCACAGCACAGAAGTACCAAGTCCTCTCTGTGTGGGCTCAACACAGGTTTCTGCTTCCTTCTGGATCTTTTCCATGGTGCAAAGCAGGAACCATCATTTTGTAAAACCAAATTCAAATACTGTCTATCCTATTCATTACAATTCTCCCTTTCTTCAGCTACCCTGCAGCAAGCACAAAGTACTTTCACTGACAACAGATTGGCAAAGCAGTGGGGAGAGTGGGGCAACATATTCCTGGAAATTGAAATTGCGATGGTGAACAGTAGATATCTCAAAGCAAGCTAAGATAATGCTGAACAGTTTCTATGCCATGTTACAGTTATAAATATACATATACACATATATATGTGTATCCAGGTGTCCACATAGTAAGTGCTCAATAAGACATGAAAGCAAAGAGTGCAGTAAAGAAAACTGACTGGTAAGTAAAAAGATTCAGGTCACCAAGTGGCTTGGGTGTATTGCAGTTTTTTCAGAGGAATGCACAGGACATTTTCTAGACTTACATAGAAGATGTAATTGGCTTCTCAGTACTTTTAAGTCTTCAATTCAACAGTTTTGTGTAAGATTTCTTCATTTTTTGCTCGCCCAAATCCCACAGATAACAATACTCCATTTAATTATCAAAGAGTATTTAATGGAATATTGTTCATGTTTATGATAACTTGAGTCAACTTTCCTGATGCCATGAGTGTTACTATAAAATTACGGAAATGTTAAGAAACAGCACTGAAATATACCTTTGTATATGGAAAGTACATTACTTGCAATTTGCATTAAGGAGGAAAAAAAAAATCAATGTGATTAAATGGAACTTGTGCTATGAAATTTTCATTTGATAGAAAAGTGATTTAAAATATTTTTAATAGTTTTTCATAAAATTTTACAAGGGTTTTAAAACAACATTTATTTTCTTAATACTTTTACAATGCAGAAAAACATTAAAATATCAATTATGCTTCATGTCCCTGCTTTTATGTAAATCCATTTTGTGTTTCATAAATCATTTTTTAAAAAAATGTGTACATAAAAACATTTTAACATAGTATCATGCAAAACCTTTTATTTATTTAAACAAAGAAAAGTATGGAAACAGCAGAAGCTTATTACAAAGTTTAATGTCAAAATTGAAAGACAACTTGAAGAGCATACTCCAATTGCAAATAAAATCTTTGCATCTCTCTCAAACTGAAGAAATCCCTCATACTCCTGAAGCTCAGTCCTGGGAAGTCTTCCAGAATTTCTCTCCTGGTAAATCAGAAGACAGTGAAATTTCAAGGGCCTAGGAGAAAGAGAAGCATCCAGTTAATCCAGTGATAGCTCTTTTTTCTAGTTTATAAAAACAATTTCTCATCCTTCAGTTTCAGTCAGTCTCTTCTAAATAACTACAAATATGTTACCTCTTTTCCATTTTTTCTCTTCAAAACCTCTATGTACAAGTTCTATCCATAATTCTCCAAGGACTAGTAGAATTGGTAGAACTGAATAATAAAGGTCTAGAAATGTAGACAGCAGGATAAATTATCTCAAATTAATTTATTTATACTGTAGCAAAAAAGGCTTGGTCTTGTAAAGGATATAATGCACGCTGAACAAAATTTACCTTATAACTCTGTAAGTATGAAGAAAAGCAGTTCCTTAAAGTCAGTGGGTTAATATTCTTTGCTCTCTGGCTCGCTATCACATCATTCAGGAATTCAGTTTTATGTACATTCCAAACAGATCTATTTATTCCACAAAAATTACAACTCTCCTGAAAATAAAAATCTCTGCTTAACTAACAATTTTTTCCTATTTTATAAAAAAATACACCAATGAATTACCTCAGATATGGCCATGATAAAATGTTCCAAAACTTTACTTCAATTATACAATGAAAATAACCATTTTTGATACAGTATTCAAAGTGGGGGGGGAAAAACCCAAAATGAATAGTTTTAAATACAACTATTCACTGTTGAAAAGGGTGAAAGGAAGACAAAATGAGACTGCATGCCAGTTATAAGGGCAGGAAGACTTCCTGGAATATATGAGAAGGAATGGAAAATGTGGTAAACAAGGGAGTTATAGACAGATTAAGGCACTTTAAAGACCAAAGAATCTTTGTTTACTTATAGAAAAAGTAGTCTGGGAATAAATCCTATCCCATTTCCACTAGGATTTGGGCCTAGATTAATTATCACTTAAGTCATAGCGGTATTAATTAAAAAAACACTAGGTAACAGAAGTTTCATTTAATGCCGCCTACAAAAGGATTTAAGATGACAAGAAAAAATACTTACAGGGGTAAGATCTCTCTTTCCGAAGTTTTCAGTTCATGAGTTCTTGTAAGCATCACCAACTTGCCTCAGGCTCCTCTATTTCAAGAAGATTGCAGACAATATCTCAATCACCATTGCAGTCTTCAGCAGCCTCATTTTTCTTGTCATTCTTTATCCGACATAAAATGACCAAGTGTTCATTGAACACAATAGTGTTCATTTCCTGCCTTTGACTTCCTACTAACTGCTAATTTTCCCTTGATCGAATACTCCTAGGCGTCTTAAAATTATTTCATACAGCTATTCCACTTAGCAACAATCTGACATGCATCCTTATCATGGTGGTACTTCTCTGAAACTTTCATCTCTCTGGATGGTGAATAAATCCAGATCCTCTTTGGGGTTTTAGATATACACACAAGCCCAGGGAACGACGATGTACTGGAATGTCAGATAAAGCGAAGTGTAGGTGAGCAAGAGACCACAAGTAATTGTGCAGCACAACTTAACACTAGGAAACAATGTAGCCCTACAGGAACTCACAGAAGAGGAAGGCCTACAAAGAGCATATCTGTAGCAACTTGCAATAAATATAGGATTTGCAATCCAGTGCAAAATTTCCTTGTCCACATTAAGTCTACAAAGAGTGAGCATTCACATGGTATATCTTATCTCATTAACAAAAACCCCTCTGGTGCATTTGCAGGGAGGAGATTGATTTTGACACAAACTAATATGCTACAAACACAGAGGGCTTTCAGGAAAACTGCCCTGACAGTAATTGGCATTTGTTCTGACAGCACATGTTACAACACTACTGTGTCATGCGGGTGTTAGAAGTAAGCCCAGAACAGTTTTCCACACCTCCAGTGTTCAGATATCTAAGGAGGCTGATATAGTATGATGAAATAAGATTAAATATCTCTAGCATTTTTCATGAGGAGAAAAAATGTAAAAAGAAAAAAATACTGAGAATAACACCATCATCCAGTACAAGAAACCTAAAGTTTAAAATCACTGTCCTCCTAATTTAGGCCAGAAAATCAAAACTGAAACTACTATATTGCAGCAGAGGCCAGTATCTACCCCCTCTGAAATTTTCTTCAATTGTAGTTTTTCCTCTCCTTGCTTGGTTTGACAATTAAGTTTTATCTTGCTGAAAACATTACACCATTCTGCTGTTATTGCAAACTGGAAACTAATGAGACATTACCAGATTACACTTTCATCATACTGATGGTAAGTTTGAAAGAACATCCTTAACATTTAACATACTCAATTCCTACATTCAATAACTCAATATATTCTAAATGAAGGAGTCAATGTGCTAAAATTAGGTATCTCAACCCATACTAAACCATCAAAACATCTATCAGCCGTTATATATAGACCCAAAAATCTATTTATGGCATTCAGATTTGAATGAGAAGTAAAATAGCATTTTCATCCATGTGATTTGTATCTTCTGACGCTCCTTAAAAAGTTTCCCAAACAGTTCATTGATGTCTTTAGTAGAGCAAAAAGACTCCCATCACTAGAACGACTGTCACACAATTGTTATGCAAGATTAAGGGCTCTCTCAATTGTCATAAGCTAAAATAAACATGGCCTTCCTCCAACCAAATTTCGTATTTGACGAAACTGCAAATGTGTTTAAAATGTGTTTAAAAATTACCAGGATGTACCATCAGATTACCTAATCAGAGCAGATTTATTATTAATGGCATTGTTAATAATAAGAATTTACTTAATAATTCTTTGACTTTTTTAACTACAAAAGAACCTAAAATAAAAGCATTATTACTTTCAACTGTATAAATTAGGATCCAAGTGACTTAGAACTGAAGCAAAAAAGGTCTCAGTTAAATTAAGAAAAATACAAAAATCAATAGTGAAAATATGGCAATAAATAAAGGTGTTTAATGCACAAACCAATGTTCATGCAAAACCAAGAAATGAGATCTAGAGTAAAAATCCGAAGTAAATACAGAATATTATCGAAGTAAATATAAATACACTAACAGTGTAAACATTTTTGATAGGAAAATTCTGCAATTCTGTGTTTATTTCTACATAAATTACTAAAGTCCAATTCACAGTGTTAGTTTTGAGTCCTATAATTTTATTACAGGATTTTTGATGTGCTTGATAAATGCAATGTCCTCATTTCACTTATTCATTCTAACTTGAATGCATCACTCAGTGTAACTTGAACAAATTAGAAAGATTCAAATCAAAAAGCTATTTAAAGGAAAATCTTTGAGTTTTTATAGGTCTCTGGGGGAAATAACTGCTGTTTGCACTTAGCCATGACCACCACTATAGTGAAAGAAAACAAAAACCTTCATTTTGCTGTGTTTCTTATTATATAGATACTAGTTTTTAAATGAGCTTTCAGAATACAGTTTTCTGAGCTTCATACATTTCCCCCAACTATCTTTTATGGTTGAAAGTTTTCACATTTTGTCTTTCTTCACCAAACACAGGAACAGCTATACTCTCCAATATGACAATCCTGACAAAGTGGCAAATACATTAACAATCATCAGGGTCTCCAAATGTAAGTTTGTGGTAAAGACAAACTTATTTACCATTTTAATTAAATGGCCTATTTAACATGGAATATCAATTCTCTAATCACATCTCATTTGAACTTCTTATTTCAATTAACAACCCTAAAGCCTACTAGAGACCCTACTGTTCTAGGACCATTAAGAACATTTTCATGATCTGTCAAATGAGGGAGTAAAAGGCAGAAACTGCAAATACTCTCAGGAGTAGGCCTCTACCCTACTTAGGAGATGATTAGGGAGAAAGCAGCAGTAGTTCTCATTAGTTGCTTAGCAATGAAATGTCCCCCTATGAAACAAGAAATGAACAAAGCAACAGAGGCGTTGCCATGCAAATGAAAAATGTCTATCATCCACTCAAGGATAATCTGTCCTTCATTAAAACTAATCTGGATTAGTACACCAATGGATATCTTGCACAGACAAGGTAGGAAGAATCCACACTATGTAGCTCCACTGAAGTAGCCAGAAAATACATTGCTCAAGTTTTTATACACAACGATTTAATTTTCACTGTACGTGTCTATGATAAACACAAGTACAAGGAAAACAGTTTTAATTCAAACCAGATTAACACTGTCATTTTTACTGTTAAACCTTACCTTTTATATCCATAATTATACCCAAGTTATTAAGGACTTATTCATAATAGTCAGTCGTTCTCTTAATGCTTATAACAACTTAAATACAAATCTCTAAACTTAAGATTTAACCCACATCTAAGTAATTTATGTTTTCAAAAGTATATTCACACATAAAGCCACAAACCCAACACAAATGGAGTTGTTGACACTACCATTATTAATAATGTTGTAAGTCTCATAAGAGCAGAGTTCTTAACCAGAGAAATTTGATTGCTGTTGTCTTAATTTTCACACCCTAATTCCAGGATGCCATTATTTCAGTCAGAGATGAAATAAAGGGAACCTATTAAACTGCAACTTCCCCACAACTGATTTAAAAATATTCATGTTTCATGGGTTATATTTTTTGTTTCACTGGGTTTCTTTCCTGAGGGGCAAGAATTTGTTGTTTTGCTTTGTTGTTTTGCTGCTGGTGTCCAGTTCATATGTACAATATAAAGATTAACAAAAAAACATGAATTAGAAGAGAAAGGGAAAATAAAACAGTGAACATTTCTTAAGCAGAAATCAAGATGATTCCTTAACTTCACTGACTACCTAAAATCTGGTTGCTTCTCAGAATATATTTAAAGTGATACAGATTTATAATTACAAACATTTATGATAAAATTAATGTATCAAATTATGCTTTGATTAGCTCATCCAAACTGCTAGAGTAAAATGAAAATGATGTTTCAAAACCAATACTGATTCATAATTCAGTATTAAGATAAATCTTACCTATGTATTCACAAACGAAGACTACAAAGAAAGGAGTAACAAGATCATTTATGCCCTGAACATATCCACTGGCTGGATGACGTATTGCCCAAATAAACAAAATTCTTTCAAAGATCTGAAAAAGAGTTAAAGAAATCATCAATTTAATTTAACAAATGGTAAGCACATTTTAAACAAGACACTTACAAATTATCATAACATCATAGAATTATAGAATATCCTGAGTTGAAAGGGACCCAACTCCTGGCCCTGTGCAGGACATCCCAGGAATCACTCCATGTGCCTGAGAGCATTGTCCAAACACTTTCTGATCTCTGTCAGGCTTGGTGCTGTGACCATTTCCCTGGGGAGCCTGTTCCAATGTTCAACCACACACAGAGTGAAAAACCTTTTCCTGATCCAGCCTTTTCCTGATCCAACCTAAACCTCCCCAGATAAGCTTTGAGTCCTGTCACTGGTCATGAGAGTGAAGAGATTTCCTCTTTTCCCTCATGAGGATGTTGAAAACCTCTCTGCAGATAAATATCATGGAGTTAAGTAATATAAAAAACATGCATACAACAGCATAAATGAACACTGGTATTCATAACCCAGTGCTACATAAGCTTCTCAATTCTTCAAAGGGAAGCATTTTCAGGGTATTAGCACATGTTAAAACCAACCTAGTATATAATTCAGTTACAGTACTTAATACAAAGTAGCTCATATTCACTGGAGCTTTTCCAGTAAGAAAAAATTACTCTTTTCTCAAGGGAAAGAAATATTAAATGATCTTCCCATCATTTTTCATCTCTTCGAATGAAGTATTCTATTAATGCAATATTCTATTTATCCCTAAGTAATAGACAGAAGGACTTGATACAGTTTAGATTTTTTGATAGCATGCCCATAAAAAGAGATTCCACAACAGTTAAGCTTGCCTAACACTGAGTGTGGAGCTTTACACTTCAGGCATCTGCATACTAACTAATGAAAAACCTGAAACAATCAGGAAATGTAGAATTAAGGCCACTGCCTGCCATATCACAGAACCTTACTTTCTCAACTCTGTAAACTGTAGCTTGCTTAGGATCTGCAAAAGCTCGTGGGGCCTTACCATATCTCAGCATGAGAAGACAAAAGAGAGCAAGGAAATGAGAGAACTATTTTCTTACTCCATTTAGGTCTGTGACAGGCTGTATTTCCTCTCAATTACTTGCTTCTGAAGATATCACATGCCTTTGAAAGACTGCAAATAAGCAGCAGAGTGAAAGTGCTACATGCTTTGTCCTAGCAACAGGCACACAATCAGGGATGTATAATCTTCTGAAACAAAAGAATGTTTGCTCATTCATGAGAGCACAAACTATGTTACCCTTCAGATCTGGCCTCAATACTAAAAAAAGGAGACATTTTGGAAAGACCCAAAGGATTCTGTGGTTTGCTGCAACTCCAGAAGTAAATGAATGCTCAGGCTTCAAGAAAGCCAGTGAAAGATCTGCCTTGAAAGAATCCAATAGGTGGAGGAAGTTTATTTGTGAAGTCAGGATTGTTTATATTCAATCTCACTTTAAGTTTTTGTTAGCTTAAGAAGCTGACTGTTTTAATTCCATTTTAAATAAAATATCATTATTTAGCTTAAAAGTCCTACTGCAGTAATTTTTAAATAAGGAAAGGACTCAGCATAAAGGACTCACATCCTGGTACTTGAAATTCCCATCACAGGCTTCCACCTGAAGCCAAAATATATTTGCACCTTTTGCTTTGAAAACAAGTCTCAAATATCAACATCTACCCTTCCCCTACAGGCTTTCTTTTGAGAGTCAGGTTTTATGTTTCGTTGGCTGAAAATTCACAAAACAGGGGAGACAGTCATCAACAGTAAGTACAAAATGTTTTGGTGGGCACCGAAAAACAAGCCTTAAGACAGCTCACATTTGATCCATTACAATCACAACTGAGATTCAGTTTTTGCTCAGTGTGATCTCAGATCAGGCAAAAAGGAAAGTATTCATTAGCAAATCCTCCATAGAAGCCTCTTGTTTCCATTAGCCAAGATGCTCACTCCTTCAGCTACAAATTTTTGGTACTAGTCCGGTCACCTCATAAATTTTAACAAGAACTGCATATTAAACCAAAATAAAATATATAACCTCTGCCCTTTAAACAATAGCCAATGGTGTTTCACTGTCTATCAATAACTGTATAAAGATTTTACACTCAGACATTTACAGCAAGCTTTTACATTTTACATAATCATACCCTGATGAAATTACAGTTATTTATGTGATATTTTTAATATAACTGGAAAACTGCCAATCTAGCAAGGTTATTCAGCTCACAGCCACTCTGCCTACTTCTGTCCATTACCACTTCTACTGTCTACAACAGTAGTTTCTCAGTATTATCAGAGTTATCATTCTGTATTTCAGTTCTGAAAAATGACACATTTAACATAATGCAAATACAAAAAAATTTCTCAAAAAACAAATATCAGAATGAGCTGACTAGAGAAACCTATTAAAGTAGCAACTGCAGAATGTAGAACAGGATTATGCACTAGGCTAAATAAAAAACTCATGTATGATGGGACTACAAATTAAGCACAGTCAACAACCAATCCAAAAAAATCACAGCAATTCAGAAAGAACAGTCAATCAAAATACCCATTGCAGAAACTATAAACATAGTGTTTTTTCATGAAGGCATATCTGAAGTCAAAAAATTCACAAATTTGTACCACCAATCTTTCATCTCCTCAGAACCTGATAAGATACACAGTTTGCATTGCAAATTGAGAAGGCAATGGATTTTAAAATGTTTTTAAAATCCAGGTATGAGGGAGGTGGTGTTTGGATTTTCTGGAGGGGGAGTGTTATATTTTTGAGCACGAAGCACCACTTAGTGATGGCACATCAGCTTTAATATCCCCAAATGCTTCCAATCAGAAATTAAACTACACACTGAAATTGCATTTTCAATTTCCTACCCATTTTCGTTAAGTTTCATTCACCGTTCTGAATCAAAAAAAATGAGCACTGGAAACCTGAACAGCAGACTGATTTAAGTTTCTATACAACACATTATGACTGTGTTCAAATAGGACTCACTAAAAAGGTCACTTTCCCAAAAGGATCCCTTCTTGATTTCCAAACCAGAAACAAAAAGTGGAATTATTTTTCTACTATGAACCACTACATCTCATGAGATGTCATTACCAATTTATTATTCTCTTTTGAATTTGATTCTCATTCATAATTACAGCAAGAATTATATTCATATACGTAAAGAAAAGAACCCATCAGCTTAAATGAAGGTTCAAATTACTTGTGGGTTTTGCCACCTCAGAGGAATTTCAAAACTTCCAAAGCCTTAATTCAAAAGCTTTTGAAAATTTATTTTTTGTTTTCTAAGTAGGGGAGGGAAAGAAAAAAGAGAGAGGAGGACAAAATTATAAACTATTTTAAATTGTGCAGTTTTCTTGGAATTATTATGTATAATATGCAAGCATAGATGGGAAATAGCCACGTACTTTCAATTTCAACAAAATTCAGTTAAAGACAAAGCAAGAAAAGATAATAAATTAGACAAGTCCATGTTAGCTAATCAAATTTATTACAACTTAATAATAAGTAGTCTTTAAAACAACTTGACTGCATTATATGAAAGACCACCTCCAACTCCTCTGCTCTCCTCTTTCAGGGACACTATTAAGTCATTTTCAGCCCTTTAAATTCTTGCTCCACCATTACCTTCCCCTCACTCAGGATTCATATAACTCCCATAAAAAATAAACAATTTAAATTGATTTTAAAAGGAACACATAATAACTAGTTATTTCTGCACATCAGGTCCAAAACATCTTTTCTTCTAAACTGCAACATTTTATTACAGAAACCAAACTGAGTTCAGATAAGAAATTAAACAGTCTTATTAACTCTAACAAAAAGTTCTTTGGCAACAGAGACTCTGATACCACCAAGAACAGCAAAAATCATGGAATAGCAGCATTTGGAAATTTAAGTCAGGAGATTAAGGTTTATACATGTGCTGTCTTTCTGAAGCTTGAACCAGTGATTTTGTCCAGTTCCATCAATTACAGTCTCTTCACCTCGCTCTATGTGAGATTCTTCCCAGTAGAGGTATCATTACTCTAAATCTTTGCAGCATCAGAAGTACATACAAAACTCACCATGATATCCACAACAATGGTTTTGCACACAGTGTCATCCTTTAAAATCTGTCTTTGACCCTTATTCTGATTCCCTTCCTGCTGTATAGCATTTGCAATCTCACCTTAAAAAAGGGGAGAGAGACTGTTGCTCACCAGAGACCAGCTCTGGGAACAACACATCCTATCTACAGGAGCCCTTGGGAGAAGAGAAGGATCCCTGTGGGGCTGAGGGATTCAGTGATGCTATGGTAGGTCTCCAGAAACTCAGAAAGCAAGAGAAATAAACACTGGAGAGATTGGGTGGTATGACCTTTTCAGCATGTTTTGTACAATGGCACTAAGCAAGTAGGGTTTGGTTAAGATCATAGAGAGATGCAAGCCCATTCTCCCAGAAGTCCACTGGTCTAAATAATTTCCTTAATAGCTTATAGTATTCCTTCATTCTTGTTCCTTCATTTTACTTATACTACTCGACTCATCCCTAGAACAGCCCAGGTAAAACACCACTGTGTAGAAAGCAGGTGGAAAGCCCAATATTTATAGGTATTTCTTTTGAAACACTGTACTAGCCTATTTCTTCAAACCAATTCTCCAACGTGTTGAAGAGTACTGCCATTAAACAAATAATTGTAACAATGGAAAACGAAATGAAAGCTAATTCTGCACTTACGTTCTCATAATGAGCTACCAGATTATGTTCTATTTGGATCTGTTGTATGAACAGAATTGTATGAACAGAAGCTACATGGAAATACATTTGAAGGTCTAACTAGAACCACTAGAAAGGAGAATAAGTTGAAGAATTAAACTAAATAATTGAAAGAGGATAATTCACACCATCTATGCTATTTATAATCTATATGCTTCAAAATGAATAGCACCCCTGAGATTCAATTCCCCAACAATATAGGCCAATGTGATTAATATATTTACCATTAATCACATTTAATCACATATATTTATGTTAATTATATAGTTACAACAGTAGTAAAACAATTTAAATAGTGTACTCCATATACAAAACTTACAAGGAAGCAAAATCAGACAAGGCATTCAAACCAGTTGTGCTACAAATTCAGAAAGGAGAATTTCCCAAGTGGAACACTCTAAGAACTTCCAGACCTTAAATGATTTTGGCAAACACATAGAACCACAGAACTATGCTCCGGATTACTTTAAAAACACAGTATTAACAAAACATTTAAAAAGCAAAAAAAGGGGAAAAAAGCCCTCAAGGGCACAGTACCAAAATAATAACTGACAGATTCAATACAGGAAATTAATGAGGTGCCTTTGCTTTTATTACTCATACTTACACTGCTATTCTTAGCCTCTACTTACACATCTTCATTTTTTTTTACTTCTTTAAGGTAGCTCTGAAGTCAAAATAGCAAGTGCAATCAAATTAATTATTAATCAAATTGATATCAGATTAGTTAATAAAATGTTTTCTCGAACAAAAAGAAAAGATATCATTCTTACCTCTGTTACTTTGGGCTGAAGTCTTAAAACTTCAGGACTCATGCGGGGTATATCTATGTGGATCTAATTAGACAAAGAAGAATACTGTAAAAGGAACCAACAGCACACTTTCTAAACAACATAATACTTAAAATCATTCTATTGGCTTACACTATTAGTTGTAATCCCATTTTATCACTATTTTTGGGATAACATGGATTTTTACTGTATTTAAAAACATGAAGCCAAATTTCTAACTTAATCTTTCAATGAAGCAAAATTTAAAAACACATATATTTGTATTCACGTTCTTAGATGCTTACATCACATTTTAATAATTTGCAAGTTATAATCACATTGGCAGTAGTCATTACCTCAGGGCAATTATGAATAAATACATACTACTACTTCTGTAAAGTCATATTCAACTGCCACTATCAGAGAACCATTTAGGTTAGAAAAGACTTGTAAGATCATCAAGTCCAAATGTCCAAAGGAAAAAGCACAGTCTAGTACCTATTTTAACATACTTGACAATCAAAAAGAGAGCATAAAAATATATGTATTTCTAAAATTTTTATTCCAAACTTCACAAAGGAGTTTTGTGCAACAGAGTGCTCAAGCACTGAGATGATGATGATTTTGGGTTCCCTTCACAAGCCTTACATTAGTGATGCTATATACTTCTTGCTACTAAAGATTAGTCTTGAAACTGAAAGGAAGTTCTTAGCTTTTTCTGTCCCAAGGAAGGCTAAAGAACCATTGCTTAGTGTTACAAACTACTCATTTCAATATAAATCTTGAAGTTATCTGCTTTTGACACCCCTATGTTAATTGCACATCAGTTTCAACTTCTTAAGCAGAAGTTGTGAGCCATTAAGGAACAGTCACTGTTGTACTCTCCCTGTCCATCTTCACTCATTTGAAAGAGGGTCTGAGCAGGAAATGAAAGATATAAAAATACAACTATTTTTAAACAGAAAACCATGGCAACACTAAGACTGACATTAAAGAAAATCCACTATTTCAAATTTCAGATCAAAACTACTTCATATTTTTGCTTCTAAAATTCATGAAAATTATTAGAGGGTTGTATATCCGGTAAGATTAAAGAAACAGAAAAACAGTAGCAAAGTTCAAAAATAATCTCTAAGTGCTTTAGCAAGTATTCTGTAGATAAAAGTCAATTCAATAGATATTCTACCTGTCTGTAGGTATCTTGGTGGTTTTCATCATTTCTGGAATCATAGTATTGTTCAACAAATGCAAAATACTCTTTGCGTTTTCTTTGTAAAGTGCTTTCTCTTCGGTCCACATTTGCAGGAAGATAACCCTGAAAAAACAGTGAAATGAGAAGGATATCACTCTTTCCCTTACAAAAAGCACTGCTGGCATTTGATTACATGTGACAGAAGATCTAATAAACTGATATAGTGCCATGTACTCCCACACAAGTCTAAATAATCCTTTATTAAACTATTTTTCTAATCACTCCAACTGGTGCAAAAGTTCAGATACAGGCAGCTTATAAAAATAGCTGCTTTTTTTTTTTTTTGCCTTCTCTTTTTCTTCTTACAAAACACAATTTCTCATCAAAAATACTATGATGGAGTTGACTTTTGAGGCAAAAAGCTTAAATAAATAAGTTCAGGTAAATTTAATACTATGCGAGTTCCTTAATTTCTACATGGCCAGTATTGGAGCAATTCCATTAAATTTTTAAACAATGTGTATTAACTCAGTTGCCTCCAAGTAGGAATTAGATACATTAGCAAGGGAGGCATAAATTCAAAACTAGGAAAAACTTCTTCATGGAAAGGATTATCAAGCATTGGAATAGGCTGGCTGAGGAAGCAGCTGAGTCACCATCCCTGGAGGTATTTACAAGACATGCAGATGTGGCCCTTAGGGACATGGTTTAGTGGTGACTTGGCAGTGCTGGATTTATGGTTGGACTAGACAACCTTAAAGGTCCTTTCCAAACTATACAGTTCTATGATTCTATATTAAAATCATTGAAAATGTTATTCCAGTTCACTTTAATTCCTTAGTTTATAATGACAACAGAATAAGAACAAGCCATATTACATTCCAGATACCTTAGGAGGTACTTTCTTTGGCAAAACAAATTCCTTTAAGATACGCAGACTTGTGTCTGATACCAAGTACTTTAAATCCCACCAGCTTCACTTTTGCTGAAAGACTCTGTCGGACATTTAATAGACCGTCCCAATATTTTGTGTTAAATATTGAACTCTGCTGCCCATTTATTCTCAACAGTTGTGGTTTCTTCCCTGTAGGATATCTTAGTTGGTTGCATTAGAAAAGAATTCATTTTTGAGATCAAATGTGATTTTTTGAAGGACACCAATATTTTCTCAGCAAGTCTTTTTGCCATTATTCAGTTTCAAAGACTAAGCTAATCTTTCAATTCAACATGTCATGTTTCCTGTTCACTTTACAAATTGGGTTTTATTTTTAAAAGTTGGGAAGGCTTGCAACCTATCAGCAGCAAATAAACTGGTGGAGAGTTTAATCCGTTTATTCATTAATTTCCTCCAAAGGCTTTTGCAAACATATCTTTAGTTTTGTTATTCAAAAGAGAAGACAGCCTATATAGCTCTTCTTGTTATTTATGTACAGTGTACTTAACATTTTTGCTCTATTTTAAAAATAAATTATGTCAGCAGACATGTATAACATCAACAGAGCATTAGACTGAAAAACTCTCTTCATCAAACCCTGGTTAACAATATTAACCTGCTGACTATGTAGCAAATATATCAACTGATCAATTTCTTAAATAATATTTTTTAAATTCCAATTTCGGTGTCAATTTTACAAACAAGACAATCATCATTTGCCTCAGATACCACCAAGGGTACTCCAGTCCCTGAAAAAAATTAAGTTTGGACTTATTTAAATAAGACTTTTAAATAATTTTGAAACAAACATATACTAAAACCATAACTATACTTTGGTTTCTTCAGCTTTCTGGTTGTTTTTTAGTATTGCAACTCATTTTTAATCAAAATATCACTTGATTTTTAGGAACACTTATTTCCCCAGGAGCTCCTGGCGCACTGTATAAAATCATAAAATGGTTTGTGTTGGAAAGGACCTTAAAGATCATCTAGTTCCAACCCCCCTTCCACTAGACCAGGTTGTTCAGAGCTCCATCCAACTTGTCTTTTAATCTGGGAATTACCATTATTACTCCCCCTTACCTGGGACATTAACAGTAGGTCACTATTTGGTTACCATCAGAAAAAAGCATGGTGGAGCTTATGACCACAAAAATTGGAAGCACTTTTCTTTCCCACTCAGAAAAGAATATGAAAGAAAATGCTGCCTTACAGTATATAAAAGTAATGATTACTAAACTACATCTTTGGATTTCCAAAACATACTAAATGAGGACCACATAATAGATAAGAAAGCACAGCAGGACTTACTTAAGAAAAGCTAAGAATTTTCAAAATACTGCCATTTGGAGATAGAAAACACAAACAAACATATAAAAATAATAATATAAAATAAAATAATATTAAAAATAAAATTAAAAAAAGAGCCAGATTTTTGTAGATCTCTTAGTTGAAAAAAAATTCACTTAATTGCTAAAGTATTAAACAAGTAATCTGAAAGCAGGTTTTTGCAGAGGTATGGCAAGATGAAGTTGCAAATTGAACTGAAATAAATCCCAAACTGGAGTTGTTAAAGCAACAGAACAAGAGAACTCTACATTTAGGCATTTTTTTAGATCAAGAATACTAAATCAAAATCAATTTATAGAATTAAGTTAAAGCTTCTGGAAAGCATATGCTCTTGCTAGAAATCAGGAGGAGTCAGCTCATTTATATTTGTATAATTTGCATAATTCCAACTCTCTAAACCTCAGTGTCAGTCTTCTGATGCAGAACTTAAAAAATACTTATGCTTTAGCTTACTATGTTTCAAAGTCAACTTTGAGTTAGTAATAATTTTTCTTACTTTTAGCACTTTAAAACAGATATCCTAAACTTCAAGAAAAAAAATGCCTTTTTTACTACCAAAATCACATATAACTTTGGAAACAGAACTAAACTACATTGTAAGCTCCATGTTTAATTTCAATTGCAGCAGGGTATTTGAATATCCACCATTAAGCTGCATCTGCATTTAGCATTAGAAGAAACGAAGCTGCACATTTAGTTTAGCAAGAGAGACTCTTTCAGTCACTGGAAATCAGTGTCAATCTGAAGTAAATACTTTGCATTCCCTACAGAATTATTCTATAAAAAGCAAAGCTATTTAAGTCTACTCTCTGAAAAATTCAATAGTGCTAAACTGCTGTGTGTATAATTCAGAATTTTAAACAGTACTTAAATGCATGAAGATTTGCTGAGAAAGTGTCTTTCACAGCCTCTGGAGAGTAGACATCACGAGAGTTCTGCTTCTTTTTAATACAAACATCCTCATAAACCTTCTTCCAACCACAGGCAGACAAACAACAGCTAAAATGCCTAACTGTTTGTCATCACAAGCATTATGGCTGAAAAGACTGACATGAAAAATACCTCTATGAAGAATAACCTGTATTTTTGCAGAATAACCTTTTTAAACATAGTGCAAACACAAGAGGAAAAAAATCCTGTTCTGCAACACCAAACCCAGTGAATCACATATGCCATGAGCTTCTCTCTGATGCCTAACTTAAACACCTCCATGTACTTCAGCTAACCTACTCTCAAGCTACAGCTATTGCAAAATCCTCTGGCCATAGGGAAAAGATCAGAGTGCTCAGCCAGCCAAACACTCGCACCACAAAAAAGTGATTAGCTTTTTAATGAGGTTGGCTCTCCAAACTGACTCACAGGTATGACATCAGGAGAGCCAATACCACAACTTAATTGACACAGCGGTTCAGAATTGTTCATCTTAAAGCATTATAGAAGAATCAGCCAACGAAACCTACAGATGCTATCACTCCTTTTCCTCACTACAGTGTTATTTCTTCCTCGCAGTTACTTTAATGTGAAGTCAGAATGAAGCCTTTCGTAGGACACTGATAGTCTTTGATTCCCCCACTGTGCGTCTATTTTCAAGAAAACTGTTAAGAATGTACTTGTCTTTGAACTCTCTACCATTCCATCAAAACTGGTTGAAAGAAGCTACTGTTATCACAAGCCTTTCTTTCATAGAAAGCCAGGCTGAAAAATAAAGATACACAGCTGGCATGATTTACTACTACTTCTCATCCCCCTCCTTTCAATTTGATAGATTAATCTTGAAATTGAGTAAAAGAATGTAACTCCCATTACAATTCAGTACAAGACACGTTTCCAACCATCACTGATGAATTACAATTCATGCAAAATCATTTGCAAAGCTTGAAAAGCTATTAGTACTAAATGCAGAGGAAGAATAAAATAAAAATAGAACTTACTGAAAGAAGCTTCCATGCAATTGGACGAACCCGTTTGGGAATGCCAGACCAACTCAATTTTCGCAATTCATCTATTAAAATACAATGGTTTCATGAGCAGCAAGGAAACTACTACCAATTTACATACACTGATATAGTCAAATTAGCACAAAGGTGTTTACAACAATGGTCTTCTTAGAAAATTCAGCGAATAAGGTAATCCAAATGAATTACAAAAACACTGGATAACTGCTATCCATAGGGACACCTATGGTAATAGGTATGGATTGTGATAAGGTAACTTTCTAGAGTATTTCTCAGCATTACTTTTTGGTATACATGTCTTATATTGTCTCAGTTGGCAACTTACTACATAAATGTATTATTCTTCCAAGTATTTTTGAGATACATATGAAAGGAATACAGTGTTCAAAGCAGGTAAAGCAGGTGTAGTAGTATTGAAGTCTACAAAAAACAAGGAGCAGCAGCATATGTTTTCAAAAAACATGAAGAAATTCACAGTACTTCTGCACACTAAATATGCATGGATGGAGGAAGTACAAAAGTATGCTTATACACATAACCCCAAGAAATTTCACAGTTTACAATAAATTTCTCCCTTATCCTTCATCTCAAGAAGTCGAGAGGCACTGGGAGAATAAAAAATGACCAAAGGATCAGTAACATTAGAAAAATATGACAGGACTAGATTTCAGTGTGAACCAAAGTCTCAAAGAAACAATGAAAGCAGAACTTGTACAGACTATAAACACAGATTAAGAGATAAATTCAAAAAGTCATAGACTGGCACAACAAATACACTTCATTATGAGTATGCTATCACTACAAACACAAGGACTCAATAGTAAAAAGATGCAAAAAGCAACTGAAACAAGTTTAATTCATTGTCATACTCCAACTGTGATCACCACGCATAAGCTGCCTGACACAAACCCCAGACAGCACCTGGTCGCATCACTTAACCTTGTTTCTCATTTTCTGATCTTCTTTTTCCAGCACACTTCTACTTCCTTTTCTCTGCCCCCATTTAGCAAAACTCCAGTTATTTCTTCCCTTCATGGTCACAGCTTTGCTAGTGCTATATCCAAATTTGGTATTTCTAAAATTATTATCAGGCACCATTGGTCTTGTAACACTGCACTTCCCTAAATGATCCTGGTGCTTCTTTCTATGCAATGACACTCTTTAGGCACCTCTCACACAATTCCCCCTTCACTACTTGTGAAATCCAGGCATACCATAGGGGGCTATCTACAACTTGTGTTAGCTTCTCACACTGTGGTTTGTTACAGACGGTAATTTCTCACATTGCCTACAGTAGTTCTCCACACCCCAGGAAGTTTGCTCAGCCTCCAAGCAGCTTCAGCATTGGCTTGCAGCCCCTACCACTTCTGCACCAAGCTTCAATTCCATCCACAATTTGATGCCAAGTAAATCCCCACTATACCAAGCACTACAGCATAAGTAACAGTATCACTGGTTATATTCATCTGAAAGCCAGAAAGGCAGGAACTGGTCAGAAGATGATGTAAAGGCCAAGTAAACATATAATATAAACAAGAGTAGAAAAACAGTATTTTATATAGTTTATGAACAAAAATAATCTTAAAAAAGAGATAATATCTGCCTTAGCTAAACAATCTACAAATTACATATGTATTTCCCTTCCACCCCAAAGCATGACAGTTAGCTCCAGTTGTTTTAATATCAGTGAAAGTCCCAGGTCTTCAAAAGCAAAATTTCCAACTGTGAATCTTCCTACTCTACTCCTCTTTGTGCAGTATTTATGAACAAATATGCTTTACTGGGTCTAATCTATTTGTGTCCAGGCTGAATGGAAACCAATCTTATGCATTAGTTTATTACTTCCTTACACAATCATTTTGCTCAAGTTTCAAGTTTTGGCTATCTTTACACACAACTATACCATTTACAAGACATATAATTAGTATATGAAGAAAATAGAAAATAAATTTTAACTTAGCAACTACTTTTACTATTTTCTAGTAACACAATTGTCCGTTCTCAACTCTACGCCTACCGAACCCAATCTGATCTTTCACCTTTCCATTTTTTTGCTCCACCTTTAACTCAACTCGATAGGAGTCCATGTCCAAACATGGGTACCAACCTCTAACAACTCATGTAAAGAAATAAAAATCATAAAAAAGGAAAATATGCAGATCTATTGTCACAATCAGAAATGTGAAGCACTTGATTAAATGAGTAACAGATCATCCCAAATCACCCAGTACAAAAATTCCACTTACTTTTAAGTCACTCATTTAAGGTCAAAGATAGGAAATTCACAAGCAAATTGGAATAGAGCTTATTTTTCCTCCCTCCCCTCCTGATGTTATTCTGCAATGAACATACGTTTAATTTAATTAGGGATAGCTTGGGCTATCCCTAATTAATTCCAAACAATAACACACACTATGGGAGTGGGTTCGAAAGGACTGCTCTTTCTGGAAGGAAATCTCAGCACTGGAGACATGGAAGTAAAAGCCAACGGTAAATTATCTTTTTTTTTTTACAATATAACACTTATTTGAAACAGATTCTTTATTTATCCATCATGTAGGATTTGGGAGTGAATATGTCCCTGCATTCTTCCATGCTGAACACAAATAATTATTTATGTTGCTTTGCCACTGCCTTATCCTCTCTGGAAGCTCTTTTTACACCTAGATTGTCTACTGGGCCTGCAAAGTCTTTGGCAATGTTTCTTCTCCCAGTATAGCTCAGAAAAAACATTTAAAGCTAATTTTTGTGTTTTTAAGTTTCTCAAACTCTCTTTTAGAAATGCTTCCATTCATTTGGCCTGATAGATTCATATTCTGCTCTGCTCTCCTTATTTGACACAGAACTTTACCTTTTGGATTGTATTTAATAACCTCCTCTACTCTGTTGTCATGCCATTCTTCTGAACTTTCTCAAGGCTTTTGCTTTGGTTTTGCTTTTGTAAGTGGTACAGTAATTGCTTTCAGGACAGAGAACTGTTAGACAGATAATTGCACAACTGAGAGTTCAGACAATTCCATCACAAATCATTTTACCCCTGTCTATTTCTTCACACTGACTGCTGTCCTGTATCACAGTCTTCCAAAATTCCAGGATCTCAGACTAATGCAAAAAAAAAAAAAAAATACAATTCTGGCCCTAATCTTTCACTACAGTGAGCTAACTCAACTACTATTTTCCCAGTGACAAAGAGCACACATTAGAACTCAAAGGGGCTGTGCAAGAATTCTCATCAGTAGCAAACCCCAAAAAGCACACAGTCTGACCCTAGCACCGTACTTTTGCTAAAACATCAATTCACATTATGCTTTCCTCTGATGGTTCATCACCAAAACATGAGGAAAGAAAACAAAAGACCCTGCCCTTTCCAACAGTTACAACAGCAGGACAAAAGTTGCTCCTGGAAGACTTAGTCTAACACTACTATAACATAAAATAAAAATGCTTCCAGTGATGAGAAAAAAAAATTGAAGCATATACACAAAAGTACCATTTTAGACATACATAAAAGACTGTCAGTAAAGCTAAATTCTAATACTGCTCTTAAAATACATTAACTATATGTACATTTTATTAGACATACATAACTAAATTTTACAGCAAGTGTCTCTATTACAGTCTTTAAGATGGACTTAATTCTTACAAATGACTCAACAGGTGAATTCCTAAAAATCAAATAACAACAAATAATTGATAGTTCCCCACAAAATCCTTCTTGATATTGAAGAAAGAAGTGGATTTGATGAGTGGACTCTTTGGTGAATGAAGAATTGGTTGAATGATCACATCCAGGGAGTAATGGTCAGTGGCTCAATATCAAGATGGAGATCAGTGATGAGCAGTGTCCCTCAGGAGCTCATACTTAGCCCCGTGTTATTCCATGTTGGTGACATATACTCCAGGATCAAGTGTACCCTCAGCAAACTTGAAGATGACGCTGAACTGAGTGGTGTGGTTGACACACCCAAGAGCTGGGATGCCATCCAGAGGGACTTGGATAAGTTGGAGAAGTGGGATCATGGGAATCTCATCAGGTTTAACAAGAACAAGTGAAAGGTCCTGCACCGGGGTTGGGGCAACCACCCACCAGTATCAACAAGGCCAGGAGATGGAGGAATTAAGGCAATAAACACAGGAGAAGGACTGATGGTACTGGTGGATGAGAGGCTAGACAGGTGAAAAAGCCAAACGTGTCCTGGGTGGCATCAGAAGCAGAATGGCCAGGAGCTCGAAGGAGGTCATTCTCTCCCTCTACTGCATTTTGGTGAGACCTCCAGGTGGGCATAGAGTAGTGCATGCAGCTCTAGAGTCCTCAGTAAAGGAAAGACATGGACCTTTTTGAAGTGAGTCCAGAGGGCCATCAAGATGATCAGGGGGCTATAATGCCAAACAGATTTTTAAGTTTTATACATTTTCCATATATTTGCAGCTCTGTTGACTACTATTATATATTATTATAACTATCATATAGTTATATAGCTCCTTAACTAACTATAGTATTTTGCCTACCCCATTACTTAAATTTTAGAACAATAAGCTAACTTTCCTGGAATCTTATTTAGTCTTGCCTCTACAGTGTGAACCAAGGACATCCTTATTTTCTATATATACTGTAGACAAAATAATTGTGGGGTTAGAAGCTAGGGGCAGCTTCAGTGGGGGGCATAACCAAAAGGGGGGATTACTTAATTAATTGTTCTTCTAATTGGATAATTTCTGTTAATTATGCTAATTGTTAAACTAATAAAATTGTCAGGATCCTGAACTGTGTGTGCATCTTGCCATATTTGCACCATGAAGGACCCTTATTAAAGGAAACCACTTTTTATCATCTTAATATTGTTTGACTTGTGGCATCAGCTGGACCACCTCTCCTATGAACACAGGCTGAGAGAGCTGGGGTTGTTTAGCCTGAAAAAGAAAAGGCTCTGGGCAGACGTTGTAGCCTTTCAATACTTAAAGGGAGCTTATAAAAAAGATGGGGACAGATTTTTTTGTCAGTCTGTTTTGATATGACAGTGGGTAATGGTTTTAATCTGAAAGAGAGTGGCTTCAGACTAGATATAAAGAAGAAATTTTTTAGTTGTGAAGATGGTGAAACACTGGAATGAATTGCTCAGAGAAGCTGTGAATGTCCCATCTCTGGAAACATTCTGGGTGAGGGTCTCCAACCAATGTGACCTAGTTGAATTGCAGGAGAGTTGAACTAGACGGCTTAACGGTCCCTTCCAACTTAAACTATTCTATGATCTGAGTATTTTAATTAATCACTAATATATTTTAAATATTTTAATTAATTATTAAACTATTTGTCATCAGCTGAAATGTTACATTCTCCCTAATCAAAGCTAAACGTCAGTGAAATGTCATTAGAGAACTCCTTCCAACTGCAGATTTCCCAAAGAATTAGACATCATAGTTTTACCTTACTGAGTATGTCCCAAAGCATAGATTTTCTACGAAAGAATTTTAATTGCACCTACAAATCAGACACACATTTTCAATCAAGATAATACTGAAAAAATATTCTTGCTTCAATATAATTAATTATTTTCCTAAACTTCCAGAACAATTATTTTGAAAATGAGCATTTGTAAACATTCTAATTACAGACATGATCACTTGTTAAAAGTGTGATCAAAGAACCAGCTGACATTAGGCAGATCCAAAAACAGTATCTGTAAAACCATGTCTATGAACTCTGTCCCACGCTGAAAGGACACTTTCTGAAGAAACAGCTTAAACGTCAGCTGTTACTCTTTTTCAGCTGCTTCATTATTTGACATAATTCTGTGAAGAAGGCATATGAAAGAATTTATAAATCCCCATAGATTTTAGACAAAAAGTATCTCAATTTGCTCCCACTAGCCAACCATCACTTCTGCTTAGGAGACAGCAGTTACTTTCCACAGAAAAATTGTTGCTTTAGGATATCTTATTATGAGGGTATAATGTGGTATGAAAATTCTTCAAATTAATATGATTAACTTAATTTTGGAAAAAAATTGTTTTATCTGGTTTACTACAGTACATTTACAGATACGTTTCCTTTCTCTGAAGAAGAAAAAGTTTAAAGCAATTGCTCTAACAGAATCCCTAGAATTATCCTTTCACTGTATTTAGATTTAAAGACTTCTCATATTCCATAAATATTTCATGGGGAATTTTACAAAGAAAACATGCCATTAGTTTACCAGCCTTCAACTGTACAAGCAATTACTGGAGTTATTACCCACTACACCTAAAACACATGAGGGCAAACAACCAAGTCTACAAGTATTTTTCTTGGAACTACAAGCTAATCATTCTATCTGTTACAAACATATAAAAAATAAGAAATATTAAAGGAGTTCAAAATTTCTTTTTATGTATTATTCATTTTTCATACAGCTGTTATTTCATTGAGCTTACTATAAATGGCTGCATAAAGTGATGGCCTGCATGAGCAACTCCATGATAGATATGATAAACTAGAATTACATGTTTTATGCTCCTATAACATAAATTCTTTGGATATTTTAACTATACAAAGCTGGAAAATTCTTTCAAAAGCACAGATGCACAGAACTGCAGCTCCCCCAACAGTATGTTATAATACAGGCAGTACATATAGAAAATAGCTTTAATAGAGGGCTTGTTATTACTATGGCAACCACAGCAACTGGTTTTCAAAATGAATAATAGCTCTGTTAGGCACTTCACTAATTTATTTTTTTTTTAATAAAACACTGCCCTTAATCTTCTCAATGGAACAAAGAGTTATTCTGAATGCTGCAGAAACAGGAAATAAAGTCCAATCCACCTTTGTAAATACAGGGTAAGGTGCTTTTCAGAGCCTTTGCTAGAAAAGAGTAGGAAAGTACATCTTGTCTGCTACTTCACATAAAAAGTCACAAGCAGGTGAGGTTGGTGTTACAAGGTACAAAAAACACAAGTAATTAGGAAAACTAAAATAGACAAAAAGATTATTGAAACTGCTAAGACCTGCAAGATGTGAAGACAGTGATGGAAATAAGTAATGAAGAATAACTGTGTCAACAGACAATGCTGCTCTACACTGCTCCCCCAAAACATTCAATTTCTGTGCATCATCAACTGTTTTTGTTTTTACATAAATGCCATTGAAACAGTTTCTAACTTTTCACATACAACTAAGAAAAAGCTTTTAAACCCTATTCTGAATGTTCAAAGAAACAAAAAGCAGCTCTTACTGATTTAATTATGAGTCTTTCCTCCAGTTGTTGCACTGGAAATATGATTTTAGTTTAGCTTTACATTAGGTTCTATTATATTAAATTTCTGATAAGGCTAGCCCTTAACCTCTAATCCACATAACTTCTTCTCAGTTAACTGCAAACATATATTATGTCCAGAATAGTTGTCCATTGTGGCTAAAACACATGTGAGAGCATACCAACAATCTGCATCAGGGAGACAGCATAGCACAGACATACACAGTGAAACTAGCTTCACTGTGTTTACCTTCCCAGACAAGTTTTATGTACATCTTCCAGTTCTGGGCATTCTGCTAATGAAGTAACAATGACTTATGTTCCTACTTTACTTAAAGTGAAAGAGATACTGAAAACCTGAATGATTAATTATACTTCCTTGAGCCTTCGTAAACTGACTTACAAGCTGTATGTGCCACTCATTGCAACCTGTACATTGCAAATCTTGCTGTTCAAAAGCTTCAGGACACAGAGCATGTTCAAAGCTCTCAGCAGTCTTGTTCGTGACATTCTTGGTAAGTCCCTCCCCTAGCACAAGGTCTGCAAGAAGTCATGAGTAGAGGCAAAGCTGCTCCCTCAGTCTATGACTTCAAGAGAGAACACTAAGCCTCTCTCACCCATCTATTTTAATGGATACTACAGATTTCACAAAGTGTAAGTTCAGTTTTCATAATGCTATCAGGTAAGGAAGGGAGACAGCACACGAAAAACAAACAGCCATACAAACACAAAAACTAAAAGAACACTTCATCATATAGTATCTCTCTTTATCCTAGTTCATCTAAAATATCCTAGTTCTTCAGACTAAAATATCCCTCTCACTGTATTGTTCACCACATGGCTAAGACTCACACACTGTTTTTGAACACCTGTTCACAAATCAGTGCAATGATGAAAATTCTGCTAAAATTTTACTAGACACAAAAACCCCTTTTAACCAATCTTGCAATTTGGAGTAGAATGCTATCTAATTATTTTCTTTTTTTTTTAACCACCAAGGCAATATTTTTTAACTACCAAGGCAATTTTGTGTGCACACAGGAATTTAAGTGATAATTTAGTCTTTTGGTTTTTTTAACAGTAACTCCTTCACATCAGCTGAACTTACTGGGGCCACTGTAAAGCTCTACATCCAAATTCACTTGTAAAAAGACATAGTACAGAACTCCACTCCTTGTTAATGGAGCCATGAGTATAATATCGGAGTTTTAA
Source organism: Poecile atricapillus (assembly GCF_030490865.1). NCBI lineage: Eukaryota > Metazoa > Chordata > Aves > Passeriformes > Paridae > Poecile > Poecile atricapillus. Next base: position 60,888,149 of record NC_081288.1, read on the forward strand.
GGACTGTGCCAAGAGCACACTTCATTTTGAGCAGAACAATGGTTTAAGCCTCATCTGTGTAGCTCACAATGCCTCTTATCCATTTATTAATTTGAGTAATACTTGAAGACTGAAACCCTTGACCAAAAAATAAGGGAAAGCTTGAGGTTACAGGCTTTTTTTTCAGAACTGAGAAAAGGGAAAGATTACCTTATTTGTTAATAGGAGCTCCAGCTGTTCAGCCTTACTCTGGTTTTTTTTCCCCTTAATAAAAACTTAATTCAATGAAAGGTGGTGTTTGGAACACATAACAGTAAGGAGTCTTCACTCAAGTCAAAATTAACAAATCCTTGTTAAAAGATAACAATATTAATCTTTTAATTAAACTAGAGCTCTTCTGTAAGACCTTTGATACAGACCCCCACAACATCCTTGCCACTGAAACTGGAGAGAGTTGTTTGAGGGATGGGCTGTTAGATACTGACATTCAGTCAGTTCCTTATCCAAAGAGTTACAGTCAATAGCTCAATTCCAAGTGAAAACCAGTAACGAGTGGCGTCCCACAAAGGTCCACACTGGGCCAATACCATTTAGCGTCTTCCTCGATGACACTGACAGAGGGATGGAGTGCACACTCAGTAAGCTGGCAGATGACCCCAAGCTGTGATGCAGTGGATTTGCTGGAAGGAGCATATCCCATCCAGGGAGACTTGGACAGGCTTAAGAGGTGGGCCAAGGCAAACCCCATGAAGTTCAACAAGGGGAAGTGTAAGGTCCTGCACCTAGACTGGAGCAACCACTAGAATCATCACAGGTCTGGAACTACTATGTCAATCTAGGATGTTAACAAAAGAGAAAATACATCCTCAAGAAACAAACTATGCAAAATCTTCTCAAAATTGTTTCAGGAATCTATTATCATCTAGTTACAACAAAAAAATCATAAATTAGTACTTTACATTGAAATATTTCCCTAGAGCAGTAATCAGAATAAATGCTTACTAGTAAATAAAAATAAATAATTATGAGACCAACCCACAGAAAATGGGAAGACAAAATACTAATCCTGCAAAAAGTAACTAAAAAAGTAATCAATAATGGATATTTAGCATTCATTTCTTCCAGAAGACTCTGAATCAATAAAAAAGATGTTACAAAGTCTATTGGTAGAATACTGCCCTTTTTTATTAAATTTTTTAATTAGCTAAATAGGAAAGCACATCTCATAGCTAAAAAGCTAACTAGAACAGAACAAGAATCAGAGAGGACACCTTTTGGTGATAATTTGAAAAGACAGATATGACTGATGGCACGTCACACAAAGCAGTAGGACACGTTAACTTTATACTATATATCAACAAACTGAAAGAAGAATAGGCACTCACATGACCAACTACAAGTAATTCACAGCTGCAGGGGGCATTAAAATTCTAAATTACACGGATGTACTAGGAGCACAGAGATAAATCACTGTGTAGCTTAGTGCAGATAAATTAATGAAGCTGGGAACAATATTAAATCAAGTTCATTTCAATTAATGTATTTTGTAAAGTTATTGAAACTTTTCAATAGTACCAGTTTGGCAAGCAATTTAATAGGACATAACAGACTGCTGTTACAGAATACTAGATTTATGAGTCATAAGTGAAAGAAAAGGTAATTAGTATGTTAGATCAGGTTTAATATAAATCTAGAATGGATGTGACCATGAATAGGAAAACCCTACTTTTCAAATTGCAGCAACAATACAGAAGACCTCTCTGATGGGGAAAAAGAGACATCTAACATGCTTTCTTTCTGAATTTAATTTCCAGAGACCCACTCTTGAATTCACAGACAACACAGACAACCAGCTACTGTTATGAGATAATCTGAGATTACAGCATTTTTAATTCCTGTAAAACTACACAAGTATTTTTTGCCACAATCATACTAATCAAAAGTTCAGCTATTCTCTAAATGTTCTGAAAGACTTCACAACATTATCCACTACTTCCATAGCAAAGGACTACCTAAGAGACAGCACCCAGCTCAGGAGCTTGTAGTACCCTCTGAAAAGGTCTTCTTTTCTGAGACTTGGTCAGAAGGAAGAAGAGAAATAGATGAGTGTTTAAAAAGTACAATGAAAAGTGCTCTTGAATGTGTACAGCAGCTGGAATAAATTTAAGATGGGAATACTTTACAATTTTCATGGGTGCTTTTACAGGGCCTTCTCTTATTTTTGTCAAGGTAGTATGCTAAAACTTCAACATACTATTTTATTCTGCTTGGGATTGGTTGTGACTAAGTAGGAAAAAAAGTGACCCTAACATGGAAAACAATTTTACAACTGAAGAAATTAGTTGGTTTGACTCTGAAATGACACGTTATATTGCATAACAGTAGCATTACAATGTTATGAAGTTTTATTAAACCAAGAGAACATGGTACACCAAGCTTACCATTGGTTGTTGTTTTACTTGAACACTTCTCACATCCAGTTAAATACTCATTAGCCATATATGTGTAAAAAAGCAGAAAAATAGTTGATTTGAAGATAAAGGAGGAGTTAAGGAAGTGCTTTAATCAGCTAATTTTTAAACTGGTATTAAAAACCCATCATAAATCTGCTATGCTGAAGCTTCAAGTATGCAATAACTCGTTGCTTTGTCAGATTTTATCAACATTGCATACATTGCATTTGCACAGTAAACAGCTCCCTGTTTTTTTTTTTTACAAACATTTTACAAGATTATTGAAAAACACAAATTTAATAAAAATAATTAAACTTTAATTGGAAACCTGATAGACATAGCAGTACTGTTCCTCTAATATGTACAAAGTGGTCTGTGAAGGAAAGAAAAATGTCTTCTCAGAAATACTTCCCCATGCTGCTTTGTTAAAGTTCTGTTCTCTCTTAAAGCAAGCAACTGTTTGCAAAAGATTCTGCAAGCCCAACTTCGCTCAGTAATGCAAGGTCCATTACAAAGAAAGACAAGACCTGAAATGAAGTAAGTCTACAGCAAACTGACTGCAAGTCAAGCACAAACACAGGTTGATTGCACAAAACTACTGTGAATTATTCCTGCTGAGTAACCTGGCATGCAGTACTGGGAGTGGGAAACTATTCAGACCCTACAGTCTACTCTGCAACTGTCTCCCAAACTCGGCTATCCTAGAGTCCCACTCTGCCTCCTGAAGCTGCCCCTGTGCACCTCACTGTGATCTAACTGACAGGGGTCAATCCTGAAGTCCAACCAAACTGCTTCTCACAATAGGCTCCTTCTATTAGCCCACATTTCTTGCAGTACCTACCTATATCCACAAGTTCAAAGTATCTAGCCTGTAGACCAAACCCAACTCCAAAATCTCTTAGTGGTTTCCAATGACTAAAATAATCTTCACTTCCAAATTTATACACATAATCCATCTTTTTGATAGTTTTCTTGTGAAAGAACATACCCTTTCACACCTCTAGTTGGCATACAAGACTAAAATTGCATTTTACACTATCTTTATAGGATAATGCTTATTCGAGTGTGACTGAAAATATTTCAAGGTCATTTGTATTACTTTGTATTCATAGTCAATGCTGATTTCTCCCATTATGATAAGAGGATATGTGCATGAAATGGCTACAGTTCCACAGATTAACTTACTTTTATTTTGCTTTGAAAAGACTCGTTACATAATCTATTTCAACAATATGCAAAACTAGATCAAGGAAACAAACACAATAGAAATACTTTACTTCTGTTACTTCTACTTTCAAATAAAATCAAGCCTAATACTTGCAGAAATGAAGAGAAATATTTACAAAAATGTCTCCATGTCTTACTAATTTCATTTTGTTACAAACAAAACCCAACTATTTGTGGATGTAAAACAAAACAGACCCACACATACCACATCAACACACATACGCACAGACAGAATAAGCCATCTGCAAAAGAATAGCCAGCTATCCCTGTATTACTCACCACAAACTTTAGCTTGGAGCCTACTGCCTAGTTTCTACCTTAATACATTTCCAGTATTGTTCTGAAGAAAAGCATGGGGAAAAAAAAACAAAACAAAACCACAAAAACCACCTTAACAACAAATTTAAAAATCTACCACATACAACCTGCAATGCTTTCCCAGTCTACTGCTGTGATTATAAATCAAGAATACTTGTTAAACATAATCTTCACCGTAGCACAGAGCTGAACCAAACCATATACCAACAATGCTACTACTATCATATATGATCTACTCCTAAGAGCTTCATGATCATCAAGAGCTTGCACATCATCAATACCAAGTTTATTTCTTCCACTAAAAAAAATCATATATTACCCATAGATAAATAAATATAGATGTATGTGCTATTGGACATATTCTAGATACAAAAGGCAAAATATTTACATTAAAAATCAAAACTGGGTGTAAAATTCTATTCACACAACTTCAAACTGTACTAATCAGTTTGTACAGCAAGAGAAAGAACAAGCTTCCAATAAACAGATGTAGAAAAGGCATTATTTAGTTGTTTGTACAATAAATAATATTGCAAGCTTACTAGATATTTTTCACACTTGAGTAACATGGAAGCATATTCAAATTTTACTTTCCTACATATATTTCAGTGTGAGATCCATAAAGTTCAATAGCAAAAAAAAAAGCCAAAAAACACTAGTTTGTTTAAACAGCATTGACTAAGTTCACCACAGGCAGGGTGACTGCAGTCCTAATAAGACTGGAAATTTTCTTCCAAAATTATTTCACCTTAATCCATAGGTCAGATTTACTGGTAAAGTATTCCAAACAAATTAGGCAGCACAAGTGAAATGGATAGGTTCAAACTGAACTCTGTCTTTCCTCTGATTTTGCAACCTTGTGTAACAAAGACTTCTACCATCACAACATTCTTAAGCTATGAGATGTCATGTTAGTCACAATCACAAAGGTCATAACATCTGCTAGATCAAAGGGCTAAAAAGCAAGATTTGATTACCATTTTCAAGTTTACCTAAAATACGTTTTAATACCTCCCTTTATTCCTAGTTGCATTTCATAAGAATGTCCTATAACTCACTGAAATGCTCAATCTCCTGCAGTTATTATAGTTACCATAATTATACTTTCCCAGCAGCAATCTGACAACAAGACACAGCATAGAGGAAAAAAAAAAAGTCACAACTTGGACTGTATTATATTGAAGAAGCCTCGTGACAATGACCAGGAAGGAGAGCATCAATTCAAGAACTGCAAGCATGCAATTTATACTTCTTTCTGTAAGTTTCCTGGAGATACTTCCAGAATGGTCTACCTCAAAGACATTTTCTTTATTCATGACTTTGCCCTCAATTCCTAATCACGAAGTTCTCCAAATGCAGTGTAATAATTCTGCTTCAGATTTTCACTTGGGATACAAAGCCATTTGATTCTGTGATACCCTCTCAGCACTTGTATTGACTATTCAGCAGCTAAAATCCAGTATACAAAGGGAACAGTCAAGTTATCTGACAATACATTTGTTTTCCCATTGACTTGTTGTCAGCATTCACAGATGAGACACAGAACTACTGTATCAGCCTGTGACCATGAAGAAGGCTTACTGAGTAGACAAGCAGTAATACTTACATGGCTCATCATTTTTCATTCTTATATATTTCCAAGCATGAAAATCATGCTTATATACCAAGCTGTTCCATTATCAGGCATTAACAATAAACACAGCTAATTATACTTTGGGGTGTTTTCTACAGAGATCAGTCTAGCGGGAAGAAATAATGTGAGAAAGAACAAGAAACCACTGAACACCCCATGTACTAGTAGGACATATGCAAATCATTGATTAAAAGCAGGAGTACTACAAACTTTCAATTTTATTCTTTCTTTTGCAAGATCAATTTTCAGTGTTGAAAGGATTAGATTCTAACCAAACCATATGCCAGGACAGTATATCAAACAGAAAAATCCCATCGTTTAAGAATAATTTAGATATAATTCATAGGTCCTATGGAGAAACACTCACCAAGATCTGTATTTGGGCCAGCAAGTAGCTGCCTAAATTTGTCTAATCGAGACGCTTCTCTCTCAGTTAATGCAGGAGTAACTGAGGTGCTGTAGTCTGCCATTCCACTTGCCAAGGGAGGTATGGAAGTTTGTGGAAGCGACTGTGATCTCTGCATGGAAGAATTTTCACTAGCATTATCTGAAGGGGAAAAAGTATAGTAGTTAGTAGGCCAGTAATCAGTTGAATTTAATTTGAAAATTTAAAATAGAATTCTGTTTTTGAAAAATGCAAACTCAAATACAGCAGAAGTGGACTTCAAATTACTTGGATTTAGCAAAAGTAGCTTTTTGCTTTGAAGCAGTATTCAACAACTAAAATACATCAATTAGAGATCATACTAATAGCAAGGCTTGTGGATTTCTAAATCTCTGTATTATTAAAAGCTGCTTTCATCCTTCCTAACATTCTTTAAAAAAAAAAAAAAATCACTGAGAAATCTTGAAATTATTGCAATTTAAAGCTTTTTACAAAACCATGGAACATATCACATGAGGGTGAATCTCCCAGTCCACCTACATTATTTTCTCCAGCTTTTCAATATATTTTAATTATAATTCATTTATATTTTTTCACAATAGTAGCATCACTATTAATTGAATACATCTTAGTACATTTAACTAATAAATTACATTCAATAGTGGAACTTCCTTCCAAAATTGGAGATTTTTTAAGGCTGAAAACAAAAAAGTTAAATTATTCTTCCCTCACACATATGCATTACAATTTAGTAAGGCATGCAATCTTCCTCTCAAATAAATCACTAGTGATAAACAGTATTTTTCTGTGATATTAATAAAGGGTTGGGAAGGGTTTACTGTCTTACAGGGACAAATATGGTAGCTCTCATCCTTTAAATTCCAACATCTTTTTCACTTTTCAACATACCTAATGAACTCGAAGTATGACCTTCACTGACTGATTTAACAAGCCTATTATCACCACATGCAGCTGAAGTCAGCTGTGCAAATTCCTCTTGTTTTTCTTCCTGTAGATGTTCTTCCTGAAATTTATGCTGTTCTTGTAGCTTGCTGTGATTCTGAATTACTTTGTGAGCTGTTTCCATGACCACTTCTGTATTTAAGTTTTCAGCAGCTATTGCTAGGAGTTCATCATCATCATCTCCAAGATCCCAAGCATCACTTGTGTTACTTTCAAATTCTTGGAAGGTGCTGACTTTCTTCAGTTTCACTGGAGTTGTAGGTGGCTTTGAACCTGGTTTTATCAAGCTGTTCAAAAACAAGTAATATTTAGAAAACTAGTAAGGAAGCAAAACGCTCTGGGTAGTACCAAACCCCATAAGCTCATAGTTGACACTATATAGGTAGCAAATATTTATCTCTCTACACTCATGTTGCCACTACATCCACCTATGGTAATATACAACTGAAGAAACCTGAGAACAACGGCTGTAAAAACTGACACTTTGTTGCTTTGAATAGAAACTAAACAAATCTTTCCTTCCCTTTTCTTGAGGGGAAAAAAAAAAAAAAAAAAAAAAGACCAACCCCAAAGTCACATGAAAGGGTTAGTACTAGAATAGCTTATAAAATAGGGCATACTGCACTGCTCTTGCTTCACCCATTTCTGTAGATTTCAGCCCTCTCAATGCAATTGCTGCATAACAGCACAGGAGCTGCAATCAAGCCACAGTCTACCCCTAAGTCATCATAAGCAATCACGCAACACAATCACTGTCATAAACAAACCAAGTCTTACCCTAAAACTCATTAAGTCTATCATTCCTCCCCATCCAGGCATGCCAGTATCGATTTCCTTCAGAACTTTGCTCTTCTCAGAGGAAAGATATTTCTTCTAGTTACTAGTCTAAGTGGACCCTGATCAGCTCCCAACCTTTCACCCCTCTGTCAACACACAGTTGACACAGGGATCAACACAAGGATCCCTCCCTAGCCTGGCACTTGTTCTCACTTACAGTAATGTAATCACATCTCCCTTCAGAAGTGAGCTGAATAACATATACAGTTGGGAGGGTTTCTTAGTCCATTCCCAAAAAATAAAGAAGTTGCTGACATTAATTTAATTGTGCGTTCACAGAATGGGTAAGATGGGAAGGGATCACAGATGGTCATTTGGCCCAAACTCCCTGTTCAAGCAGGGTTATCTTACACAGAATTGCATCAAAATGGTTCTTGAGTTAATTTCTGACCTCCCCATCTCTCCACCTGGGTTAGTTTTACTTTTCTCTGTTAAGATAAAGCAGGCAGAACTGCAAATCAGAAGTAGTTCTTCCCCAGTTCTCATATCAGTTGCAACTTTTCTGTTACGTGTTACAGGGAATATCTTCTCTAACAGGTGATACAACACACTCACCTAACTTGCCAACACTGTCTAAAACAGCAAGGTCTTTATTCTGTCACCTCAAACAATAAACCTGTTTTTTGTTACTGGGTCTCTATACCTCCATATTTTGAACCAATAAATCATTGGTTCATTGAAATTTTCTAGTTAATTTTCTAGTGAAAATTAACTAGAATGCTTACTTCTCGTACAGTCTGAAACTAGCCCTTGAAAAAAATCTAATAGAAGCATGACATCCTTCCAAGCAAATACTTGTCTCTGTAACACTATGTTTTTCACTTCATCACAATTTCCCATGTATAAGGCATTATAAATAAATTATAACAGTTGGCAATCTGCGTTAAGATCTGAAAGAGCTGATTTGTTCCTGCAAATATGGTAACAACCAGGAAGTCACAAAGGAGAAGTCAGAACAGAGAAGTGAAGATTATGACAAAAATTGAAAAAGGAAGATTAACAATGACTTTACAGCCAACAGGAGAAAAAAAAAAAAAGACAGAGGAGATACAAAATACTTGGAATATTTAAATATTAGGTTAACTTACGTTCCATGCAATAATGGATCAAAAGGTGGATGCTGAGCTCCATATACATGTTGAATACTAAAAGAAAAGAAAGATAGTTATCACATAAAAAATAAAACAAATATTTGGAGAGTTATGTGTATTGAATAGTCAATAATAAACAGAATTAAGATGTTCCAACAGCTCTGTTTCAAAAACTAAAAATCATGAAGCTGCAATTGATGTGCATACTAAGAAATAATTTAATAAAAATCATAGATTTGCTAAACAAGAACTCTGAGACCTAAGCAAAGGCCATTTTAGACTATTTTGCTTTTCTAACCAGGAATTAAAATAAGAAGTTAGATTCTGCAGTAAGAATCTACAAAAATTCTCTTCTTGGATTTATCATTTCTTCCTCTCTTGTAAAAAAATTAAAAATTCTCAAAGAAAAATCTATAAAGATTTAATCTTCTATGTACCCTTGCCACCCAAAATCCAAGTAGATAATTCTTAACCATTCCTAATGTACAAGGATGACAAAGCGGCAGAAAAATGCAGAAGGTGACAGGTTAGAGAATAAAAGCCATAGGAGTATTAAAAGAATTAAAAGAAACAAGCTTCCAGACTTGTTCACTAGCTTCTAACATTACAAAATAGCAAAATAGTGTGAAAATCAAAACTCTACAAATTAGAAGTTCATTACCTCCCAGTTACTGTGTATAGAACTATTTTGTAAGTAAAAAATGCCACAGAAGACACATCAAGACTTACGTGTGACTCCCAAATAGAAACTATTACGACAGAACTCACTAATTGTAAGAGAAATAAATTATATGTAACATTAACACCTAGCCAAACTTATAATAAAAATCACATAGAACAAACATGCCCTGCTGACATACCGAAAACAACCTCCAGACCATAAGGACAAGCAAGTCCAACCTTAGTAAACCTGAGACAGAACCAAGCCAGAAAGACTGCAGTCAAAACATTATAAGAGCAGCTCAGACTTTCACAAGAGGTGTAGCATTAACACCAGCGAAATTAGTCCTAGTGGTGACTGAAAATGGTGGTTTATCAAAACTCTTAATGATTTGTATGTGATTCCATGGAAATAAATTTCCCCCCAGCCATTACAGGGAACCACACGCCATCCTCTCCACAGGCACATTTCCTGCTCTACGCTCACGTGAGGGTCAGGTGTCACTGTCCATTTCCATACACACAAAATGGGCCTTTTCCTTACACCACTCTGCAAGTAACTGCAATGGAAATCCACTCAAACAGAAAGCAACAACCATCCTCTCGATGCCATGAAAAAAATAAATAAAAATCAAAGAGTACATTCTCCACAGTGTCCTTGTTTTTCCGCAAGCCCACAGTTGCCTGCAAATTAACTGCAACTATTTATAGATCTTATGCAAGAGAGGAAGGCCAGAAGTGTTTCACCCTCAAGAGATTCAGCTAAGTTACAAAGAAAACCTGTTAGAAGAAGTACAACAGTTGCACTGAAAAAGTCAGTTTGTAACTAAAGAAAAAAAAACCACGCCCAGTTAGTGCTTATGGGTAACTAAAAATGTAAGAAGGTGAATGATGAGCAAGACTATGTTGCTGATTCACATAAAGGATATAGAATACAGAGTGACTGTTCTCTGAGAACCACAAGCACACATCATTCTTACAAAAAGAACACAGAAAACTGTACTGCGAGAACAATTTAGGGATGAGACCAGAGATTGTTATTGTTAAGTAATCATCTGAACAAGTATTCCCAGCCTAATATAACAGTCGAAAGAGTTAATGTGACTTTGGGGATCTATTCCCTGGAAAATCTTGAATAGGAAAATGTACTTGTAGCTCTTTGCATTAATACAACGACTGGTCTGCTGTTCACACTTCAGGAAGAAAGTTGAGAAACTGACAATATTTTGAAATACATAGCAGAAACTAAAATATTTATATGCCTAGAAAATGCAGTGTCCTGTAAAGCATTTCCAAAATACCATAACTTGTATCAAGTTTCAAAACATCCTAACTTGGCACTGCTGAGAGTTACAAACTCCCACTCAAAATTCCCCGGCGACTACATTCCCAAGATCACGTTAACTCCTTTAACCATGATGTCAGACTGGGAAGGCACATTCAGATAATTCTTTAACCACCTTTCTGGCACAAGTTAGAGCCAACGCTAACACCACCAGCGATCTCCACCAGACCACCGGAGGTTCCCGGCACTGGAAGGCTCCGAGCACTGAGCTAACAAAGCAACCCGGTCACGGTCCCTGCAGCGGAGACTCACAGGAGCCGCGAGGTCCCGCTGGGCCGGGCGGCCGAGGGGCACGAACGCGGTGTTGGGGTCACAGCGAAGCCGAACGGGCAGAGACGCCCCCCCTGGCCCGGCATCGTCCAGGGGCCCGCGACACCGGCCTTCCGCGGCTCCTCTCACCTGCCCGGCACCTTCGCGCCGCTCCGCTTCCAGAACTGCTTCCTGCCCCCGTCGCTCGCCATGGCGGCGTTACCTCATCCCCCTCCGCGCTCGCGGCCCCGGCCCGCTCCCTCAGGCTTCACTCCCCGCCATTCCCTTCCACAGAAGCACCACTGAGCGCCGCCATCTTGGGACGGGAAAACAACCCCGCGCCTTATTCGCCCCCCGAAGCGGCCCGGAAGTTTGAGCCAACCAGAAGTGAGAATGCTGCCGGGTGGGGCCACTCGGGCCAATCGCAGCGAGGGGCTCTGGGGGCAGGCGCTGTGGCGGCGGGCCCGGCCCGGCCCGCGCTCCGGCAGGGAGGTTCCGGGGCTGTTCCCGGTCCACGGCGTTCCTGTTACTCGGGAGTTGCTTCGCGGCTCTCCGAGTGTCACGTTTTTAGACTTTAATCCTTTTTGATTGAACCGCACAGAGCAATTCCTCGGAGTACTGCTTAGAAGTGCAAAACTCGCCTTTTAAATGGATGGAGACACTAACTGGAGATAAGCGGGCGTTGGTTTATAACAAAACCCATCATATTTTTTTCCACTTCATATTTTTACAGTTATTACCAATTATCTACCCAGTTGGTAGCGATGGGGTGGGAGCGAAGGAACTTTAAGTTTCCCTTGTTTGAAAGTTCTCCAATCATTGTTCCCACTTCATTTATGGCTTTGAGATACATGAGGGGTTGTATTTGTACCTGCAGATTTCCCAGCAATTCTGATCCAAGGATACATCATTTCTGCCAAAAAAATAAGTATGGTTTTGTGTTATTCTTTGGAGTATGGCTCCTGAGAAAAACGGTGCTGAGTTACAGGATTTTTTTGCTGCATCTCAATGCAATTAAGCATACAATTTAACATGTCAACGATTGTTCAAGAAACATCCTGCCACGATTAAGCTGAAAAGCTGGCATAAAGTACAACACCTGATCGGCAGTGCAACATTTGTTCCTTCGTAAGTATTTCATGTGGAAGCTATTTCTTAAGAACTGACCAAAAAAAAAAAAGTTTTCTTTCTGCTTTGGGATTTACTTTAGCAGTTGCCTTCTAAGAACCTACAAAAATGAAATGTTTCACAGACCCTGTTAGTTGACCATCCACAGGTGAAAGCTGTAATTTCAATGCCTTTTGTAGATATATATGCTGTAGTATCACCTTCTCTGTTTGTGTCCTTTAAGTACGATTCATCTTACAGGTTCTGGACCTTGAGTATCATCAGCATTAATGGAATACACAAGAAAAATAAATGTAATATGATCTATGTCAGTTAGCTAAAGTGAAATGAAACCTGCAAAGTCATGACTGGAACTTGGCTTGGTCATAACTAGATAAATTTAAATTATACTTGTTGCTACTAGAATACAAAAATGAGGTATTTCACTTGTAACAGTCAAAAAAGTCATAAATCCATAAAACATATATTCCATCATTAGAATTAATACAGATGTTAAAACTGTGTTTTAGTTATTTTTATTTGTTCATTGTTGATATTTATAAAAGGGAAACATAGATTCAGCCTAGATAGCCCAAGCCGTCTGTCATCCTTTTGACAGTTGACCTGAATCCTGAAGTGATACCATTTAATTTTTGTGTCACAGCCATGTGGCACTTCTGGTTCATATTAGCAGTGGAGGTTTTGCTGAGTTACATCATCAAGTCAGTACAAGGTTAACTGTATTGTTAATATTTCATTATATTAAGTATTTGTTACCTTGTGCCTAAGTTCAGAATTTTGTGCTGGAAACAATTGGCTGTTGCATGGATTGTTTCATGAATACATCTGACTTGCAAACGGGGCTACATTTGTATCAAGAGCTGCAAGCGCCCTCCACTGCTATTGTGAAGGGCTGCTGCCAGTTTTAGACCTGTGGACTGAATACAGAGCTAGCTGCTGTTGACTTTCAGGAAGGCAAGGATAATGTTTTTATTCCCTTCCCATTATTTTTTATATTTTTCTCCTTATCCTGAGTTTTGTTTTATCCCTGACACAAACCTGTGTTGCCAAGGTTCTGGAGATGCAAGGGATTTAGAAGGCGGAACCTTTCAAGACCTCATCAGGTAAATTAGGTACAATTCTTCATGCCTACCACTCATGTTGATCTGGCCACAAAGAGTGTGTCCCTGAAGAGAACTTATCAAATGGTACTAATTGAGTATCACAAGAAGGTAAGTTCACAGCTGTGGAAGGAGAATTTGGTCTGAACATGTATTTTAGCAGTGTTACTGCTTAACTTTACAGAAATGTAGCATGAGCAGCTGAGGGCGTGGTTCCACTGCCAGTGTCCAGGTGCTGCAGTCACCACTGGGACTCACCTGCAGCTGGTGAGCACAGCCCTCAGGAGCATCCAAACAGCTATTTCAAATCTGCACAACTGTATTAACTAGGCTTTGCCACATGGGGACTACAGTTATATTTCAGGTACCATTTTTATGGTAATTTCTGTTATTTCAGAATAATAAAAAATATTAAAATATCTACTGTAGTATTTGCTTTGTTTCATGAAAAGTTGTATGCAAGAATTTATAATTAGGAAGTGGTCTGCTACCAGTATGGTCAAATAATGTATTGCGCTACGGGGTAGCTTGTAGACTTCTTTGTTTTTCCTTTTCTTCGTTTTTTTTTCCCTATTAAATTTTCTTTCTTTTTTTCCATTTTGTGCTCCTTTTAACTTGAGCATTTTTCAGAATCAAGTACCTGCATACAGCTGGTGACTGTTACTGAGGGTGCTTGGGAAGTTTTTGTATGTTCTAGAATGTACACGTGTAGCCATGCTCTTGGCTGACTAAAATTAGGAGTGTTGTGGCTTGCACTAGCAATGTTTTGAACAAAGTGGGCACTGGGATGTTTATTTAGTGTGATAGCTGTTGAGCTGGGCATCCAGGTGGACATTCAGTTTGGGTTTTAGCTCATGTGTTCTGGAAAGCCTCTGCTGTGCTGGTGTAGTTACACAGGTGGACTTCTCTGTGGAGGTGCAGCAGTGTCTTGGGAAAAGATTTTCTGACAACAGATGTGAGAGTATAGATTGGTGCTAAACATAATTAGCTAAGCTGACCACAGCACTCCTCTGCTGCATTCAAACAGTGTGGATTTGCAGATAAAGTTGCATCAGCTGGGGAGTGTTTTTTCATGCTGATCCTTACACTGCTGTGTCAGCAAAATGCTGCAACTGTAAGGTGTGGCTTAAACTCACTCTACAAGCTGACAAGGTCATGTGTCTCTACATGCATTTTTTCTGTTTGCTTTAGTCAATAAAGAAAAAAAAAAAAGTGAATTCTAATGAGACACTTCCATGTTGAAACATTATTGTATGCACATTTTTAGTGCTCTAACAAGCTAGTGGAAGTTCTAAAGCACACAATGGTTGCTGTTAGCTCTTTTGTCTGGTCCATGGGCATGCCTTTCTACCAAGTCATTGTCTCCATGTACTTTAATGTGAATATCATGGAAGAAAGTGTTCTTGGAAGTAAAATTGAGCAAATGGAGTGAAGTTACCAAACAAAATCAGAATTCAGGTAGAATCAGAGAGAGGAAGACAACAGTTATTCTTGGGCAGAAAACAATCCCAGAGTGTACAGTACTTGGTACTTGGACAAAAGGATATGAAGCAAGATAAGATAAAAGGTATAAGCAATCATGTAGAGCCAAGGAAGAAAGAAAATAGGGATGTCAAAGAAGAAGGATAAGCAATAGCTACATTACAACAGGTTAGACATGGTCCAGCAAATCACTAGTCACAAGAACTCTGTCAGGGCGGTGCAATTTTTCTCCAGGAAAAGAGAAGGAATCAGCATGAGAAAGTAATGGCCAGGAGGAGTTATCATTGAAGACATGCCATCACTGCAGTATTTTGTAACTTTTTCTCTGTAAATGGCCTTTCCTATTACACATGAATTGAAAAAGATTTTGGAAATAATAGGAAATTTGCAAAAATACATTTACATTGGTAATGCACATATATGGACACTCACACTCTATTCAATATTAGTGAAAGAAGGCTGTGAAACAGAGAAATAAATAAACAAATAAGTGCTGGTTTGGGGTAAATGTCTTTGTCTTGTTTCTCCATCTAGAAGACTGATTGATATTGGTAGTTTTCAAAAGTTGTCATTCACTAAACTATTAGTGGCAATGCTCATGTTGGCGTTTTATGCATTTTAGGTGAAGGTTTTTTGCTTTATTTTCGTCTGTATCCAAACATCAACTGGCACAGCCTGCTGGATATAGCCTGGTGCTGCACTCTGTGTCCAAGGACTGCTGCTCACCAGCAGAAATGCTCTTTCCTCAAGTCTCACGCAATATGCAGTTACAGCTTAAATGACTCAGAGAAAGAGGAACACTTTTTAAGTGGAAGTGCTGGGTGGAAGGCTGTTGCAGTCCACAACTTCAGGATCTCATCCAGAGAAGCAGCAGGATTCTAGGGACCAGCATGAAACACCAACCGAGACGGGCTCCCGTTCATGAAACCATTTATTCAGCATGGGAACAAACAAACAGAGGCACAGCAGGGGTTTTTGAGGGACAGAACCCCCGAGGGTCTCCACCTTTGAGGGTGGAGCTCAGGGTCAGGGACCAGTAGGAGCACACCAAGGGAGAAACCCCCAGGGACTCAAGCCAAATCAGAACTCCTGGGCCGCCCTTCACAAGGGGTTTGAGGTGGGACAATGTAACCCTTTGTCGTCCCTGAGGCACACTGCCACAGAAGACAGAGAAGTTGGGAAAAACAACAGATCCTCTTTCAAATGTATTTCTATTTCCTTGAAATTCCACCTATTTGTGCCTCCTTCATACAACAAGTGTTTGAACATAGCATTACAGCATGACAGAACTTCAAGCCCAGACTAATAAATCAATGTATATTTGTCTCTGAGACATGATAATTCTCTTATGTTCATTGTTGAGAGAAACTTATTTTCTTTAAATTATATAGGTCATATCAGTTTCTGAATTACACATTCAACTTACTATCAGAACAAGGTGAAAAGCAAAATCATTGGAGCATTAGTTTATGTTTCTTGAAGGTAAAAGGTCTCAAGATATTGGGTGAACTTTAGAGATTCCAGAAGACCTGCTTAGTACTGTGATTTGATGAGGAGATTAAAAAAAAAAATAAAAAAATACAGCTGGCCTTACAGTGTATTGCATAGATGTAATTTCCAGAAGTATCTTCATTGTAATACATTACAGTTGTTATTCAATTCAAGTGAGTTGTATCAAAGCCACATTTTTTTCTTTTGAAAGAGAAATGGAATTTGTTAATTAAGAGGTAAGTCTTATCAGGTCTCATACATTGAATATGAGGTTTCATAAACTGAAAATTTATTGCTGGTTTGGTGGTTTGTGTAGGCTTTTGTTGGAGAGCAAATGTAAACATGAGCAACAAGGGTAACGAAGATAATACAGTTGGAATCCCAGTAACAGTCTTTCCAGCATGACTTTCAGTAGAAAAGAGTTACTGAGTGCTCCTGGGGTAATGCTGTTGGCTGAGCTGCCCATTTTACTAGTGAGAGTGTTGGAAAGGCTTAGGATTTAGTAGCAGAGATGTTGAGAGCCCGGTGAAAGAGACACAAGCAAAATTATAGTGCAAGGAAAATGGGAGTAGGTACAGATTTTTGGGTGAAAATATATGATAAAGGTAACAAAGTATTTTATATGTTTGCTTTTTGGTGTTGCTGCTCCTTATCCAAGAGGTATATTCTGTTAGTGAGTTGGATTTACAAAGCATTCTTTAGCTGAAGATGATAAATGTTGTCCCATATTTAATACTGTTAGGGGAATTGGGGAAAAAGAAAAAAAACAGAACCTGCAATATTTTCTTTTTAGATCTTGTTACTTTTGAGAAGTGGGTAGGAATTGTAGACAGTTCTCAGGTAAGTGAAAAAAAGAAAACTCAGACTAAAAAGCAAGATTCAAGCATTTTTCTATTATCACTTTTTGGTATAACACAGCATGTAGCATCATGTTGTAAAGTAATAAAAGAGAACAGCTTAGCTTCTAAGCCTTGAAATGAAAATTTGCAATTTTGCTTGAATGGTGTTGACAGTTGTTTCAGGACTGGCAATCTTAGTGCAAGAAATTAACTGAAAATACTGATATAAAGCCACCAGAGAATTCCTAAGTTTTGAAGAGAGAATGATAAGGTAATCACATAAAGCTCTCAGAAGTTATGACCATTTTAAATTGAAAGAGCTCAAAGGTTTAATCTCTTCTACTGAAATCTTGAAGTTTAGTGGTAATAATTCTAGTATGCATGGTCATTAAATCATAATCATGGTCATTAATCATAAAATAAGATTTCAGAAGTAACCAGAGCAAATAAATATATTAAATGTGTAATTTTTCAAAGATCTCTCCAACACCGAAACTCAGCAATGGCCTGTAGAACAGGAACAATATTGGGATACTAATGAAGTTTGAAAACTTCTATGTTTTTTCCTTCTTGGTTTTGTTTTGTGAGAGGAAGGCTTTAAGGAGATTGTGTCTTACTGGACTAATTAATGTAGCCAAGGGAAGAACAGATAGATTTCTACCAGACAAAGCTTTGTCTGTTCTTTTACAAACCCAAATTTAAAAAAAAAGCTCATGTCATACTGTATTCTTGTTCCCATATTAATAACATTGTAATTATTATTACTGTCTGATCCCATACCACATTTGTTGCCTATGACTTATATAAATTTGTATGTGATGCTCTTCTGTTTGTACCAGTTCTCAGTCAATGCTAGCCAACATTTTTACTAATGCTCTAAAAATTTAAAATCACTCGTGGCAAAAATTAAAAGTTTCAAGTAAGATAATGGCAATCACTACTCCAGAAGGTAGCAGAGCCATAACATGAATTAGTTGTTGAAAAGTAATACTAGAGAAAGTGTCATTAGTTTCAGTTATATTGCTGAAAATTTGCTGTTTTAGCTATAATTCATCAGTGGTGACTGAGGTTTTTACTGTGCGAAAAGTCTATGTTTTTTGTGCAGAAAATCAGAGGAGATGATCATAACCATCCCTTGGACGGCACAACTTATAAATTGCTCTCAAAGCTATACTGTTTTTAATTTCTTGGTATTATTCAACTCCTTTTGGCTGAATTCTCAACAGTATTATATTATTTTAGATATGGCATATGTATATATATGAATGTATATTAGATGCAGATGCTTACTCTTATTCAGAAATGAAATTAAAATGTGGTTTTGTTATAGTATCACCAAGAATAGTGAACTTTTCATCTTTCTGGAAAAAGGAAATTTAATGCAACAAATTTATTTAAATTGCCATCTAAAGTCTCAAAATGAGCTTTCCTGTGTTTGTGTAGTGAAGAGAGGAGTCCACATGACTCTGCGTAGGTTTTAATACAACCAAAATCTAAACTTCTGTCTGGAAATTTGCTCTGTCGTTACTGAGAAGTCAGGAGAGTTGGCACTTTCTCTAACATGGCTTATGGGAGGGGCTCTGTCTTGGAACCTTTTCCTTTGGAAACAGTCACAGGCAATTTCTTCATCGTTCTTAAATAATTACACAGTTGAAGTGTGAATATATGGGGACAGCAAAGGAATAAATCACCACAGCAGCAACTATATGCATTTTTTATTGTATCCCAATTTTCTCTCTTTCATACTGCACAATAGAAGAAAATGTCCACTTTGTTTCATCACTAATAGCTGCCAGTATGCTGAAAACCAGTAACATTAATGAGGAAATTATTATGGCAGAGAAACACCACACAGTTTTCATCTAGTTTTTAGAAATGATGGATCTAGTATAAAACTGCCTTTAGTAGGCTTTGAAATTGGTCATGATGTTTTTCCTAACACCCTTGCTGTTCTGTAACCTTTCACTATCTAACTTAGCTTTGGAAATTTTCTATTGTATTTATAAGGTGGAAACTTGTCCTTTTGTTTTCACCCATCTCAAAATGGGAAACAAATATATATGTTAATAAATTCTTGTTTGCATTCAAGTTCTCCTTTCTTGAAGGCAAAAAGCTGTTCATCAGCCCTGCATCTCATTGCTCTTTTCAGTGTGCTCAAGCATGTCTGTAGAGGGGCTGAGGTGCCCTTGGCTCTACTGGAAACATTATGTCATCATCTAAACAAGATGTTGTTATGCTAGGAAAGGATCAATACTTTGATGAGTAGCTGCTGGCTCAAAACCACATTGTTATTTTATAAAGGACCACTTGGAATACATTCCAAAGCATTTCCCGTGGTATGAAGCTCTAGGGATTTGATTTGTCTCTCTGCCCAGGAAAATGATTTGATTCATCTGTAAATACAAGTCTGCCAACCTCAGATAATAAGAAAAAATGCATCTTTTGTCCACATTAGGCTTCAGCCTTTCAGACATTTAAATAGTATACTCTCTTTGTGAAGGAAGTACTTCACATAGCAAAAACTAATTCAGTGGGGAAAAGAGGAAAAGCTTTTAGCCTTTTTCCTGCTGCTGAGACCAGATGAGCCTACCCTTGGGTCTGTGTGACCACACAGCCCTGGCAGCCCTTCAGTGTGTGGGGTGCAAGGGCTGGTAGCCCCCAGAGGTGTAACTTCAAAAGGCTTCAGTGCTGCAGTCCTGGAGAGGGTGCAGTGCTGCAGTCCTGGAGAAGGTGCAGTGCTGCAGTCCTGGAGAAGGTGCAGTGCTGCAGACCTGGACAGGGTGCAGTGCTGCAGTCCTGGAGAAGGTGCAGTGCTGCAGTCCTGGAGAAGGTGCAGTGCTGCAGTCCTGGAGAGGGTGCAGTGCTGCAGACCTGGACAGGGTGCAGTGCTGCAGTCCTGGAGAAGGTGCAGTGCTGCAGACCTGGACAGGGTGCAGTGCTGCAGTCCTGGAGAAGGTGCAGTGCTGCAGACCTGGACAGGGTGCAGTGCTGCAGTCCTGGAGAAGGTGCAGTGCTGCAGACCTGGACAGGGTGCAGTGCTGCAGACCTGGAGAAGGTGCAGTGCTGCAGACCTGGACAGGGTGCAGTGCTGCAGTCCTGGAGAAGGTGCAGTGCTGCAGACCTGGACAGGGTGCAGTGCTGCAGTCCTGGAGAGGGTGCAGTGCTGCAGTCCTGGAGAGGGTGCAGTGCTGCAGACCTTCCCCCTGCCCCCCAGCTGGCTCCCCAGCCAGGCTGCAGTGCCAGTGCTGACATCTGCATCTGCCTCGGGACCTGCAGCTGAGACAAACCAGAGCCACCAGCCTCTGGGCCGGTGCCTTGGGAAAAGCAGGACAGACATAGCTAAAGGGCTCTCTGCTGGAACAAGCTCAGCTCTCTGCTGAGAAACAAGTCTTGGAAGAGATTAGTGTTGTTCAGAATGCTAAACTAGTATAGCTTTGGATAATATCACTAGTATACAACAACCAAGGATTATGTAACTGGTTAGCAAAATTGATTAAAAAACTTTTTGCCATCTTCTTGTATCCTTTTTATGCACTCAGCAGTGGTTTTAGCAAAGGGCTATATGGAAGTCCTGTAGCTCCTTATGAACAGCCTATCATCTGAGAGGAAAACACTACCTTGCTAGATATCAAAGCATCATTTAGCCCTCCCATTGACTCCTTTATTCTTCTATTGGCTCAAGTCCCAAGTAATCCAACTTGAGGATTTAGATGCTTAAAGACATGGAATTATTTCTTTTTCCTTTTATACTGGTGAGGAAAATAATGACTCCAATAACCTTAATATGGGAGAGCAAACAAAGGAAATTTTAAAATCTTTCCATGATATATAAATTTTCCTTACTCTTTTTAGATTATTTTTCTGTTTATACTAAGCTTGATAGAGACTCAGTACCTAGTACAGTTTTAAATGAATTTGACTTATTTAATAGAAAGAAGTTGCTCGTTTGTATTATCAGAATAAACAGATATATCTACCTTGAGAGAAGGCATTCTTAACAATGCCTACTCATTTCTATCCTACTTGTTCAGTTCTAATTTGTCAAAAATGCTCCCAGATTCTTCCTTGTGTTCTGGGGTGCTGAAAGAATTCCTTTTCATTCTAGCTCAATTTAACTACTGCAACCCACCATCAAAACTCTGATTATAATGTTAGGCTTGTAAGAGCTTCAGAATTTTTGATAAAAATGATGGTTATTTGCTGCAAACCTAACCAATGCAGACCTGCTTTTCATATAGAAACAATGTGATTCTCTGCATTTGGAAGGCAATGTCAGCCTGAATACTTATTTCACCTTAAAATAATTCCTCACTGTTTGTTTGCTGTTTTGTTTCTTTCAACAGTGAAGCCATATGATCTTTCAGCTGAAGAAACAGGCAAGGAACTTTATCAGTGCTCTTGTGAAAAGCCTTTCATAGTATCTGCCAGCTCCTGAAAACTTCAGTGGGATTGTTCATCTCTTTGGTACAAGGAAAAAGGATCAATATCTGAGAGATCTATTGTAAGTTTAGGAGCCGTGAAGAAATCAGCCAGCAATAGGCATCTGTGGTTCTCTGAATGTTTATTCTTTCATGCAGTCTTTTTTTCTTTTGCCACCTGTGCATCTGACCTGCATTGTTATTGATTTTTATCTGGCAGATAGGCTTCAATATACACAAATACAATGCCTGGGAGAAACTGAACCTAGGTGGAAAGATTTCACACTGCTCTGAGAAACACTGATTTTTCTAAAAAGCTCAGATATTATGAATTCTAAGAACAGTAACCTTGAACAAAGACTTTTTTTTTCCCCCAGAAAATATTAGAGAACATTTTAACAGACACAAGAAAGAAGAGTCTTGTGTGCTTTTGAGAGGACTGGGCTTTATGACTTGGTCCCTTCAGTTAGAATTAGTCCACTTCATTTGTTCTCTATTTTGCAGCAAACTGAACTTTCAGCATCACTGTATAAGTAGCTCTCACTATCCTTTCACACAGGATCAATGCCTTTTCTCATTTAGCAGGCAAAAATATTTTTTTTCTTAGTATTCCTCATACAAAAGTCAAAGTCCATTGTCTTGGTTTCAGTTTTCTGTTGACCAAGTATTGGACTTTAAATGTTCAGTTTTTCCCATTGAAAGAAGAACATAGCTCAGAAGCACCTTCCCACTTTCAGAGAAGGAGCTGGGGAACACCTGCCTTGCCACCAGCATTTCCATCCTGTACACTACCATAAATGGAGTTTCACATTAACTGATAATTCCTCTCTGAGAAAGAGCAAGCTATTTTCTCTGAGGTTGCTGTTAATATCTCATTATAAGATTACAATACGAGATCTCCCTGGAGTCTGCCAGCAAAACAGCTGCTGGAGTAGATCTGTCGATACTGCTCAGTGCTGTAATGTTTTGGTAATCTCAGTCTTGAAGATAAAGTCAGGCATCATTTGCAGTATGTCCAGGTGTCAGTCAGCTGCAGACCAAGGAGTTCTGTCATGATGTTTGAACCTGGCCTTTCTCATGCCAGAATGACCACGGGGTGGCTAATCTGCATTTTTGGCACCTACCTACTTTGATAATGTATTAGAAAACAAAGTGTCTTTCTTAGAGTAACTGCAACATTGTCAACATTAAGATTGTGATGGAAATATGTTCACACAGGAAAGGAAAAAAGAGTCCTTCCTGAATTTTGAAGGGCACATCCTACTTTATACCACACTTGGAAGTAATTGTCCTTGTGTATAGAAGAATGATTGGAGGGTGATTTCTGCTTGAGATGAGTAAAAATTCCTTCAAGTTTTTTATCTGTTTTTAAGGTCAGCTTTTAGTCAATTCATACTTTCCCTATACAAACTTCACAGAGATTTGGCAAAAAATTACTGACTTAGAAAAGAATTCTGCTTAATTCCAGTGCTATGATAGCTGTACAAACTCATACAAAAGCTGCTTGAGTAGCCGTAGTAAAAACTGTGCCAAATACATTCAGCTGTTTACTTTCAAGCTAGGAAGTGCTGCAGGGATCTTGGCATATGGCCCCCACTATTTGAAATCTGAGGAAATTCCCACTGGGTCTGAGACCAAACACTGTCTTGCAGCCATTTGGTGGGCTTTTGCTACTGTGGTGTTTTAAAAGCTGTGATGGTTAGCAGCCTCTCACTGCGCAGGAATCCAGCTGAGCTACCCTACAGAGTGCTGTTCAGTTTGCTTTGGTTGCAAGCACAATTCAGCCACTCCCAGCTGTGTTCTGCCTACTTACAGCAATGATTAATTTCTTCCCAAGACTTCAAATTAAAGTCATCTGAACTGAGTGATGTGCAGTGCTTCTGTCTTCTTTGCTATGTTTTTTAATATCAAAGCTGTGAATAATTGTCTTTTCACATTAGAATTTTCAGAAAAAACATCCCTTGCATTCCTCTTTTTATTCTAGTGGCCCTACATAAGCAGGCTGAAAACAAATCAGTAACTGAAAATTAGGGTGGGTTTTTTTTATATGAGGCAGCATTAAATCTCTTTAAACCGTACTTACTACTAATTGATTAATATATAATTCACATATTATTAAAAAGTGTTGGTAAAACCTGAAGGAAACCTTCTTTTCTTTCCCATCATTCATTTTTCACCAGTTTTGATGTTTCTAACGTGTGTTTTATGCTGATCAGGAATCACGACATTATGGGAGTTAACTTGTGATAACGGCAGTAAAGGGTAGAAAAGTTGATTGTAGACTGCAAAGTTAATAGTCCCAACATTTCCTACATTTGACCAAAGTATGGGTTCCAGAGCATCCCCATAGCTTCTCATCACAGCTTCACTGCTGCAATTCAGACTGGTGCCCAGCTATGGGAGGTCAGCTGCACTGCAGCCTGAGAAAAGAAGGGTAACTATAAAAACCAATTCATGCTGATTGTGTTAGAACATTGTAATAAAGTGTTTGTAATTGGAATCATTTCCAACAAGCCTTGAAACTATTCTTAAAGTTGCTTCATTTTACATCAAAGAGAAAAATAATATAATTTGTTGAACAACCACTGATTTGATGAAAATTTTTTTCCCACTCAGAAATTGACTGGATTTTAAAGCACAATGGAAGAACCCAACTGTCTGAGAGAGCTGCCCATGGGTGTTGTAACGGTCAGCCAAATTCCAAGCAACCATTTCCCCCACAATGAGCAGTAGTAAATGAGATTGCATCTTAGGGACTGCAATGCTTATGTTATTTTGTGTATTTGTGCTATGCACTGCCCTCAAATAATGAAGAATATTTACTCCTGAGCTATTCCATACTACAAAAATCTCATGAAGGATTTGATCATTCACTAGTAGCTTGCTCTAAACAAGATGATTAGTTTATAGGCTGATTTTCTGCTTGATTGCTATCAATTTTCAAATATTGGTGTCTCCAAGGAAAACAAAAGATTGTTTACTAAAGAGGAAAATGCGTTATACCTTCCAAATTAATTGGTAGGAATAAACTTGAAACTTGACTGCTTGTGTGGTTTAGTATTACATCAGCATGAAGTAGCTTCTTCACCAAATTAGACACAGCCCTTCTGTGTTTACCATGCTCCTGTATGAATCAGAGGTTTCCGTAGGGTTTCTGATCAATGGAGGATTCTGTGTTCTTAACAAAACTATACCTTTTTGGGTTTAGCTGGATTGATTGAATCTTTATTGAGTCATTTATAAAAAAATCCCAGCAGCACAGGGTAGTATGAATGGTTTGGGTAGACTATATGAAAGTTAAAGTGACTAAATTAATCCCATACAATCAGCTGTGAAAAGGAGAATGGATGGTATGATAATACCTCAAAGATACCCTAGAACCAAGTTTGACAGAACATACCCTGCCAGTCAGTGCTTCTGGACACCTAAACCAGAAACAGGAGCCTTCTGCATGCTACAAGTGTGTTGGCACTTGCCCCTTTACACCAAGAGCATCTTTGAGACCATGATAATGATTAACATGGTTGTAATTTGACAGAGTTGCCATTTCACTAGCTGTCCATTACATCTTTCAATAAAAAATAGATATGAAAGAAATCAGCCATTCTATACTATTTATTTAAGTTGTGATAGATCTCTTGTGGCACTGGACAGATAAGCACTGTGTGTTGTGTTTTTGGTAGACTGGGGAAGAGAAAATAATTAGGCGAGCTACTCAGACAAATTCTGATTTTGTAGAGGGTGTCTCTTTATATTCAGTACTAGATGGGTGAATACAAGATTTGCTTGAGCCTGATAATAACTCCACCCTTACAAAATTGTTTAAAACCAGGCTGTTTTAGTCTAGTGGTCACCAAAATGTTTCTACATTAGCTGCTGTCTCTTGAAGTTACTGAAATATCAGCTTGAGGTTATTATAACTCAGCCATCACTTTCCTTGAAACCTCTTTGGTTTTTTGAATAATTGTAGCTGGAACTTGAAGTGCACAGAACTTGAAACTATGGAAGATCAGGTGGTGGCCATCAACTCTGAGTTGTCCTAGCCAATTTTACCAGGTGCCCATGATGATTTGGAGCTTTGGGTGACATACAAAGGCAGGAGAGGTGCATTTTTTTAAAAAAGATCATGTTTTCTGAACCATGGAAACTACTACACCAAAAAGTGAAGTTGATAAAACCATATAAATGGTCTGGTCTTGTGGCCCTGGGCTAAATCTAAGTTTTGAATGAGTATTGTAACAAGGTCTAGCTTAACAATATGGTTTAAAATAATAATGTGGTTTTGAAGCAAATACCTTGGTAAACTTCATTTACTGTCTGTTATGTTTGAGAACAACTGTGGTACCCATTAAACAGATTCTGTTTAGAAGAAAACCAAATCAGTGGCTGCAATGCTTTTCAAGAACATTCCTGATTTGGCTGTGGAATATGCCACCAAAAAGTGCTCCAGTTTGTGCCTATCGTTCTTTCTTAAGCATTGGATGTAATGGAGATGTCTTAACTGGGAAATCAGCTCACATCTAAACAAGGGGAACCTCCCAACCCTCCTGTAATGGATATGCAAGGAGTCTTAGCATGACACACTTTGATCTGACTGCACTTCTAGTAGGAGACAAAATGAGTATAATTAGAATTTCCCTTGGCTACGACATTAATCCTGGGATTTAGATGATAAAACTCTTAAGGTTTCCCTGATAGGGAGTGTCACCAGCCATGATGCATGATATTCTGCTACTTAAACCTAGACATTTAGTGCTATTCCAGATGTACAGTAGCTGTAGGGTACCCCCCAGTCACTGACTATTGCTACAGAACATGTGGGTCTTTTCTGAGACCCTGTGTCATAATCTGCCTGCTCCAGACAGGCATCTTGGCTATCCAGAGGCCTCTCAATTAGCATTGGGCACTTTGCATTAGACAGCTGGATCACAGATGGGTTCAGCACCCAAGTATGTGCTAAACAAAACCAAAAATATCTGAAAAAAAACCTGAATCTGTAGACAGTGTCAGAAGAGATTAGAAATCCAATGGCTTCCATGGCTTGGGTCCAAATTCAGAGTTTTGAGGTCTGTCCAGGAAGTGAAAGAGGGATAGGAAGTGAGGGTGAGGACTTGCATTTTAAGTCTGCTTTATCTCCAGATGCCTTTATGCCTTTCCATAACTCATACCTTTGAAAGTAATTTAGGAGACAACACTCATTAGGCCATTTCTCACTTTCTGTGAAGAAAGCATGATTTATTCTCATATATCACACTCTCTGAACAGCTAAGTAGATTATCAGAGAGTTGAACATAGAAAGGAGAAACTTTTAAAATTTTTAGGATTAGCAAATTTAGTTTCAAAAATAAAGAAGTCTAGCTGCATTATACTTTCATCACTCTGAAGTGTTAAATAGTGGGTGAGGTGTTAACATCATTATTACCCAGTGAATTTGGAGGTTCAAGCAAATGTTTTTCCATCTGGCTGTACATGCACACCTGCACCCATACTCACATGTTTGGCAGCGTCTTCAGAGAGTGAAAGGTCTTAACATCTTTCTTCAGTTTTGTCATTACTCATGTTGCTTTTTATCTGATACTTTTTAGTGAGCCACATTGTCATTGATTCAAATAAGTAGGAGCAGTTTGTCTGTTTTAACCCAACATCATGCTGTGTTACTGTCGACACTGCTATGCATGTTTCTCTAATCAGCCACATGAAACATTCATTGTCTTCTGAAACACTGCATCGTGAGTACAGGGGTTTGTCCTGGTTAAAAAGAGAAGATGTGGGGGTTTATCTCCTTCTGCTCATCCTCTTTGTTGTTGGGTACTATCATCGTCTGTTAAGTCTAGAGTTGCATTTCTGTTTTTTACTGAGGCAGTCTGTAGCACACTTCTCCATTTCTTTCTCCCCACTTCATGTTCTATCCCACAGTGTTCAGAACGCTTCCATGCAAGACCAGCACGATTTGTGATGTTGAGATTATTAACCATATGGTACGGGCAGTAAGTCACACATGCTTTCTCAGTAGCCAGTGATTGCTGGCTGTGAAAGTCACATATAGCATTACATTAGCTTCTGTCCTATGAATTCTAGTCACAGCCTCATAATTTTCTAAAAAAAAAACACAAACAAGAGGAATGAAAAGTTGCACAAGTCTAATTAGACTGAATATTTATTTTAACTCAATACTACTTCCCTGGTTTCCATTGTAGTTGCTGTTCTGTCCCCTTATGGGCTCATGCCCATCCTCCTGTGACAGAAGAGGAAGTTTTTCACAGCTAAATCTAGTACAAATGTTTTATTAATTCAAGTCTCATTATTGCATTTTCTTTTCTAAACAAGACAAAGAATCTGCCATTAAGAATATAATCTTTTTTCCCACTTATGGCTACAACCATAAAAGCAATTGGTTTGAATCATTCCTTTGCACTCAGGTTCTTTTTTGAAACATTGATTACTCCTAATTGTCATTTCTCATCCATAATGATTTAGAATTGTGTCTTTCAGAGTCAGGATTTTTGCAAAACAGTTCACATTACACTGTCTGGAGATAGTTTAGAGGTGATTGATTTTTCAAAGCATTGCACTGAAGTCTGATTCACAGTTCTGACTAAATTAACTGATTGACTAAAACCCTGTGCAATCCTTTAAAAACATATAACTTTCATCAAAAGCTACAATTTGTATAAATTGTATTTCAAATTACATGTATACTAGTCAGCTCCAAATATGATTCTGATAAAATGGTGTTCTCCAAATAGTCAGCCATTGCCACCTGGTAAGACAAGCAGCTTATAAATGTTTATTACACTTATTACACTACTTTTCAGTCTTTGGATTTTCTTTTCAGTATACTCATAACTATACCAAAATGACTGTCATCCCTTTGAACAACTATGAAGTTGGGTACAGAAAAGTTACTTAAATGTATTGTTTACTAGAACTAAATATTTAACTTCAGTTATGAGCTGAACCTTTCTTTTCTATTGCTCTCTTTTATCTGATTTTATATTCTGTTCTTAGCTTTGCATTTAAATATAATACCAGAAAATAAAAAAGAGAGTATGTCAATTCAAGTCAACATGCATGCTGAGATGTCAAAAGGCATATGCAAAAATAACTCTGATTGTAAGTATGCAAAGTATTGGCATGTATTTGCATTCTAGTATCACTGATCAGACAACTTCGTACCAGCTGTCATCATCTCTACTACAGCAGCAATCTGAAAAACAATCGAAGTGAAAATTACTCTATTCTGAGTAATTCAATCCATCTTTGATCTTACCATTCAGAACCTTGGTCTGAAAAAGAGAATTTCACCTATATTTCTAAGCATTTATTTTAGGTTTATGTTGTATTTTTAAAATATTGGACTAATCACAGAAAGCAATGTTATTAATTAAATCACATGAATTAACTAAAGTTGTGCCTAGGAGAAAATTCACCCTTATTCAAAGAAAAAAACTCCTTCCTTCATTCATCTTAAATCTGAAAATGCAATTCTGAAAGAATCTACAAACAGGATCTTTGTCTTTACAAAGGCAGTAGTTATGAAAAAATAAATTTGTGCACCTGTAAACTTTCCAATTATATAATGAATCAATAGCACAACTGATGAAAATCTGTCCCAAAGCTAATAAGATAGAGGAAAGAAATATTTCTTTTTAACATCATCCACTCGTATTTTTTTCTGGACAACTTTGTTCTGCTAAAGGTATTGTCTAGGCTTGCTTTTTTCTGCTGAAATCAAAATGGTGGAAAACTTTAAATGAAAATATGAAAATATAAAAATATAAGTCTTGATTATAAACGATTAATTTTTTAAATGGACTTTTAGCAAAGTTAACTCTGTCTTATTCAATTTTAAAATGACAGTATTCACAGGAAAGAGACAGTTTAATCTGTCAAATATTTTTAGTTTAGGCAAATGTCTTTGCGCTTCTGAGCATCCTTCCTCCTTATGTAGTAACTCTGCTGTCTTGTAAATAGCGGTGGTGTCTTAGAACCTTTTTTTGCTCCTGTAAGATGGAATTCAAGATCCATCTTTAACCAATTATTCATAGTCATGTAGACATAATGAGCCTGTGAATATCAGTCAAAATGTCTTCCAAGAAGGCTGGTGTGAATGCTTGTGTGTCATAGTGTATTTGATAGGTGATAAATTCAGAAGGAGAAAAATTAATGGAAGTGTTGAAGAACCTTCCAAATGTCAAATAGGAAGTAGGAGGATTTTTTGGTAACTGGTCATTAGGCATTTCACAAGCTTCTGGGTGGGTGAGCTCACTCTACCTATGTTCACAGGAATAACTACAGCTTTAGTAAGAAATGATACATCAGTGTGTATTCCTTGGTGATGAGGAAAAAAAAGAAAATTATTTTACATAATAATATGAATTAGGTTTATGTTTCATCTGATTCAGTCTCTATCAGGTTGATTTTTAATCCTGGCACCTATACAGAATCAAGAAGTTTTTATAGGAATGTAGATTCTTTGCATAAACATTCTGATGTCTGTGTTGTTTATGTTTTTTTGATTTATTAACATTGTGAGGCTACATATATTTTCACTGGTACTTGGAAATGAAAAATTGATTTGACTGTCATGGATGACATTGCTGTTCATATGTTTAATTTAATTTAATTTTATTTTATTTTATTTTATTTTTATTATGTATTTTATTTTATTTTATTTTACTTTATTTTATTTTATTTTATTTTATTTTATTTTATTTTATTTTATTTTATTTTATTTTATTTTATTTTATTTTATTTTATTTTAGTAAGATGATCATGGGTATTTATGCAGTATTTATATATTATTATAGTAAGACTATGGGTGGTGCATGGAGAGATGCTTCCGTGGTTGCCTAAGTACTAGATACTTTATCTGATTTTATCTGCTAGACTAATTGGTCCACTTATGTATATCTTACGTAATATTTGGTTTGAAGTGCCATGATAAATAATGGGGCTGTACTTATTTGCTAGTGTTGATAATCTGATTATCTGCATTTCTCTTTAGTTCCTGTGTTGTTAATGAGGCTATCCAGAACTGAAGGAATTAAATAATGTTTTTCATTGTGAGATTGTTTTATATTTAAAATGTTTTGCTAGTTGGTTATTTTAAGTCTTATAAATGTACTCTCCAGATTTCTCTTTTCTGCTTCAGAGAAACAGAAACTGTTTTGGTTTATATCCTCTTTGAAAAGGGACTATTTCTACTACCTCCATAGTCTGTGGGATTTTTTTTCTCCCCTGTGCTTTCCTATTATTTCATTTGCAGTGTTTAGTAGTTTTACAGTGTGTTCTTTTAAAAGTGGCATAAAAATAAGTCTCTCCATCTTAAGTGGAAGAATAATTTTCCTTTTTTTTTTAGTTTATGAAGGCCATGCTGCCTGATGCAAGTTAGAAGAGCCCTGATATAGATTAAAGCCCTGCCTGCTGAAGCAAAGCATTTAGAGAAGCACTCTGGGAATAAAAGATCCACTTAAAATGGCTCCACTTAGAGGCCTAAAAATGAGTTGGGAGAAAAATTGTTGCTTTGGTGATGATAGGAATTTTTATGTTAACAATACTTTCATCCCAAAGCTATTTTATTGCATAGATTGGAGCCTGCACTTGAAATTTGTCAATAGTATCATGCTGGTGGCACACACATGCCCTGTAATAGTGTAAAAAACCATTTAGGCAGTTATAAACCATAAAAAATCCTACTGTTCCTGTACTCAGAATGTAAAAAAGTTAGTACAGATGAGGAAGGTTGCTACTGAACATTATACATTGTTTGATAATACTTCAACACCAGAACTATAGAAAATTATTTGCCTGCCCAGAGTTATGGCTTCTTAGAGCTTTTCTTGAGAGCTGGTCCCTACACAGGGTTCTGTAAAAAAGTGCCCAGGCATGCTCCAGGCAAGGTCTGCACAGGCCTGGTAAAGAGCAGGTTTTCTGCAGCTTTGAGGGACTGGAAGTAACAGCGAAGCATATCTTATAGAGAAAAATATTCTCTTATGATACAGTTGAGAGGGGTGGACAGAAGAGAGAAATTTTCTGATGTCACCAGCACTTTATTCATAGACTGACAGAATCATAGAGTGCTTGGGTTAGAAGGGACCTCAAATATTCCAATCCGCCTGCCTTGTGCAGGGAGACCTTTTACTAGACCAGGTTGCTCAGGGCCCCATCCAACCTGGCCTTGGACACTTCCAGGAAGGCAGACTGGGCAACTCATGCCAGTGCCTCACCACCCTCCCAGTAGAGAATTTCTTCCTAGTATCCAATCTAAACCTACTCTTTTCCAGTTTAAATTGTTCAGTCTGACACTGCCAAAGAGCATCATCATTCTGGCAGAGAGGAGTCTTTATTTTTCATTGTTTTTTTAAAAGTTGAGGGGGAGGAGGGAGTCTTATATCTCCTCTGGGACTTTGGTTCAGACTAACAGTTAAAATAGAAACAAGGAACTAAACAAAGAAATACAAATCAGTATTTCTGTGTATATCTGTAGGTGGGAGCCATAGCTGCAACAGCTTGAAATAAATAATAGTAAGTATTTTTCACAGTGATAGGCAGTTTATGCAGAGAATATACAGAGAGGTTGGAGCTTTGGAAGAAAGGAAGGATTCTGTAAATTTCCATGGTTCGGGAACAGCATGTAACATTTCCCTTCCCAAGAAAACAACGTACCTTCTGGATCTATTCCCACATCCTGCTGTATATCAACAACTTTGTCTCAATTACCTTTTGGCTCAAGTGATTAAAGGGCTGCAATCATCCTTTGTAACAAGCCTTTAAAATTGCTCTTTTCTTTTTTTTTTCTTCCCAGATCATTTCCAACAATAAAATCCAATTTAAACTTTTATGATAAAAGTGTAGAAGAGCTTAAAAATAGCTCAGGTATTTTTCTAGAGAAGGTGATGTCATTCTTTCCATCAGCAGAAAGAATATTTTACTCATGCTTTAGTCTTTGTTTGCTGATAAGTAGAAAAGAAATTAAAATATTAGTCAGTATTTTGATATTTAAAATGAATTATTTTCCTCTGTTTTATTATCTTTGTTGGCTAGTTTTCATTTTCCAAGAGTATTTCAATTGCCAAATTTGACCTCTTTGTGTATTTACACTGTACTAATGTGACTTGTGTGTGTATTTGAGAGCAGAATTTGATTCATGTGTAAGTACTTCAATCTGCCTGACATGAACTGAGATAAAAAATTTTTATTACTCCCAAGCAGCCTTCTAAAAACTTTCTTGGGGTATTTTTTTTAGGAAGAAAAGAAATATGTCATAGTTGCTTGTGGGCAGTAAAAAAGAAGAAAATATATGAAAAAGTAAAAACCATTTATTGATTTTGGTTCCAGTTTTAAATTCTTGAGCAGTAATATTAAAGTTTCACTTCTGCACTAGCTGTCATTTGGACAAATCCACAGCTGATTTTCACATACATATTTAAGGAACAATGTTAGGAACACCTTCACTGATCTTGAACTTCCTCCTCTTCCGTCAGTGGGACTGAGCATAATTGCAGATGTTCCTTGGGACATGGAGGAGTCCTTGAGCCCACAGCCATCTCCCTGGAAGCACTGGGCATAGCAGCTGAAGGGCTCCCTTACATGTCTGTGACTAGCTGTGCTTTTCAGGACTCCTGCTACAAATCTAGAACTGCAACACATAACTGAGTGGCCAATTATGGTGGAATATGATTCCTCTTTGCTCCTCAGCATACTTATGCGAGAATTATGTGAGCTTTCACTGTGGTTAAGATATTTTCCACTTTAGACTCACTCTCTCAGATAAGATTGCATACACAGTACTTTCTACCTCTGCCAAAATACTACAGGAGCATGCTTGATTTTCAGTTTGGGAATAAATTAGTTGCAGGACCCTAATGAAGAAGTACACCTGTAAGAGATTTGGAAGAGTGATAGCTGGAGTTTGTAATGATTTAAATCAATAGTTTGGTAATGCAGGTCATGCGGAAGAATATGTCACTGCTGCTGTTGATTAAATAAATGTACCTGCTTAGAAGAGTTACTTAATTGACTGCCTGCATTATCATGTAATGAACCTGGTCTGTATAGCAGTGTTGCTAGAGTGAAGTACTTTTTATAGAGATCTCAGAGTCATAGAAAGTTCTTGCTATGGGCAGGGACACCTTCTGCTACACCAGGCTTCTCAAAGCTCCATCCAATCTGGCCTCAAACACTTCTAGGGATGGGGCATCCACTACTCCTCCAAGCTACCTGTTCCAGTGTCTCACCACTCCAGGTGGGGTCTCACAAGAGAAGAGTAAAGGGGGAGAAACGTCTCCCAGGGTGAGGATGGCTGGCCACACTACTTTTGATTTAGGCCAGGATACAGTTGTCATTCTGGGCTGCAAGAACACATTTCCAGGTCACGTTCAATTTTTCATCCACCAGCGCCCCCAAATCCTTCTCCTCAGGGCTGCCCCCATCCCGTGTTGATATTGGTGATTACCCAGGTTTGGGACCTCACACCTTCCCATGTTGAACTTACTGAGGTTTGCAAGGGCCCACTCCTTAAGGCTGTCAAGATCCCTCTGAAAGGCACCCCTTCCCTCAGGAGTAACAGCTGCACCGCTTAACTTGGTGTTATTTGAGATGAATGATTTAGTCTAAACTCAGACACTGAGGAGAGAAATTTGACTTTAAACACTGTGTTATTTTCTAGAAAGGTAGTAAATGGATCATAGCAATAAACTTTGTAAGTTGTGTTACCTTCCTGCATTCTTCTCATTTGACATTGTGATTGTACTTGTTACATAATGTATTATTGTTCCCAAGTCAACTACAATTGCAACCTTTCCTTTGGCCTCTCTGGACCTATGAATAAAGTAAGGTGTTTTTACAACCATGCCATTTCTCAGGGTGTAGCCCTGTGATGGGATGTCTTTACCACTAAGGCAATAAATCCTGCAATTTACTGGCATCACTGCATCCACAATAATGTCCCCTCAGTGGTAATTAAAGGCTTAGGTAATAAGTAGTAAAACAATAATTGATGTGTGTGCTTTAGTCTACTAAATCAGTCATCCTTTAGAAATTATTTCTCTGTTACAATCAGGGAAGAAAAGCATAAAGTACTAAAACTGATTGAAAATAAAAATGTATTGGTTCAAATTTGACCTTTACTTTCTAGAGACAGATGCACATGTTGATATTCAGAGAACTACCAGAGAGTACCAGAGCAGACCCAACAAAGCACTGGTAAGACTTCCTGCAAGATATTCCTGTTAGCAGCATGGAGTATCCCAAATCATGGGCTCCTCAAGACAAGAGAGTCATGTTGCTCCTGGAGCAGGTCCAGTGGAGGGCAGCAAAGATGATTAAGGGACTGGAGAATCTCTCTTACGAGGAAAGGCTGAAGAAGATGGGCCTGTTCAGTCTTGAGAAGAATAAGATGTATATACATTGATGTATATAAGTACCTGAAGGGTGGGTGTCAAGAAAATGGAGCCAAGCTTTGCTCGATTATGCCAAGTAATAGAACAAGAGGCAATAGGAAGAAATTGATGCAGAGGAAGTTTATATCTGAATATGAAGAAGAACTTTACTGTCAAGCTGACCATGGACTGGAACAGGTTTCCCAGAGAGGCTGGGGAGCTTCCCTCACTGGAGATCTTCAAGAACCGTCTTGGTGCAATTATGTGCAATGTGCTCTAGGATGGCCCTGACTGAGCAGGAAGGTTGAACCAGATGACCCACTGTGATCCCTTCCAATATTATCCATTCTGTGATTCTGTGAACAAAACACTAAAATAGTGTGCAAGGAAGAAAGTTGACTTCTTCTTATCTAAAGAAGTAAGACATGTGGATGCCATTCCTGCTAGTGGTACTAGTATACCTTAGTAGGCTTCTAACAGACCACAGAATATTTTATCAGTTCTGTATTTTAGAGTTCAAGACTTTAGCCTTAAGTAAGCAAAAAGGAGTTTTCAAATTAATAAGAATAAAAGGAAACCATTATTGGCAGGAATGGTAAAAGGAATTAACTTTTTACTTCTTCAGCTAACATGGATCACAGTGTAAGCATATTGATTCTGGTGACTGTAGGCTATAAAAGATTAAATCTCCTTTGCCCACTGGAGAAATGATAGATAAGTACCCCTGTGCAATATTTTCAAGATGACAGTTTTGTATTAGTGATCCATTCAATCTTGGAGCACGTCTGAAAGGTTCAAGAGCAAAAGCCTTCTGTGGGAGGGAGCCTGTGTTGGAGCAGGGGAAAGACTGCTGTACCTGCAGTGGCAGAAGCAATGTGTGATGAACTGACAGTAATGCCCCATGCCCCATTTCCCTGCCTCTGCAGGGGAAGGCGGTAGCCCTGGAAAGGAGGGAGGGGTGGAGGAAGGTGTTTTTAAGGCCTTACTTTATTTCTCATTATCCTGCTCTAATTTTCTAAGTAATAATTCAATTAATATCTCTGCTTTGAGTGTGTTTTGCCTTTGACAGTATCTGGTGAGTGATCTCTCTTTGTCCTTATCTCAGTCATGAACACTTTGTTACATTTGCTCTCCCATTTGAGCTAGGGAGTGAGGCAATAGGCCTTTGTGGATGCCTGGCATCCAAACAAGATCAACCCACTACACCATCCAAGTGCAAGTTGGATGATAAGAGATGATGTAGGTGGCAAAATACAAGGAACCAGTGAGATATTAATGACTGCTCAGAACTGCATTTAGCAGACTATTGTTCACAATCGATTTTTGCAACAAACTTTAAGTCTCAGTATAAAGAGCTCTGTTTGTGGACAAAGAGCTCTCACAGGTGTTTGTGGAGGGACAGATTTGAAAATGTAAACAACAAAACAACTGGCAAAGTATTCCTTGAAATTGTGGAAGTGTGGCATACCTAGACTTGTTCACCAGTAAAGGTAATACGTCTTTCAAGGTCGGAGGAAAGACTATTGGAATGACTGTGCTAGATGACAACTACTATTTGTTGTACAGGAAGACTATCTTCAACACGTAACTTCGATGACAGTGCCTAGCTCATTTGTTTTTAGAAGATGAAATCATAGAATCACAGAATGGAATAGGTTGAACAGGACCTTAAAGATCACCTATTTCCAACCCCTCTGCCATGGGCAGAGACATCTTCCACTAGCCTCAAACACTTCTGGGAATGGGGCATCCATAGCTTCTTTGGGCAACCTCTTCCAGTGTCTCATTCTCACAGTAAGGAATTTCTTCCTAGCATCTAATCTAAACCCACCCTCTTTCAATTGGAGTTATTCCCCCTTGCTCTATTCCCCCTTATAAATGTGTAAAGACACCTCCAGTTGTAAAATGTGAGTGAAATGTGAGTATATTATAAGGTTCAGAGCAAAGCTGAAGTGCAGAAGCTTTTTCAGCCTAAGCAAAGCCAGCTGGAGTGCTGGCCCTGGGCTGGACCCAGCTAGGAACAGACCGGAGATGTTTTCTATTAAACTCTGTAGGAAGTACTCTGATTTGGAGGAAAGATGGAGGCGGGTTCTGCTGCTCTGTCTGGCCTGTTTTTTGGAGGATGCTGATGGTTACACGCTTCACCAACACCAAAGAGGGAAGGCAGCAAAGAATTAAGAGCTCAATTATAGTGAATTACTCTCCCTATATTTAAGGCAGACGCAAAACGTTTTTATGTAAAGGAAGGTGAAGTTAGATGGAGAGGCTTGTATCACCACATATTTGTATGTACTCATAGCATTTTCATTATCTAAAGGAAAACAGGGAAGAATCCATCGCCACTGACATAGGTGCTTCGTCGTCCCTCAAAACAACCCACGAAAGCAATCCAAGCCCGTTACGGTGTCAGCCCTGGTGTCTCTGCCCAGAGCTGGGGGCTGGGGGCGGGCAGAGACCCTTCCGTGGCTCGCAGGGCGCTCGTCTCTCTGCAGCGGGGCGAGCGGGCAGAGGCAACCGAGCTGCCGGGCCCCGGGAGCCCTCGGTGAGCGGGCAGGGACCGCCGCGCTGCCGGGCCCCGGGAGCCCTCGGTGAGCGGGCAGGGACCGCCGCGCTGCCGGGCCCCGGGAGCCCTCGGTGAGCAGCAGAGACCGCCGCGCTGCCGGGCCCCGGGAGCCGCCGCCGCTCAGAAGCCGCAGCCCCGCCCCGCGGCTCTGGCGTAGCGCTGACGCCGCGCCCGCCCCGCCCGGGCCAGCCGGGGTAGCGGCGGGCCGAGGTCGCCGTTAGCAGCTGCTGGGCTCGCCCCGCGGCGCCCGCCCGTTCCGCCGGGCCATGCGGTAGCGGCTGCGGCGGGCCGGGCTCTCGGCGGCCATGGAGTGGTTCCCCGGCGGCCGCCGGCCCCGGCTCGTGTCCTCGCTGGGGCTGGGGCGGCGCTCCTGGGAGGTCACCTTAGACGAGGAGCGGGGTCGGCTGGCCTGGCGCGACCCCCGCCCGCCGCGCCGCGCCGCCGGTGAGTGGGGCGGGCGGGGGCCGGGGCGCACCTGCCGCGGCCTGCGGCGGGCCGGGGCCACCCGAGGGGCGCCTGCCCTCAGCGGCGGGGGAAGGGCGCCCGCAGCGTCCCCGGCGGCGGCGGCGGCGCGGTGTCTGCGGGGGCGGCCGGCGCTGCCCCGGCGGCGAGGCGGCGGCTCCGCGCCCGGGGCTCCCTGAGCATCCGGAGAGCTCCGTCGGCGTGAGCGCTTCCTGCCCTCGGGAGCCTGTGCGTCGCCGCTGGGTTCAGAGTCCGAGCGGCGGAGGGTGGCGCGATCCCACACGGGGCCGGGCAGGGCGCTCGGAGCGGGGAGATGCAGGCGGGACGGTCCGCGGCAGCAGCCGCCTGTGCCGAGCGCTGGTCGGGCCGGGCCTCCCGTAACAAAGCCGAGAGCTGCCTTCGCTCAGCCCCAGCCGAGCATCTGCTCCCAGCGTGCCGCTGATGGCACCGGGGGACACCTGTCCCGCAGCTGGGCGAGTAAAACATCGATTTGTTCAGCTGAACCCCATTGTTTCTCGGCGCCTCGAGTACGGAGAAGTGTGTGGCTTGTAATGTATTTAAAGGAATCGTAGCAGTACATAAGAGACTTACAAAACCTTAAAAACAATTTTGGTTTTTTTTTTTTAGTTGCAAGACATGTGTTTAAAAACACTTTCATACTGAGGTAGTGTCTCAGGCAATGACTACTGTTGCTGGTTTTTTTTGTTGGTTTGGATTTTTTTTTTTTTTTGAGCTTTTTAAAAATCTCTTAGCTTTCTCAGGGGCTTAGTGTAGTAGAAATTTAACAAAGATAGTTTAACTTTTGAGATTGGTTTGGAAATATTTAATATAAGATACTAGTTTGACGTGTGATAACAAAGATTTCCAAATAGTTCCCCTTTTTGCAGTTAGCATAGTGTGGAGGTACAGAACTGCTAGTCTGAGAAGTCACTGATGAAAACACCTGAAAAAAATCAGATTAACTTCTGAGAATATTTGCATGTCAAACTTTCTACTATACTTCTAAGAGGTACTCTTTCAGAGTCTTTGACCGTGGGGGTTTAATATAGTAATTATTCCCACTGTTAGTTTAGCCATATTAACATGGCATGTGAACAGTTGAAAATGGGTAATGTCCTTTTTTTCAAAGCAGCTGCTGTAGAGTTGGAAACTGCTGTCATCCTCATTTTAGCGACTGCAGAATCTGAGACACTAATAGTGAGAAACTAATAATAGAAAAGCTGACTAGAAGTTTCATCTGAGAAAGCTTTGAATATAGATGTTTCCAATCCTAGGCAAGTCTCCAAACTTAAATAGTTAAATAGTTCTTCCATTCTTACTATGTACTTTTGTTAAATATTTTTCGGATTTTATCATAATATCTTATTAGCCTGAGGCTTTTTTCAAGAAGGTGCAGGAAAAAGGAGAAAAAGAACTCAAGAATTGTAAGAATTTGGTGTTACAGTTTACATGTCTGATATTTGGTTATGCTTTAAGTACAACCCTTCTTATTTATAATATAAAAATAGAGTTTGTTATCCTTCCCTGGCTATTGTGCAAGTAGTTTGACATAATCTAGTGTTTATCAACAATACTGATGAAAAAAGTAATCATAAATTCTTTAACTTTCCTCAGTTAAAGGAACTTAAGACTTTAAGGATAAATTGCTTCTTTAATTCTGACGATCTAACTACACTGCTGTGAAAAATAGGCTGTATACTTTTCAAAATGAAATTAGTCTAGATAAAGGCACCTGGATCTTAAATTTAAAATAGAAAGTTTCAGGCCCTTTTGGGATAATTGCTCCTACTAGGTAAAGTATCTCTTACTTTGGAGATAATTTGATTTTAATTGTGTAAAATCCTTTTAAAAATGCCTTTTCAAAGTCACTAGGAGACTGATGTGTAGGCTAGAGCAAGTTCAAGAGGAGTGCCATTCTCCTGTCTGATGAATTCCTTTAGACCAAGCACGAGTGCCATGGATTCACACCAGCTCTCTCATGAGCACTCTAAAGTTTATAGCTGCTTGCAGTTGTGAATTTTTACTACTTTTTTAAGTTGTAAGTTCTTGACTTGCTCCTGGTAGACCAAACCGTGTATGAACCTGCCCTGAAGCTTGTTCTGAATGTCAGTTCTGGGAATGGTGGAAGGAGAGTGGGACACAGTAAATTAAAGTCTATATGAGTCAGTTCCTGAAGTAGTACCAAGCTGGAGATGCCTTAACAGGCAAGGGAGGTTACTGAGTGCAACCACTGTCTTGTAGCACAGCTATTTACAGGATTTTGGTAAACATGATGTGAAATCACAAGAGAAAAGAGAAGAAAAAGAAATGCCTAAGTGTTCTGGAGGCACTAGTATAATTTGTGTAGGGATCAATACAATAGATAATGTAACTTTTCTTCATAACACCCTCATTAATTCAAGTGTTCCCTGAACTCAAGCTTTAATATCATCACAGTTTTGTGTTATTGCTGCCCTGTTGTCTCCAAGCTCTTTTTAAGACCTGTGATGATTCATTGAGTTCTCTGCAATTATTTTTGAAATATGAGCAGCATACATGACAATATATAAATAAACTTAATAATATGGGAGATGGTTAGTTAGAAGCATATAATTTCAGACGAGTTGCTTGACCAAGATTAGTATCTTTCTACCATTTAGCCTTTGACTACATGACTACATTGTGTCTAAATACAGACTAAATTATGCAGTATAAAAGTGCTATATTTCTTGTTTAGTAGGCAGCTATTACAGTGAAGCAGTTGTCTTTAAACTGTAGAAACTCAGGGTTACTTATTTTCAGGGCACTTATTACTGTCTTGAATTTAGGTATATAAATCAAAGTTGTTTGGTATATGTTTTTTCAAGGTTTTCAGACTTTGACATGGACAGAACTAGAGCTATAGCTAGGTGTATTATAGAAGTCTTGAAATGTTTACCTTTCCCTGTTGTGTCCAAAATCAGGAACAGATAGGAAGCAACACAGACTTTGTCCTGTTGTCCAGGAAAATACAGTTTTAGAGAGTATGGAGAGATTCTTCTGTTTTCTCATCTCTGTACAGTGATATTTATATATATGCATACATGTATGTGTATGTATATATATCTATATATATGTATATATACAGACTTGTATATATATGTATTTAAATCCTGTTCTGTCAAAATGTAGACATTAATTCAGGAGAATTCTTTTTAATGCTGTCATTTGGAAGATATCAACAATAACAAAGACATCAAATGCTTGCTCAAGTCATGGTGTATTTTTAAATTCTGAAATACGATTTATTTCCTACTGTTAAACTTTGTTTAACAGCATCATAGTTTCAAGTTCTCTCTTCAGCGTAATTACGTTCCTGTTTCCGGTTCTTTGATGGTTAGACATGTTTGAACTTATATGGAAAAGTTTTACCTGTAAATTTTCATGTGTTTCTCTGTTACTTTCAGCTGTGCATCTTTTTTTCCTAGGGATGCCTTCGTCTTCAAATTTTCTGATCAACATTATTTTTCAACCTTGTAATATTTCCCTCATGTTGGTGGCACAATCAGGTTTTCCTCAAATAACACGTGATAAACATTTTGTACCAAATTCATAGCAGAGTATATATTGTACGTATATACTTAGAGGTATTTTAGAAGCATTGGCTAAGATTTTGTTATGCCTGGTACTAAAGCATTACAATGCTTTAGTAGAAGCAGAATGAGATTCTCCTGTCATTTTTCTAGGATTTTTTTTTTTTTCTAAAGTCCAAACATGAAGGGGATGACCAAACTAGACCCTGAATTCTGTGCATTCACTTATGGTGTGCACTTTCTTTTAGTCTTTGTATTTCATAATTCTTTTCCAAAACAACTGCCTGAGGAAGCCGTAGTACTAGTGTTCACAACACAGATGTGATTCTGGTGTATTCTAAAGAAAGCTCAGTTTGATAAACAGGGTACTTAGCAGAGGGTGGACCAGCTTGGCAACAAGGTCTGTCCAGCACCTGGTGCTTGCAGAGTGTTGGCACATCCTTAGTCAAGGTCATTTGTCATCAGTTATTCCCATCTGGCAGTGGGAAGTGTGCAGAAATATGAACCATGTTTCTCTATAGGCAATGCCACAACTACATTGCGCAGGTAGTATGTGGGAAATAATTACTCCAGCAGGCATTGCTTCTTTGGAATGTGTTGTCTTCTTGGAAGAGATGTTATTCAAATAGAGATGCACGCTACATTAAACAGTACATGTTCTTTAGCATACTCCTTTTTGCTGGATTGTTTCCCCCCCTTAAGGTGAAAAAATGCATCTTACTCCCTACTTTATCATTGAAATATTTATAGTTGAGCAGAAAAGATTTTATTTGGAAATGCAGAAGAAACACTAGGAAGACATTCAATAGTATGATTTAAATATTCGAGATGACCCAAGTTCAAATTGCTGTGCTTTGATTCAGATTCATGTGATGTGAAGTAGCTGTGTGATCATAGTAGAAACTGGTCTGTTGGTTTACAAAGAAGCTTTACTTTAAAATAAAAAAAGTAAATTTCCTTATACATGGCTATACATGGTGAAATAATGGTCTTTGGATGTTTCTGTTACTTCTCCACAGTTTTGATTTAAATCAGCTGTGATACCTTTTTTCTTCCCTCTCCCTTAGGATGTGAATTGTCAGTAATTCTGCTCTATATCCTACCTTCTCTTACCATAGTGTTTATTAAACACAGCTTTCTATACTTCATGGGTGGCATAATACCATGTACCTTCTGATAGAAAGTATTCCTGTTGCTTTTAGGTGAAGACAAATCTTAAATCTGAAAGCTTGACCCTTCTTGTGGACTCTAACAGCAAATTAGGTTTTAAAGTGACTGAAAATACATTTTTTCTTTAAACCTATATCCCAACTTTTTACTTGTTGATATTTTTAAGTCATGAGAATATGCTAATAGTTTAAATTAATTCCAAATGCCTCTGCATCCATGGGCCTCAGCTGAATTTTAAGAATAAAGCAAGTGCTGTGATCAGCAATGCTTTTGTGCTTATGCACGTGTCTAGGTTGCTTTGATCTAACATATTTGTGAGGGGGAAGTTAGGTCTGTAGGATATGTAGCTGGCAGTGATGAATGAACAAGTCTTGACTGAAGTTCTGAGTGAGTGCTCATAAACTCAGGAAGTGTTCTGTGGGAGTGGCAGACAGCAATGACACACCAAAAATCTTTTCTTAACACAGAATAACACACTTCCTAACTGCTGGCTGCATTTTGAACAAAGAAGGCCCACTGTTAGTGTGATTACCATGGTTTTGTTTCTGTGGTTTTTTTTTTTCCTCCTCTTCCACTTGCTTAATGTGGGAAAAGTAGTGTGCATCTGATCCAGTGTTTTGCTGATTTATCAGTTTGCTTTTAGGAAAAATGTTAAGATTAAGAGCACTTATTGACCCAGAATGAGTAATGACTGGCACAGCCAGAGTGCTGAGAAGATTGTCAGCTGTTTACTGTGTTTTTTGTTTGGCTTTTAAAGTTTTTACTTTATTTGTTTGGGTTTTTTGGTTTTTTTTTTTGCCATGCCCTTTCACCCACCTTCTCTGGATGGTCAGATCTTTGTCTCTAATATGCTAGCCATTGACCACATTGAAAATTTTGTCTAGAAGCTGTTGTGTGCTACTTGGTTGAATAGATTGGACTGAGCCAAGTAAAGTTCTTTGTTTGATATTGTCTGAGCCCATATTTCAACCTTTTTTCATTAATGTTGATCTTGTAGTACTGGTGTAAGCAACTTTTTGTGTGTGTGCTTGTTTTGTTAATGTGGCAGTAAGGTTTTCTGTGTTTTGGGAGAAGCACATGAAGGTGAAGGCCTTTGAGTAAACACCTTTATGCTGTGTCAGTGAAATAAATGTCTCATGCTACTTGATAATAGGGTAAATGCTACAAAAGTAGGTGTGGAAAAGGACTATAATGAGTCCATTTGTGAGCCTTAAGGAGAGGCTGGGTTAGTGCTATTTTTTATGGGGCAGGTTTTGGTGACTAAACAGCAGATGAGGGCATTGTGTTCATAGGAGCAGGACTGTTGTGCTTGTACTGGAGGTCTCTGCTTCACATTGAAAGCTTCTTCCTTCTGGGGGAAAGGAGGAGGGGTGGTAAGATTAAATAGTTGGTTTGCCATGTGATGAAACAATATTCTGTGTAGCACTAAGTCAAATAGTGATAGAGATACTTGGACTGATAGAAATTCTTGAGTTCTATTCAAGCACACTAGAATTTGTTGTTATAAGCAGTAGGGAATTTTCTGAGTAAGGCATGTTGACACAGCTTTGCATCTTTCTGGCCATCTGCAATTACTCGGTTCAGTAGTGTGTGATTTTGACTCCCTTAAGATTGGAATATGCTCTCAGGAGAGTGGAGCTGCTTGATGCTTTTATGGTGCTAATTAGTACTGAGGAATATAATTGGCAGAGCTGGTATTCCCAGAACAGAAACCCTTCTGACTTTCACCAAAGCCAAAGGGAAGGTGGGATCTGTTCTTCACCTTTGCTCCTTTGGTGTTTCACCCTTCCCCCCCCCCCACCACGCCCCCCAATTTTTCAGGAATCAGTTCTTCAGATTTGAAACTATGGTGCCGTAAGATAAAAAAAACCAACATATATACCTATGAAACAAAAAACCAAAAATATTTACTTTTTTCTTTTTTTGCCATGTCTGTAAAGAGATCTTCTTTAAAAAAATCAAAATAGTCATGCAACTGTCGATGCAACTGTTCGAGGGGGAACACAGAATTAGGAGAGCTTATAAGTGGTTTCAAGGTTGCTAGAAGCTATGTAATATGTGCTGCAGTATATACTCCAAATAAATGCTTTTAGTGATACAGATTTGGAAGTGCTTTAGAATCTATTAGCTATCTGTGCAGTTGGACAGCTTTATTGTATAAAAAATGCCTAATAAAACAATTAGTTCAGTTGCTGTTCCCAGCATACATGGTAATAAGTATGCACTATCTACAACTATTTCCAAAAATGTTATTTAGAGCACTGTCATT
The DNA here is from genome assembly GCF_030490865.1 of Poecile atricapillus. NCBI lineage: Eukaryota > Metazoa > Chordata > Aves > Passeriformes > Paridae > Poecile > Poecile atricapillus. The sequence continues at coordinate 60,933,144 of NC_081288.1, forward strand.
TAAATTTTTGATCAAAGTGTGGTTTCTAAGTTTTATAACATATCTTTGAGCAGTAACAAAATAAATTGCCATTTAAGTGCAATCTTTATAGATGCAACAAGCTTTCTTTCATATTTTGACATATGAATCAGTGGCAGACCTAGTAGACAAATAAATAAAACCAGTTTTGGGAAAGAAAGATTAAAGAATGTACTTGATTTCCTTTATTGTTCCATCTGTGTTCTGTATTTCTTTTTCCTTGGATAAATGTTAATCATAATGAGATCCCTTTGCAGATCTTGTATCTGTTAGGAAAACCAAATAATTGTTACTGCTTAGTATTAGATATAGTCTTACATGTGTGTATGTGCAGTACACATATCATACATCTCCGAGTTCATCTCTGCTGCTGGATCTTTATAACAACATTATGTGACTGCTGCACTTGCCTGTCATGCCTCAAATATAGTAAATGCAATCATTATAAGCTAAAATTTGTTTTTGAGTTGAAACATTCAAATACAGCCAGATTCCTAAAGGACCTCAGTGTAAAGTTTGAAGGCTCCATTTCTTTTGAATCATGCTAAAAAATTCAGGGAAGATAAAATCACTAAATGAGTATAAATCACGTCAAATACCAATACCCTTTGAGTCAGTAGTCCACAAATTGTCAATGCATGTAATGATATGTAAAGCCTCTTTTGACTAAACCAATCAAATAGAATGGGGAAAAATAATAAAAGTGAGTTAGTGGCAAATGAATTGCAGTCATAGCTGTGAAGAGGTCAGGAAAACTTTTCACTCATTTTACATTCCCCACCACTACCATTGTACTACTGCAAAATAGTGAGGAAAATGAAATATAGAATAAAGTCCAGTAACAATGGTATTATTGCCTGTATTTTATGTGTTGAATATCTTAATGTTTTGGTATCTCTTTGTATATTTGAGAGAAGCAAGTATATTATAATTCTTATTATACAAGAGATTGTTTACATAAGACTATATTATTATAACAATATAAGTCTTTTATACATGCATATGTATACAGAGAGCACCTTCTTGTACATAAATACAAAACATGCATTTTAAGTTTCACTTTTTTGAGATGAAGTAACAACAGAGCAGTGTTGAAATCAGTAATGAGACAAAAGTCTTCAATTTGACAGGAATTAAGAAACCTGAGATGATGTTTAGGAGCTATAAGAGAAAGGAGAATGAGGTTAGAGGAATTATTTCATAGTCTGAGAACAAGAGGCCTTTAATTCTGAAAAACAGTAGTTTCGAAGTTGATATGAGGAAAATATTTCACAGTACATAAACATAACGTCTAGAGTTCTCTTCTTTAAAAGCTTAGTGGGATTTAAAATCTTAAGAACTCATATGAATGCCCTTCTTTCATAAGCCAGCTAGTTACTTGAGAATAACAAATAGCCTCTGTATCTGTGCACTAGATTTAGTTGCACATTCTTTGAAGTAGCTTGTGCTGTTCACTGTCAAGTATCTGGACTAGGCCCCATAGAAGGGGCAGTTTAATTACACTGACATCAGTGTTGCTGGGTTTCGGCTTCATGCAAAAATACTTTTATACATGAAATACCTAATTTTCTGAGAAGTCATATTTAAAATACTGTTTTGGGTAGTTTGTAAGTGGTAATGGATTATGTGCTTTGACTAAAGACAAAATAAAATTGAGAATATTCAGAAAATTTCTAGTTATGCTTTTGGTTGTGCTTATTGAGCAACTGCTCTAATCATATGTCTGTATCATATCAGGTATAGAAATAATCATTCAGGTGATGTTTGAAGATTCTAATATGTGAGGTCTTGTGTTCATACAGAAAACTGTTTTGTACCTATCTCTGAGATCATTGCTGTAGAAGAAACTGAGTTTAACAAAAAACAACGTAACATTGGCAGATGGCAAAAAATGGCAAAGCTACATGCTTTCACAGGTAAGGCAAATAACAGTCTCTGGATGCTTGTGCTTGTTATTCTGTTGAAGGTACTTTAAGGCAGACTCAAAAGAAATCATCAAAGTTTAGGGTTTTTTTAACAGAAGTGATGTGTTTAAAAAACTCCACCCCCCCCAAAAAAAAATAAAAAAAACAAAAGAAAGAAAACCAAAAAACCTGACAACAGCAAACTACCAAAAAAGACACCCCAAAAAAACCCAAGAAGAAATCCCCACCAAAATCCCAAACTGAAATAAACGCAAGCAAAAGTCTCACAAACAAAAGAACCCCCACCAAAAATCTGTTTATATTTAAAGATCCTTATTTGAAAAAAAAAAAAAACTCTTCTTTTAAGAACACACACTATGTTTAGTTATTTTTAATGAAGTTGAAACTAATGTCTGAGTGTTCATCCCAGTGTCTTTTTGCTGCTGAATGACTCTGCAGCAGGACACCTGCTTTCTACTTCTTGACTGGAAAATCGAGAGAGGGTGAAAGAATGAGTCCTAAATGTTTGGGGTTTTCTAAATTATCCCTAACCATCAGGATGTATGCATGAAAGTTTCTTTGTATTATCGACTGCATTCTTAAAACAAAGTGCCAGAAGTAAGTGTCTGTTTTGGGAAAAGTGTGGTGACTTCTGTCCTAAAAAGATGTCATGCCAAAATTTTATGTTGTGGAGTATTTTTCTCACCTTTAGCCCTCCAGTAAGAGTGATTTGAGATACTGTATATGAAGTGTAAGTATAAGGTCTTAATGCAGAAGAAAACAAAATATTTTTTTTCTCAAATTTCAGCTTTATAGCTGAAATTCACCCTGTTGGTTACATGAGTTGATGTCAGTGTGGCTTATCTTCTTAAACTTGTGGCTTTTTATGTAGATATTGCAGACTTAATACAGATAATACATAAGCTCAGTGAACTTCTGAACAAGTACGTCTATAATAACTTGATGAGAATTGGCTTCTTTAAAAAGAAGTCTTTGGATGACTGCTTGTAGCAAGTGTTTTCATTTATGTTTTCATTTGGACTCTACAAATGTGCTGGTCATACTCTGAATGCTTTTGTCATTTGTAGAAATGTGTAGTGAGGGTTAATTACAGGTCAATATTTTGGAGATTGTTCTGAAATGCATTTTTTATTTCACAGAACCATCTCATTATGTTTTTGTTTTTCTGTGTTTTTGTTTTTTTCTTAATTTAAATAGTGTATTATGTGAAGAAAGCCCGGAATCACCGCTGGCGGTGCAGTGATGTGACGTTTTGGTGTGTTGATGAGCACTTATGTAATCAGTGGATACAGGCGCTGAAGGAATTACTTGAAATGCAGAGTAAGTTTGAATAAACTATGAACATTTGCACCATCTTTTTGTAGGCTTGTACATAAATCAATGTTATTTTGATATATCTGCTTTTTTTAACTCTTAAGAGCAGCTTATGCTCAAAAATTGAGGGAGCCAAGAGTGGAGTTGAAGTGTTTCCTTATCACTACTTTATCTTATATATTCACTAAGTTGTACTGAGTGCTTTAATCAGTCAGAACTGTTGGTGTCATATAATTTTGCCCAGATATAAATTATTTTTGCAAAATAGAGACACATGGGAGGCTTAGCAGAGGTTTTAAATGACTGTAGCTTTGGAAGAAGCAATGTACAGATGTAAGGTTGGGGATTTAAGGTACTCTAGAGATTTGAGGTGAAGGACTGTAGCAATTGGAAGATTTTTGGGTGTGTTTCACCTTTACAGACTCTTTGTTTCATCAACAAAATGTGTCTCATGTAGTAAGAGTTCCCATTAATCATTTTTGAGACTCTTGGACATCTCCTTCATGGGAGGTTAAAAGTGATTTTGAAGGAGTTATTCCTGAAAGAGATACCTTGATGGATGTCAGGAAGCAGCAGGAGTAGAGTATCTGATAGAAGGGAAGTCAAGGGTGATCATAGCAGAGGCAGTGCCCTTGCTAACCAGGGTCCCACTGTCTCTGAGTAGGGTGGACAGAGCAGGGGTGGAGAAAGAAGCAGGTCAAATTTATAGTCCAGGTGAGATAAAGTAATTGGGTCCTTCCAGGGAGGCTGGAGGAGAACAGCTGGAGCTGGAGCCAGGACTAGAGACGAGCTCCCTACAGTGTCGGTCTGAAGCCCATCTGAGATACAGAGCTGGAGAAGGGGTTGGGTACAAGTACACCTACAGTGGGACTCGAGCAAATATTTAAGGCCTACAGAATAAATATGACTATTTAACAAAAACTGTTCTGAACAGGCAGTGGAAGGATTCTTAATATGGTTTTTTTGTATACATTACACGTCTTTTTCCAAAATGAGGTTTGTACAGCCATTCAGTACACCTGTGAGAACTGTGGCCTCAGCACTCAATTCCATTTGAATGCAATTGTTCATTTTATTGGTAACAAATTCCTTCAGGAAAGGGAATATATTCTCAGATGGGGTTACAGATTTTAACCACTCTGTCTAGTTTGGGTGATTTGTTCTAAAAGTGTGCTGATGTAGTAAGTCTGATATTTTTTCCTTTTAAAGTAATAATCTAGAATTCCTCTAGAACTGGAGGAAGTACAGATGTTAAGGTTTTTGTCTGTTCCATAAAAAAGGAGGATTTCTCGGGGCAACAGGTATTACTGTCTTGTATCTGTTAATGCAGAGGTGTAATAATTGTTTTCATTGACCCTACTTAGTGTAAATCCATAACTGTTTGGACAAATTTGAGATAGTAATATCAAAGGTGTTTTTGGAGGGGGAAAGGGTAACATTAACATTAACTAACACTGTAGGACAAGCACTTGCTGCACAGCACATAGTTTCATCAGGTAGTCTTGATGTGACTTGATCACAGAAAGGAAATGGATTTTAACTGTATAATTAAAGAAAGAAGAAAGTTTAAAGAAATTTATGTAAAAGTATTTTCAGGTGTGCTTCACTTAAAAGTGGCTTTGCTATTGCTGCCCTTTTCATCTTGTATGCCCATAAAGCTCATGCAATTAGAATAACTTGTGTAGTGGGAAGGTATTGAAGGAATGACAAGTAAGAATGTGAGATAGGGAGTCAGAAGAAATTATTCTGAATTTCACTTGCTGTTTTATTAACAATTTGTTCTGTTCTGCTGGTATCAGTATAATAAAGAGAGCAGATAAAGCGGGCTTTTAAACCCTCTTCGTTAAGAGTTACAAGTCTTTTATGCTGTGTTTGCTTTGGTGTTAATAGGTTTGGGTTTGTATGGCTTGATGAATTTTTGGTTTGTATACAAAAGCAGTATACTATGGTTTTCTTTGCTGCAGGGTCTAGACCAAAGCACCTACTTGTGTATATTAATCCTTATGGAGGAAAAAGACAAGGGAAGAGGATTTATGAACAGAAAGTTGCTCCACTCTTCAGTCTGGCTTCTATATCCACTGATGTTGTTAGTGAGTAATGAACACTTTAATTTCTTAATAAGCACAGTATGAACTTTTAAAACATTCTGGAGTAGCTAAAGTTCTTTCTGTTAATTACCTTTTCTTACTAAGGAAATGAAACAAAGTGGTAGAGAATGTTTTCTAATTAAAGCATGGGTAGCCAGAAAAATGGCAGCCTTCTATCAGCTGCCTGCCTACTAAAATAAAACTTCTGGTGCTCCTGAGCTATTTGAGCTCTTAATAAAAGATGCTGCCTTTCTTCTCTTTTTGAGTTTCACTGTTAAAACTAATTGATCATTTGCACAATTTTTACTGAAATATATTTTTCTGTATATACTGTGTATGTCTCCTTTAATTCTTTCCCTGGCAAAAATCTTTTGAGACACATCTTATGGACAGGTTGTTTTACAGTCACATTGGTAATAGAATCATGGTTATTAATGAATTAATTTTTATGATTCTATATTATATACAGCTTTATAGTAATATTTTTAATAACAAATTATATTGTGTTTATTTATTCATAGTAACTGAACATGCTAACCATGCTAAGGACAACTTATTTGAAGTTAATATTTATAAATATGATGGGTAAGTAACTTTACTAGCCTTTTTTAAATTATTTTCAAGCTGATATATTATGTAATTGGTCTGTTCTTGTCTCTAATTTAAAATGGTAGCCTTCATTACTAACATATTTATTGCAGCAGTACAGAAGTCCTGGGGCACATACCTTTTCATAGGAGATCCACATTTAGGAATACAAAAAGGAAGCTAAAGTGTTTCAGTAAACTTGTTCAACACAATATATTCAAGCGTAGTATAACAATGTTTGCATGAGATTTGTGTTCAAAAGATGAATGTAAGATTATTCTGCTCAGTTGAGCATTCTGTTACAGCTCAAAAGCTACCCAGAAATGTTTTGTGGTCTTGACATACATGAGTTCAGAGCACTGCACCAGTAGCATTCAGCCTGTGTGTAAAAAACATGTTCAGAAATGTTTCAGGTAGTTCTTCTTGCTGTAGATGACTGTTCAATAGTGGCTACATTGTTTGGGTTTATTTGCATTTATTCTGTGTTGAAGTTACTGCTTTAAAAGAAGACCTGACTGAATGGTGATCTTGCATTCCATTATTAAGTCTGCTGTAGAAGCAGAATATTTTAATAAAAATGCTAGTAATTTCAGTTTCCAGTTCATGACATGAAACAAGTTGCAAGTCTGGAAAAACATGAAAATGTATGCAGATAAACTCTCATAACTACAGTATTTTAAAATTGTATCTTGTGCCTGTTGACAGGTACATTTAAACCAGTAAGTAGCAAAAAGAAAACACATTCAGTCTTTCCAGAGTACTTTTGCTGCAGTACTTTGCTATATACATTGTCTGTGTCGAGTAAGGGCATGATATTGGGAAATGTTATTAGTAAGAGATGGCATTCATAGGCTGAGTTCCCAGACTTCACCTTCGTTAAAATTACTTGCCTTCAAATAAACAGTTTTGTCTATACTGTGATTTTTCTTAATTTTTCAGGAGTTCAAGGGAGGGAAACATTGATCATAGAAAAACCTAGTTAGCTGTTATTTTTCCTTTTCATTTTATTTGTGATTTGAAGTAAGTGTACTGATGGTTGGTGAAATTGCAATGCAGAGCAGAAATGGAGGCAGATGAGCCCACGTCAACTCCTAGCAAATTGTTTTTTTACAGCAAGTCACAGTGACTAATTATGATGGTGTCTGAAGTGTTTTTGGCAGATTCAAAGTCTCATATTGTAGAAATTTTTTTTCCTTTGGTGGGTTTTATTTTTTTTTTTGTCTCTCATGCCAAAGTGAACAATAGGCCAGAGAAACTGCATCTTTTTAGAATCTTATGATTCTTCTGTTCTTGGACTGGGCCTGAATGGCAGTTTGCTGGGGATCTGCAGCCTGTCTTTCCAAGACTGACTTCTGTCCATCATGTACAACTCTTTTTCTGTGGTCAGCAGTGATGTTAGGAAGGATTTCCTGAATTAATACTACTTTTTAAATAACTGATTTTGTGGTCATCTGGAAAATTTAAAAAAAGGTTGAACCACATAAATGTGTGTTTCTTCAGCTTTGACTTTCCTCACATACAGTAAAAGGTTCTTTGGATTCCTGCATCTAATTGATGTTCTGTTCAGCTGTTTCTGTAAACTGGTTCTGATGTGTGGCTTTTCCTTCATTCAGTGATGAATTTCTTCATTTCATCTCCAGATTTCCTATCTGGCAAAGCCATACATGGTTCAGCAAGTACATACAGGATTCTTAATGATAATTGTTTTGCTTCTTTTCAAATGTTTTTCTTTAGACAGCTAATTTAAATATGCTCGTTTCCTGTTTGTTCTTCGTATTTTGCCTTATAGGAATTTCTTACAGGGAATGTAGTCACCTAATAGCTCAGTGATGGAACAGATTTTCTTTAAGCACGGTTACTTAAAATACTCATTTGGTTATGGTATAGCAAGCTTTTGTCATCACTGTGCAGAGCAATTAGAACACTGTAGTATCATGCAGGTAAAAGCCATGCTTGGAATAAATGGCATGTATCACTGTGGTTCCTTATACATGTGTCTGTTGCACAAGCCTTTTAAAATTGTTTCTAGTTGGGGTTTTTTTAAACTTTTTTGAGTTAGTTCACAGAATGGTTGAGATTAGAAGGGACCGTAGATCTTTAAAAACTCATTTGACTTGTGAATTAGCTTCTGAAGCCCTCTAGCAGATGTTGTTTGCTGTTATCATCTGTCTAAGAGGTGAAATGCTCACCCTTAGTGAAATAAGTAAAATAAAGCCCGAGAGTAAGAATCACTTAAGATGTTTCTTTCAGATATTTTTCACTTGGGGCCTTCATGTGTGGCATATGTCTGACCCATACATTGGTCTTCTGATGTTTGCTGTGCATTTGGTTGTGCTGTTATAGTGTATGTGAGGTTCTTTATCATATTTATCTTTGATAGGTATAGACATTCAGATAACTGTCCCCTCTGAGCCTGGATATAGTGTTTGTTATAGAAGATGATGAGAGGGCTGGAGCACCTCTCCTATGAACACAGTTTGGGTGAACTGAGCTTGTTCAGCCTGAAGAAAGGGAGACTCCAGGGAGATTTTAGAGCACCTTTCAGTACCTCAAGCGGACTTAAAAGGTAGCTGGAGAGGGACATTTTACAAGGGCATGTAGCAATAGGACAAGAGGGAATGGTTTTCAACTGAAAGAGGGAAGGTTTAGATTAGGTTTAAGGAAGAAATTGTTTGCTATGAGAGTGGGGAGGCTCTGGAACAGACTGGCCAGGGAACTCATGGATACCCCATCCCTGGAAGTGTTAAAGGCCAGGATGAATGGAGCTTTGAGCAAACTAGTACTGAGACAACACTGACCTTGAACTGATGTGGAAATTTTTTTCTTAAGCCCATTTTTTTGAGTTTGCAGAGAAAGATAAGGCTAAAATTGAGGAATAGTGTAGTTAAGCTATTAGAAGAGAAAAAAATTATGAAAATTGAAGACAAATATCCTTTTATTTCTTCTCCCTAAGTCTCCTAGGTCTTAATTTAGAGTTGGAAAGTTCACGTTTTTAAGACTGTCCTCACCATTCATGGAAAAGAATGACTGTTTTTTTCAAGCTTTCCATCTGCTGAAAACACAACTAAATTTAAGTTATCTACACCTAAAAATTAGGTTAATTTGTCTTGTGAAATAAGTGCTCATTCTGCAATATCTGTTGCTGATGATGTGAAAGTATTAGTTTATGAGTTGGAAATTATTGTTGTAGATAACAGTACACATTCCTAGACTTGTGTGCTAGGAACTACATAGGTAACTCTGGATTTCTCATGTATTCTTTTAGAGTGTATTGGATTTGGTTTTTTTGTTAAAGACTGTTAATGCTTTTAGAGTGCATTTGATTGTTGCTCCTAAAAGGTATACTGCTGTAAAAGAGTCTTTTTACTTCCTAGTGTTTGCTTGGCTGTGGACTCTGCTGAGTTTTAACACACTCAGGATCTGTGCAGCTGCTGTACCAGCTCTGACCTGAATTAAATTTGTGAAACAAAGTTTTGCATCTGGTAACATTTAGAATTCTGTGTCATTATGAATGATTATGTAGATATACATGACTTCTGTCTGTTTGATGGGATCTGAGCATGTTCAAAAGAAGATGCAGGCATGCACTTCTCCGGATTTTGACTTTCTAAATAGTGTAAAATATACTTCTGCCTGAAGTGCCAAATATTAACTTTTCCCTTTTTAGTAAAGGTACACTGTTTCCATTTTGTGCACTTCAAAAGCTGTTTGTACAGTTCTGTTCAGTGTTTTATTTGTATAGTGAATTTCCACTAATATTTGTCTGTCTGCGCACAGTAGTACAGAATAAAGATTCTTGCAGGTTGCATTCCAACATTTTTTCCTAATGTTACAGATATGTCTAGATGCATTTGCAGTTTTATAGCTTGAAATTTTTTCTGCTTTTTGTTAATTGCCTAATTGACTGTGGGCTACTATATCCTGTAAAAATGGAGGAATAGGATAGAACAACTATTTTTGGTGTGCCCAGTGCATGCCCTAAGTAGAACACTTGCCATGTTGTTTATTGACTGTTAGTGTGCATTCTAATTTGTGTTTCCTGGCAGTGTTGTTTGTGTTGGTGGGGACGGCATGTTCAGTGAAGTGATGCATGGTCTCATTGGAAGAATGCAGAAGGACTCTGGCATAGACCAAAATAATCCCAAAGCATCGTTAGTCCAGTGCAATATAAGGATTGGCATAATTCCTGCTGGTAAGAAAGGGTTAACTTTCAGTTTAATTTATTCATTCATTCTTGAATTTTTTTCTTATTAATAACTTCTTGAATTTAGGCCTAAATGTAAGATCTGAGCGATGATATTCTATCAAAACACCTAACTAAAGCTGTTTGTATCCATATAAAATTACTGATCACATGCAATTTTATTTAGGAAGAATATTTTGTCAAGGAAATCAAATCTGAATGTATAACTTCAGAATTTAATTACTTTTTTTTTTTTTTTCCTGGCTTACTGTGTGTTAATATGACATAAGGTATTGACAGTAATACCCTTCTAAACACACTGAGGATTGGAATTTACTAAACAGAAATTTACCTGTTAAGTATTTTTCCAGTTCCAATCCTCCAATAATTTAGTTAGAATTATAATGAGAACTTTCCACTCGTCTAGCAAACTCCAAACAAGTGCTAAGATTCCTGGACTCTCTTTTCTTCCATTTGTTCTCACTGCAGGTACAGGGCATCTACAGCTGAGGAACAGGTCTTGCTTTCCAGATCAAGCTGCAGTTGCTGCCCTTTGTTAGAGGTCCTACACGTTCACAGTTCTCAATGCCTGCCACTTCTTCAGGCAGTCCTGCCTGCTGGCATTTGAGAGAACTCATTCTTCAAATTGAGGTCATTCTTGATATTATTATTATTATTATTATTATTAACCATAAAGGCATTTCTTGGATCAGTCTTGCTGTTTTCAGTCTGGTGTCCCAGCTGTTACCTCATCCTGCCCATTTGGGCCTCAAAGATTCCTTCAAAAGCAGATTAACAAGTTTGCTTTCTCTTACAGGGCTGAATTAACTGTTGTAACTCTTTAACAGAATCAGTAATTTTGAGGTCTCTATATGAATACAGATGGACAGACGCCAATCCTTTCTATGCTGTTCACTTTTCTTGTCTGATGTTGAGCTTTGAATTAAAGAAAAGGGCATGAAATAAACATTGTGAGCTTCTGGTTAGAGTTGAAATAAAGGCTTCTGAGAAAATCTAGCACGGGTTATGAAAATTTCCCAAGTGAAGTATGGTGTTTGTACTCTCAAGCTATTGGTGACTATAGCTTATCCTTACATCTTGGTGAGAAATGTTTCCAGACCCAAACGATCTGAATTGCTGCTTGCAAGAGGCCTAATATTTTCTTCTTGCAGTGTAATAAATTTTGGATATCTAAAAGTTACAATGTGAATATTCCCATATGGTTTTTCACCCTCAAACTATATTTAAGTATATTCTGATTTTATTTATTAAAGCTTTGTATTAAAGTCAGTGTGTGTAATAAACTTCACAAGAATATAACTTGATTTGTTCTTCTCCTTTCTTGGGAAAATTTCTAGAACTAAAGTTTTTGATTACATGACTGGTTTCAGCAGATTTTGCCTACTGGTGATGTGTGACTATAAGAAGATACAATTGAAAAACCATAACTTCAATATTAGGAGCTATTTCTTTGTCCTCAGGAAAGGTTAACCTTGCTTTTTCAACATATTTCTTAATGCATTTTTTCCAATTGCACCCAAAAAGTATGATCTTAAATGATATTTTAATTTTGTTAACATGAATCAAGTCACTCCTCTTACATATTTTTGTTTTGCTTGTTGTGTTTTGTCCACTGTATTCTTTTGCTATTTGAATGTATACTGTATGTTCCATTCCTTGAACTGACATGAGGCACAGCCTTGTAATCAGTGCTATAGCTCAAATATTTTCTCCAAGTGATTATTCAAATCCCACAAAAATTATTTATAAAGATGTGTAAGGAAGCTGGCCTTAAAGTTCTATTAATTGTTTAGAAATAGAATAATATATATATCCTGGTCTGTTTGTATATTGTACAGTATTTAAAATGATCCATTACTGTATATAAGGGAAAATGTTTATTTACTGAAGAAGATAGTCAAGCCACTGAAGAAATCTTGACACATCTAGTCATTACAGTGACCTTAAATTGCGTATGAAATAGCTAAACCCTCCCTGAGGGCAGCAGGATTTGGGATTTTGTTCTGGTTTGTATTTTTCCAGCCCATGGTGAAGCTGTTCTTTATTCTTGTTTGTTTGCTGTAATGGAGTTCTGACCATGTATTGATCCCAAAATATTCTCTAGTTCTATCACTAGTGCAAGAAGTCTGTTTCAAAAATAAGTGAAATTCTTAAGACTTTTTTTTTTTTTTCCTAAACCAACAGTCCTGAAATACAAGTCAAAAGTAATAATGAAATACTAATCATACATATAATAAAACTTCCTCCATTGTGTTCTTTTGACTTCTTTATAACCTCTTTTTAAATATCCTAAGAACTCATTAGTAGATTTTGAAAACAAAGGCTACCCATAGTTTAGAGATGAAGATCTAAAGCTCTGTGTGTCTTCTGATACAGAGAGATGGTTTACTCCGTGATGACAGGAGCCTGGGGTAACGTGACAGTGGATCAGTGTTTTCACCTTTTTTATCACTTAGTTCCTGATATCAAGTTGTGTTAAGAGAAATGTGGCAAGTTGTGGTTTGTGGTTGTGATTAAACAGTTTCTGTATTCAAACAAACACTAAATTCAGCAGATAGTCTTTTCTCAGAGACTGACAGCTTAATTGTTCAAAAGTTCAAAATTACAAATGAAAGAGATTTAATGCTAAAACAGTCATCTATATGACTGGGTTTCGATGATAAGCTTTATTTCATAGCAGAATTCCATTGTGCAGGCTCTCTTTTTTGAATGGTGAATACTATTTGTAAATCATGATTCTAACTTTCTGGAGCAAGTCCCTGCTTGGCTCTTTTTTTTTCCTTGAACTGTTGTGTCAGTTTCCTGACAGCATCTTTCTTTAGTGTATCTTATGGTCAAAAAATATAATTTATTCTTATGCATTATGGAACATTTCTATGAATTGTTGACATGGATAAAAGACTTCTACTCAAATGGCAGTTTTAACTTGTGAATTTCTCTTAGCTGCAGCCATGCTTCAAATCTGCCAGTGGAAATTGACTGTTTGCTGTAGTAAACGGACTTGCTGTTAAGAGTACTTAGAGGCTACAACTCTGAAAACCTCTGCTTAGTTATTTCTTCCTCTCAGCCTTAAAAGCAAGTTATTTCTTACTAGCCTTAAAAGCACGTTCAGCCATGTGATCTAGTAATATGTCTCCATAGTAAAAATAGGATCATTCCTGATACGGCTTGGACACTGAGGTTTCATCCATGTTTCAGTATTAAAATTGCACCCTCTGGAGTAAGCCAAATTAATTTGCTGTTCTTATTACAGTTGGCATAGAATAGGAGGACAAAGCTATCAACTGCTGTTCTTTTTTGGTTTAAAAGAATTTACTAGATTAAATACTCTTAATGATCTTAGCAGACAGGAAAAAAAAGAGCCCACTTCACTCTGTGGTGGTGTACTGCATTCATTTCAAAAACAAAGCCTGCAGCCCACCCTGGGGAAGAATCTAAGCACTTGGGAATATTGAGTAAAGTATAGACACAAAGTTAATACCTGCAGTGATTTTAGGCTTCTATTATAGCCAGATCACTCTGTGTTCTGGTGGTCAGCTCTGTAGTGTTTAGGATTGAAGGATGCAGTATGATTATAATCAGACTGTGGTGATATCACTGTAGAAGTTAAGAATGCTGAAGACAATACAGGCTTCCTCTTATGAATATAATACAGGAAGAAGATGAAGGATTCATTCACAGACTTAAAAAAGAGATTCAAGTCAAGTTGTGAAGTGTGACTGGACTCATACTGCTGTGATTTAAAGTGCAAAAATTATCTTTAAAATGTATTAAAACATAGCAATAAAAGCTATCTTTCTTGTTTAATTACTCCAAGTGATCTGTTCTCAGCCTTCTCAGCTACAATGCTTGTAATATTTAATAAACTTTGCCATTTAGTTAGTGTCTCATTTCAAAGTTTGAAATCTAAAGTACATGTTTTATGTTCCTCCTTCAGTATTTTAAATCCATTGAACTTCTTGAAATGACAGTCTTAAGGCTAAATACTGCATTTAATATAGTGGGTCTGCCATGGAGACAAGTCAATATTACTTATTCCTGTGATGTTAATTTCATCTCTAAAATCTGCCATTATTAGATTAATCCATTTTTGTTGTCCTGTGTTACTGAACTTGATCTGAAGTAATTATCTACCAAAATATCCTACACCAAAGTCTTTCTGGACTGTTTCACTTTAAGCCAGTCTGATGTTCTGCAGATGGTAAACTTGACTTCTTGGTTTCTGTGTGCAGAAAGGAAGATGTATAAAACTTTGAGTAGGTGCATGGGTGTAAGCCCAGACTCTTCATCTCTCCCTGTAGCAGTAGCTTCTCCCCTAACTTTTTAATGTATCCTTTTCATTTAAAAATCACTTCTCAGAAAAGTAGTTTTGTAGAATTTTTCAAAATATTAAATGCTGTTTGATCCAAAAGTATGCAGTTTCTCTGTCATTAGGGCAGCTTACCTGACATTTTGTCTGTGCCATGACTGCATGGATTATGGATTCACATAAACTGCACAAATATGAGACACCCGCTAAAGTTGCTGTTCTACCTGTTTTCACTACAAATACTGTTCTTATATTAATTTGTCTGAGGATTGTGGGTGCCAGGGAGCACCTACCTCTGTCAAAAATATCACACATAGAGCAATGCTCATGAGCTCTAAAAGTATTTCTATTTCTTTATTAAATTTGCCGTTTTTCACAGGATCAACATCTAGCTGACTTGCTTCTGTCACTTGCTTAGTTTAGTACTTCAGTTGTTTGTAATTTGTTTAGGTTTCCATCAGTAAAAGCATGAAAATAAATATTTTTAGCCACATTTGTAGTATGTTTTGGTTTAAGAAACCTTAGTTGTTAGTAGTCTAATCATGATTCAGATTATTAAGTCTAGCACTTTGTCTGTTGTTCATCCACCAATCAATGGCATGAACTCTTCCATACAACCAGCAAATTACTGTTTGTTTTTTTTTTTTTTTTTGGTGGTTCTATTACCAATTTAAATATGTGGTGTCTGAGTGTACCTGTTTGCATAACTTGTCTACTCACAAATATCTAGCAATGTTCATATGCAAAGGGGAAATCTAGTGATTCAGCTGTAGCACATTCCATGTAATACAGTCCCTCACTTTGCTTTATTAAGTATTGCTTTAGTAAAACTTACTTATGCAAAGTGCATGCTCTTTCATACTTTAATAAATAATCTTGATCATTCTTCTTTTAATTAAAAGGAAGGATTTCCTTATTTTCTGTATCATTAAATATATTTATATAAAAGATTGTTGCTTTCATCCTTGTGGAGAAAGAGAACACAGAAGAACTTGCCTGTATAATAGCCATGTGGATGTATGGTACCTCCTAGTAAAAAACAGACTTTGGGGAAAATGAGTGATGTATGGTAAAGATCGAAAGCAATTATACCTACTTTAAGAAAGACAAGCCATTGTGCCCTCTACATATTTCATGTTTTCAGTGAGTTCTTAAAATCAAAGTATCTGAGATGAAAGCTTTCTTTAGCTGGGAGGATTCAGACATTTGGCATCTACCTATAGTATGGTGGTATGGTGCCACCATCATTGTAATGTACTGGTACTATGCAGGATGATTGTAGTACTAGAGTAGGAGGACAAGCAGAGTAATCTGCAGCATTGGTGGTTGGTGTCATTTTAGATAAAGGAATTAATCTCCTTAGGGTAAGTTTCAGTTTGAAACTGACACAAATCTTCATGCTCACATTTGGTGTCTGCAAGTGAGTTGGGCATCTGAACTTATAGCAGAGGGCATCTGGTCAGTAGGATCAGCAGAGCCTGTTGATCTTCTGTTGTCTGCTTGTCACATGCAGATGTCTTGCTTCCTAAGGCCTGTCCGTGGAGGCCTGTGTGTGAGTACCTTGACTCAAGCTGCCGTCAGCTATTCCTGACAAGGTGTCCTTGACCAGAACAGAAGCTTTAGCACATTGTCTGCAGTGTAGCATGCACACATTTAGCTGTGTGTGACTTAACCTGAAACTTAATCATTGCTTTGCATGCTGATTTTCTTCTCTACTAGCAAACCAATGCAGTAATTAGTTTCTATACTGAATATGTTTCTGTCTTTAAGTGAATGAAGATCCAGTTAGCAAGCAGTCCAACTACTTTCTTCACATTTGCATGTAGTTCTCTGCAACCTATAAAAACCTCTTTTATGTTCCTTCACTCAGCATGTAGCCCTTAAAAATCCCCAAAGAAAATCTGGCAAAGTGTATCTATATAATTTATCTGTTGGTTTAGCCAGAGTGTACAATAGCCACCACTTAACATTAGTCAAGAATCATGCTCTATGGGAAGCTTCTTGCCCAAATTGAGTGCTCTGGCAATCCCAAGATACTAATCATGGGTTATTATTCAAGCTATATTTACATTCTAATCCTGCTTTTCATATTAGACTTGTACTGATGAAATAACCCAGATTTTGGTGGGTCTGTGTGTGCATCTGTTCAGAGTGCTGTTTCAGCAGTCATAGGTTCCATGTCTAGTAGGGATCCCCCTAATGATCTACAAGTTTAGTTTGGTTAAGTATTCAAAATGATTCAAACCCTTAGTCATCATGAATGTTTTTGTGACCTTTAAACAAGTACTGTTGGATTTGTACTTGGTGTGGTGTTATGGCAAGTTACATGACACACACTCTTTCCATATGTGTGAGGAATGCCATAGTAGTTATATTCATGTACATAGGTCACTGGTTTCGTTGTTCCATACTACCAGCTCCAAGAGGAAAGAAACCAAAAGTGTTTTACTGTTGGTATGTTCCCCAGTCTCCCATTTTGGAATCTCAAAATTAATTTCAGACTTCAGTTTTATTTTTAGCCTTTCCTTGCTAGTTAATGAATAGAAATGAAAATAAGTTATTTTTAATTGCCAGACAGATTAATCAACTTTTAATTGAATACAGAAGATCATAGGGAGATGAGCCTCTGGTGTTGAAATGTAGCTTGCATGAATTCCCTTCTCCTCCCATCTGTAGTGTAAAACTACTTGGAAGCTCTGTTTACAAGATCAAGACAAATGTGATTGAGGTAATTCTAGCAGCAGAATGCACACGAATCTGAAAGAAATGAGAAATGTTGGATATAATGCTAGACATGTACATTCAGCAGTAGAAATTTGGGTCACATCTCTCAGTGATTGTTTTTCTTTTCAAAAGTAGTCAATTTTCTGTTCATGAGCATAGGAGACAGTATGAAACTTGGCAGTAAGGTATAGCTTCTGCTTCAGAAGTCAACTTAATATTTTCTGCTATAGAACTTTAAATGTTGCACAAGATCATCACCTGTGTACCTCATCTGTTGTGATACTGAGGGAAATCGGAGTTCTCTGTCCTGCAGTGACATATGCCTGTATGCTGGCACCATCTTGAACCTCAGCCTTGTAGTGAGAGATCCATTTAAGTCACACTGTTTCTTTTGTTCTGCAGTTCTGTTACATTCTCTTTAAATGGCTCCTGGAGCTACTGCTTGTTCAGAGTGGCAGATTTCTGCATAGTGTTTACTTGGTAGAAGCTTCTGTCATGCCATTCACAGGCAGGGGAAGCGATGCCAATTTTCTGAAAATTAAAGGATTTTCTTTGCTCCTATTCTTAATTGCTAATGCCCTATTTCCAAAGTGAAAAAGAGCTAAAAGTGGTTTTTAAATAATGGTTGCTCATTCCTCTGTTTTTAGTTTCTGTTTCAATTTGATAGGGCCTCAGAAATCAAGTTCACTGTATTTGAGCTGCTCTTGCACCTAATGTATTGATAGGTAATCTGAGAACATGTAATGTATGTGGACAAAGTTTAAATTTTCAGATACTTACTCTTGACTTTGAAGGAATTCAGTTTCATGGAAGGGATGGGAGAAACTCTAAGATAAATTCAGAGTTAGGTGCTGCAACAAATACACTTCTGTATGTCTGGATCTGGGTTCCAAGTCCCTGCTTCAGTAGGAGTAGGAGCCAGGCTATGTTAGATTCTTGTTTTTATAGGGAACAAGGAGAATTGTTCATTTCTAAACAGCATATAGGTGAAACCTAAAGCTTCCCCCCTTTCTTCTTGTAGGTATTTGCCTCAAGATTCTGAAGATACATATCTATCCATTTTGTTACCCTATCTAGAAGCTAATTCCTGAAAGCAAGTGTTTTTACTAATTTTCAAATAATAGAAGAGAGCAGAAGTCTCTGGTATAAGATGACATCCTGGAATTTTGATCAGTACCACAGAAAACAGCAGACCAATCAATTTCTCTTCTTTTCATGAGATCTCAATGAGCAAGAAATCTTAAACAGAGGAGAATCAACGTATGCCTGCCTCATTTGATATAGAATCTATAACGTAATAATGAAATTTTCTGTGTAAATTAACTTACTTTCCTTCACTAACTGCTGCATATTTATGGCTTATATTGTGAAATGTTTGTACGTTGTATGGACAGCAATAACTTGTATTCACAGGAAGGGGGGCGGGGGTTGCTACAGTTTAAATAATATAAATAATAATATAGTATCCCAGTATTTACTTTATTCCATGAACTAGAAAGTAGCAAACCAAAGGAACATAATCCTTTTATTTGGAGGACTGTGCCAATAATACTTGTTTTGCAAAGATACAAATTGATGCCTAGTTTTTATTTTTCAGGATCAACAGATTGCATATGCTATTCAACTGTTGGCATTTCTGATCCAGTAACTTCAGCTCTTCATATTATTGTAGGTGGGTGGTCACAGTTTGTGGTTTTGTTATGAAAATGGTGAAAGTAGCCCAAAATTCATTTAGTTTTCATTTAGTTTTTTCATTTAGTTTTTTCTTTATGTCTGTGAAATATAATTTGAACATAATGTCTGAGTTGAAATAAAAAGGTTTTTTTCTGGGATTTAAGTCTCTGATTTGAAATACAGGAGATTAAAAACTAATTGCTTTCTCTACCATAATTCATTTTTTTCAAGATATCATAATATTTTGAAAATTTTGTGCTTAAGTTTTCTCGAATTCTGTCATTCTTTTGAAAACAGTAAAATACAATAAGCAGCATCAGTTGTTGGACTATATCTCTCTGTATGAATATCTTAGAGAAAGCTTTGAGAAATGCATATACACTTTAATAGTAGTATTTTGTGGTGGTTGTCCAGTTGTACTGGGCAATTCAATATTCCCTTGCCAAGTTAGGGTTAGGACACCTTCTGGTATCATTACTGAGTATCTAACAGTTGCATTTTTAGGATCTGTGTTGCAAAGATTTACACTTGTGCTTCTCTTACTAACCTATGGTGAATTCTGTTCAGCATCTGTGGAGTTAAGGCCTTTGGACTAGGATTGGAAGGGTGTGGCTTTAGTGTATCATAGTATTTTAGCTGTGTTATGAAGTCCCAGAATCACAGAAAGGGTCAGGTTGGAAGGGACCACTGTGGATCATTTGGTCCAACCTCCCTGTGAAACAAAAAAACCTCCAAACACCAAAATACCAAATAAGCAAAAAAAAAAACAACCCATCCCCACAACTCCCGCCATCATTCCAAAGCTTGCATGAGGAGGACATGAGAATAGGGGTGTACTCTTTGTACTTAGGGATTTCCAGGACTTGACTGGGTAAGCCCTGAGTAACCTGATCTGACCTCATAGCTGAACCTGGTTTGAGTGTTGGTTTTGATGAGAAACATCCAAAGGCTCCTTCCAGCTTCAGTTATCCTGACAAAGAGGTTTAAGTAGTACCCAGAAAAGATGTACAGTAGATAGTGCATCGATCTGCTTAGG
The DNA here is from genome assembly GCF_030490865.1 of Poecile atricapillus. Classification (NCBI taxonomy): domain Eukaryota; kingdom Metazoa; phylum Chordata; class Aves; order Passeriformes; family Paridae; genus Poecile; species Poecile atricapillus. Next base: position 60,953,023 of record NC_081288.1, read on the forward strand.
GAAAGGGGCTGTCAAGCATTGACACAGGGTGCCCAGGGAAGGAGTTGATTCACCATCCCTGGTGATATTTAGGTGATGTGTAGATGTTGCGCTTAGGGACATGGTTTAAGAGTGGCCTTGAAAAGGCTGGGTAAACATTTGGAATTGGTGATCCTAAAGACCTTTTCCAATCTAAACAGTTCTGCAAATCTATCCCCTTCTACTGCTACAGGGTAAAGGAGTGTCAAATCATTATACGTTTTTGGCATACTGAGCCCTTTCTTCTCACTTAATGTTTAAAGCTTTTGAAGTATGAGGTTAAATTAGTATTAAAAATTATTTTTCCTTTTCTTCATGTGTACGAAGTATATGTACTTATGTCATATATATTGGCATAAATGCAATATGTATCTTTTATTTTTAATGACTTTACTATGTTAAAGTTACTATCTTGCTTGCAGCTGCAAATAAAATAAGGCTTGACAGACCTTTGCACTTCTAATCTTCATAGGTGACTGTCAGCCTCTGGATGTCTCCTCTGTACATCACAACAACACATTTTTGAAATACTCTGTGTCATTGCTGGGTTATGGTTTTTATGGAGATATATTAAAAGACAGTGAGAAGAAGCGGTGGATGGGTCCAATGAGATATGACTACTCAGGTAATTTTTTTAATTACTACATTCTTTTGTGAGCATGTAAACATATTGAAGCAGTTGGTTTACTCTCTCCAACCCTCTTTGGTCCTTGTAAACATCAGAAATAGACTGAACCTGATTTTAAACTTCTTGTAGCACCAAGTATATTGGATCACATTATATAAAGCTCTGTAACTTTGGGGTTAACATTGAGAGTGGGCTCAATAAATTTGTGTTGAATATGTGTCACCTATTGAAAATGGCCTGAAAAGTAATAATTTCTCTGTCCTAATAATTTTGACTCTCTTTTTAGTCACTTCAAGAGAGACAGGCACTCCTCTGTCTTGAACATTCAGCTGAATGAATTGTTAATTTTGCCCTTATTCTAGCACTCATTAAAGACATGAGTGATTTAATCTTGTTACCTAATTGGATGCTTGGATAAATCCTATGCTAGTGGAAAGCATCTTTTGCCTTGTTTGATTTATCTTGTGTTAGGGAAAGAAGATGCATGAGGAGAATCTTTGTGCAGGCCAATTTTAAAATTCAGCACTTATATATAACTAAATTTTTAGGTGGTTTTTAAAGATGTCAAGTGAAACTGGCACTTCTGACAAACGTTAAAACATAGGAGTGGTGCTGTGGTATTTTCTTGTTCCTTACAGTCTAAAACATCATAAGAAAAAGAATTCTGAGTTTGAGGAGGGCTACTTTTGTTTTGCAGTCCTTAGAGAAGGAAGGAGAGGAAAAATCAAGGAATGTATGCATAGATGTTTGCCGTGTGGATTTATAATGACTTAATGCTGCATAATGTCTTTTTTATGTAGGCTTCAAGACTTTCCTTTCTCATCATTATTATGAAGGAACAATTGCTTATCAACCAGCAAAACAGACACACGGATCTCCACGAGATAAAGAGAGCTGCAGAACAGGGTAGGCTAATGTTTATCTCTGGATATTTGGTGTGAACTATTTATAAAGGCCTGTACATAAATAGAGGTTACAGAACTGTTGGTTTTAATATGAAAACACTTACTCTAAAAGAGATAAGCTTGTAAAAACAATTATTGACTCATTAAAAAGGACACTTCATTTTAACAGGTCATTAAACAAAAATCTAATAAAATTTTCTTAGTTGGTTCTCCTCCTCCCTCAATTTTAAGTGAAGCAAAATATAACAGCACAGGACCCAGTTACAAGATGCTGAGGACATTATGCTTGTGTTACTACTAAGAAATAAAAAATGTGGATGCCTTGTAGCTTCTACAAATGGAAATAGTAGTCAGAAATTCTCAACTGTTCACATTGTAACTGAATCTATTTTGGTAGTTGTTTTAGTGCTGTAGCAACAGTTGGCATAGCTTGTCCTGAGGACAGGTCCTCTCAGGAATCAGCCTGTTTAGCCTGTTTCTTTGTATACTACTATGATGCTGTATGAATTCTGTGTGATATTCTTCACTTGTTTCTTTAGCTGGGGGGCCTGCCTTAATCACCCAGTGCTCCTTCCTTTCTCTTTGCTTTCACCTGCTTGAAGTTACGCACTAGTATTTATTATTCTTCTTTATATGTGGATTTAGCTGTCAGAGATAAAGTACTTGTCACAGCACCAAACAGCACAGCAGGTCACAGAAGATCCACAGACTTTGTCCAGAAACACTAAGACTGCTGTGCTAGTGCAGTGACACACTGGAGATCAGACTGGAGCAACCATCCTGACCCATCAGGTGCCCTGATGCAGGGGAGGCTCCAGAGGGAGAAAGCTGTCATCCAGGTCTCAGGAATGGAATAAGGAATTCCTGGTGCCTCATATGGGATTTTTACTTGCTGATAACTGCCTGAAGGGCAATAGGGCCAGGCACAAGCAATTTAAGAGAATCCTGGAGTGTGGTAATGAGATTGATCAAGCAGGTGATTGACAGGCTGGCTAGACCAGCTGATCTGCCGGTCTTGTTACAGAAGATAAAAAGTGGGGATGGGATGGTTGAGGGCAGTTTTGGCAGTGATTGACTGTGGGATTATAGAGTTTTATCTTCTGAGAGAAGTGAACGAGACAAAAGGTAGAGTGGCAACCTTGGACTTTCGTTTGGTTTATTTGGGGGTCTTGGCAAGATTCCATGGGAGACTGTTCTGGAGTACAAAGAGGAATAAGTGAGTTAGTTGGTAGCTCCTCAAAATTCAAGAATAATCCATTTTGATACTCAGAAACTTGAATAACCTGGATAGAAAAGTAATTAGGATGAGCAAGGAACTGAGTAGTAAAGACAAGGTGAAAGTGGAACGGGTTACTTTGGAAGAACTCAAAAGACGTTGCTTAAACATGCAGAAATGAAATTTAGAAAGCCAAAGCTCAGGCAGAGTTGAAATTAGTGAGGGATGTGAAGGGTGTTGCTTCTTATGAAGGGATTATTTAAATATACTGATCATAGCAAAGGGCTGAAGGAACTGTGGGCTTGCTGCTTAGTGGCATGGTGAACATAGTGATAAGATGTATTGAAAAGGCTGCAAGATTACTCCTTTACCCCATTTTTTACTAATATAGTCTCACCTCAGGCCATACAGGTCCCCAGGCTCCTGGATGAAGGGGAAACAGTGGATACATACCTTGACTTTGGCAAGACCTTTGATCCTGTTTGCTGTAGTACTCTTAAAACTAAGTTAATGAGGTGTGGACTAGATAAGTGGGTGGGTAAGAAACTGGCTGGACTACTAGAAAAGTTGTGAATGCCAAGTCTAGCTGGCAGCCAATTACTAGTGGTGTCCCTTGGGAATATTTGGCCTAATATTGTGCAACATTCTCATTAATGGCTGGGACAGTCTCAGAAAGCGTGCTCTCAGCAGTTTTATGGATGATATCAGATTGGGAGGTGTAGTTTATCTTGAAAGTCAGGGCTGCTATTCAGAGGGATCTTTGTGGACTGAAGAAATGGCTGATAGGAATCTCCTGAAGTTCAGAAGGCATAGATGTCCTGTACCTGGGGTGGAATTGTCCCATGCAAGAGTGTTGACTGGGCACTGTCTGGATGGAAGGCATCTCTGCCAGAAATAACTTCAGGATCCTGGTGAGCAACAGCTGTATCTGAGTGAGCATTATGTCCTTGCAGCAAGGAAAGCCTACCTTACACTGAGTTTTCTAAGCAAGAGGGAAGTCAACAGGTCAGGAATGATTCTTGCCCTGTGCTCATCACTTTTGAGATGGACTGTCTTCAGTATGTCAGTGTCTTTCACTGTTAGAGCAGTCAAATGTTGGAACGAGGTGCCCCAAGGTCTGTGGACTTTACCCTCACAAATCCTCAAAACTTGACTAAGATACTGATCCTGTAAGACCAACTTTGATCACATCAGAGATCCCTTCCAACCTCTCTGATCTTGTGACTTTCTGCTGCTGTTACTTCTGACATCCAGTAATCTTTAGAACTGTACTTAAATAACTGCACTGCCTGCAGGGCTATGATGATTCATGCCACACAGGGATTGTCAGTGCTGCGGTGCATCATGTGGTGGGGGAAGATCTTGTAATGACTGGGTAAAGTAAAAAAGTTGAAATTAGTAGTAGTGGAGGTCTTTCAAGCATTGAATGGTATTTTTATTTTCAGATGCTGCATTTGCAAGAAAAGTGAGAAACAGCTGGCAGAAAAGAACCAGGAACATGGATTAAAACATGAAGGTAATTTGTCAAAAAAAGTAAAATATGATAGTATTACATAAATTATTCTTTTTCTTAAGATATCAGTTCAAGTGTGCATGTATTTTGTTTTTATAAACATTCGGAGTTACTTGGTGTAATCCATTGCTTCTTTCAGTTTACAGAAAACATGTGTGTCATTGCCTCCCTGTACTCAGCGCTAGTGAGGCCATACCTTGAATCCTATGTTCAGTTTTGGGCCCTTCACTTTAAGAAGTGCTGAAACATGTCCAGAGAAGGGCAACAGAGCCAGTGAAAGGTCTGGAGCACAAGTCCTGTGAGGAGCAGCTGAGGGAGCTGGGGCTGCTGGAGAAAAGGAGGCTCAGGGGAGACCTCATCACGCTCTACAACTGCCTGAAAGGAAGGTGCAGCCTTATGGGGGTCTGTGTCTTCTTCCAGGTTATGAGGAAATTACCTCAAATTATGCCAGGGAAGGTTTAGTTTGGGTATTAGGAAAAATCTTTTCATGGAAAGGATTGTTAAGCATTGGAAAAGGCTGACCATGGAAGTGGTGTCATAGAAGGGTTCAGAAGATAATGAATGTGGTACTTGTCCAGATACGATTTAGTGGTGCTAAATTGACATTTCGGCTCTGATTTTAGAGGTCTTTTCCAAACAAAATGATTCTATGATACTATGATTCTAAATATCTGAAAAATATTCTTCACCTAAACCTCAGAAAATTCTGATAAAATTATATTAATTACTTGTATATTTCAGTGTGTTTAGTTTCTTTAGGAAAAATAATATTCTGTGAGCTAGGACAATGGGTTTTTGTGAGAAGGACTGAATGGATAAACTGTGAGCTGTCATAGAAGGAAGCAGTTCATTAAGATAATTTTTAGAATAGATCAGGATTAAAAATTTGTGTTTGTTAGTACAAATGTCACCCTACTATCCAGCTATGAACTTGGACAACTAGTAACTGATGTAGTGGATTTTAGTATTTCTGTACAACATCCCACCAATGCTCAGTATAAATAATAAATGAGGCTGCTGTCCTCTTTCTCTAGTTATGCTATCCTTATTCTCTTTTTTATCCCCATTCTAACCCTTGTGCGCATGTGTGGGGTTTTTTACTAATGGGCATAACTTTTCTTTCCTCTCATGTAAACAACTGTGAATGAATTCTGTTCAGTCATTCCCCTAGTTGTATCTCTTTATGTCTGGCTACTACATCCTAGTAGGAAGACGTTCTGATATTGCCACGTTTGTGGACTTGCTGGAGGAACATACATAGATTCACTTGAGTTTTGCCTCCCGCTTTTGTTCATCATCTTGGATAAATCCCTCTTAAAGACTAGGCAGGCTTCCTGTGGGTGCTGCTTTCTTCTTCTTGTAGAGCCCAGTGCATACAATTGTAATTTTCTTGACAAGCATTTGGTCCTTATGACCTAGATTATCTTAAAATTGCAGTTTTTTTGCACTGTGACTGTGCCAGGTTCTAGGTGTTTGTTAGTAAAAAGATGATCATACTGTGGAGATTCACTGGTAGCATAAAGATTTCTGTGTAACTTGAATTCCTCTTACACATGTTTAGTGTTTTCATCCTAGCTGCTGCTTTCAGATCTTTGATATAGTCAAGAGACGGTCAGATCAGAATATTTCTTGGGTTATTTTAATTATGCCCATATTAAGCTAAAGCATTTTTTTAATAGAGTGTAAATAATGCAGATAAATAATAATATAAATATTTCAGTAGGTTTTTTGGTAAGAAAAGAATTTGTCTTTTTGATAAATTCTTGTAGTTAGATATTGCCAACCTCTTTTATTTGTCAGAGGTTTTATTTGCATTTTTTCATGTTTGTGTGTGTTGGCTGGGTTTTTAAATCTGCCTTTTTGTTACCTTACACCCAGCAAAGGAACTACTAAAAAGGTACAGGTTAGTTAACAATCAAGACAGTTTTAGCCAACATTGCAGATGGCATTAAGCAGCTGATTATGTAGGACTTTGTTTACTTTATTCCATTCTAATGGTAGCTGGCTTTCTTTGCAGTCCAGCCTGTTACCCATGCAGTACTGGTATGGAAGCAATACAACCAGCTACTTTTGATTCACAATAGAAAGGATTTTAAATCTCTGCTTCAGATAAGATTTTCACTCAGTGGAGTGTCTTGGCTGACTCTTTAATTGTGCCTGCTAAGTTTGTGTATAATTCAGATAAGTTTAGAAGGATGCTTGATTAGTTGTTGCTGAACATAATTCTTTGTATTGTGCAGGAGTATCTGCATGTGCTGAGTAAATGTTGAGTGTTACTACTTTCTGCTGATTTCAGCAACTTGCAGTGTGTGTACACAATAGGCCATTGAAATGACTGCCAGTTATGCACTCCCTGCTTATGACTGCCCTACTGTAGGATATTTTGAGCAAATAATTTGCTATTACAGTGGTACACACTGCAAAATGGTTATGAAAACAGTTGTTCATGTAAGATGTGATTGATACATTGACTTTCACTTACTTTGAACAGTGAAGGTGTTCTTGGGTAACATGCTGAGATTTATACTAGATGAAAACCATCTATTATAGTAACAGAAATAAGCATTTTGCCTTAAGTAAATTGAGACTTATTTACTACAGTGAGCATACTTAAAATGTTAACACATATCCAGACACACCGATGACTAAATCACTGATGCTTCTCAGAGAAACAGCAAAAGGATTTATCAGTAAAGGGAAATGTTTGCATTTTGTTGTTTGTGCATCAGAAAATGCCTGTTTTTTCCAGTTCCAGCAGTTCATGTTCTGTTCAGTTGCCTTCATCTCAAAGGGTCTTGTCATTTGCCTGCAGCCTGAACAGTCATTCTATAGTCTGACATTTAGGTATGTCTCATCTCTCTTAAGACGCACATTTTGAATCTGATTTAAATTATTTCTTTCAGTAATGTCATGTTTGAAAGCAACATAAAAAGATCAGTTGCAAAGTAAGCAACACTAAAAAGCAATGTGGCAAATGAACCAAAAATGTTGAATTTAAAAGCTGTGACTTTTTCTTGCTATTTCTGATTTGTTTCTCAGGAGGTAGAGGGGATAGTCTAGAGGGAAAAATTATAATAAAGTGTTTTTTTTTCTTTAAGTCTTTTCCTGCATTATAAGCTTGCATGTTTTTCCTGGGAAAATGTTTTTCTTGGTTCTGTTACTAGAGGGTGGATAGTAAGAAGTTTCAATGAATTCCAAGAAACAAGAGAAGTTCAAAGAATGGAGAATAACTACAAAATATTTTGGGAACAATTTTTTTCTTCTTATTTTCCCTGATGTATAGGACTTGGAACCTGTCAATTCAAAATTAATGCAGCATAGACTTAGCAAAATAACCTAGATAATTGTAATACTGATTCTCTAAAGTAAATATGAAGTTCCTAGAACTGAGACAGTAAGGAATATCAGAATTTCATGACATGAAATACATAGCATAAACATTGTCTGTAATCCCATCAGAAAAGCACCTTGAAAATCACTGTAAGTTAACCAAAATTTGGGGAACTGAATAATGTTAGATGATCACGTCCATACCAGTTAACTTTCCTCAAAATCTCTGCTTTGTTTTTTGTTCACTCCTTAATTTTACTCCTAGTGGCACTTTTCTCTTTGACAGGCACTCCAGTCTTAGAACAACATGTATGTCCAAAGTTTATTTTGCAGTCATTACTTCTGTGGAATCGTTAATTTGAAATGAGTCTACTTATATTGGTAGGAGAAAAAGAGTGGTTTGGCTCTTTTTAAAGCTGGTAAAGCTTTTTGGCTTTTTCTTATTGTGATAATTGTGTAATCTAAAAACAAAAAAGGCATTTTCCATGTATTTTTATCCATATTCAAGAAAATACAGTTTAGGCAGTAACTCTGCATTGTCTGCCAGTGCTTCTTTGTTCTAGAAAATTCCTCTGCTTCCTGCTAGTATCAATGCCAGTACATATGTAAACTCAGTCTAGATGTAATCTCCAACAGAGTTTCAAGGTATTGAAAAGAGGCTTTGTGTTGTTTTCCAGAAATCTCTGAAGATTTGCACACAGGAACATTTTAACTCTGTTAATAGTTCTAATCTTGGGACATTTGGGGCAGAGTGGAAGCAGACTCATCATATCCTGCCTGCTGGTCCTTGCTGCAGCCTGACTGATCCCTTCCCTTTGACTTTTTAAAAACATTAAGTTGCTGCATTGAAGCAAAAGAGGAATATTGCTTTAGAAACCAAATACTAAACCACAATCTTTGCATCATTGTTTATTTAAGTGTAACAAGTTAAAGAGAAAAACTAGAATTTAGAAGAGTTAATGCCTTTGAGCTTTCATACAAGAGTTGTAACTTGCCTCTGTCTTTTTCCTTCCTGTGGCTTTGCAAGTGTTCCCAAATAGCGCTGATCCTGAATTTGACATGCATATGCCAGAATAGGCAAGCAGTTATAGGAGATAGTCACAGTCTAGGGAGAAAGCGACTTTCTCTGTTAGTGTATGGAAAACAGATACTTAAAAATATAATTTTAAATGTAGTTTATTTTTGATATTTTTTGATAGTACATGAATATGCCCAGGGAAGACTTTTAAGTTGCCATTGATTGCTTTTTAGTGTTCTTGTGAATAGATCAAATGATTACATATCTCCATGTCTTTGTTGATGTGTTTCAGAAGGTGAAGAAGAATGGAAGGTTATAAAAGGGAAATTTCTAGCTATCAATGCAGTAAATATGAGCTGTGCCTGTCCACGAAGTCCAAAAGGTCTTTCACCAGCAGCTCATTTGGCAGATGGTTCAGCAGACCTCATTCTAGTTCGGAAATGCTCCAGATTTGATTTCCTACGGTATCTTGTCAGGCACACAAACCAAGATGATCAGGTATGTATTCCTTTTGACAATGAATTACAGAATCTATCAAAGGTGTAATTATTGGTATTCTTATAGGACAGAAACAGTATTTATAAGGCAGATTGTTTTAGTTTTTTTAAAATGTATACATTTTGGGTGATGCAATCTCAGCATGTGTACCATGAAAAAAAAAAAAAACCAGCTCAAAACATTTTACCAAAGTCAACTCCTTGGCCATAGGACTCTAACAAAATTCTGCTTTTGCCAACTGAATTCAGTTTTGTAACATTTTCCATGTTATTTGCTGTTTGAACAATATTTCAAGTTATTTTATCACAACTGTGCCCTCATGTAGTTGTCATGAAAAACTGCTCGCGGCTTGAAAAACTACTCACAGCATGAATAGCTGAGGTAGATGTGGTGAAGAATAATAAATCATTTTTATAAACTATAAAAATGTGATTTAGAAGAAAGTTACCAGAACTGCAATTTGATTGTAAACTGCAGGCTTTTAGCAGTATTTTACTACATATAAGTGACCAGGATATGAGCTTTATGCATTCAGCTTCAAAATTATTTCTTGCATGTGTTGTAGCTGTCAGGTGGGATGATTCATCACTGCTTTGGATAGTAATATCTCTTGAAACAGAACTATGACTGTAACTACACATATCTAATATTTGTCACAACCTTGATATCATTAGCATCTCTGGAAATTATCTGAACAATGGACTAATGTCATATCTAGTGTATAAAAGCAATAACAAATCTCACATGGTTATGATGCTAGTCTTCTTCCACTGTGAAAAAATTAGTATAGATTCTTTTTCCCTTATTTCCACATTGTGAATGTGTCCATATTTGTCCTTCCCACTGTTCTCAATCTCCTCCTCTTCCCTTCACTCCTTCTCACACCCACTGTTCCCTTGAAATTTTCAATCATTTGAAGCCATCCCTGGTTACCTTTCAAATTGGCTGTAACATTTATCAAGGTACAACGTTCTGCTTATGCTTGAGACATGAGAGCTTGGGTGCTCTGTGCTTAGACACAGGTGACAGTGCAGCCCTGAATACCAGCATTTGCATCTGAGCAGTTTAGTGAGTCCCTTTGAGTCCAGGAGCCATTGCTTCCAAGCATAGAGTTTGATGACTTCACAGTTCATTTATGGTTAATAGCTGAGGGAACTTGAGACCTAGGAGGTCTCTCCATCTCTGCTTTTTCTGGTTGTGATTATAGCCATTTCCTTTCCAATGCTTCCCGTTTCTCTCCTGGGATATGCTGGTTTTGCTGTGGAGATTAAATGCAGGGTTGTATATATCTCCTTAGCTCAGGTTAGTGTCCATCATAAAAATCCTTCATGGGAAACCCTTCTTGGAAACTTAAGGAAATGTAAAAAAAAAAAAAAAAAAAAAAAGAAAAAAAAGAAGGAAGAAAAGGGTGACTGTATGACTGTACGTAAGTACAGACTGGTTTGTGAGTAAACTTTCTTCACATTTGCTTCCCTGCAATCCCCTGCCCATAGGCCCACACAGACATACTCCATGGCCTTTGCTAAATGACCTGTCTGTATTCTGTATTTGTATTTTGTATTTCTGTATTTTTGTGATTTGTATTGCTGAATAGTTAGATCTGTATCTGTTAAGTTGCTTTCAGGGCAAGACAGGGGCATCCTCTAATTTATTGTCCCTTCAATTAATGTTCAATATTGTAGTGTAAATCTGCAGCCTTGGTTTTAAGAGCAGTCTTCTAATGGACCTGCTTTTTCTAGCTGAATTAACTACTTAAAATTATTTTTATTTTTTTGGAACATAATAATATTGCCCTCTATTCTTATTTTCATGCACCCCCAGCTCTGTGGTTTGATCACAGAAGCTGAGGGAAGGCTTGAGAGGTAAAGGGCCCACACTGCCATGGAATTCTTGCCTTCATGGCATTGTTCCAAGTGCAAAAGCAGAAGACTTTCAGGAAAGCCTATGTGTCTTAAGGACTGTACTTGAACAGGTCCTAAGGATGGTGCAAAGATACAATCCAAACCTTTTTGGCTTTGTCATGCAATCCAGTCTAAGCACAGAAGAGCAAAGAAAGTATCTAAATAAAAGGGATCGAACCCAGGAAGATTCTAAAAACAAGCAAGGTTAGTTGTTGATACCAAAAAAAGGATATATTTTATTTAATAGTAAAAGAGACAAAGAAAAAGAAAATAAAGAAATGAAATTTTACAAAAAAGCTGGGGGGAGGGAGTCACACAAGGCAGAGTGACAGAGACACATTAGAAGCATGTCACCCTTCTGTGGATTTGCTTCCCTCTGTCTGGTTGTCTTGGTGGTGAGAGTTCCCTGCCGAAAAGCATAGACTCCAAGGGATTAATACACATTTGGGCAGATGGACACCCAGGTGCCTCCCCCAAAGGGGGCAGGTTTGACACTGTCCCTTGCAAGACTGTAGCTCTGTTGCATCATTTTGCATCATGTGCAGTGCTCTGGTGCAGGGTCTGGGGACCCCTTTGAGGGCAGCCTTTGATGATGTGCCATGACACCCCCTCTGCTGTCCCTCATGCACCTGTCCCTTGGATGTGCCTTTCCCGGGGTGAAGGGGCCCTGCAGCTGGGCTTCTGTGCACAGCAGAGGGTGGGTGTTCACTGATTCTGACCAGAGGCTTTTCTCCCCACACACCCAGATGCTCTCCTCCTCCCCGCTTTGATGTGTGGGTCTATTCCAGCCTGGCAGCTGATAGCCCTGGGGCTGTGCTCTCCACCCCCAAGATGCTGGGTTTAATCCTCCTGTGCATGTATTCTCCTTCCGCAGCCCAGACCTGAGTCACTTTACCTTATCTCCACCACCTTGCAGTCCAGGGCCAGACAAGAGGTGAATTCAGGGTGGGATGGTCTTTCATGCAGCTTTTGTTATACAGTTTTGCTGTAATTGGCACTATATAGGTGACCATTTAGAAGTAAGATTTATTTTGGTTTTATTGTTTTTGACTTGTGCAGCTTTTCAAAAACAACTATCACTTTGTACCTTAGGTAAGCTTCTTGAGAAAATTGGAGTGGGCAGCCTTTCCTTGAGTACAAAAATGTATGCTAAGTTGCTTTACACATTTCCTGATACGTTCTTTTCTTTTCTTTTCTTTTTTTTTTTTTTTTGTAGTTTGACTTTCCATTTGTAGATGTTTATCGGGTGAAGTGTTTTCAATTTACATCAAAACTTTCAGAAGACAACGAAAGCAATGTCATGGATATAGGAAAGAAACGTTTTGGCCAGTTCTGCAGAGATCATCCAGCCTGTTGCTGTAATATTGTTAATAGCACCTGGAATTGTGATGGAGAAACTCTGGATAGTTCAGCAATTGAAGTGAGGTAAGCTTTGATTTTTCTGTTTATATAGCAGATCTCATTACACCTTCTTGTTGATTTTAAAGATGCTTATAAAGATATCCCAAAAAGATGCCTGTGCATAGCAAATTTGAGTCTTCTGATAATAAACCTAAATATTTTTGCTACCATTTTGAATCCTTTCCAGAGAATACTGCAACCATGTATGCTGTAAATCACTTTGAGTGAGATGGATGACCCTACCTTTGAAGTCATACTTACTTCCTAGGAACTAGTATTATGTGTTTAAAGTGTTGAAAGTGAAGCTGGTGTTGAAAGGATTCTTTTTAAGTGCGTAGAATGCCTCATTACTCTGAGCAATAGCTTTTCCTGTTTAGCTTAAGTAAGCATCTTTGCCTCACAGAAATACTGAGTATGTGCCATACTTTGTGATTTTTTGCACACAGCACAGAGTCTTATTTCCAGTATTCACATATGGAGAAAGAATTTTGCAGTTGTGCAAATAATCAAATTAGAAAAGAAGTTTGTAAAATTTAAAAGGTATTTTTTTGTTGTTAGCGTTAGTCTTGGTTTCTTGTTTTGTTTGTTGTTTTTAGAACAAAGGGAACCAAACACATAATATTTGCATACAACTGTGTTGCATTAAAATATAATCACTTAGCAGTCCAAATGTGAGTTTTATAAATGCTGTATGTTGTAAAAGATTGGCTCATCTAAGTGCCCACAGAACTTCTTGTGTGGACAAGGGGAGTAAAAGAGGATACATGAAAGCATCCAGCCCTCTTAGCAGGGAAAGATTATATCTAAAATGAGGGTGTGGTTTCTGTAGTCAGGAGTAAGAAATGTCCAGCTTTTTGAAATTAATGGATTATGAGAATTAAATTGTTAGAATTAAATATGTGGTATCCATTCATTTCGTACTAATTTCTATATTTTTCAGGGTCCACTGCCAGTTAATGAAGCTGTTTGCAAGGGGAATTGAGGAAAACTGTAAAGATGAAGCTGCCTGCAGCCAGAGTAGCACTGAACAATTGCTATAGACATTGTTCCTCCAATGGGGAGAAGAAAAAATAAAAGCTCAAGGAAATTGAGTAAATACGCATTTTAGTCAAATTGACAAGTATTTTAAACTTCTAGGTTTTTTTAATGGCTTCACTATAATTTTAGACATCCTACTGTATTGTGTCATTTAAAAAAAAAAACAGCATTGTAATCATTAAAAATATATCTTGGAGCAATGTAATCTATTGTTAGAAAAGATGGGATTGGCCTATATCTATGTATTCATGATGACTGATAAATTCTCTCTGCTTTTCTAGAGAGCTAATTTAGTAGTTGTGTTGCAATAATACCTAAATGTTATGAAACATTGGACTTCCCACTGGCACCAAGATAAGACATTTTCAGTATCTGAGAAGATGTTTTCTGCTGGGAGCGTTATGTAGCTGTGTGTGGCTTAAATGCTGGACAATGGTGTTGTCATTAGCTTTTCTTTTTTCATTTAAGTCTCATTTTGTAATTCTGACAATACCTTGCAACTTATCAATGCAATTCAAACACACATTCCTGGCTTTAAGTAATAACAATAATAGTGTACAGATATTTGAAAAATAAAAGCACAACTATATACAGGTTACACCTCATCCTATATATTCTGTCTTTGAAGGTTTTCTTGCATCATGCTTTTTGGGATTATAAAAGGTTTCATGACTGTTTGGATGATACCAAATACCACACAGTGCAACTGAAAGGTCTTGCAAGCAAATTGCAGGAGCACTTGTATAATATCAGGAAGGCACAGGAAAGGAAAATATAAATAAGTTCTCAAACACCAGCAAGTTTTAATTTTTAAAAATATCTGATACTAACTCATTAAAAGCTTCCCTCTTCAGTGCACAATTCTTCGGACATTCTACTCCATATGTTAAAATGTCTTTGCAAAATAAGTGTTGAAGTGTTAAGTTTAGAAATACGATTTGATAATTGAAAATCCTTAAAATATTTTAACCAAATATGAAACAAAATAACTTGCTTTGTGAGGCCAAGGGAAGAAATGGGCATCTGACAAATCATGAATTCACTGTGCTGATTTGTTTTTATAACAAATAACATTAAGACTGTCATATAGAGCTATGGAGTGATTATTTAAGTTGTATATAGTTTTGTATATTGTGACACATACATGTTTTGTGTCCAGGGCTGGGGCTAAATTTTGCTCTTCTTGTACCGACTTATTCCTGTTTGAGGACAGAAGTTAGCCCCTGTTTTATTCTATCTTTTTTAGTGTTTCTTTAAGTTTAAAGTTCTGTTTAAAACTGACTGCAGCTGAGGTTTTAGTGTCCAAACAGCTGATAATTCTGTATTCATGTATATTTATTGGTACTTCTGTCATCCAGCTTGTGTTAACTTCATGTCTCTCATATATGTGGCCAATGTAAGCCACGGTGATTGGTCATTTCATTACTGAAGCACTTGAATATTGTTATAAATAGCAGGTTATTTTTTTCTGTTGAAGTTACTTACATTCCAATTTTGTGTATTATCAAAATTGTGTTATGTATCTTTGCTACAAAGTATTATTTGTATTGCTCTATATGACAAAAAGCACTTGCAAATTATATTTGCCTCAAGTACAATCATACAAAGTTTAGGATCTTTATTTTGTTATATAGTATTTCAGGGAAATACTTGAATTCTTTTCCAAAACTACTGCTCTTTGCTTTCCTTATTAATACAATGAGTTGAAATGTTGGTTTATCCAGTGTTTTTCTGACACTTGTAGCGCAGGTGTTACATATACTGTATTTTTAAAGCCATGTTTAATAAGTGAAACAATTATTTTGATCTATCATCCCATTGAAAATGAAATTATGCAGTTCTACAAATGTGAATATTTTTTGAAAGTGTAATTTGTTAAAAAATGTCTATGGTTATTGTGGTTAATCCATGAATATCTGAGAGTACCCAGACTTCCAGGTTAGAGTAATTCCTGTGCAGGAGGTAATGGTGCACACTCAGCTTACCAAAAGTGATGGAGTTTGAGGCATTGCAGCTATCCAGAGCACATACTCATCAATGAGAACTGGAATAAATACTGATCAGCTCTTTCCATTAGCTTACTAGCAAGTCATGAGACCCCCTACTTGAAAAATGGAGACTTAATCTCATAGTGAATGTATATTAAAATGCTTTGACTATTTGAGTATCTGCAACGGAGTGCTTGGTGTTTCCAAAGAAAGCCACAGTTAAGGTCTCCTTTCTGAGAAAAAGCCACAGAAAAGGACAAAAGATCATTGTATAGTATGGTAAAGAAGTGTGAAGTAAATAATAAAGGTATTGCAACATAATAAAATTTAAAGATCTTACGTAATAGAAAAGCTGCATAGTTGCATTTGAATAATTCTATTTGTAGCATATTAAACTAGCAAAGCACCATATGTGAGTTGTATGACGTGTCCAGTTTATTTTTAAGAGAGCTGTATAAGTAATGTCTGCTTACTTTTTAATTCTAGGGATTTCTTTTTTCTCCAAATGTAATCTTACTATGGAAATTATGTGTAGGAAAACCAGCTTTGATTTTTCTTTTTTCCCAATCTTGCTGGCTTCAAGATTAGAAAATGTGTTCTGTTTTATGATGCTAGAGCATTTAATTAAAAAAAATAAAACTGCATTGTACAACAGTACATTGGTCTTCTTCTTTTCACAACTTGATTTGAAAAAATAATCTCACTTTGACAGAAATCTGGCAGTAGTATGCTTTGTGTAGCCACTATGAGCAGATCAAACCAAGGGAAGCAATTCATAGCCTTCCAGTTGGGTTGATGACAGCTTTGTGGCAAGTGTGAGTGTGAACAGAGTGAGGCAAAGCAGCTAGTAGAGCTGGACTTAGGCTAGCACTAAGCAACTCTACAAGGGTAAACTAAATATGAAACTTACTATAATGCAGGTATTTACAATTATGATTATGGAAGTGAAAAGCTGTTCTAAGAAGTGTGAAATGGTATTATACTATAAAGAGCATGTGGTAAATAAATGGGGGGGTCTGGAATTTTATAATTGCTACAGATGAAGTATGTATGTGTTGTATATAAGTAAAGCCTTGTAAAATAAGCCTTGTAAAATCATGGCTCAGGCCTACTACTTTGGCTAAGTACAGCTAACAGCTGGCCTGACAAGTTCCCGTGAGAGAGGAGTTTGCACCTGTAAAAGAGAGACTTCTAACCGTGAGAATAATTCTGTACCCATGAAAAAAGAATGTAAACACCCTTAGAGAAGAAAGTCATTGATAAACACATACACTAGCAACTACAAACCAATGAACTAAGTTGCAGTAAGTTACTAAGCAATTAGAATTAAAAATGATGCCTTTAGAAAACCATATAAATACGAGCTGTGAATAAAGATTGGCTATTGTGTGTGAAGAAATAGGTGTCTTGTCTGTCTCTACTGCAACACGTATTCTAATAAGTTAAACAAGTTCTTTGTAGATAAACAATGGACACAGAAGGAGAACATGTTTTCCAGCGCTATAGACCATTCAATACATTGAAGTGTATTGGTTTTGTGTGGCAAGGTTTTGGTAGCTGAGGGAGCTAGGGTAGCTGGACAAAGGCAGCAGAGGATGCCCCCATGTCAGACAGTCATTTCCCTGGCCAGCTCCAAGATGGACCTGCCTCTGGCCAAAGCTGAGCTCAAGGGATGGCATTGCTAATAACTTCTGTGATAAATAAGAAGGGGTAAAAAGTGCTGCTCAACAGCTGTGAAAAGAGTGAGTGGAAAATAAACATCCTGCAGACACTTAAGGTCAGTGAAAAAGAAGGGGTGCTCCAGGCACCAGATGAGATTGCCCTGCAGCCCGTGGAGGACCTCACACTGGAGCAGGTGGATGTGCCCACAGGAAAGCTGCAACCTGTGGAGAGCCCATGCTGAAGCAAGTTTCCTGGCAAGGGCTGCAGCCATGGGGATGAGCACATACCTGAGCGGGTATTTTTGGCAGGAACTGTGGCCCATACTGGGATGCTTTCCTCCTCAGGAAGGAGGAAGAAGAGACATAAAATGTTGAACTCACTAGAACCCCCACTTTTACATCCCCTTGCACTGCTCGAAATGGGGGGATGAGGTAGAAGACTCAGAAGTGAAGCTGAGCATAGGAATGAGGCAGAGAGGGAGGAGAGGTGGTGGTGCATTTAGGTTTGGGTTTATTTCTGTCTTACTCTGGTATTAATTGGCAAGAAATTAAATTAATCTTCCCCAAGATGACATTGTTCTGCCCCTGACAGTAATTGCTAAGGGGTCTCTCTGTCTTTAGTTTGACCCCTGAGCTTTTCAATCATTTTTTACCCTGTCCTGAGGAGGATGGTCTAGAATCAGAAATTTCTCTAAACATGTGTGTTGCTATATTTTATATATTAGTAAAGGCCTGTATGCACAAACCAGCCTTTGAAATAAGTTGTGATATTAAGGGCTAAAGTCCTTGAAACCTTCATGCAGAAGAGAGAGTAAAGTAAAACAATATCCTTGTGTGTAAGAGAAAAAATGTAAACTGTGTGTGTTAGCCAATAGTAACTTGCTCTGCCCGCAGACCCTGTAGAACCCTATAAAAGTGTGCTAAAGATAGAAATAAATTGGCATTCACAATTACTTCTGTGAAGACTGGTGAACAGCTCGGGGGTCCTTCAATACATGTGTCTTGCAATTCAAGTATTAGAATAAAAAGAATCTTAGAACCATTTAGGTTGGAAAAGATCTTTAGTGTCATAGAGCCCAACCCTTAAACCAGCACTGCCACTAAATAATGTCCCTAAGGGCCACATCTACACGTCTTGTAAAAAAAGGGATGGTTTCTCAGCCACTTCCCTGGGCGCCCTGTTCCAGTGCTTGATAATTCCTTCCATGAAAAAGCTTTTCCTAATACTGAGTCTAAACCTCCCCTGACACAACTTCATAAGAACTTGGATTGGAAGAGACTTTAAAGATCAACTTGATTCTAAAGCTCATATTGGCCTCAACTTGAGGCCATTTCCTCTATTTCCTCTTTTTCTACTGCTTTTACACAGAAAAGATTAACTCCCACCTGGCTGCAAGCTCTTTTCAGGTAGTTGTAGGGTGTAATAAGGTCTCCTCTGAGCCTCCTAGTCTCCAGAATAAACACCCCCAACTCCCTCAGCAGCTCCTCAGATTTGTGCTCTGGATGTCCCCAGCTCCATTGCCATTCTCTGGACACAATCCAGCGCCACTTCTAATGAGGGGCCCAGAAATGAACACACAATTAATTTCCCTAGAACTCTTGCTTTAATCCCTATGAAGTAAATGAGTAATAGGAATTAATCATTTTTATTCTCATTAGTGACATTGTTCTTATTTGAACTTTTCAACAGGAGAGTTAAGTAATTTAACTGATTCTAACTGATGTTTAAGTTGCAGTAAATGAGTTCTGTCCATAATGAAGCAAGAATCTTCCCAGACTTCTCTTACCCGCTTTCTAGTCTTTGACTAGATTAATTGACTAGTCCAATTAATTAGGATGGGGTGGGGCATCATTCTTCAGTCATGCCTTTCAAATACTCTGTAATGATAGGATTAACTATTCTTTTATTCAATTTCCTGCTGTTGAGAAATGATTCCTAATATGTACCTACCAAAATTGCCAGTGAGGTTGTATTCAAAAAGTGCTAGCTTCCTTTGCGACTCTTGCATGTCTGAAGGGATGATTTGTTCTTGTTGGTAGCTATTTCACCTAAGGTGCAATTTGCTGGCTTATTTTATAGAAATCCTCCAGCAATAAATAAAATTAACAGGTTTTGAATCTTGTTTTTCAACATTCCAACAGTATAGGACAGGAAAAATATAAGTGGAAAAATAATTAGTCATAAAGGAAAACATTAAACAAATAACAGAAGTGATGCAAATTTAAAAATTCATGAAGACCAAATTCCAGAAAGGATGAAAGAGAGCAACTGCAAAGCAAGTATTAAAAAGAAGAAAAATAAAAGAAGAAATAAAAAAATAAAAATACAATTTTTTTCCCCCCATTTTTTTGGGAAAATGCCTGGGGTTTTTGCCTGGGTGTGTGTACTATAACTGTACAGTAAAGCTAGCACTAGAGGCTTGAGTAGATTGCTAGAAATTTGACTATTTACAACTGGCAGAGAGATTAAAAGCTTCATCACTGTCATGAAGACATATTTCTAAAAAAATGCTGTGTCACCCTCTGTATTTCCACTCACAAACTTTACCATAACAGCAGCATAGCTAGAAGAGCTGTTAAAGGAGAATTGTGAAAGCAGTTTCATGGTTTCCTGTAGCAATGTGAAACACCCTGAAATAACTGTTCAATTTAATTTCCCAAACATTGTTTTTCATGTTAATATTTAGCAGCTGTATTCCAGGAAAGGGGAGATTGGACAACAAGAGGAAATGCTAGGTTAGTGTTTCATTGCTGCTCAAGGTGGTAGGATAGCAATTCACACAGCTGAGGGTCTGTCCCATGGACCTCGTGACATCAGAAGTCCCCACAGAAATACCCATTCCTAGAACATGTTTGAATAATCTGTTCTTCTGAGCTTTCAGTGATGGATATTCAGGGAATCAGATTAGCTATCAAAACATATTTCTTAAAGATTTTTAGTTAGAAACTCTTGGTCATTCGCTTAGCTGAATCTCCCTTGCTGTATTTACACGTGAACACAGAGAGCAGCTTGTTGCCTTCGGGGAATTCACTCCCTGGGCTATTCTGTTGCCTCTCAGTCTCCTGTTTTTGCCCAAACAGTATTACTATTCAGACAGAGAAGGAAAAACCCTACAATATTCAAGTACCTATTGATATGAAAAACCACTTGAAGCTGATTTTTGTTTACCACCAAAGAGGCTCTGTAGAAGAGAGCTGGTACTGACAGGGTTGCTCTAGAATGAGTAGCTGCATAAAGTCTCCAATCAAATCAGATACTATTTAGTACACAGATACCATGTTTTCACAGAATGCTGTTAAAAGCTCTGATAGATGCATTTAAAGTAGGTATTTCCCTTCAGCAATACCTATTAGATAAACAGCTGCTCTGAGGATTACTCTGCTGGTAGATGCTGCCCTGCCCCTAGACCAAGGAACAACCCAGTAAATAGTTCTCATATATTTGGAGCCTCCAATTTCCATTGTGTCTCACAGTATTTGAATTTTCTATGGAAAACAGGCAAAACCTGAACATCTGGGTGTTTCTCTACTTGTAATTTTCTAGTAAAGACTTCCAAAAAATCCTCAACACATTGGTAGTAGGGTCAGGAAAGAGTAAACATAGGTGTATTTTACCAGAACAGATAGTACTATTTGTTCTCCTTTGTGTGCAGGCAAAGCTTTGAGCCAACAGAAGAATTTGTAATTTTTGCTGCATAAAAGAGTTTACAGACCCAGTGGAGGAAGATGAGGTGGGGAAGAAGCACAGGGTTGCTGCTTCCTGTGCTCAGGGAGTCCATCTTGAAGCTTTTGTGGTGGGAACACCTGGCACTAATGCATGGACCAGTGCAGAAGGGGGATGCAGTGAGCAGGAATATCCAAAGATCACTGGCTATGTAGACTCAGCAGTCCAATTTCACCCACCCAGTAAATAAAGCATTGCACTGTACCTGTGTCAATTGCTCAGGTTTGGGACTGAGGGCCATTGCTGTCTGCCCTGCCTTCATTTGTCAGAGGAAATTTCACTAGTTTGGGATAAATCTGTCCTGTAACACTGCTATGAGAAAGCACAGTAAGAATTATTAGCAAAGGTTCAGTGTTTCACTGAAAAAAGTGTTTCACTGAAAAAGTGTTCAGTGTTTTCACTGGAACGAAAAGAGTGGAAAAAGGAGGCCATGAAAGGGCTGTTGATTCACGCTGCCTTTACTGAAGTAACCCAGCACAATGCACGTCACATTGCACATGCAAAGGGACTGGGAGTCCATGGCTGCTTGTGTTGGTTTCTACCAGGAGTTCTGGTTTCTACCTTCCAGCAAAGCAACTGAGATACCAGAACTCTGTTCTCCACTTGGCATGGGCACTGGCTAAGGGAGCGAATGCTGTTCCCATTTAAAAGCACAAACAGCTGTATTTGAGTTCTCTTCAGTTCCAGGGCAACAATACATCCCATAGCAGTGACAGCCAGAGCTTCCTGTGGAGTGGAAAATGCCTTCCTGTGCTCTTAATGCAAGGTATCAGTGGAAGGAATTACAGTCACTGGTTTTAGTGTTTTTCCTGAAGCCACTCAGATGGGAATGCATCTCTGCTATATTCAGAAAGATTGGGCAACTCACACAGGGCCATAATGACCCCTGCTGTGCTCTTTCTACTGACATCAGCTAGTGCCTTAGACAACACCAACAGGCTATGGGCCATGTGACGGTGTAATCAGCTGACATACATCAGGAAACGAAGTGGCCATTAGCTCTGGGTTGGGGCCTCAGATATTTTAGCGGAAGACTGCATATTGTTGATGACTATGTGGTTGTTGTCTTTCACACACATTGAAATATGTATTGGGAAACCTGGCCCTGTACCAGGAGGAAGAGGTGGGTATCTCCATGGCTGGGCAGCTGGTATGGGTGAGTAGGGGTGACCTGTGGCCCTCAGGAGCACCAATGTGGAGTATGCCTGGCAAATGACCTCGTGCTAGGATGTACTCAGCACTGATGGCTCTGAAACAAGCCATGCTGTGCCTCTAGACTGCAGAAGTGACACTGTGAGCAACAACCAACAGGGAGCAGACAGAAAGACAGAACAACTTTTACAAAACAGAGGAGAGGGCAGAGACAGTGTTAACAATGTCTGTAATGGACTTAGTGACTGTGGACTGCAGTGCAACAGAGCTCAGGGGCTGAGCACAGCCAGCTCACTGAAAGCAATGAGGCCTGGAAGCCAGTGCACTGGCAAGTCAGGTCTTGATCTAAAAATAAAGCACTTGTAGGTGATTTTGTTGTACTGGAAAAGCTGAAAGGTCCTGACGGAAGTCCCAGATCACTAAGACATAGTAAGCCTGACCTCATGAGCGGTGGCCTCCAGCAAGTTATTCATGCTCCATTGTTTAAATAATGGCTTGAGCAGCATGGCTTCTGAGATGCTCTGGGGCACAGCCATGGTGGCTTCTCTGCCTACCCAAAGCTCTCCCCAAGCTCCTGTTTGCTAATTTGCCTTTCTCTTCTCTCAGCCAACTAGGCTTTGAGGGGAAGCCATACAAGGAGTGGTTGAAGTCACTTGCTCTGCTCAGCCTGAAGGAGACTGAGGGGGGACCTCACTGCAGTTACAACTTCCTCATGAGGGGAAGAGGAGGGGAAGGCACTGATCCCTTCTCTGGGTTGACCAGTGACAGGAGATGAGGGAGTGGCCTAAAGCTGTGTTGGGGGAGGTTTATGTTGGATATTAGAAAAAGGTTCTTCCCCCAGAGGGTGGTTGGACACTGGAAGAGGTTCCCCAGGGCAGTGGTCACAACACCAGCTGACAGAGTTCAACAAGTGTTTGGACAATGCCCTCAGGCACAGGGATAGTGCTGTGCAGGGCAGGGAGTTGGACTTGATAATCCTGGTGAGTCCCTTCCAACCCAGCATATTCTGTTATTCTGTGAATACCAGCCTGTTAAAACCTCCTAATGAGCAGGAAGAATACTGACCCTGGAAGGTTGCTGCATCATGACCTTTCATTCAGGGCAGCATGGCCTATGTGGTGCATAAGAATTCAGGTGGAAGAGCACAGCCTTGTCATTTAGGTTTGTGTCACATGCCAGGTGACATGGATGTGGGATGGAGAGGACTGCTGCAGTGAGTGACTGAAGAGCAGCCCTACTGCTGCTGCTCCTGTGGTAGAGCATATTTTTGACTGTGAATATTTGGGAGCAATTTGACATGATGAAATTATTGTGACAAGGATGTATTTATTTTCAACACCTCTTCATGCAGGTCCTGTGGAATACTTCCTTTCATTCTTGGATGTAGTCTGAGACTTGTAAACAACATCAAATATTTTGCTGTAACCTCATTTTTCTCTGTTCAAGAACCTGTCAAGGTCTTGTTTTTCCATCTTGGCTGACACTACTGACGCAGTGGTGTCAGCACAGAGAAGGCTCACTGGCCTGAGCAATGCTAAACATCTGTGAACAGCACAGTGCTCAGTTGTCACTGGCTGGCCTGCCTTGGTAGAAATGTGTCAGAGGAAAAAGGCTCAGTGTGTTCTGAGTCTAAAGGATAACCCTTGAAAATGACACATCTACAGAAAATTGCACACACTCAAGTTTTGCCTTTGGGCAGAAGCAGATTATTTTGCATACAAATATCAGTGTATGGAGACAGCACAGAGAACTCTGCCTATTGCTCTCCCATGTGCACTGATTGAATCTCTGAACCTGCAGTCTACAGTTATCATATCGGAAATATTGCCACTATCTTTCAATAAGGGAAGAAGTATGGCTTTGTTTTGCTTTTGGAGTCTTTCTATTACAAATCAGTGCATATAAGCCAAGAAAAGAGAAGATTATTTTTCAGTAAAACGTCAAACAATGCCACCACATGCAGTTATATACGTCACTCATTTTTCCACACCCTAAGGTGCAGTGGAGAGTTCTAAAGTTTAAATAATTTTATGATAATAAACCCTCTGGCACTGTTTATAATTCTGCATGTTAACATAAATACTTTTAAATCTACCTTACTGCAGTGACTGTTATTCAGTTTTAAGTCTGACCTGATCCTGCAGCTCCCTCTACTGAAAACTAGTTCTCTTGAAAATAACTCCACATTTCAAAATACAGCAGTCATTTTTGAGGTAGTCTGGCAACACCATTTCCTATGGCTCCCTACAGATGAGATTTGCAGTAATGCATTTCAGTTCAAATTACATGTCACTTCACACTAGTTATTTCTACTTTTAATTTTCTTTACAGGATTCAATGTGATCAAACAATGATAGATGCTATGTAGTAATTTGAACAATGTCTTCCTTAAAAAGGGACAGAAACAGGTCAAGCAGGGGAAAAGTACAATCATAAATTTTAGCATCTGGGACTCTTGTTCATATACCACCTTTCCCACCTCAGCTGAATTTGCCTGTATTGCAAGTGTCTTGGGCACACTATGAAAGATGGCTTAAATATTTGTTTCCACCAGGTCTCAGTTGTTCCAGTTCCCACTTTGCTCTGCTCTGAGAAAGTGGACAAATGTCATAAATAGAGAAAATCAGCTGCCATATCTGTTAGGCAGAGAGCCTGTAAGGATGGACCAGATGATCTGTCATTTTCACATGCCCCGTTGTGTATGGGATGTGGGAGCAAACCTGACTAGATCTGGTGTGGTTTTGTTTTTCTTTCCCTGCCAGTTCCTGGCTCTCAGACTCAGCCCTGTTTGCTCCTTTTATGGCCATAGCAGTATTGCTGAGAATCCTGGTCTCCCCCAGTTTTTCCACTTCCTCACTGCCATCCTGACTTCTCTCATTATTCCCATTACTTTGTTTTACTAGCTCTTTTTGGAGTTCAAGTATGGTACCTGTATTACTGGCCTGTATTACTGTAATACTGCTCTCTGTTTCTTTGGTCTCCTTCTCTCCACCTTTGCACTCCCTCAGTCTATCTGCCTGCTGCTCCAGCACACAGGCTATCAAGCCCTTCTCTATGTTGTTCCTTTTCTAGAACTTTTCTGTTTGATTTTGTGATGCAGACATATATCTGAAACCAGGGACTCACTTACTTGTATATCTGTGAGAAAAGGTGTTTGACATCTAGACAAGTCTTTGGGCACCTAAGGGTTTTTCACCTTGGTATATCCAAGCCATATTGATCAGCTTTGGGTTTGTGGCTTTGTGTTTTTCTGTTTGAGAGTTTGAAAATTCTCCAAATCTCCTTTTATCGAGGGGAAATATTGATGTATAGTAAATTAATAACAATAGCAATCAGAAATTATTCTTTGTTATGTATAGCTCAATTGCAAATAAGTGCATGCTCCCCAAGGGAGCATTCAAAAACCAAGTACCGCTGATGTGAGGCTGCATAACGTCACCATTGAGTAAGGCACTGTCATGTTCATACTTCTTTTCTGTCTAAAAGACTAGGTAAAAGAATCACATTGCTGTGAACCATGAGCTTTTCTTATTTATTTCTACATTAAAACATATCTCCAAGGAAACAGAACTACTGTGAGGCACTGTTAAGGGGTTTGTTCCCTCTCTTAACCTTCCAACAGCCATCTTCATTGAAAGCCTTTAAAAAATAATGATTTCTTTAGCATGCATAAGTATGAACAATATGAATGTCAATATTTATGCTCTATATATTTTCTTCTCTGTAGCAGAGCAATGATATATGTGTAAGAGCAATTTTGCAGAAAATATGGTGGAGTGATTTCAGGGCAAATGTTCCTTGCATTTCTTACTATGAGCTGGCTTGTTTACAATGGGATCCATAATCCACACAAGACTCCATAGAAGTGCATCCATCCTAGTGCTTGTCACTGGCTTTCATCAGAAGCCATAAGCCAGCAAACAGCTGCTCCTGTGGCCAAAAGGGCTGCACAGTCTGGGTTTCTGTGGGCATCTTTTAATTCAGGAGCCTTAAGATCCCTGGAGCCTGTAGTGGAAAATGATAAGACAGAACACAAATCTACTGAAAAGGTAGCAGGAGAAGTACCAATCCCTGTGGGAAAGCAGTAGAGGAATAATACAGAGCAGAGCAAGCTACAGTCTGAAGCCAGACCTCTGCAGGTTGCTGTATCCCAGGTCAGGTTACTGTCTGAGCCCAAGTCTCAGCCAGTGGCATGTGGGTTACAAAATTCAAACTGACTGCACTTTGAAGCCTTTGGCATGTGACCATCCCTTTTCAACAGCCTTACAAAAATGTTTTGAAATTCACCTGTTCCTCAGCAGAGCCTTTGGCTGTCAGTACCTTGCTGAATGTGAAAGGCTTTACTCATCTTCTGAAGGGCAAAGGGACAAGACATGAATGGCATGTCAGCTATGTTCTCAGCTGATGGAAATCATCTCCTTCGACCTTTAACAGAGCTACATCAGTTTACCACGGATGAAAGTCTGCCTTGCTGATATATATGTTAAATCTAAACATATCAGGAAATATTGCACTGAAAATCTGAATAGACTTTGCATCCAAGGTGTGACCTCAGAAATTGTGCTCTGTCAGCGCTAGCAAAGAAGTAGTTTTTTATTCTAATTCAGTGTACTCTGAAACAGAGGAACTAGACTAATAGGAGTGTTAGGTTTGTTTCCGGCTGAGTTTTGAGTAAGGCAAATTTGCATTTTCTATTGAATACACAAGGCCATCTAAATAGAGGAGAAGAGTAGACAGTCTATTGACATTATGTAAAGGCGGCATATCAGTTTAAAGGGTTCTGTTTGCCTAGAAGAGTGTGAAGGAGACTTTTTAATTACCTGTCTAGGGTTGACAAAGATAAACACCCTGTTATTATTCTATGTATTTGCTTGTAACTCAATTAAGGATGTGTACTTAATTGTATCACCAATATAAAGAAATAAGTGTTAAGGTGTTTGAAAGCTAGAGGAAATGAGATGTCCCTCCAGAAACACGAAAGGTCAGGGAGTAGAGAAAGCAAGGAAGCATAAAATTATGGCATTGGTATTCAACTAAGATCAGAAGTGAAGGGCTGTGTTATCTGAATTCCCAATTGTAAGGCTGAACTGTGGAGTTAGCAGAAAAAGCAGTGCAACACGGCACAGCAGAATGAACTAAATCAAACACGTCTAGCTATTCTGACAGTGGTAAGGAGAGCTTATGTTCTCAAGTTATTTCAGTAACATTGAATCATCCCTGACATATCTACAATATTTGCTGTCCTCTGTGTACAACACTCTTGAATGATAGCATTTAATGCATGGCACTGAGTGATCAGCTTGTTTCATTTTTCTGTTTCCCCATATTCATTTTCCCATTGAAAATACAAGAAACAACAGAAGAGATGATTTTAGGCGTTTTTTCCTCAAATTTAAGATTAATACACAAGGTTGTCTGATTATTTTCATACATGTCCCTTCTAATGTGCTTACTCTTTAGTGTGGTTTATGACTGCATATACCATATAAGCCAAACTGGTTTAGCCCCGCCTTCACCTGATGAACATTAGCCTTATCGTTTTGCACAGCAAGCACAGAGGAACAGGATGTGTTTCCTCACAGAGGTGCACTCTCTGGGGCCGTGCCCCTCAGAAACTGGCTGCTCCTGCCAGCATCAGCACAGAGGTGTGGTCCCAGCCCACCATCACCGAGGCGGCGAGAGGAGGGGTGATACCATACCACAGCAAAGCACAGCCGCAGCTCAGCCCTGTTGTGTGGCCCCACAGCAGGACAGGCAGTGCCAGACCATGACCCATAAGTGCAGCCCGAGCTGTTGTTTTAGCAGCAGGCTCAGAAGAGTAGGTTATTAGGTGACTTCTTACTGTTTCTGACTCTTTCTGTGGAATCGAGTGTTCTCATTGGTGCAAGTCTGAGGAGGGCAGAGAGCAGTCAGGGGACATCACTTGGCTATGTTGGGTGGGATTTGGCACTTCTGGGATGTTCTGACAGCAGAGAACTGAGAGAAACAATTTTCCCTTCTTCTCCCCTGTCAGTAAAATATCTCTGTCTAATCTGCCTTTTGACACCTGACAATATAAACATGTTCTTTGTAACCCCAATAGGTTTTTCCAGATGCAATTTATCATTGAAATAGTTTGATTAAATTAATTTTGCTCTTTATAATTCTTTTTTCTTAAATTACCTCAGCACTTTCAGAGGAAAATGTGGGTTTTTTTAATCAATCTGACAGCTGATTGTTTTGAGAGTTTTTTTACAGCATCTGACACAGCTGACACCACTGTTTTTATCATAAATATCTGCCACATTAGTTTAAAACGGTGATTAAAGCTGCTCCACATGCTGCTGGCAAGGCAGCTGGACCTGCACAAATTACAATAATAACCACAGAAGCTCCTTCCTGAGAAGAGTGCTGTTTCTGTAGTCGTGTCAGACAAGTGCTGCCTTTTAAGAATGATTGCACTGCTCTAAATGACATTTTTGGCTTTCTCTTAGAAAAGTAAGTTATTTATTTTCCTGTGATTTTAACTAAAGAACACTATCATCCCTAGAGAACAATTTTGTTTTTCAGCACTGGAGCAATTACTTTCAGCTGTATCAAGTGCCTGAAGTATAAAAGTCTGTGGTTTCATGGGTTTGAAAAATGCCTGCTCTTAAGGCCTCCTAAGCTAGATTCTCCATGGCCCTCACCAGACCTACAATCTCAGAGGAAGATAGCTGCTTGTCACGTGGCCCATGCTCCCTTAGCATTTGCCATTTGTGAGACAGTACATACATAACTGGGAGATGGTTATACTCCAGGAGATGGATGTACACGCTCATGATGCCATCATTAAGATAGCAGAACTCTGAATGGAACAAACTGTTTTCATACAGGGCAATAACCACAGAGTCATAGAACTGCCCAAGTTTGCAGAGACCTCAAAAGACCATCTAGTCCAAACTTCTGTGGGAGAAGGAACCTAGATGACATTTCCTGGCACCCTAACCAACTTCATCTTGAAAACTTTGACAACAGGGACTTTTCCACATCTTTGGGGGGGTTATACCAGTGAATGAGTGTTCTCATTTAAAAAAAATTTCTTTCTTATGCTGAGATAAAACCTCTCCTGGTGCAACTTGTACCTGTTACCTCTTGTCCACTCCACGAGATGTCTTGTGAAGAGAAGGGGACATCCATCCTCTTTGTAGCCACCCTTTAAGTACCAGAATACTTAATGAGGTCAACACTGAGCCTTCTCTTTCCTGGGAATTAAAAATATAACTCCTTCAGCCATTCCTCAAAGGCCAGGTTCTCCAGTTTTTTGCTCACCTTCATAGCCTTCCTTGGGACCCTCTTTCTGTGCTTTTCTTGAATAATCAGGACAGAAGTGAGCATGGTACTTCAGGCGTGGCTTGACAAGTGCTGAGGGCATTCACAGACATGACAGGAAAGCACCACATGGGGAAATGACAACCTCAGAAGGAATTGAGAGCTTCTGCCTTGTACAGGGGCAAGACACCACTGACTGCCAGCAGTTTACATCTCTCAGAGCCATCTCCCATCTCCTCCCTCTGCCAATTTTCTACCAGCCAGCTTCCCGTACACTTGGGTAGGCTCCACCTACCACAATGCCAGCAGGACTCTGGCTTGTCTTGGAGTGTCCCTGTGTCTTTTGAGCAGAGAATGATGGCACCAGCTTCCCTCCCAGCAGCTGGCACAGAGCATGAGCTGTTGTGCTGCCCTGCCCAGACCAAGGAGGTAACTGGTGTTCAAGTTGTATGGCCATGGCCACTGCCTAGATATCACATATATATATTTAAGGAAGCTATCCCCTGATGTTGGAGCAAGGAGAATAGGACTCCAGAGTTGAAGGCTAGGTGCCTTGTCAATGGCACCGTGTACCCTGGTGCTGATAGCTGATTACTGGCATGAATCAGTATCATATTGATGAGCAATTCACTGAGGGAAAGTCTTAAAAGTGCAACTCATAGGAGAAAAACATCTATAAATACAGATCAATCTATAATTCAGGATTACCAGAGGCATTTTGATGCTCAGTTCTTGCCCTATTGAATAATTAATATATTCTTTGTGCTAGAAGTAAATAATGTACATGCAACATAGCATCCACAAAATGGTATTAAATGCATAAGACCATGTTATTGCCATGTACTTATCCCAACATCTGGAGGAAAAAACAATAGCAACAACTCCTGAAACCAGAATGGTAAACAATTGCAAAACAAAAAATGATACTTGTAGTTATCTGGGTCATTTTTCAGTTCTTACAGGTTTAAGACAAAACACATGGTCACCAGCTAGACTCAGCATTCATGGCTTATGTTCTGCTAAAAATTCACTTGTTGCCACATTCTCCCATCCTTTAATGGTATCACACTCCAACATGAGCATCCCAGACCCCACAGAGCCCACTTAGACCCAGATGAAAGCAACAGCACTGTGCCTCACAGCTCTTTCCAGAGCAGCTGCTTTGTTTGAATCTAGAACTCTGTCATCATTGTCTCAGTTTGTTTATGTCACCTGGGTTAGAAAGTACCTGAGATAAAAATAACAGCAAATATCTTTAGTAAATTAAATAAATTAGATTGGTGTAAACAAGCTGGTTGATTGTGCTGCCAGGGATCCATTGCACTGAGGAAAGCACTTCTGCTATGGGGCAGGACAATGGCTTATGGTCTGGTGGGGCTGGCCAGGAATGGGTGGTGACCTGGGCTGGGGAGCAGGAGAGGTTGCACCTGGAGACACACACATCAGGAGACAGAATACAGGTCTTGAATGCAAGCTGCCACACTTGGTCTGGTGCATTTACCACTAGTTCCTGCTCAGGGGACCTAAAGGAGCAGACTTGGGCATTGCAGGAGGCTCTTTGGTTGTTAAATCCTTCAACTTTCATCTACAATCCAGTTTTCAGGTCTCATGGACAAGGTCTACATCAAAAATCTTAGGTCAAACAGGGCATGTGCATTATGCAGTGCCTTTGCAATGGCCTTTAGACAGGCTGTCAGCAGAATTGCTGTCACCACCTCTCCTGAGATATCTGTGAAACCTACTGGAACTATTCTGGCCGCTGGCTCTTTTCCGTGCATGCTCAGGCTGATGACTAGTTCTGGTTAGTGTGTGGTCTCTGAGGGAATTTGTGAACGTGCCCTGCAAGTACATCAAGAAACTAATTTTTTAGCATACCCTCTAGTATGAGACCAAAATTAGACTTGAGTTCCTTCCCATCCTGTTAACCTGAGGCTGAGGGTTGAAAAGGACTGGTGAGTGAGCCCATGGTGCTGTTTCCACCTTTGGACACTGACAGGATTGTCCAGCTGCAATGACTGGTGGTAGGACACACACCCCCCCAAATTCCTGCTGATGACTCCTGTCCTGTGGCAGTCAGTCACAGCCCACTGTCACTGATTCAGTCTGAGTGACAGCTGTAACTGCTTCTCCTCCATCAGCCCCTTCCACATAAACCCTCTCTGCCCTTGGCTCCTCACCTCCTCCAAACTCTCTGACATGGCTCTCACTTCTTCCTGGGGATGCATGCAGGAAAGACAAACCAACCATCTCCCACAGCTTCTGTCCTGGAAGATCCCCTGTCTGTGTGGGTGGCTTGTTTGTGTATTTTGGAAGGTGAATGCATGGGAACTTCTGACAAATAGGGAAAAAGGCCCAGTGTGGTCTGTGATGGCAGAACATTTCATGATATAGTATAGTGGGGGAAGGCTTGTGAGTCATGCATGTGGGTTGGGGTATGAAGCTCCTGTGTGACTCTGATGTATCTGATGATGCTTCCAAGGAGGATCTCTGCCTCTCTGCGCTCTTCTGTGGTGAGTACGTGCAAAGAGTGGGAAGCTGAGTATGGGAAACTCTTTACTTCCTTCATAATCACCAAGTATCCTTCGTATTTTTCTCCTTCTCTTGTTCCCAATTTATTCCAGGAGAATGAAAACTCACATTGTCCACTTGTTCTCATAAAATTTCTGGGAAGCCTGAAAAGATGGAAATTATAACATGGATAATGGACAGGATCCCAGTAATGCAGGCTGGGTTGTGCACTGGGGACTGGTCACCTCTCCAGAAACTTGTGCTGGAGTAGCACCTGTGGCTGGGGAAGACAGCTTGCCAGGCAGCCCCATCCCTTAATCAGGCTTTCCAGGAGATGGATAACTGTGACACAGCTCTCAGGTGTGTGTCCAGCCCCGTCCTATCTGAGCTGGGCGCCCTCACTGCCCGCTTGGCCCTCGCAGCATGAGGGAACAGGACTGCATCCATCTAGGAAGGGCAGGGGATGAGAGTGCTGGGTGATGGATGGCACATCTTGCAGTCACCTCTCGGGCATGAGGATGTGAGCTAGAAAATGAGCCTAAATGGGGCTGAGTGGCTCCAAATAGTGTCTGGACATCTGGGGTGTTATTAGCAATCCAGGGGAATTAGATCTGCTGTCTGGGGCAATTGTATCATTACTCAGTGTAAGTTCATACCCAGAGGGGAAGTTCACTCTTTGAGAGCCCTAACAAGGGCAGATGAAACTCAGCCACTGGGCCTAAAGATAATTGATAATGCTCTTAGTACATTTAGGTCATTTTTCTCTTTATCTTTTATTCCAGAAGAGACAACCTTTATTATTTTATTAATTTGCTTGTATTACTTAAAAAGTAATTCATGTACAGAGTAGATTGCTTGTGATATTTCTTCACTGCCAATATGACTTGACAAAATGGCAATGAAAGCTTGCCCGTAGCTCAGAGAGCGAGAGCCTGAACAATGGTGCTGCCAGCCCCAGCCGTACAGTAGGAAGATGCCAGCATCCACCTGGCATATACCTAGCCTGGAGACAAATCTGCCCTTTGGAGGAACACACAGCAGAATCATATCCTCTCAAAAATATTGCAATTATCGTGGGCTTTCATTGATTCTGTGAGTTTGTATAAATTGGGCAAATAATTATATTTCCTACACATTCTACCATGTCCTGAGGCAACTGTGCTCTTTGAAGGTAAAAGGGTCAGGACTTTACCCCTTGTTTTTGGGTATATTATGTTATTTTACCTTATCAATTTTCATGACTTTCTTTCTGTTCTTAAGAAGAATTTCATGTGGATGTTTTGACCTCACAAACCAGCAGTCAATATACTCCCTCAAGTGTCTTGAGAGGGATGGAGGGCTGCTGTCTTCTGTGATTTTGATGAGAGTTTATTATTTGACTACAGTTCATGTTTGGCTAATTCATATTTTCTCCACAGCCATCACTTTCAAAGGATCTTTTTCATTTATTTCCCTTCCTTAAAATCTGTCCTCAGAGGTTTCTATTTATGCTTTACATCTACCACTGACTGTATAGGATAGTTCCCAAAATGAAGTCTAACTTCTAACTGGACACAGACTGCACTGGTCATACAGGTGCCCAGCTGTGGGCTCTTTTGTGAAGGAACCATAATTTAAATTAGCCAAGAAAACACAAAAATGCATCATCATTTTTTAAAAATTTCTAAATACTTTCAGGTGGCAGGAACAAAGCAATTATATAATGACACACTATTATAATAACAAAGTAACAAATATTTATAATTAATTAAAAGTAGCAAAGGAAGGATTAGAATCTAAAACAAGAGCTGAGATGCTGTTTGCAGCAGCTGGATGGTGTGCACTGCTCCTCCTCCAGCATGAGACCCTCACAGTGTGCTGGGGTGTGGATCGTGAGTGCACCTCTGTGCTTCACTCCAGGAGGGGAAAATTAAATATACTGTCACACACAATTAAAAATAACAAATGCTTATCCTTCTTAATTAGACTGCAAACACTTATCGCCAGACTCCTCCAAAGCTTACTGTTGAAAGCAAATTATTGTGAGAGCATTTTTAATGTAACAGTTTTACAACTTGCTGAAATCTTTACCTCTTCTTTAATAAGGCCAGTGGCTTGAGATTGACCAATAGAGGTCAGCCATGAAAGAAGGCTCACACAGAGTTTAAACTAAACAGCTAACAAAAGCATTTCAAAGAGAGCAATGGCCTTGGCTTCAATCTACACGCTCCTTCTTGGCGACTGGGAACTTCCCCCATTGTGACAGTGAGCTTATAAAGAGAATGGTAATGGGAAATCACATTGGTACTGTGATTAAACTTATGCTATATTCAGCTAAATGTAATTTACATTTGTATTATGTTTTCAGGATATTTTATATCACTCTGCTAAATCAGAAATCCTGTATAACATTTTCAAATGGGTAACTTTGACATTAAGCTTTACACTCTTCACCCATTGCATACCCAAAAGAAGCTTCTCAGAGAGTACTGAACTCCAATATGACTGTTTAATAATAAGACCATTTTGGTACTATGTTGTTCATAAATTTACATGCTTTTGAGTTTTGTCAGATAGTTTCTCATCAGAGAAACTTATTTAAGTAAGCGCTAGCAGCAATGACAACTGGCAACTCTAATTACACTTGACAGAGTACAAGACAATCTTTTTTCTTCCTACCAGATGCTTCCACTGCTGTGTGCTCCCTCATCTACTAATTCCTGCCCCCGGTAGAACTTAATAAGACACGCACCTGTCATTTGGTATATCACAAATATCAGGCAAGACATGTAGAGTGTAGCATTGCACAGCAGAAGTGCCAGTGCAAACAGCCTCCCTCTGTCACAGAAGACTACCTCCAGAAGTGAGGAATGATGTGGGATAGATGCTTGTCACCAAGGCAGGGTGACGGATCTGCAGCGGAGGCAGTCAGGGGTTTGCATCCAAAAAGGGTATCGATACACCCCTGCCCACACACTGTAGGGCTGATGTGCTCCTGTGATCCCCACACAGTCGTGTCTGTGCCTTCACCACTCAAGTGTTCTCTCAGACTCATGCTTGATTAAGTAGCAGAGGCAGACAGGATGATCTGATGGCTGCTGTGGTATGATACCATGAGGTAAACTGGCTTGATGTTTCTGTTCCAGATAAATCACAGCATAACAGTCTGTCAGCATGCACAAATATTTTCTCTCATTTTTCTTCATCCATGTATGAATTCTTGTTTAATGTCACATTAGGTTGCGTTCAATGTATAGAATACAGTGACCTAATTTTTGCTGCCAGGCAGAAGGAAGGCAGGGCAATAAAGGTGTTCTGTGGGGGAAGGAAACATATCATATTTCAAAGATCCTGGAACAACATTCCTGATGTGGAGCAAGATGATAAGAACAAGAAATGGCCACACACTGATAAGGAGGTTGGTAGTGAAACCCTGCCAAGTTGAAATGTCACATCATTGGGAAAATGCCCAAGCAATGCCTCACCAGCTAATTGTGAATTTTCCACTTGTTCCAAATGCTACCTACTGCAAATGCTTACTAATGAATTCTGGGAAGCACTGAGATATGCAGATCTATAGATCATATTTACTTAATTTTGTGTGAGTTTGTGTGAATACAAATCCACCATAATCTGTCTGGGTAAGAGACACACATGCTGGTGCTGATGGAAAGTCAAAATTCCCTTACTTTTATTCCTTCTTCCTGATAAACCTACCCCAAACCATATTCAAAATGCAAAAATTTGAATTGGAGTTTAGAGCATTATGGGCTGCTGTTTGTTCTGCTGTATACAGAATAAGAATTTGGGAAGTCTAGTAGAGCTCTTTTGTGCTTTCTGGGGAAGGAACATCAGTACATCCTCTTATTTATGTGCTGCAGATAAAAATCAGGACGTTCATGATTGATATGAGAATTAATCCATTCCATGAGCTTGTTACAGAGAAACAATAGACCAACGGAAAACATTATTAAAACAACCTGCTTGAAAAGTTGAGGAGAAATCTTGGTAGCCTAGAAAGTATGTTTTTCATATCTTCCAATCTCAAGAGCCAAGAGCTTTTATGATTACTAGTCAAGATATTTTGAGCCAAGAATTAGCTGTAACATTTCAAAAATGGGCTTTATATGCTAGAAAATAATTCATACTTTAAGGGTCAGATATTTCGAAGTCTTCTAGAATTGGGAGACTGGGAATTTTTCCTTTCAATTGCCATAAAGGTTTCTATTTCTAGCCATATCCAATATAGTATATATGGGACATTAAAGCTCTGACATTTCTAGGCAAAGAAAATTTGTCACTGTTGTAGCACTGACTCTTACCTTTCTAATAGCTCACACAGGCATCATTTTAGGAGAAACTCTGTGTCTGAAATAAAAAAGAGGAAATATTTGCTATATGGAGTTGTTCCTGTTTGGGAACTCTTGAAGTGAAAGCCAGGTGATCAGGTTTGAGAAGCAGATAAAGTGGCTGAAGGTGTATGACAAATTCAAATATAAGGTATCTCTGTAAGTCAACTCCCCATCTCAAAATGTGACATTATACATCATCTGTGAGATCTATGTGTGAGCTCTGTTGATTGAGTATCGAGGGACTGAGAGAGGCAGCAAATACAAAGCTCGACAGAGGCCAATTGGTCTAGTGCAGCTGGGTGGTAGTTCCAGCTTCCCTGTGTCCATGTCTCTGTCCAGGAAAGGAACCCACGTCCTCAGGCCCCTCTCATGATACTGAGCTCATGGGGCTCAGACCCAGGTCAGGCTAGTGCTCTGTCTGTCCTGTCAGCACACCCATTCCTGGGAAACAGCAAAAATCCAGGCTGGCGTTCCACAAGACCCATGCTCACCCTCCAGCCCCTTTGCTAGTTTTTACTAATAGTCATCAGTCAGGAAGGGTTTGAGGAACAGCTGTGCCAAAAGGGTCTCCCTGGGTCAGGACTGTGTGAGACTGTACAAGACAATCTCTTGATTTGGGGCAGAGATTGTCCCCAAATCACACCCAAGAGAGCTCAGTTGCTGTACTGATTATTTATTTACCCTGCTAATACATGCTTCCACTGGGGAAGGGGAGGCAGGAAATACATATGGGCTTTCTTATCATCAGCTGGTGTAGATTCCTAGTGATAGAGTGAAATGGGAGAAATTATTTTTTATGCTAGCTTTTGAGTGCTAAATCCATACAGAATGTACCTAAGTTTTTTAATTTGGATAATTAGATTACTGAGCCGCTAGGATATCAGGAAAGTAAGCATGGAGAAAGTAAGTATATAATATTTAAATAGTCATGTCTCCAGACTTCTTGCACATATAAATACAGCCCAGCCCCCACAGCCTTTACTTTATCTATGTGAACATATTTCTTTTGATGAAAATGTACTCCCTAGTTTGTTCTTCCACTGGTTTACATTTCCTACACGTAACAGCACTGTAGTGCTTAGGCAATTATTTCCAATGTCTGGGCGTATTTATCAAGTGGAATCAAGTATTGATCATCTGTAGAGAAGGTCTCAGCATTCCTTCATATTTTCCAGCTGGCCAGCTGGAGGGGAAATTCATTTTTATCAGTGAATTGAAAGCTGGGTTTGTGTTCCTGTTTTTAGACAAAATTCATCAAGCTCTGTGGTTGCAGGTTTGTAACGAAACTCAGTCATACTGTCTGCTTTCCACAATGGCTGCCATTGATTTATTTGGCTGTTCTGTTTCAAATTTGGCACATCATGTTTTTATCATGCTTAGATCAAAAGAGTTACTGTGAAAGGAGACAATTGCTTTGTATGACAAAGATTACATTAAGATTCTAAGACTAAGTACTTAATATATTCTCTGTTCATTTCTTTTTTAGCTGCATGTCAGCTAATTCAGTCAGAACAAATTTCTGTCACCTAAACATCTCATGCCAGGAGAATCCTGCTACTTTCAGGGATGAAGATTTCCTTCCCAGCATGATTTACAGGCCCAGCATCACACCACTACTAACAAGCAGTGCTGCCTCTGCTCTTCAGCCCTTGCTGCTGAGGTCCTTATTTACAGAGGCTTTTAAAGAATTGTGAATTCTAAAGAATTGTGACTTGCGTCACTCTAATACAACAATTGTGTGTTACTATCTCTGCTTTATAGATGAAAAACACAAAACTGGAGGGAAATAGGAAATTTACCTTACTGGAAAACCTGTGTGAAAGCCGTAAGTCTGTCTCCTGGTCTCCTTAGTCTGTGTCTTAACCACAGATCCATCATTACTGTTCATTTCAGGGATGCATTCGTACTATCACTACTGCTGCTAACACCACTGTTTCAGCAGATGCCCTGTTGAACTGATAGAGGAAAATATTAAATCTCCAATTTTTCTCCTTCTGTCTCCTACATTGCAGTGCAAAGGACCTTTTGGATGAAAAAACTATCTAAGAACAGGTGTAACAAACACTTCAGGCCTTTCACAAGCACAAACTTGCATTTCTGTAAATTGTATTGCATTCCATGCAATAATTGCCTATTTTCACTGATAAACCACCTGTGCAGCAGGCTTTTGCAGGAATGGAGCATAAAATGCATTAACACAGAGAATTCACCGGAAACTGATGTTTTTATACTGATTTCCCCATATTTGTCATTTGTTTTGTGCATATGTAATGCCGTGTTAAGGGCTGGGGGAGCTCATAAGAAGAAACCAGAAGCCCCAACAGGGCAGCTCACGGCTGGGAAGTGTCTCTCAGCCACAGAGTGGGTGGTGAGCCAGGTCCTCAGCACCTCCTGAGCACTGCTCCTTGAGGAAGTACAAGGACTGTGCTGCCACCATCAGCCTTGGCCAAGGCACACAGATTCCCCTTGCAGACAACTTACCATATTCCTTCCATTACCTAATATTTAAGTAACAGAGTCATCCTTTTTGACAATTAAATATCTGGCTGTGCCTTCCTTTGCCAGCTGGAGGGGCAGGGTGTTGCTCAGGAGCAGTGGTGAGTGCTGCAGCAAGGAGGGCAGCCAGATTGGTCACAGCCAGAGGGACTGCCTGAAGCAAAAGTTAGAAATATACTGTGATCCACTTCTCTATTCTCCATCCATTACCTTACCACGTGATGTGTCCAGTCTGCTTTTAAATCATTTCAGAGATGTGACTTCTAACACTTTTTCTAGCGAAGCTATTTCACAGTCGATTACACGTCCTTGTTAAAATTTTGGCTGGATAGTCAACTCAAATCTCCGTTTGCTCACTTTCTTACCTTTATATGCAATTATACCCCTGAGAAGGGCTCTAAACACTCTCCTAATGCCTCATTGTTTGTATCTTTCAAGCACATGTAAACACTTACAGCAGTTTTGGATACCATGTGAGGCATCTTAAAATCTTTAGCTCGTAGGTGCTTTCTCTACGGATCATCCCCTCTAACCCTTATGTTAGGCATTTTATCCTTCTTAAAGTTCTTTATAATTAGTCATCATCCTCATAGGAAGGCTGGTGCCCAGGCCTGCATGCAAGCTGTAATTTGTGCAACTAAGATTTCATATTCATAATGCTTCTAGGCTGCACATAGTTTTAAATTATGCTCAGTGTCCTACTTTCACCAGTAATTGTATCTCTTTTTTCCTAACCTTATACAGAAAGTGAAGTGAGCAGCTTTTCAGTTTAATGAGTTTGGTTTCTGACAGCCTAAATGGGCAATGCTGTAAAGAGCTGCAAGGTTAAAAGATTTTCCTGGGGTGTATAGAACTGCAAAGAAAAATACACACATTTTGTTTATCAAATAGAAGCAATGTTATAAGGGGTAATAAAATATTTTCCTCCCTTCGTTTTCTTAAAGCACACAACCACTCTAAGAACCTCTGTTTGTCATCCTCACTCCTAAAATAAACTACGCATAAACATATTCCTAGTACCATCCAGATATTTTTCATGACTACATGACAGATAGTTGTGACAGACAAGATGCTCTCTGCTGGGACTCAGAACATTCAGTGTCACTGCATGGTAGGAGCTCTCTCTCTGCATAACAAAATGAGTAAGGTCTCCATAGAAGCTACTTGTAAAGTTTTGATAGAAAAATTCTTTCTGGCAATCAATAAATGCCACTTTTTATCAGGAAAAAAAAATATGTGCATGAATTTATACCAATGCCTGATTTCAGTTTCTTATTAGGTCTATCTGAGAAACTGTATGAAAACTTTGGACACTGTGGTAAAAATGAGCACACCAATACCCTATGGACCTCAGTATGGTTTTGAGCAGTCAGGATGAAAATAACCTGGCATGATTCTGTGTAATTTTTAATTAGAAAAACTGTCATGAATATGTAGAATATTCCTATTATTACAAATAATAATAATTTGGACTAAATTATGCAAAAACTCGAATTAGGTCCTGAGTTCTAAAAAATACAAGATCATTCTCATATACCTATCACAGGATCACCTGGGGTCTCCAATTGTTCTCAAAAAAGGAGAGCTGTTTCTTCCCTTCAGGTGAGCAGCCTTTTTGAAGTTCTCTAAGCACAGCTGGTATCATATCCATCTTCTCGCCTCATTCAGTACAGTGAGATAAAAAATATGAACAAGCATGTGAGGAAAAAATATTTGAAAACCAAAGATTATATCTTTTTATGAATAGCATGGTAGAATCCAACTTTTGAAAGACATTGCTTTATTACCTTTTCCTACTGTACTTTCACTTGATGATATTTCCACCTCAGACCTTTTCAGTATAATTTTCCTCTCCTCAATATTTATTTCATGGCATCTGTTTTCCATCTAGCTGCTGATTGATACTCCAAAACATAAAGCAGTGCTTGCAAACTCCAGCTAACTTAGAACTACTGATCTGTGTTAGGAATCTTCCCTCTTTCAGCCGAGCTCTTCTCCGTCAGAATGCGCAGGGTCAGGGCACCGAGGAGGGCTGAAGTTTTCTTCAGCAGTCCCTTAGATCAGCCATGTGCTGCACAATGGGAGCTGGAAGCAGGTCACACTGTGGTCTGAGCTGCTTCTATGAGAGAGTGAATGGGAACTGCAGTTTCAGGAGATGGTCTGATTAAAGCGCATAAGCCTTTCATCTATTTTTGAATCCTTGTTTTAAGATTATAGTGCACTAGGCTGCTCTGGAAAGCATCTGGACAGCACAGACCCAAGCACCTCTTAGGCAGGAGATAAAGATGAGTTTAAAGAGGAAAATAAGATTTCTATTTTTATATTCTCTCAAATGGATCAAAATAATCTTTAATTGTTATTTTATTTTAATTTTTTTGAAAGGAGAAGGGAAAAATATTGACATGGGTCCATAGCTCGTAAGACAAAGAAGGGATTCTCAGAGGCCATGTCTTCAAGATTTAATACTAAACAAACCTAGTGACAACTCTTCCCTTTGAATGACTGTCCCACATGGGTCATACCTGCTTACAAACTGCCCAAACCTGGATATGGGAAGACAAACACCTAAATGAGTGTATTCTGAATGGGGTTTACCTGGAAGCCTTTTTCTGGGTGTTTGAGTACTTTCGAATGCCAAAAGAAACTTATTGATGAGAATCATCCTCAATATGTAGCATCCATAGACAGAAAACTGCAGGCAGCTCCTGCTGTAGTGCTGGCAGCAAAAGCAGTGCAATCCCATTTTTCCTAAGAGATGGAGTGTAAGGCTGGGTTCTGACAAGGTCTGGTGTTCCTCGATACTTGGGCTGGCTAATTTGAATGGGGTAAAAATTCAACCACTTCTACAGATCGAAGATACTGGTTTTTTCTTTATGTCATATTTGAGTGAATTTACTTTGGCAGAATTCCCTCTTCCTTATGCTTTCTTTTAACTTTCCACTTATTAAATCTGATGCAGGTGTTCACAGACCACTAGTGCATTTCAGTACTAGTTTTGCTCTATATCAAGTGTTCTATCTTACTCCACAGTATCATACTCAAAAGCTGTCTTTCTCAGAGTGCATGGAGTAATGTACTGACTATCTATCTGTCACATCTACTGTGTCCATCCTTCTCCAGAGAAAGGTGTCTGCAGGGCAGCACGTGATGCTGCTGCACACACAACACATCCTAACACCACTGACAGCTGTGGCTGACACAGCAGGGCAGGGCCCAGGGAATGGGGGTCCCTTCCCCACCCACTGGGAGGAAGAGACTGTCAGCACCTCAACTCTTCATTTCCACTGAATCTTATGTATTACCTACCAACTGACAAAAACATCTTCATAAACAGGTTTTCATGCTGGATGGATCAGAAAAAGCATCGTGTCACTGTCATCAGTGAACAAATACTTCAAGATAGTGCGTCAATTACAACTCAAAACTGCCTAAAATGAACATTGAAAATGTCCAAGAACTTGAAATAGAAGGAAATGTCCTCCTCTGAAAAGT
This sequence comes from Poecile atricapillus, assembly GCF_030490865.1. Classification (NCBI taxonomy): domain Eukaryota; kingdom Metazoa; phylum Chordata; class Aves; order Passeriformes; family Paridae; genus Poecile; species Poecile atricapillus. The sequence continues at coordinate 60,995,131 of NC_081288.1, forward strand.
CTGTGAGTGTTTGCTTGCATTTTGTGCAAGGCTGGAATTAAAGAAACAACATTGTGTTAAATTGGGGAAAAGGTGAACTTACAGGTGAGAACTAAGATGAAACTGCTCTACTGTGAAGATTTTGTCTAATATGCAATTTGTATTCTTTCCAATACTTCTTACTTCCTAATCTTTACCATAGAAAAATTAGCAGTAGAGAAAAGCCTCATAATCCACTGAGATGGACACTCAGAGAAAAATAAGCATTAATTCAGAAAATGAATAAGCCTGTAAATTCATCAAAACTTCTCAAGTCTAGATTAAGTTAATATTAGATTAAGAGAACTCTATACTCTCAGTCTCTCTCTCCCTGCCTTTTTTTCCTTTTCATTGTTTTCATTAAAGTCACTTCTATATACCTTTTAAAACTTCAGATTGTGTTTAGCAAAAAGAATGCTTTGTTTATAGGGCTTGTCATGTAACCTAGAACCACCAAGAGCTTTCCTGTAATAAGCTCTTTTAGTGTGGCTGTGCATTTTAATTTGAATGCTTGACTGATCTTCCTCCATTTCTGAGATGTGGCCTTCATACACACTTATTGCAGATACAGAGACAAAAAAAATAATAATAAAAAATCATAACAGCATTTTCTCTTTAACTAAGGGGTTTTTGGGGGGTTCTGGTTTTGGTTTTTTGTTTTTATGGGTTTTTGGAGATTTTTTTTTTTTTTTTTTAATTAAAACTGGCTACCAGGCATCTAAGAGTCCTCCAAACATTCTGTTTGAGTTGCAGTGTTTAACACTGCTATAAAGCCAAGGAATGAATACACCAGGGAATAAGCGAGCCCTCTTTGTGCCAATTTTCCCAGTATTGATCAGTTTTCTATATTCTATGAAGGGACCATGCTGGTGACAGCCATTAACATGCACACACAGAAACACTGGTGCTGTTGCCAGGTGTGCACTTCTCCATCAGTGAGCACAGCGCTGATAACCCTGAGACTGCTGTGCCTCCCACCACAGTCCATGGGAGTCTGGAGCTGCTAGGAAGGAGCAAGATCCAGATTTCATCAAACTATATTTCAAACATACACTGCATGCAAAGCCGCTGAGGGAAATCAGCATCAGTAGGTGTGAAATACCTTCCATTTTAATGTAAATTTACTATTTCACTGAGTGGCAGAGACCAAGAAAGGTGGGGTGGAACTAGATTGTGAATAACATTTCTCATCCCAGCACCTAACATGAAGCTATCACATATTTAAACAGCTCCCCCTTCTGGAACTGAAGTTGCTTGGGGCAACAGGTGCAAAAATGCTCAATAGATAATGCTGTCACCACTAGTGAGCACAGCTGCCCTGAGCAAAGAGCAAAGTGCTGGAGTCAGCAGTCCCTGTTGAAGTCATGGGCTGGAATAAAGCCTGGATAGTCCAAGCTGTGCTTTACTGGTAGCTTAACATCTTCAAGAAGTAACCTCCTTGTGCTGCAGAAGGGTAGCTGCTGCGGGGTGAAGCAGTGCAGACCCTGCAGAAGGGGTGCTGCTGTCCCCTGTGCAGTGAGAGCCAGGCTGGGAGCGCACCGGGCACCCGCAGTGCGGAGCAGCCCAGGTCACGGACACCCAGCACAGCCGGTGGCGCGGTGCAGCACAGGACAGCACTTCACAAGGCTTTGCCAAGCATCCTCCTGAATCCACCAGCCTGTGTCTAGCCTATGTTTGGCCTTAAAAACATGACCACCACTTGGTGTCAGAGGAAGGGCAAAGAAGCCACTGTGGGTTTGGCCAGCCTCTGAGAAACCAGACCTCTACATATAAAGTGTAAAATCTGGCCAGCCACTGACTTGCTTACAGAGCATCACAGGAGTGTGGACCAGGTGTAGGGTTGCTAACAGTGCCCAGTCCAGTAGCCTTTGGGCTCTCTTCAGTACTGGGTACAGAGTCTCTCCCTGCTGTAGAGCACTTGTCCTCAAGCCTTTTGTCTCTGCTTAACCCTGACGTGCCATGTGCCCCCACGTGCTTGGCAGCAGTGTGCAGTGACTCCAGCTGTACTCTGCCCTGCAGGGGAACTACTGTGATTTATAAAACTGTGATTCCTGTGCTGGGTCTGACATGTGGCAGAGCAATAAAGTACTTCTCATTATTGACATCCGTGGGATTGTCTCACAAGTCCAGCCCACTACCTAACATATGTCCTTAAGTGCATGCAGACACAAGCACCAGGAAAACAGCTTTCAGCTCAGCCTGGATCCTCTCCCCAGGAATGTGATACTCCTGATTAGCTGATACTGTGGACAGACTTCACTTACTTCTCAAACAAGCCCTGCTGCTTAATGAAATGAATAAATCCACTGCCAACCTCAAAAGGGACTTTATCCTCCTGTTTCTTTAATATAAGCCTGAACTGCCTCAAACTTTCGCTGATGTGTCAGCAGGTATATTCCAAAAATTACATCTGTAGAAACAACTGCCTTCCTCTCCTGCTATTCTCTGTTCATCCATGTGGAATCTAATTCTAAAAAATAAAGTTATCTGCTAATAATAGTGATCTAATCTCTATTCTGAGATCTGATAATCTCTGGGGCTGGGTCTAACAGCCTAGGTGAAGTGATTACCACTCAGCAATGGACCAAAACATGGGGCAGATCCACACTTTGCCCAGCTATTTTGCTCCAGACTACTCATCAAAAGCAAAGTTTCATGCTGTGGTACTGTTCAGTTGTCTAGCAAAATATCCTATATTTTTTTTCATAGGTCTGTGAAAAGTAGTTGCACAATGAGCTGCATATCTCAAACCTGTCTTTATTTGAAAGTTCATGTCCACTTCCCAGTTGTTCTTATGTTCACGACAACTTAATAATAATTACAGCAAACACCAGCTTTGGTCAGCAACTAAGCCCCACACAGTTGCCCTCTCACTGCCCCTCCCAGCAGGAAGGGGAGAGAATGGGAAGAGTTAAACTGAGCAATCTTGTGGATCGGGATAAAGACAGTTTAATGGGACAAAAAGAAAAAAAAATAAACACGAATTCAAATATACCAAAGAAGTGATGCTTAAGACAATTGCTCATCACTTGCAGTCTGGTGCCCAGGCAGTGCTGAGGAGCAGTGGTCCCCAGGTAGCTTCCCCCAGCTTCATATCCTGAGCATGATGCCACAGAGCATGGAACATCCCTTGGGTCACTTGGGGTCCACTGTCCCAGCAGTGTCACTTCACAGCTCCTCGTGCCCCTCCAGTTTCTCACTGCAGGGCATGAGAAGATGAAAAATCCTAGACTTGTATAAACACTATTCAGCAACAACTAAAACATCAGTGTGTTATCAATATTCATTTCATGCTAAAACCAAAACACAGCCCTGTACCAGCTACTAGCAAGAAAATGAATTCTATCCCAGCCAAAAACAAGACAGCAAAGATTCAGCTTTGGAATGTGTTTCACCCCAGTTAAATGTCACTTTCGCCTGGTTGCTGCAGGAGGCGTCACTGAACTCCCTCAGCATTGCTCTGCCCCTCTCTTCTCAGGGAGACTTTCCATGCTGCTTTCCATGAGATTAAGTTAAAAATCTCTGAATAGAAACAAAAATTCCTCCTCATGTTTGTTAAACAAGGAGAAGGGGTGATGGGCACACAGATGTGGGAAGGTGTGCTGCACTCCTGCAAGCTCCCAGCCCTGGCAGTGCCTGCTGCCGGCTCTCCTGGCTGCCCAAGCCGAGTGTCAGCACTCGGAGCCATCTGCTGGCAGTGTCCCCTGAGCACCAGGACCATGGGTACTTGCTGAGGGGGCTGGAGTGGCACAACCCTTTCCTAGAAACAGCACCGAGCTGCTCTGTCCTGCTCCACTGCTGGAACAGGGAGGAGAAACTAATTTTTTAAGAGGTCAGATTTTCTTTGTAGTTTTGTGTTTTATCTTTCCCAACAGATAAAAACTATATATCCACTCTAAATGAAAACCCAGTGAATAACTTTTTCTTGAGTAAGTATAAATCTAGGAGTAATTTTGTGTGCTTAGAGATTTCTGTACTAAAGTGTTTTCCAGCTGTATGCACATTTTGGGTTACAAATTTATTTAGTTTCTATTAAAATTTTTCAATCATTTAGCAAGACAATCTAAAAACTTTTGTGAATTATGTCTATTTATATGTTTCTACTATTCATAAACTAATGATATATGACAGATTGTAAAAAGAGAAGATAATTTCAATAACTAAATTTTCTGAAGGAGGCTATCCTACATTACTCCTCCATGACACCTTAAAACAATTTTTTAAGAGGGAAATTCATGATTATTTGAAAAGACTAAGATCTTGTATTGTAGGAAAGGTAAATTGATCTCTCAATTTGCTTAATGCTATGAAACTCTATATTTCTCCTCATTTCTGCTTCTAAAAATATTAGGCAGTAAGAAAAGTGGGAAATAAATGTCTGCTGTTTAAGAAGTGATGACTTTGCCAAGGCTCTGATTCTCCCTGGGGACTCAATGTGTAAAGCTGAAGTCAGTGGCTCAGGGATGGTCTTGGCACCCAGTGGATCATCCTGGCAGCAAGAGACCATGCTCGACACCGACACTGGCACCACCTGAACTCGAAGGCAGGAGGCAGAGCTGGACCACTAGCAGGTAAAGCCAAGAGCCATCTCTGGGGCAAAAGCTGCTGCTGGAGAACTGCAGTACAGACTGCAGGACCAGCTGAAGCTGAGAACTCAAGAAGCCTGCAAGTAGGTTGTCTGCCTGACCACCCATCATCTCACAAAATACAGCGGATCCAGACTGGAGGTATGAGGTCGTTTGGATACACAATGAAAAGCCCATCAGTACTGCAGCTGCAATCAGCAGTAGAAATTTACTGATGACATTTTATAGTGAAGTGCAGAAAATAATAAACTGTTTCCCCAAAAAAGATGGATATATTGCAACCTCCCTTTAGTAGATATGGAATGCAGCTTGGATAAAATTTATCAGAGGGCTGAACTGCTTGCTGAAATTGAATATGCACAGTTTTAAAGAAAAGTGCATTGAGAGTTTTGCGGGGGTGATAGCTATCTGTATATGAAAAAATATTACAGTAGCAAAATACAGTAATCTGAATGGGTTTCAGATTCACTTCAGATTCAGAATCCACTTTCCTATTATAGTGAAAATGTATCTGAGATTACTTGAAAAATCCATAAAAATTGCTTGGGTGTTGTGGCTTCATAAAATGCAGAATTTTTTGTCATTTATTTGTGTTCATCATGTCTTGCATAGGAAATACAATGTTTTTGCTGATTTGTGTAATTCAAAATTTTAAATTCAAACCAGACATACAAACCCATCCTCTTAACCAGAAGTTTTAACCAAAATCAGGCAACAAAGGGATAATTTCCTGGGACTGAATATATTGAAGTTATATCCATAGAAGCCTATGTAAGACCACCATTAGCATCCTCCCATAGATTAAGTATGACAGTGTACTCATCCTTCTGTCACAGTATCACCGCGTGGTTGAGGTTGGAAGGGACCTTCTGATCGAGCTCCATCATGTAAATCACACCATATTTTAACCTTGGGTTCTAAAACCAATTATTGCAAGGCAACTTCTGTTAAGCACTTTTTTCCCTTTTTTTTTTTTTTTTTTTTTTTCCCAAACCTTCAAAGAACCACAATAATTTCTCTAGTAAAACTCTAAAAACTGCAATTGCATAAACTCATGATTACTTAAAACACAAAATTAACTCCAAAAAGGTATACAAAAACACTCCGAAAACCCAATAAATCACGACCCTGCAACAAACCAGGCACCATCCCAGTGCCCCCCCCCCCCAGAGAGGGAGCGGGTGGGTCGACCGCCCGCCCCGCCGCTGCTGCAGCTCTGCTGTTATCTTTCTTCACATTCTCCACATACTCTCGCAGCGAGGAAAAACGGAGAGAAAGAAGAAAAAAAAAGCCTCACAAAGTTAACTTTAACAAATGCAGTTTTTTCTCTCAATCTCTCTTGTTGTTCACCGATAGAGGAAGAAAGGGCACGATTTTGCAAAAGCAGGCGATTTTACATGAAAAGTCTCTCACGGCCAGGTGCTAACAACAGCGATCATTGCAGTTTATCAGCTTCTAATTACAAGGATGAATTTTGAACTAGATACCATATAGTTTGAGATTTTTTGACTAGTTTGTCTCTCTTTGAAGCTGTCTGAGCCACCTGTTTCTGCTCAGCTGTTTCTGTAATTGTTCAGAGTGGCCTTGGAACTTTTCTTGCGCTGCTTCTACCCCCAGGGTGCCTTTGTTCTCTGCGCTCACCTCGCTCCCTCATGTCTTCCTGGTTCGGGTGGAAACCAGTCCAAATCCAGCTTCTTTTCTTCCAGGGTGGTAAAGATGGAACTTAAATAAGGTTGTAGTGCTAAAAGTGACTCCAAAAATGAAGCAAATATTTCTGGGTGTATCACATCCTGCCATAACTGAACAGATTCTGTTCATTGTTTCAGCGTTCGCTGTGGAACTTTTTTTTCTCATTATTTTCTTCTCCCTAACTCTCTCTCCCTGTCTCCAAGGGCAGCATGATAGGAGTACTTGCCCAGCAGTGGGAGGTAAAGGCATCTGCCGCTGTGACGCAGGTAGAACCACGGAGCTCACAGCTTCAGCATATCTCACTTTTCTGTTTTTTAAGGTATTAATTACAATCTGCCAAGTTTGACCGAGAAACACAGTGTCCTTGCTCTTTTCCGTAATTGCCGTTTCCCATATATCAGAGCCGATTTATCAGTCCGTTCTTGCACCGCAAAAAGCAGTGAGCACTGCAAATGCCCAAGACAATTAGCCCATATAATGAGCATATCCAGGTCCCTTTCCTGGGCTGCTTCGCCTCGTTTAACGAGGATGCAGAGAAGCAGTTTATCTGCCGCCGCAAATTCTGCCTCCATGCTGACGGCAACCCGCAAGGGGGAAGGTTGCGACCCTTCTACACACACCCTTGCCTTCTGGGCCCCCCCCCAGCAGCCCTACTTCCACGTCTAACCGCTCCGCGTCTCACCGCGCTCAGGCTGCCTATCTGGTGCCGATCCAAGCCCACGACGATTAATGCCCAGATCCACTCCGCTGACTCCAAAGCCCCTCTGCCCGCAGGGGTGTCTCTGGTCAGAGCGTCAGATATTGAAAGACCCCCGAGTTGTTCACCAGTCTTCACAGAAGTAATTGTGAATGCTGTTTATTTCTATCTTTAGCACACCTTTTATAGGGTTCTACAGGGTCTGCAGGCAGAACAAGCTACTATTGGCTAACACACACAGTTTACATTTTTTCTCTTACACACAGGGATATTGTTTTGCTTTACTCTCTCTTCTGCATGAAGGTTTCAAGGACTTTAGCCCTTAATATTACGACTTAGTTCAAAGGCTGGTTTGTGCATACAGGCCTTTACTAATATATAAAATATAGCAACACCATCAGAGTCACCTAGAGCTGGTTATCCAGGCACATGGCCAGAGGGCTTTTGAAAATGTCCAAGAATGGAGACTCCATAACCTCCCTGGGCAGCCTGTGCCGGTGCTTGGTCATTTGCACAGTGAGAAGCTGTTTCCTGATGTTCAGGGGGAACCTCCTGAGTTTCAGTTTGTGCCCATTGCCTCTGGTCCTGTCACTGGGAACTGCTGAGAAGAGCCTGGCTCTGTTCTCTGTGCACCTTCAGATACTTATATAAATGGATGAGATCCCTCTAAGCCTTCTTTTCTCCATGCTGAACAGCCACAACTCTCATCCTTTCCTTATAGCTGATATGCTCCAGCCCCTTCATCATCTTCATGCTCTCTTTTACTGGGGAACAGAGACAGGACACCAGATGTGGCCTCAATGGTGCTGAATAAAGCAGAAGAATTCCCCCCTTCAATCTGCTGGGAATACTTCGTCAAATGCAGCCCAGGATACCATTAGACCTCTTTGCAGTGAGGCTGTGTTGCCAATTCACGTTGAGCTTGGTGTTCACCGAGACCCACAGGTCCTTATCTGCCAAGCTGCTTTCCAGCTGGATGGTCCCAGCATGTATTGGTGTCTGGGGCTGCTCCTCCTCAGGTCCAGGACTTTTAGCCTTATTGCTGAGCTTCATATGCTTCACACCCACCCATTTCTCCAGCCTGTTGAGGCCTCTCTGGGTGGCAGTACATCCCTCTGGCATATCAGACACCTCTCTTAGTTTTGTGCCATCAGCAAACTTGTTAAGGGTACGCTTTGTCCCATCATCCAAGTCATCAGTGAAATTGTAACAGGATGCACCACTGCTCCTGGGGTACACCACAAGTGACTGACCTCCAGCTTCACTTTGTGCCACTTACCAACCACTACTCCCTGGGGATTTCCAGGCAGCTGGTTTTCAACCCACCTCACTGTCTGCTCATCCAGCCTATACCTCACAGGTACCCTTCTTTAGGGCGATCTTGCAGCAGTGTCTCACTGAAGTCCAGGCAGACATAATCACTGTTATCCCATCACCTACCTGGACAAACATTTCATCATGGAAATTTATCATATTGGCCAAGCATGATTTCCCTTTGAAGAATCCAATCTGGCTGCTTCTGCTGTCATTAGAGATGTTTATCTCACATTTTCTCACGTGGGACTAAGAATCTGGCAATTTCATCTCAGTGTTTATTCTCATTTGCAGCAGTGCATAGCACTGACATGAATTTTTTTACAAGTCTTGTACTACTGACGATACTGTGCATTTCTTCTCATTTTCTTTATGTGGTCTTCATTGTGGAGGCCTCTGTAGTTCCTAAGCATCATTTCTTGTACCTGATTTATGAACCCAGCTCCTTCAGAAAGAACACTGTTTCTATTCAGCATATTTAAGGCACTGCAGCAATGTATGCTGCAATAAAGACTAATCCAATTAATGAAATGGATCTTAGGTTGAATTACAACTGCCCAAGTACTAATGAATGTGTGGTACTGGTACACCACAGGATGGGTGCAGGTCTCCTCTCAAACTACCTGCATATGGGGCTGGCATTTACAGCCAATGACAACTGCAGTTTATAAACCCATAACCAACACCCGGGATCTTACATTTCACTGCTGCTTTCCATGTAGCTTGTGTGTTTCTGTATTTTGCTTTCATTGTTCCCTGCCTGCTCTTTTTTCCAGACTGAATCTCATTTTATTGCCAACTTATACCTCTAAATTCTGCAGGTCTCTTTTTATTATTTTGCCATCTATCCTAGGTTTTGCAACACCTTACAATTTAGTATGATCTGTAAATTTAATTTCTGTCGTGTTTGCCAAAGACCATAAAGAGCCAAGTCAATTATACGGCCAAAAAAGAAAAAAGGAAATCTTTATTATGCTATAAATGCTCTGCTAAAAATCCCACTCAAAAAAAAGTACTGCACATTTCTTGGACTTTGTAGATGTAATTGCAAAGGGATCTAGATGATTTGTCTACATCATTTGTGTCATTAAAAAAAAATTAAAATGTATTATTAGCAAAAGTAAATATTAAAGGGATTAAAAATGGGTTTTAATTCCCTTCTGTGTAGATAAAACGTAAGGGACCGGGTAAGATAAGACAAGGATTCATATTCCACGCTCTCCTATGACATATAAATTAAACCTACCACAGTATTACTGGAGCAGAATTGCCTCAAATTGGTTCACGCATTAAGGGAAAATGCAGGACACCAATTAATAACTGATTTTATTTAATGTCTATTTTCTTTTTTATTTTTCTTCCTTAACATTTCCAACAGGTGGTATGTGTGTAGTACAATTGCGTAATGCTTCAGTCCAATCTGACAGCATTTGAGCAAAGTCTATAATTCTCTGTCATTATTATCTCTGAGCTATTATGAGACTGGTAGGAATTAGAGCAGCGTAACCTTCATCATTTGACCAGGAACAACAGCAATTACAATTTGGTCTCTGACTGAGGTTAGAATAGATAAATTGAGCTAGATAATGATTACAATAATCTTTCAAATTCATCATTAGATCTAACTGCATTTCTAATGCAGAAGACCAGATTATTGGGCCTGACCATGATAGCTGCTGCCGGCTTACACTTCAGCAGCATCACTGAGCTCACTCCTCTTCAATCAGACCTCTTGTTCTTAAAGAGCACAACCTGAGATACACTACTTGGTATTAATTTTAAAAAGCAGTCCAAGACTTTGAAAACCCATTTTCAATGTTCAGCCTGGATACCCTATTTTCAGGCAGAAATGTTCTCCACTGGCAGAGAAAAGAAAATCCCCCTTTCAAGTAAAACATATGCTGAAAGTCTTCTGTTAATGAAAGTATGTAAACTAAGATGAGCAATTTAGCAAGTTACAAATGTGCCTGAGTCCCACTAACCTCCATGTCTTGACCATAAATTCAGAGTGCATTCAAATTTCTCCATGGAAAAGTTGATTTTAAATCCTTGGTTTAACTACAATTAGGATTTATTTCCTCAGCTGATTTTGCCTGTAACTCTGTTGCCAGTGTCTTATTGACAGGGAGATGAAATACCACAAATGCAAGAGAGGACCAGCCAAGAGTTATGGGCTGAGTGAGGTCAGGGCACCAGCCAGACGTCTTGCAAGCCTGAGCCCCTGTATCTGCTCATGTCAATGTCTGTCTGTCCTGAAAGGACTCTCAGGCAAGATGTAAGGAAAACTAATCCCATATTGTTGTAGCATATAAAGTATAAGACTTAATGCCTTTATTCTGTTACCCAAACACAGGTACTCAGTGCCATATAACAAACCCAGGGGTTTGGGGGTTGTTCATACAGGGCCCAGGAGGGTGACAGAAGATCCCCTTTCCCTTAGAGATTTGTGCTGATCTGTGGAGGCAGATAGATGGTGTCTGATGCAGACACCCAAAGGCACCACAAAGGAGGTTTGATGGCTGCATGTAGAGCTTTCAGAGTCAGTGCTCCAGACATCACAATGGCTACAAAGATTCAGAGCACTCAGGCACATTAATTTTATACATTTGGTAAATGTTTTTATCCTGGTTTTTTTTAGAAAGACATAGCTGACACAGACGTAGACTTAGCAAATTGTCCTAATCAATACAAGCACCTACTATCAGCTTAAAAACCACTAGGTGTTAATTATGAGACACCACAAACACATCACTCAAGCAGCTCTTCAGCAGAAGCTCTGTGCTCCACTCAGCTCCCAGCCCACGCTCCCTCCTTCCCTCCCTCAATCTTACCTCTCAGTCAGTAACAATTGCTTTTGTGAGACATTTATCATTCCACAGTTTCAAGTTTCTCACTTGAAGCTCTTCCCTTCAAACTCTCAAATGAAGTGATGGCTAAATTCTGCTCTCACCCACCAGGGTAGTGTGTAAATGGTGCTTCTTACTACAAAAATATTTTGAAGGATTTTTTTCTGGACTTCGACTTGTGAATGTTTTTTAGCCTCTCATGGAAGGCAGTACAGATGCTGAGGACAGGGTAATGAGAGATTACCTGGGATGTGTGAGCAGGAACCTGTATAGAAAATTACAGCACAGTGGCCTCCAGGAAAGGAGATATTTTGCAGGAAATAGAAAGTGAAATTGTAGAGATGAAAGAGAGGAGGAGACAGAGAAACCCATGAAAGACACACTGGTATCATCATACACTGTCTTTCTGCCATAATAGGTGTGATGATCAAGGTAAGTCGCAGAAAACTGCAAACTAAACCCAGTTTTTCTGCTGGTGCAATCTGCTCTGGTGCATTTAGAGGCTTGAAAAGAACCCAGGGACAGGTGATGGCCAGAGGCTGTGTGAGACCTGGCACTTGTTTCTATCCTTCATAAACAGGCACAAGGCATGAGAGACACAACAAAAAATTGGTGTGTTACAGAGTAGTCTGTTGAAAAAGTGAGCAGACTTCAGTCAAATGTCTCCTCCCTGCTCAGAACCTCCTTTGCTGTGGTTGTGTGGAGCCACTGCCAGCTATGAGGGGGTCACAGGCAAAGTTCAGCATAAACTGAGTTCAAAGGGTTTTCAGAAATGAGCATCTAGGTGTACCATCAGCAGAATGACAGAAATGTTCTGTGGATTGCTTGGGTCTTCAGCTCTGATATGTAGAAGTTAGATTAGATCCTGAAAACCTCAGCTCTCTCTGTCATCCACTGAGAAAAAAAAAAAAAAAAAAGATTGAAAATTGTTTATGCATTGAGAGAGCTGATCTGTTTGGTTTTATCAATAACAATATTTTAGCTATTCCAAATCAAAGTAGTAATTAGGCAGCTGGACCAGATGAGTGTTGAAGTACAAACACCTGTTTATGTTTCCAGCTGTTCTCCACTGGAATTATTAACAAATATGTTGCATGAACATCTTTACAGGCATTTCAAGATTACCACCATTTTCTTTCTCACTTCTGAAGAAAACACTGTACTCTAGAGCTTCTTAGAAAAAGAAAGTGGCTGCCAGTGCAATGATGGCGCTTAAGAATTCCCACCTTTTTATTCTTTTCTGTAGTCACTTTTCACACCTGAAGAAACATAACATGAAGAGGAGACAGAGGCAGGAGATAATGAAATAACAGCTTTATTCAAATGGGTGAAGGCAGTTTATTCAGTTCTAAAAGAGAGCGGATGCCAAAAGTCTGCTGTAAATCTGAATGTCAAAATTGCTCAGAGCTCGGTCTACCTCCATAGCAGCAGCAAGCTTTATATACAGCTTTCTGACACTTACAATGCCATTCACAAATATTTCTAAGCAAAGGTTGCAGTCAGCTATTATTCTGTTTATTCCAGAAGTGCTCAGGGGCTGGCTGAAAGCGAAGCCCTGTTATGCCAGGCTTTGTACAAACAAAGCCATGGAGACAGCCACTGCTGCACTGCCTTTGCCTGACCATTGTTTTGCTGAAGTGTAATTCAAAATGTGATCAATTCTCCTGGCTATTAACAAGAGGAGAAAATACTGTGTCTTGATTTGTGTCAGGTTGTTAGATGGGTAGTGCAAGGAAATAAAAAAAAAAAAACCTACATATTTTTGCATATTGAGGACAAATGTTAATTAAAACAAATAACTGATGTGAGACTCACAATTCATTTGAGGCTGGAAGCATTTATTTGGAGAGCTCCAACTGGAGAGCTGATAGGGTCACTGGGGAGGTGTTGTCATTTAAACCCAGCTTGAAGTGACACCCCATGCAGCCACTCCCCTCTGCCCACTGCCTCCCAGGACAGGGAGACTAAAGAGATTCTGAACTGAAATAAGAACAATTTACTGGAAAAGCAATAAGATAAGAAAACAAACAGTAACAGGAACAGTATCAATAACAAGCAGTGTATAAAAGAGAGTGACTGCATGTAAAATGCTCATGGAGCCTGACCTGACCCACTGTCAGGCCTAATTGTGACCTTCCAGTATCTGAAGGGAGCCAACGAGGAAAGATGGAGAGACATTTTACCAGGGCATCTAGCAACAGGACAAGGGGAAACAGCTTAAAGCTGAAAGGGTAGTTTTAGGTTAGATACTAGGAAAAAATAGGGACAATGATGAAGTACTGGAACAGGTTGCCCTGAGAAGCTGTGATTGCCCCATCCCTGGAAGTGTTCAAGGCAAGGCTGGATAGAGCTTTGAGAAATCTAGTCTGATGGAAGGTGTCCCTGCCCATGGCCAGGGGATTGGAGAAAGATGATCTTTAAGGTCCCTTCCATCCCAAACCATTCCATGATTCTATGATCTCCTTCACACTATTTTTAGACCAAAATGATTTTGCATCAGTGGCAAAGGAGGTAGGATGAAGGCACACGGGCAGACCAACCTTTCCAAGATTCACACTATAAATGTTCTTGAACGGATTCTGTTGGCACTGGGAGATCGGAGCTCAGAGCAGATCTTCTTGTGACACCAACAAGCTCCTTTCTCAAAGGAAACCAGGATCCCATAGCTGACAAACTGCTGGCAGTGTGGGCCTGGCAGAGGCCATCAGGAGCTCAGCTGAACACTGTCCTGACCTCAGAGACATGTTTTGAGAAGGAGGAATCCTCCTCAAAGGTTTACTGTTTTATTGAGGCAGAAGTTGCAGGGACAGAGATGCTGTGAAGGATATTTTCCACATTGCTTTTTATTCCATTGTTAATATGTAAAGAATTTTTCTGCTCTCTGACTACATAGCATTTAAAATAAGAACACATTTTATTATCTGAGTGTAAAACTTGGGTTGGGGAAGGCATCAGAGGGTCTTTTTGTTATAGAGTTTTAGGCATAAGTGGGTGAGGGAGGTTCCAGTGTCTCACTACCTGAATGTTGCATTTATTAAATTTGCTGGAGAAAGGAACCAAACCTCCAGTCTCCAAATATCTTTTCCACTTTAAATTTTCTTGCTTTTCTTATTTTACTCACCATAGCCCATCATTTTTCATAGTTGCCTTTCTGCTCACATTGAGGCGTGCCTGGCCCTAACCCTACACATAGCCCCAAACCCTATGCCACCAGGCACGGAGAAGCTGCAGCTGCAAGCATCAGCCCTCAGGATGTGGATATGATGATAACATCAAATGTGAAATCTGGTTACTGGCTGTGAATCTTTCTCTTGAGAAAGGTGCTAAGCATCCCTCCTTAAGCAATGTGGTGTGTCAAGGTTTCGTGACAGGTCATCTCAGCATCTGGGACTTTGCTTTTAGCAAAACTGCTAGGACAGATAGGCAGTGCTATATCATATGAATGGAAATCAGACCTTAAAACTACTTGATAGTTAATAGGCATCTAAACATATTTGACTGAAACACTCAAATGTCTGTCAAACTACAGGAAGATAAACTGAAATAGTCTAATCATCGGGACACAGGTATTTACAGGGCTGGGACATAGTGAATGGCCATGATTTCTAAATAGCTGGAGACACTTCTCACTGGGCCTTCTGGCTAATGCAAGGCACTAATTCTGATGCCAATCTCAGTAAAGGAAGTTTCTCTTAGTCTGAAGGACAGGACAACAGAGAGAATGGTTGTGTCTGTGCCAGCTCAGCCATAGCTGTTCCAAGCTGTGGAGAAATCACTACACTTCTCTGTGCCATAAGCAAGAACGAGGATTGCGATGACTGGATATTGGCCAGGACACTCCAGAAGAGGCAATTTTTATGATGACAAAGCTCATTTGAATTATCACTTTTCATTACTTCTTAAAATATCTGCCAATGACATGATATTGTGATACAGCTTCTTAAAAATCTCCATCATGCAATTTCTGGCACAGTGGTGACCCTGGCAAGTTTCTCAGACCAGAGGATTTTGTTCAATATCTCTCTGCTGTGTATCAGTTTGTCGTGAAACGTTGAACATGTGTTGTTTAATGTCAGGCAGAAGCACAGCTTGGCTACTGCTTATGCTCCTTCACCATTTCCCTTCTCATCATAGCCTGCTCATTTCCTGAGCAAGTGCTCATTTCATTTGTGTGCTTGCAGTAAGCACCAAGCAACATCTACCCATTCTAACAGAACCTCTCGGGAAAAACAACAAAATTATAATTTTTATGACTGATGAGTTTAAAAATACCCCAGGAGATGTTGCTGGCAACGTCAAAAGCAATACTGTGATGAATGACTTTCTGTTTACCTGCCTCTGCAAAACGTGTTGGGATACATCCTCTAGCAGAAGTATCACCTCCTTTGGGATTATGGAGGAGACGTGCTAAACACTCACTTCAGATTTAATAGAGATGGAAGCTTTTCCCAAGTAGGAGGTCTCATATATACATATATACATACATATATGTGTGTGTGTGTGTGTGTGTGTGTGAGTGTATAGTACTTGTCTGTAGCCACCAGACTTCCATACTCATGATTTCTGTATGGTTCAATTCCTTTAGAATAAGGGAAAGTGAAGATGTTTGGACTTTGCAAGATCCAGGAATACAGGCATCTGTGACACTGGTGAAAGATGAGTTCTAAATATAATCCTCTCAGAACTAGAAACAGATAATAATGACAACCAAAGATGCTTGTTTTCTAATAACAAATGGCAACTAGATTAAGACATCAGGTCACCCATGCCCAGAACACTTACTCAAGTCTTTAATTTTCTAAAGTTCAACTGGCAGCAAGTTAAACCTCTGTTTGAATTATTTTGATGTCTTTGGTATTAATCCTTGTGGCACGCAGTAAATATTCTTTTTGAAAATGCAGCTCAAATTATTCATCCGCCAAAAAATATTCAAGGCACAGTTCTGAAAGTCTGCAAATATTTGAAGCGACTTGGAGTCATTTGACAAATTATCTTCCAAAAACATCTGTGCTTAAATTCCCTGCTAAGGTAACACACACTGCTTCCTATCAACAGCTTCTGCAAATTGCTTTCTTGCACTAAGAAACCAAACCCACAGAAATGCCATTATTCTAAAGTGAAAAGACATAGTGAAAACACATGCTGCAAAATGACATCTAGGTAGTAGAGATTTATTTATAATTGTGAAATAAATTTCAGTTGATCAACACCAGGAGCACCAATTTCTATCCTCCATTTAGGTGAAATTTCAGCTGCCTAACTCATTATCAGCTTGCAGCAATGCCCGCTAATCAGTTGCAGTCACATTAGACAAAATACAATTCATCTGATATGGCAGTAATTAAATCATACCCCAGGGAAAAGATAATGGTGAATTATAAGATATCTTGAGAAATTATAATAATTACTCCATAGGGGTTCTTTTCTACTAGAGCTTAAATACTTCTAAGACTTTGTAGAAAATACTTTATTTGAAAAAAAAAACTGCTAAAGATAAAAGTAAACAAAAACTAAATGCTGTTAATCTTATCAATCACTCACATTTCTGGCACTATTGCAGCTATTTTGCTTTAACTTCATCCCCAAAGTGCTTTAGCTTGTCTATGGAAGCCACTAGATTATTCAAGCGAATTCGTGACTCTGACTGATTGTGGCTTGATAGCTCTTGTGTAGATGAGAAGGTTGGCCAAGGCCAAGAGCACTGAGCCAGAGGGAGAGGCTCCCCCCAGGACTGCAGTGAGGAGCTCAGTATCTAGAAAGGGCATCTAAAGTACAGAGAACAATAAAGAGCTAGGAAAATACAGTTTGGGAGAAGGAAGCAGAGGCCAAATCTAGCATTTCCTAATTAAATTTAAATTACCGTAACCTGCAAAAAATAATGAGAAAGTTGTCTTGAGTCCTGGCTCTGTTGAACAGCACTGGATCTCTAAGCTCAGCATTCAGGAAGCCAGATCTCCTCTTGCCCTGTTAGTGTCAGTTTGGGTTTTTTTTTTCCTCTCTTGGTTTCTTTCAAAGCAACACTAAGTATTAAAGAAATCTGAAAATTGGATAAGACAGTCCTACTCATGGAATTTTTGTAGTGCTTTAATAACAAGCAAATTCACTGGATTCATATCAATATTTGGTATTTTATATAATGTGTAAAATGAATGTGAAAGAAAAAAAATATGTCTTCTGTCAGTGCTTATTGGAATGAATTTGAGAAGCTCGGATCTTACCGTGCCTCATTTGGTCTTTTTCATAGAATCCTTTTCTGGAAAAGAAATCAGACTTGTCTGTTTCTAAGACCTAGAGCTCTGAACGTCTTTCCCACCTTTTCTTTCTCTGGTACAATGGGAAGTTTGTGACAACTACCACACTACTTTCAGACAAGCGCTTTGTGACCCTGGTGATTCACCACTACTAACTCTGTCAGTTTAGTTTAAAATCACTTCAATTAGCATTTCAATGTGAGATGATTCCTCTTTTTGGTAAAGTCTGATCCAAATATCCACTTTGCTCTTCTGCTGTGTCATCACTTACCCTGAATGAATGTCCTTTTACACTTCGATTATCCATCAGACCCTCTAATTCTTTGGTTGTTCAAAGGTAAAAAATGGTTAAAGCAAGTTAGAACAGATAGTCCAAAAATGTGAAAGTGTTTCTCCAATTGTTTGCTTTCCTGCTTTCTGAAGTAATGTGTTTCTGTGGGACTCTTCTCATATAATTTAAGTGTATTTTCAACCTATAAAGAGATGTTAGAACTCAAAAGTATATCATCTCCTTATGAAGAATTGATTTTTCCTAACCCTCTTTTATGACAAATACAAATAAAGAGAAACTTAAAATGAAAGCAAATAGAGTTCAAACAGGGTTGAATATTTGATATCAAATTAAAAATTCCATGCCATGACTTTTTTAAAGAATATGAAAGAAATACAGCACACTTTCTTCCTGAGGTTCCCCTCAGGAGATGAATGCTTTGCAAATCACATTCCCCTGATGATACAGGAGCATTTCACATTGCCAGCAGCTAGGCTGGATCTGACTTATTAATATGACATGATAATAGGTAAGTTCTAAAATAAGCACACCATTGCATAGGTGAAACTCTGTGCAATTTATCAGCACCTATAGTGTCTGTGAGATAGCACCCATGCCATAAGGCTGCACTGCTAGCCAGATAATGGACATCCAGCAAGTCCAGGGAGATAACAAACAGGTGTGGGCAAAGTGGGGACAGCCCCTGTCCCACCAATGTGTCAGCCAAATGCTGTGCTACTTCCAGTGTCAGCATTTTGATGCTGACTGTGGATCCATGAGCATTAGCAGTGCCAGAACTGGGCTTCCTCTAAATTCTTCCTCTACAGCTTCACCAGGCTGTCTGGATAACTCCAAGGAGAGACACACATGTCTAACTCTGCCAGGAATACAGAGCCATGTATACACTTATGTTGGGTGCTGTGGACTCTCCTAGCATGAAGAGTCTTCTCTTCTACTTTTCTCAAAGGGTCCCCCATTGCCATCTAAAGAAATATTATTTGTTTTAATTAATGGCCATGTTCTCTAGGCTGATGCATGATTCCAAACCGCTAGAACTGCGGTAGATGGCAGGCCATCGAAAAACATTTGCACCCAGAGAGGTGGTTATTGGTTGGCCCACACAATGAATAATGAAGTGTTTTAAATCTGAGGAGGAGATGAACAAATTTTTAAATGCCTGAAATCCACACATGGGAAGAACCAGGAAAGGATGGGGCATAGCACACACTGGATGGCTCACTCACAGTATGCACAGATGCTGAGGTTTGTTCCTCACGTTTCTTGGGCCTACTCATATAATGACTGTTTGGAAGCACAGATATCAAAATGCAGAGAGAAATCATTTGCTTCAATATTTTTGATTCAGGAAACTTCAAAAGAAAACCTGATCAAAGCAGCACAGATAAATGTCTGTAATATTACCCTGACTGATCTCCTTCTGAATTGCTAACATACACATTACGTGCTGAGCGCACCCTTCTTCCTTGAGGAGATCTAATATATATTCCTACATGCTTTCAGATTGCCGAAGCTGATTTCCCCCTAGTCTTTTTTCATTAAATGCATACTTTCTCCCAGCTGTTATTGAGTTGCATTCACTGTTCTGGAAGACCCCCAGATGATCGGGGCTGGCGACTGAAAGGAGTGTTGACTGCATTGCTCACATTTGCCCTGGTGACAAACTGCACACCTACAGGAACGGGTTCACCATTCAACCATTTAATAACCTCCCAGCTTGACTTGCCATTCAGGATCTTTCTGTTTTTAGGGGGTTGTGGATGCCACGTGCAATAATACATTTTTTTTTTTTGGATATGGAGCATCAGGTAGTAATACTGATGTGAGGTGGATACAAATTTTTGCTTGCAAATTAAGTCTCTGACATTTATTTCCAGCGACTTCATACTGCTGAGTCATGTTTTCCCTATTTTCAAATCTTTTAATTCTTAAATGACAGTCCAGCTCAATTCTCAGTACCAGTTCTGTACATCTGACTTGCCTATAAGCAGCTGAACATCATTCAGTCCTAGAAGCCAGTTCTCTATTTTACACTCCTTCCTTTTTTTCATTTCATGTTAACTCTGGTAGCAGCTGTGGCTTAAAACTGTGGTGGCTATGCAGCATGGGTGGGTGCTGGAGTGATAGACCCCAGCTCTGGCCCACAGTTCAGTGGGAAGCACAAGCTGCTTCACTTTTTCATCCCTCTGCAATGCTCTAATAAATGAACTTGGGCTTCCAAATGGGAACCTCTGTGTAATATTGAGGGGCAGAATAAAACCAAGCCTGGGCACAAGCATGAATCACATCTGCTTTCATCCCAGTGATGGGCAGCAGGCTGCAGACTGCCAGGATGCACTCTGCACATTTAGCACACAGACTGAAGCTCAGTTTTCTCTTTCACTAACAGGGTCAATCTGATCTTTCCATACCCTTCTCCACAGTGCAGGGAACTGGCACATATTCCTCCTCCTCCCCACAGCAAGGTGTCAAAATCTGTCTCTTGAACCCGGGTATCTCCTGTCACCAGCCAACTGTGCAAGCAAGTGTTGCAACCAGGGCTTCTTTGTGCCTGGGCAGCCTCCCAGACAGGGCTTCCCCAGCATGCCTGGGGCTTTGGTGTGCCCCTTGAATTGCAGGGCCCTTTGAAAAGGGTTAGAAATTTCATTTGAGCCTTTGTTCTGCATGAGACCCAAGTTTCATCCTCCACACTTCTTCCATACCCATACCCCTTCATCAAAAAGCAAAATGAGCATCAAGGAAAATGCTCTTGTGTTCAGGTGGCCATACTAGTTGGTTCAGGGATGCATGGATTGTCAAAGGCTAACGAGGCTTGTTGGTGAAAATGTCTGGGCTAAATTTTCTGTTGTGTGGCTGCAGCCCAGCCTGATATGGTACTGGGTTCTGCCCTTGCCTGCTCAGCCTGGGGGATCAGGGACTGCACCTTTCTGCCAGGTCAGTGGCAGGCAAGGCTCTGCCTCCTGCCATCCCCATCTCCAGAGGGAAGCTCTGCCCTGTCAGGGAATTCAGAGATTTCAAGTGCAGTCCTCAGCTGACCTCAGGGGTGTGCTGCACTATTCTTGCCTGCAGCAGCCTTGTTTTAATTAGAAGCTGAACATTAGACAAAAAGAAAACCTGAACACCCTATCTTCAAAGTCTCACCATTTACCTTAGGCTTAAATTTTGTGGTTTAATTGACTCCTGGAGAGAAACTGAAATGTTAATGGTTAATGACTTAAAACAATTGCCCATTTCTGGAAGGGCAGAGTGCTTTGCTGTGGCAGAGTTTGCAACCCCCCTGGAGATGAGTGTGCAGTGGCAAAATTTCTGATCCAAGTAAGGGAGAACACAAGGCAGAGGGGTGAACACTCACCCAGAGACTATGAGATGTACTTTGAGCCAGGTAAGAGGTAGATCCTGAGAGGTGGGACTGTCATTTTCATCATACCAATTGTCTTCCCCTACCTCTCCCCCACTTCCAGGAAAGGTCATACTCACATGGGACATTCACATGCACACATAAGGCTACATTGACATGAGAGGCAGCTTTAATGTCTTAGAAGGTGCCATAAACCATCAAAGACCTCTGAAGTGTTCCCAGACTCATTTCTGAGACCTTCCACCAGAGTTCTGAAAGCTCCCGACCCTGGGAAGGTACCTGGGCATTCCCACCTAGACTGGAAGTCTATTAACCCATTGAACTCTGTTTCACAGTCTCTCCCCACCCCTGACAGATCAAGACTGGGAGCACCATTTCAACAAGACTGTGAACATCACTTTGCAACAATCAAGTCTTGTCACAGGATCTATGGCTGGTGATATCTTTCTATTCTTATCCTTCCTTCCTTCCTTCCTTCCTTCCTTCCTTCCTTCCTTCCTTCCTTCCTTCCTTCCTTCCTTCCTTCCTTCCTTCCTTCCTTCCTTCCTTCCTTCCTTCCTTCCTTCCTTCCTTCCTTCCTTCCTTCCTTCCTTCCTTCCTTCCTTCCCTCCTTCCCTCCTTCCCTCCTTCCCTCCTTCCCTCCTTCCCTCCTTCCCTCCTTCCCTCCTTCCCTCCTTCCCTCCTTCCCTCCTTCCCTCCTTCCCTCCTTCCCTCCTTCCCTCCTTCCCTCCTTCCCTCCTTCCTTCCTTCCTTCCTTCCTTCCTTCCTTCCTTCCTTCCTTCCTTCCTTCCTTCCTTCCTTCCTTCCTTCCTTCCTTCCTTCCTTCCTTCCTTCCTTCCTTCCTTCCTTCCTTCCTTCCTTCCTTCCTTCCTTCCTTCCTTCCTTCCTTCCTTCCTTCCTTCCTTCCTATCTGCTTTCCTGCCGTCCTTCCAGCCTTCCTATCTGCCATCCTTCCTGCCTTCCTGCCTGCCTGCCTGCCTTCCTGCCTGCCTGCCTTCCTGCCTTCCTGCCTTCCTTCTCCTCACATTTCTGAGTTATATTTTTATGCTTTTATATTGCTATAGAGTGTAATAACTAAACCAAAACATAACTAAAACAGATACATACCTGCTTTCCATTGCAACCAAATTGTTCCAAAATAAACCTACATATATATATATATTTACAAACTCTGTTTGTTCAGTGTTGTCTCACGCTAATCCACCCCAAGGGATCTATTACCAAGAGCCTGGGCTCTTCAGGGATGGGTGGTACCATTCCTATACAGGACAGTTTCAGCCAGGCAGAAGCAGTAACTTTATTTCTGTTGCAAAGTTGCTGGAGCACTTTCAGGAGCTAGGTTGTGACAGTCAGGGCTTGTCCCTGTGCATGGGCTAGCTGTGCAGGCAGCAGGTTGCCGTGGGACTGAGTGAAAAGAGGAGCACAGCCTCACAGCCGAGGCCAGGACAAACCTGTACCCAAACCTGCTCAGCCTGTGGCCTGCATGTGATCCTGGGGATCACTGTTTTGCTGCTCTGCAATGGAGGTTTCCCTGCCATAAAGTGAGGATAAATGGCATTTTGCAAATGTCCAGCTACACGTGCATAAACAGCAATCAGCACACTCAGCTCTCCCCTGCACTTAATTAACAGGTATTTTAATTAGCCCCTGCTCACTGCCTCACTCCTGCTCTCCAAAGCCTTGTGGACCTTCTTTGGGACAACATTTCTCAAATGACCTGTCCTCAAGAAAGCTCCCTGCTTTGGGGGAGGTGCAGACAGTCCTGAGGGTTGCTGCACTCACTCCCATCCCCACATTCCCCATTCTCCACGCTGCCAACAGCTTGTTTGTATGAGGCTATATTGAGTGCGTTTGTTCAAATCTACGCTCCCAACAAGGGCTATTTATCAAGCCTACAAGATTCAAAACTGCAAGACCCTGAATTTCATAGTCATTTGCAGCGTCAGAAGCTGCTAATGGCCCATAAAATTTAGCAACTTCTCCATAAGCTGCTGGTTAATGAAAAATCGGTTAAATTGTTCACAGATCAGCTGGCACGGTGCCCTCTGATTCACAGAATGCTTTCCCTGGCAAAGGTTACATTAACTGTGCTGGGGAAGCAGGGAAAGAAATTGAGGAATTTTGCTGGAAGCTGAGACATTTCCTTGGTGGGATAAGGGCAAAGAATCCCCACACCAGCCGTGCAGGATGGGATCCTCTCAGATGTGCTGAGAGCACTCTCAGGCATTGAGCCCAAGCTGCTGCTGTCAGGTTTAAAATCAGGCTTTGTGATAGGAGAGTTCAATTCAGAGAGGCAGTTTTGTAGTGATGGATGCACATTCAGTGAATCCCTATTCTGAATTTGAACTGAAACCACAAAGCTGACTTTCCCCTTTCTGGGACAGCTGCATGCTGAGCAATGGGGAGCCCCTGCCTGCACATTCCTGCAGCTCTTCGGGTTATGGAGGCTGAGTGAAAGGACATCACAGCACTTAGCCAGCCTCCTGCAGAGCCTGTTTTGCCTTGTGTTGTCCCGGCTGTTGCTGCTGCTGCTGCTGCTGCTGCTGCTGCCTCTCACAGCCACTGCTGCTGTACCTCAGACCCGTTTCATGACATACACACACACTGTCCTGCATTTGGGCGCAGGACTCTGGCTGCAGCAGAGCAAGGATTTGGCATCCATACCGAGGGAACAGTCTGATGTCAGAACAAATTAATGCTGCTCACCATACTGACATTGCAAGGCCTCAGCTGTCAGTGCTGGCATTTATGATGCTGTGTATTTTAACTAATTAGGCACTCACAGCCCAGCCGGTGCAACTCATCCATCTTGCAAATGCTGAGTGTTTTTGCACTGGCATATGCTACAATAATGAGAATCAATGTTGCTAATGACTTTGCACAGCCCATTTTTCAGTCACCTTTGCAAATCCACATTATGCTGGGATTGCACAGACTAGAAAACACTGGCCTTAAGATACGAAATATGTGTTTCTGCAGGACAAACCCCAGACCTCTGTTGTCCTGGCATGGAGCACTGTGGCAGAGGAGCTGCTCCCACCAAAGCAGACAGGAAACTCAGAGAAAGCAATTCCTATTGCAGGCACTAGAATAGATGAGATTTCTGAGGTTAGAGCCCTTAAATACATTTCACTGAATTTTCAGTCAGTCTTTCTTTTCCTCGGGCAAGATTTCAGGTTTTCTCTGTTGATGAGTAGCTGCCTCTTTTTCTCGCTCCAATCTGCAAGTTAAATTTTTCCCTTTTCCCTGGTGGGTGAGCAGACATGGGGCCTGCCCATCAGGCTGTGAGGATGCTGGCTACCTTTCAGCAGTTAGGGGCTTGGAAAAGCAGGAGCTGCCTGAAGCAGTCAAGAGAAGAGAATTCCTTCCGTCACCTTCAAAAGTGCCATACATTCCTCAAGAGATTTACCAGATGTTCTGATTAAGGCAGCTCAATTGCAGTGTTTAAAAGACTTTTCCACCTGCTCCCCACAATCTCCTCTCTGTGGGCTAGAGTAGCTCTAATTAAGTATTCCCTCCTGCTGCAAGGACTCCTCCCTCACCTTTCCAGAAAGCAGCATTGTACAGACACCCCCTGGGACTGCCCTGCAGAGGCTAACTCGTCTCTTCTTTGTTTTTTGTCCCCTGCAGTGGAAATCAAGATTCAGGGGACTTGAAACCTGGGTAGTGCAGACAGGAAAGCTCCTTCCTGTAGTCCTCCCCCCAGCACTGACCACCATTCAGAAGCCCCTGCCTGGCCTTGGGTAGCACCTGTTCTAGGTCTTTTCAGCAGCCACCACCCTCAGAAATGCTTTCAGTGTGTAGGGAGAAGCCTGGAGCCCCAGAACCCTTCCCCACCCAGAGTGCAGTGTGACTCACCAGAGCGGAGACTCGGCAGTCCCCAGATCACAGCAAAGCCCCACACTCAGGTCAGGACGGTCTTCAGGGGTCTCACTCCAGCTGTCTCCTAAAGGGCTGATTCTGAGGGGAGGGACTGGACTGTGTGGAAGGCACGAAAGTTGGAGCAAAGGAGGCAGACAACCCAGATGTAAAATTTGCTGCTACAAAACTTGGACTAATTGTGCACTTGTAAGGGGCTTCCTTGCTCTGGCGCTGTGAAGAAAAAAAGCTCTAGCACTTCCCTTCTGGGGAGCCCCACAGCTCTGATTAACAGATAATCAGATACAGAAAGCCTTACTCCTCTTGCTGAAATAAATGGATATTTACTCTGAGTCAGAGCATGCAGGAAGACCACCCCATAAAGGCCTCCATGCCCATCACTCCCTTTTCTGTCATATTCCAACAGAAATCAGCCATGGGTTTGCTTTAGCGTGCCCTAGAGATTCTGACTCTTACCTCTGAGGATCCCCCTAGTGCAGAGGGGTGTCTGTCAGGATCAATAAAATGCCATCCCTGGCCTTGAGACCCATCACCACCCCAAGGCACAGCCAGGCAGCCCCTCACCTCCTCGCTTGTGCCTTCTCACTGTCTGAGCCTCCATTCTTATTTCTCTTGACAGGCAGACTTCCCTGAGCTCCCCACCAGCTGCTGGAGCAGCTTCACCCCTCCTTGAAAAGGCCAAGATAGAAAATCTTCTTAAGCAAATCCTCTGCTGATAAGTGCTATTCAGATGATGGGATTAATATTTTCCCTATTTTGGAGGCACTCAAGCGTGCAGGTGAATATATGCCCATTTAGCATGTTTTTGAGCAGTAAATATGCTTTCCCCCTCCGAAGGGCTCTCTGCCTTTTAACCCTCCCTGGATGACTAGATGCAAGCCTGGGATTTTACTGTCTCAGAACTCAGCAGAGCCAATCCCCATAGTAACGGGGCATCCATACATGAATCCGGAGATGCAGCAGGTCCGAGTGCTGCACTGTGCAGTCCAGGCACATATTCAGCATCAGGGTACATGTGTATAAGTATATATCAAACCAATCTGTGCTTTCTCAGCCCATACAGTATGTGCACAAGACAGGTAATTGCTGGTAAGAACACAACCTCATTGATGTGCAGAGCTTGTGCGGGTGATGTATCCAGAAACTGCAAAAATGGCTAAAGAATTGGACACTGCTCCATCAAAAGTGCCTAAAAACAGCCTTAAAATGATCAGAGGATGATTTCCCAAGTTGTGTTGTTCAAACAGTTTATATTTGCATATTTTCCTCAAAAAATCTACTCCTTTAAAATGAGACCTGCTGTAGCCTTACCATTAATTTTCCTGGAAGGGCTACAAAACTGTGCAACTAGCACCACCCACTGGCAAAGCTACAGACACAGGCACGGAACAATTTTATTTTGCAAGCTTCTTGCAAAGAAAAGCTGAACACAAATACTAGTGATAGTGTTTGAATGAAATAAAACAAATATAGGACATAATTTGTCCTTTTTCATGCTGAAACAAAAAAAAAAAAAACCACTGAAATTCAGGACACTGAAATTCCTCTTTTAAACAACCACTAAATATCTTCAGTACATGATATCTCTGCATGCTTATGACACATCTACTTTCAGTCCTACCTCTACAGCAATGGACAAGAATTAATGGCTGGTTTGGGAGCACAGGAGGTGGGCCAGCATCTTTTCTTTTGTTATTTCAAAGGGGTGATACATGTCACGCAGGTGCAGATATTTATTTTATATATTTGTGTCTGTGTTTGTGTTTATCTGCCAGAGACATGGATGGGGAACTGTGTCCATCATTGTTAAAACCCCAAGAATAAAGTATCTTATTTTTAAAACTCCAAGGAAATCAGCCCCATTTTGAGGCATTCTTCTCCCCTGAGCTCTTCCTCATGATTGATAATCTGATGAGTGAGTGGCTTCACCATCCCATTTGTGAGGCAGCTGCCTTCAAAACTATTCATGTTCCTTTTATTGTGGCCAGCAGTTTCTCCCTTTTAACAGAGGACCTTTACAGCCATGCTCCAAGCTGTCTATTCCTTCAGTACCTTGATTTATTTGGGAAACAAAGCATCAGTTCAGAGGCACTGCAGTGGCTTCAACACAAAGGTCCCTTTACAGCACTTTTTTCCAAGTCTGGCTTTGTTTTACAAACCCCTTTTCTTCCATCCCATGCTGTCTGAAAAATACAGTAATAGAAAGGAAAAAATTTCAAGGTTCTGGAAAGTTTTTGCTTAGGACAGGACTTACCTGCATTCTGTAATCTTTTAGGAAGTATTTGTACCTTTTGTTTTAGACCAACATCCATAAGGTGGTCCACAGCCACCTGCTCTGCAGCCTGGCTGGACCCCTTCACCCTGACTGTGGCCACCCCACAAGGCATTAGTCATGGTGAAGTGACATTATTTTTGTCCTCTAACTGGAATGTGCTTTTTGGTGCCTAATCTCAAATGAATATGAAAAAGTCACATTTTAGAGTGTTTTCATTTAGAAGGATCATCTTGAGAAAGAAGATTCATTAATTAGTTACACTGGCAGTCTCTTTAATTAGGCATTGCTGAGTACCTTCAGTCTTTGTGATCTTTAGCATTCCTGGCTTGTTATACTTTATTTACATATTTTTTGGACACATACGTAATTCCTAATTAACACTGTAGACCCTACTCCAGTTATTTCAAGATGTCACATACTGTAGATCTTCAGACATGCTTTCTGGATATCTGCTGAATATAAATTACTCCTATAATCAGATCAGAAAACCTGCATACTGAATCTTTTTTTTTTCAGGTACAAGAACACCCACCTGAGACATCCAGGGGAAGGCAATCCAGTTTCCAGGTTTCAGTATGGGAGCAAATGAAAGGCACTTACAAAATGAAACCTTTCAAAAGACATTTCTGTCAGGAATTTTAAAAAGAGAATTTGCCTGCAGGGAAATCCTCTGACAGCAGGCTGTCAAAGGCACATCCCACCAGGGTGGTCTGCGGGAGAGAGCCGAACAGCACAGATCGTGTTGGGATTTCAGGAGACTCAGGCAAGCACAGTGTTTCTTATAGCAAGTGGAAGACAGAAGAGCAGGCATTCATGTATCAGACATAAGCCACAACTCTCCAACAATAAATCTTAGCAAAGTGATATGTGAGGAAATACAGGGTGCTTCTCTACTTTCTTGGCATATCCCTACATTGGACTAAGTAGCAATTTACAGAAAGAATCTTCTTTTCTTCAGCTGTGACCCTCTTTTGCACTAGTTTGACCAAACGCGTTTTTGTTAATGCCACGACCTTGATTTCCAGCTGCCATCTACTCAATTTCTATTTTTAGAGGCAGTAGAGAGGATATTTTGCAGTGGGCAATACTGTAGAGAACAGATAACTTGTAGAGATGACAAGAATATTCCGTCTCCTCTCTGACTAGCTTATCTGATCCTACCAAAACTCTGTTTCATCCTTGCTAGATTACTCTGATCTTTTGGCCCCAGTGTTATCCATCAGTGTAATACTCCCTGGTCTTTACACTTATTGGTAATGGTGATCAATATGCAACAATCACCACCTTTCTAAAAAGTCTGTGCTCTCTATTTCTCAAGACTTGCTCCCACTGCTTTCTATGGATTTAAACTCTTCTTTAAGAGGTGTTTAATGTCCCCTGAGATAAGGCTTGAGCTTATACTTTAGAGTGGCTGGCTACTGCCCTTACATTAACAGATGATCATATAAATAAAACGGGTGTATATTTCTTTGCCACCTGCACAGCTTACACCACCCCAGTTCATAAGTGCATTATAAAGCCTGATGAATAGTCCCAGCAAAAGCACTACCTCTTATCCTCAGAACTCATACAAGGAAAGAGAAGATGATTTAGGTGTGCAATTGATAAATCATGCCCAGACATTCCTGCAGAATAGAGCTGGAGGGTCTGGATTTGGTGATCTCCTCATTGCTGAAAGAAATGAGGTCCTGGTTAACATGGGGAGCCAAGAGAGAGTGTGATACCCCTACCCAGGTTACAGGGATCAGACTGCACCATGGGAGCTGCAGTACTCCACAATTAATTATGCTGAGGCTGCTCTCCCTCTGACTTGTTAGCCACAAAGTATAGCTCTTTACTGCAGCAAATCTTTTAAGTTGTGGTAAAAAAAAAAAAAATTAAGTTCAGGCTTCTCATATATATACAGAGCTGCACCTGGCAGTTGCTTGGCAGAGGAGAAAACAGTGTCTTAGTAAATGAGAGCTGTAGGGAAGGGGCCATTCTGTTATCCTCCTCTTTCTCTAGTGTTCTGCTTTGGGAAGACTGGTCTGTGAGTGCAATGATAACACAAACATGTAAATAATCCTGACAGGAGCAATAAGGATATTTTTTTTCTCTGGTACATGAAGACATGAGATTTTGGCAGCTGACACTGCTGTCTGCAGTAGAAACTGCTTCTCCAGCTTGGTTTGGCACTGTGAAACCAAAGCCAGGTCTTGTTTGAATCAGATACATCTCTTCTCAGAAACTGCAAAATCTGGGGTGACAAAAACTGAGTGTTTCAGTTGAGTGCTTGTGCTTGGCAATTGTCTGTTTCTAGGAAGAGACAGGTGCTGGTCTTGGCTTAAATTTCTTCACTGAGGTGCAAAGTTCCACATCCCTAAGGCCTTTGGTTAAACAGGGTGCAGATTTGTCCTTCTGCATGTCCTTCCCAACGGAGACAGGAGTGCCACATCTCCTGTACTTCCTGGAGGCACACATGATGTCCTGTGAGAGACTTCATCTGACCAGTACAAGGACAGGGGAGGGAGAAGGGCAGGTGGCTGATGCCTGACCTGATTGTCCCTGTGCTACAGTGTGTAGCTCTGCAGTACAGGAGGACAGCCGGTGTTGATTTAAGCAGAGCTTCCAACATTCTGCACCATAGATGGTGACTTTGTAGCCAGGTAAGAAGGAGATGGACTAGACAGACGGACAAGAAGGGACATAAAATTGGCCAGACTATTGAACTTTAAGGACAGTATTTCACTGTCTACCCAGGCACCAGAGACAGGCAGTGCTCCTTGGGGATCGATACTGGTATTTCACAGTGGCTTTGTCAGTGACCTGACTTCTGGGATAGGATGTACTCTCAGCAAGGTAACACTGAATAAGGGGGCAGGTGGGTATGCAGAAGGACAGGGAGGACATTCAGAGCAGCCCCAACAAGCTGGAAGAGTATAAGTATGGACTAACTTGAAGAAGTGCAGCTCAGGTCCACTGAGGGGGTTAAGGGTCAGGAGCACACGATGTGTGGGAGTCTGAAGAAACAGGCTTAGTTTAGTGTCACCCTGACAACTCAGCTTTTGAGCTTGCTGACATAGTTTTCTAAGACTTTCCCAGGACAGTAACTGTAAACATAGAGATATGTGTACATTCCTTCTGTTACACGTCTTGTGATGGGCATCTCTCATGGCCAGTGCAGTGAGAAAGTGTTATCCTGACCATCCAATCCCTGGCCGTGGTCAGAAGCCTATAAATCCTGGGATGAAAAATAAACTCTGCTCTTCCTTTCACCACACCTCGAACAGCGTCCGTGTGATCTATTCAGCACCAGCAGCAACATTTTAGCCTTGAGAAAAGTGGACTAAGAGGAACTGCACTGCTGTTCTACCCTGTTTGAAGTTCTAAATTCCAGTACCACAAAGAAGACAAATCCAGGCTCTTTACAGTGATACACAGCCAAGTAGAAAATGTTGCAGCATGGGGAATGACAGATTGTCACAAGGAAAGAAATATTTACAGTGAGAAGGGCTATACACTGGAAAAGGATGTCCAAATTGGTTTGGAGTCTCCATTTGAGGAGGCGTTCAAAGCTCAGCTGGGTAAAGCTCTGAGCAGCCTGCTCTCCTTTGACACGTGCCCCACTCGATGACATCCAGAGGTCCCTTCCAACCTAAATCATTATGTGATTCTATGTTTTTTATGAGCTGACTTTCCCTTCCCATTAGAAATAAGTATTTAATCAAGTGATAGGACCAGCCTGTTGTATCTCAATATTGGCTGTACTTCACAGGGCAAAACCAGGCTAAAGGAGTGCAGTGATTGTGTAGCCATGCTTCCACACAACTTCATCTCATGGTAAATGAACCACTCCATCTTAGTCACCTGTAAGTGCCTCTAAACATAAACCTGCATAAAAATAAAATATGGCAGTGAATTTCAGAAGACATCTTCTCCCTGTAAAATCTGCACATGACACATCGTCACATGGTTATATATGAAGATGATAGTAAACCTTTTTTCAGACTGATATACTACGTCAGTAATCCTGAAGAGCTGAAGTATTCTTTAGCTGGTTATCAGCATCCTACTATCTTGGGAAAACTCAGCTGATACTAAACATGTCATACTGCAGTATATAAAGCCCAGCTCCCTATCTTGCCTTTACGTTACAATGCTCATAATTGTCAGTGAAGGAGAAGACCATTGGAAAAATTAACTGGTGGCATCAAAATGTGACCCATTATTTTAAGAAAGTTTCATATTTTAGAACACAGTCTCTCTAACAGAGAATTGCTCAGTGAAAAGGCTTTTCTGATCTCAGGAGCCCAGGCTTCAGCAAGCAGCATGGCTGCCCAGGTCCGCACTAGTGACACTGGCCAGTGACACAACACTGCCTATTGGTTTTCCTTAAGGAAAATTAAGTCAAATTCCTCCAAGTGAAGATGTGGTTGAACTAAAACTGTCTGTAGGAATCCCATTTCTCTGACATTTATTTTCTTAGAAGGGTTTCCCTTGATTACTTGCTCATCTGTAGTGAAAGAAGAGATCTCCCTGGAGAAATGTAGGTTATCTAGGGGGAGTGGGTTTTCTCCCCTCAAATCCTGGTAGAGAGCAAATTCTTCATAGCTCCAGAGACACCCACTTAAGGGTATTGCTCTGCAAAAGGAGACCCAGTCTATCTTCCTCAAAGGGCAAGAGCCACTCTCCCAGAGATTTGTTTGTGCTACCTGTAAAATAAACATGACTTTAACTGTCAGCACCTTAGGTACTAAATCAAGAAAGAGGACAGCCGTTGCTAGGAAAAGAGATTTTACAGTCTATGAAAATATTGCCTGTAGCAGGAAACAGAATGTGTTGCTTAATTGCTGTGCTCTCAGCTCCCTGCTCATCCCACTGCCAGCTGCCTGCTGCACACAGCACAGTGTCCTGTCCCTGCCGTGACCACAGTGCTCTTCCACCACGGCCTGAAACATCACCACACCTTCAAAATAGGATGCAGGATGACAGCGTAGTTGGTCTTGTTCAAATCTTCCAGGATGCCTGCTGTCTGTGGTAGGAGAGAGGGTGAACACAAGTGCAGCTGTTGCCACAGGGGCACAGTGATGAATTCCTGTACTGCTATAAACATCTCAGGCACCAGGGGCGACTGGGAGAGGTGGCTCCGAGGCGAGGAATGCATTTACTGTCTGAAATGCAGGATGAAGCAATATGGTCAAGAAGCTAGTGGCCTAATCACATTAGTGTGTGCCAGAGCTGCTGGGGAGTTTATTTAAAATGACTTGAGATTGCAGCTGAGAAAAGCAGCTCTGTCAGAGTAGCCTGAGGAAGAGACTCTGTGTCATGGCTGTCAGCCTTCTCCTCTTATACCAGGTGAAAAAATAGAAGAAAAACACCCTGAAATAAGCACAGCTGCCAGGAGCTTGTGTCTGCAGGACAAATGTGACCTGGGTGCCACCACTGGTGTGGTGACCGGCCACATTCACCCTCCACTGTGCTGCTGGGACTGCAGGGCTGTGGGAGGCAGAGATTGGCAGGAGCTGCTGACAGCTGGAAAGCCCCAGCCTCCAGATCCTGGTGGCTGAACAATACGGATACAGAAGGGACAAGTCCCCAGGGAACACTCTATCACATCATGGAAAAAGACCAGGTTTTCCAGGTCCCAGTCTAATATACC
Organism: Poecile atricapillus; assembly: GCF_030490865.1. Classification (NCBI taxonomy): domain Eukaryota; kingdom Metazoa; phylum Chordata; class Aves; order Passeriformes; family Paridae; genus Poecile; species Poecile atricapillus. Next base: position 61,027,971 of record NC_081288.1, read on the forward strand.
TGTGACCCAGGGCAGACTGTCAGAGGTTCCTCTGGGCCCTGGTTGCTCTGTTTCTGAAGTAGAGGTGGCAGTATTTTTAACATGTGATGCTAAACTTCTATGTGAGTGTAGCAGCTTGGAGATATTCAGATGGGAGGGGAACTAAATATGTTATTTTTACTAGACTTCAATTCCATTGTAAAGACCTTAAAAAACAGGCACCAGGAAAGCAAAACCGAGAATATTTGCCTTTTAGATCTTACCTTGCAGAGCAATTTTGCTTCCTACCATTGCTGACACCTGTGAATGTGCACTAGGCAAGGAAGCCCAACAGGGAATACCCTAAACTGGTCAGGAAATTTGTATTGTTCCTGCTTGTTCATTTGAGCATCTGAAGGCATATGCAACCCTGTATTTTTATTGGGACATGATAGAATTGGTAAATCATGTGCAAATTATTTAGCTATTATTGTTTACAAGTAAAATTTCAGAGGTCCACATGCATACACGAAAGGGGGTGCAGCATCACCTTAGGTTGCTCACTAGTGCTTAAATAACAACATGCAACTTAAAAGAAGACTAAAACATCCCTACTATTAAAAAAAAAAAACAGTCCATACAATACTATACAAAAAAAGTATATTAGCTTTCATGCTGCTGTGGTCTATGCGGGCATCATGATGTGGCTCACCTGAGTAAGCAGGGGCCCTGGGCTATGCCAGTATAATGTGGTATTTCTGGTAGAGCACATTTGTCTATTTTACAACACAGTGCATACCTCTTTCAGGCTCTGTAAATCCCTGATGGTTGGGAAAACAGAAGAGAGACTAAAATTATTTATACACAAAGATATTATTAGGACCAATATCAATGAGGACAACACTATGGGTAAGAAAGATGAGACTGAAGGAGTATTTCCTGCCCTGGGGACCTGATTTAACTGTTCCTCTTCCAGAGTGACTCTCTCAATGTGTGCACTGGAAATTTCATCCTGCAAGACCATGTAAACTAAACCAGAGAGTGAGAAATCCTGAGAAATCAGACTGAAAACCGCCCGTTCGTTATTTCCCAAGAAAATTGTATTCCCCATAGGACCCCCAGTAGTCACAGGACACTTCTGAGATTGAAGGGGTTATTTCAATTCTAGTGAGATATTTGAGGCTACTAGAAAGCAGGATGAAATAGAGTATGAAGTACATTTTTCCTAGTAACTCAGTACTGATGATGAACTAGTTCAAGGTCTAGAGAATCCCAAAGTAAAGGCAACATATGGAAAGCCTGACCATTGCTTTCCAAGGACGTTCACACCAGGCTCCTGCATTGGGTGCTGCTCCTCTCTGGGCAGGGATGTGCTGTCCTGCAGGGGACCGGTGTCTCACCTTGGAGCACTCTGCCAGGGCCAGCTTGACATGACATGCAGAGCTTTTCATTTCTGGGTAGCACCATGTGCACACCATTGTTTACTCTTTTAAGGTGTCATCAGATACTGGGAAGCACTTTTGCAGCTGGGTAATTGAATTCAGAGCAACCCATTCCTGAGTGGAAAATTAATAACCTGGCAACTTCAGACTTTACTTTTATTAACTCTTCCCTAACATTCAAGAAGCAATCCTCTTACATTTTATGAAATAAAGAAACCTCTTAGGACTTACAAGCATTATGTTACTTGTGCATCTTCCCGGTTCATATGCATATCACACTCACATCTATATTTCTATCTATAGAAATTTCTACCTATATTTCATATCCAGCATGTTTGTCCTAGAAATGTCCTAAAACACCTGCCTTTTAGACAAACAGTATCACTCACAGTGAGCACTGTTTGCAGAAAACACAGGCACCATTCAGCCTGGATAATTTCAATATAGACTGACCATATAGAAATTCACACACACATAAAATTTGTGAATTGTGTTGCATTAATGGGTGAAGTGGGTTAATATACCTGGGTTGGCATCAACAGAATAACTCTGTTGCCACTGCTGTCATTAACGCAGCAGTAGAAAAGCTGTCGTCCATCAACATCTCTTCAACATCTCAGATGAGCTATGTGTGTGTAAACAAAAAAAGCCAAAACCCTCACAGCTCTTACCTCAGAAGAAATTTCATGGAAACATTAGAAGTTTTCTACTAGAAAAATTGTTTAAAGCTCTTAGCATTCAGATAGCTCATACAGTCTTGCAAAGCAACATTTTTTGTCTACTCTGTATAACTAGAGCTGGGTAGTAAAGGTACATGGCAAATAAGTAAAAATATGTATAAGGGTAGTAAAAAAATAAATTTCATGATTCACTCTCTTGGAATTTATTCCCAACATTTACAGCAAACTGAATAATCAAGTGAGTAAAGCTGTACTTCAGACTTAGTATAAATTCAGCACTAATCTGATTACAGAAATAATTCTTTTTCAGGGGGAGGTAATATGTTGACTGAGATATAAAGCCTGAATATATTGGGAAATAGAAACCTAGCACAAGAAAGCATATATCTGTGCTGCAGATTAATTACAGGGAAGCACAAAACAAACAAACAAAAAAAAAGCGCAAGACTTTCGCTTTCTGAAAGAAAAAGCCAACCAAACGTGCAAACTGAGCATGAAATGGGAGTAATCCTGTTTGCTGAGAAGTATCACAGCAGGAACTCCAGAGAAAGTGGTTGACATGGTTGTCTTCACCAAGTGATCATGCAGCCAGGGATGCCTTGCAGCACCCTCTGCATGTCACCCCTCTCTAGCAAGGTTCCCCTTATGGCTTCAGCAATGATAAAGGAGAACTGTTCGACAGTTTTTGTTTATAGGATCTTCATCTCCTTTAGAGTTGTGATTTTTTATGTAAGGTTTTGCTTTTATTCTCCTGTTTTGAGAAATCTCAGACATCATGCAAAATACATTCAGGAACACTGGTTTGGGGTGTAAACTCCACAAGGCAGCAGTTGGGTAAGGGGAGAAGTAGAATTTCTCTCAACTGAGCAGCTTCCATCCTGGTGTGAGTGGTGCCCTTTGGCAGGCACAAAGTCAGACCCTGCTGCTGGCCCTCAGCTGAGGGCATGAAGCCAGACCCTGTTGGATGCCTTTTCTGCAGATCCCACACTGCCTTGTGGGCAAGCAGGTCCACACACTCTGGAGGATGCCATGCCTTGAACTGCACATACATCCCTCCCAAATCTTCTGACTTGAGCTTTTTGTTCACCACCTTGCACTTGGTCTCTGAACAGTTTTGGGCAGCAGCAGCACCCTCACAGTTTAAACCTGCCATTGGCACAGACTGGGCAGTGAAAGAAAGAAAGAAACAGGAAAAGCTTTGAAAATGCCAGCATGGGTGCACTATACCTTCTGACCCAGTGGGCAAAAGAACGAGCCAGCTTCCTGGGACTCTTTATTGAATGCTTTCTTCAATTTATATTTACTGCATTTTCTATCAATTTCAGTATATATATATATATATCTACATACATCTAAATACTCTGCTTACCTTTAACCACAGTTATTTTCAGTCTCTCTGGTGTTGTGGATCAAAAATCCCTGTTTGTAGCCTACAAATTGCTACAGTGGTGTGGGGGTGCATAATAGAAGTCCAGTCCAGGACAGCTCAGCAAGGCCTGATGTGGCTCATACTCCTGACTCAAGCATTGTCCAGAGCACAGCTCAGCTATGATATATGCTGGGAAACTGTCCTCAGACACCTACCAAGACTGCATCACAGACAAAAGACTGGGAAATGTGCAAATCAAATCAGAAAGAGGATAGCTCAGATCGCAGATCTGCCAGCTGACAGGAAGGCAGCCGAGCTGATGGCAACATACAAGTTAAAACCTCAACCCAGTTAGATGTTGATAGACATGGAGCAATCTCCAGAGAAATTGAAATGGTTGGATGGATGTCAGCATCACTTTGAGAGTCCCGGTCTCACTACTGATTTTTTTTTTCAGCCCAGAAAAAGAGAAGAAAGTGATACAGTGAAGTAGAGGAGATTGCATTCATTAAAGCATTTCTATATCTGCTCTGCATTTTTCAGATCTCAAGGAAATTTCTGTCAGGGAAATCTGAGACTTTTGGAAAGTATGTCTCATATAATGGTGGAAAAGAGCCTGCAATTTCACAGTAAGGCGGGATCTGATAATCTTGTACTAAATATTATTTAACATAAATTATCTCATTAAATGCTCTTATTATTATTGCCCATTGTTGAGCAGCAATAGATATCTGGGGCATGAAAAACTCAGTGATGTGGAAAATCTGTGTGTATATTTTTAGTGGAATATATTTTAATGACACATTAACTGTGGTCCTTGAGTACAGGATCACAGCACATGAACCAAGCTTGTTTGCTTGCTTGCTTGCTTGCTTCTTTCCATCTCGTCCTGTTCCTGCCTGGCAGGGATCATGCCAGCCTGAGAAATTGAGTCTGGTTGCAGACCTTCTTTAGAAACATGATTCACAGCTGTTGGGAATCTATATTACCAAAAATAAGCACCCCCAGATGACTTTCCAAAGCCTTTTTCAGACCTCTGCATACCTGTCAAGGAAGCAAACCGTGGTTTATCCTAAATTCAAATGCTCTCTAAAACATTGAGAAGCCTTGACATTAAATACACATCCCTTGGGTTTCAATGACACCTAATAGACATGATAGGGGTCATCCATTAAATACACTTTCAAAATGCTTTCCTATATATAACTGAATATCTCAAAGACTGTTTAGACTGTCCTTAATTAATTTCCAGTTTTGTTGATCTCCCCAATACAAAGGCAATGTCTGTTCATGACTAGGAACCATGATAGGGGCTTATTTTAAAATCTCAGGGTTTTCTTATGTCTTTTGTATTACTCAGAATGTCTCTGTTGTGAGTGGAATTAAACTACACCCAAACTGTGCAAGAAAATACACTGCAATAAAAATAATTAACATTTCACTGTAAAAAAAGGTTTAAAACCTGTTTGGAGCCAGGTAGCATCTGCCCAAGGCTCCAGCTTATTGTCTTGCACCTATTCACCCAAAGCACAGACAAGAAGAGCAAATTGGGAAGCACTGAACAGCTGCAGCAGGGATGAGCCCCCCTGGGGAAGGGCAGGTGGCCACCACCCCCCTCTTCACAAGCGTTGATGCACAGCAGGATGTGGTGACTTTGCAGAGCACGTGGAGGAAGGATGCAGATGAAATTTGTTGTTGATATCTGCTGTCTTTAGTCCTGCCTGGGGCTGGCTCCCCAGGAAAATCCCCATCCCAGGCCAATCATCCCCCTGGAGTGCTCAGCAGGGTGATGGCAGCACAAATAAGCCCTGGTGTTTTGCAGGGCTCCCTGATGTGGTTTGCAAGAGAGGACACAGGGCTGTGAAATCCAGGCTGGCATCTGTCTGAGACAGCTCCCAAGGAAAAGACAAAGGTGTCTCTTCCACTCTTCTCCAAAAGCAGTCACTAATTCAAAGTCAAAACCACACCTTGCCTCTAAAGAGACATGGCTGTTTGGGCCTCAAAACTCACATGCTGGCAGGGGCCAAAGAGGGAAAGTGAGCTGAGCCCTACTGTGTGTTGGAAAGGAAGCCTCAGTGTTTTGAAGGGACCTGTCCCCCAAACTGAAAGCTTGCTGCACCTGTCCTGCACAAGCATTTCAAGTCCTTGTCAGAGCCTGGTGGGCAGCTCTTCCCCCAGGTAATTGTGCTCTCTCACCCATCAAACCACCTCCCAGGCTCTGGTGTATGCAAGAGATGCAAGTGCTCTCTTGATAGGATTATTTCTATTTATATTTCATTATAAACAAGTCAAAAAAGTGAAAAAAAACCAAACAACAGCTACAAAAATCCAGTAAGGGAGCAAAGCAATTCATCACATTGTTTTTATATTTATACAGCTCTGCAACAATATCACAAAGAGGAAAGACAAAAAACAGTTCATATAATTCACATGTTAATAGCCCACATATTCCACAAAGTGAAAAAAGAGAGAGGATAATATTGCCAGAGCACAGACATGAGAGGTCAAGATGGATCAAGGTGCTGGCAATCATCAAACACAAAAGAAACACCGTAGAAACCTATATTTAAAGAAGAATATAACAACAATATAGAATTTTAATGAAAAGCCAGTAGGCATTTCATTTCCCTGAATTAAAAGTGCTTTTCAAATGTGTTCATCCTCAGATAAAATGAAGAGAGAGAGTGCAAAGAAGCAGTGTCCTTGCAAAACCCCAGCAAAGCTCAGACTGCAGTGTTGGCTCCTGGGATGGCCTCTGAAGTTAAGCAGGACAGGGGGCTGAATTCTGCCTCCTTTCTCATCTTTGCCTGCACCTTTTGCTCACATTCTTTCTTATGTGTAAATCCCAGGAAGCATCAATGGAGAAAACCAGAAGGATGTAAACTTGCTGCTAAGTCATCAGGACAACCTCTGCTCGTCTGATCTTTGGCAACCTGATTTTGCAGGGCTGTGTCCAAACTGTCGTCATTGCTATTCATCTCACAGCTGTGCCTCAGAACTTTCACCTGCAAATGGGATTACAAATGCAATCATTAGTACAGATTCCCCAAGAAGCTTTCACAGTATTACAATTAGATTTCCCATTCTAGCAGCATCTAAATCAATATGATATGATTAGTTACTCTCGTGGATTACATGCTGCTGTACAAAACCTTCACACACAGAAATCTGAGTAATTTAATCAGGCAGTAATGGATTCTGGGAATGCTCCCACTGTCTAGAAACTTAAAATCATTCTGTCTCTATAATAATTTACCATTATGCACCTGAAGCTAAATTGCCTGACAGTGACAGTGACAGTGGACAGTGGACAGCAGTGATTAAAAGAGGTCACATCTCATCAGCCAAAGTGGCAACTCCCCCTGAATTCACTTTGAAAACTGAATTTAAGGAAGGAAAAAAACACCTTTAGTTGTTTTTCCTGGGCTATAACTTAGGTTTTAAGCTGTCTCTTTACATACATCTATGTGTGTATTTGTGTGTCTGAGAGAGAGAAAGACAGTGTAAGTGATATACATTTCTCATCATTTTAGTCAAGGCGAGAGAAGTGTATGAACTAATGCTCCTGGGGAAATGCAGCAGACCAAGGCAGAAATGAGCACATCATTTTATTTCTCTGAAGGTGCTCAGCACTGCTGAGCAAAATATTGGGCAGGAGGAACCTTTCTGGAAGGGTCTTGAAAGAAAGGAGTCCTTGGCTGCCATTGTCAGCAGCTCACAGGAGAGAGCAATGCTGCGCAAAGGAACCTGAGCTACTGATAGCTGCTGTTCAGGAAAGGATTTGCACCTCATGTTTCCCCAGCTTGGATAAACAGCTCAGCCCTGCACCTCTGAGCTGCAGCAGCTCTCCTCCATGGCTGCAGCCATCCTGAGACTGCAAACAGTCCTGAAATACAAACCACCATGACTGGTGCTGCAAAGGTGGCTGACAGTGGCAAGGGGAAAACACACAAACTCGTGCATGGAGAAACAGCTTCGCTTGAAAAAATTGGCCTGTATGTTTCTAGGCAGAAAACACTCAGAAATGTGCTGCTGTTCATCTCTTATCCTACCAATATGCAACAGCTTATGCCTAAGAAATACAAGTCATTATGTTACTGTTGAGGACATTCTTTTTTCTTACAGCACAGTTGCATTGAAATACTCCTGACCCATAGTGCCTGTGGACTTGCTTTTGAGGAGGATTTTTCCTATGGTAAATTGATATTTCAAAAAGCCAGTTGGCAAGAAAAGAAAGAAAAATAGCTATCCATGGAAACTTTCCTGAGCAATAATTGCCAGTGAACTCTGCCCTCATTATAAAACTCTACATAGCCTGACATAAAAAAGCCCCATGATGCACATACACTTTTCACCTCTGCCTTCTCCGTAATAGTCTCGGCTACATTACTCTGTTCAGATATGCTGACCATAGTTACAGTGCTGGTCTACATCTTTCTAAGGGTGAGGTGTGGTCTGTGTGCTGAGCCAGGCGTGGTGTGTGCCAGGGCTGCTCTGTGCCCAGACACACCACAGCACTGGCAGTACTACACATTGTGGCACCACCAAAACCCTGCTGGCACTTCCAGGCATGTTAATCCTCCTGGCAAGAAGCTGTTAGACAAATCTCTTCTTAATTCGTTATTGGAGGAAATCTGTGGAGGCCATTAACCAAAGGAATTGGTGCCAGTGGCATTTGAGCAGGGGGAGGAGGGTGCTGACTAGCCCCTGGTCATGGCCACTTGCCCACCCGTGCTCTGCAGCCCACAGTCCAGCACTGAAAGGAAGGGCTGACATTTACTGCAGGCTGGAGATTGGGCCACTGCATTACCATTAATAAACAATAAAGCTATTAGGGCATATTAAAGCTTGGCAATGAACTTGTCAAAATGGATGATCTATAAATCAATATAAACAGCGGTGACAGGCAGTAATTGAATTCCAGTGGTTCCTCACAACATGCTAAATATGAAGGGACATGACATGCTGAAAATAAAGTAAGAAAGCTGAAAAATTGATAGCATTAACGTTCTCCTGGTGAAACGTGGCATCACTTCAGCCCTTAATGGGGATCAAACTGTGAATACGTATTGACTTCTTTTAAAACAAGAAAATGGCCACATAAATCTGAGACTTCCCAATTTAGAAATGGCTGCTCAAAAAGTTCACAGCCGCTCTGGATGTCACTGCCACAGAGCAGCAGACAGAGCCCTCCTCCGATGGGTTCATTAGCAGGACTTCTTGCTTTACTTGGGTAGGAAGAAGGATGGGTTTTGTACAATCCAGAAAGCCTCTGAAGTTGATTCATCCGTTTTCATCTTCCATAAAGGACCAGCAAAAGCCCATTGGGCAGGAGAAGTTAATGCTAGCATGCTGCCAGGCTCAGGTGGCTACATATCTTTCAAATTCAAATATAACAAGCCAGGCCTCAAATATCAGCGGAGATCGAGACAATCAGAATGGAAAGAAATTGGTGAAGTCGCAGCAAGCCTTTTAATGTAGATTCAAGTGACAGCAAATAAATCATGACAGCTTCTGTGGATGGAACCAGGGTCTCATTCTTTATTTTCTCTTGATGTGCTCCACTTAGTGAAACCTTTCTTAGAGGATTTTTGCAATTGAGCCCTGTGCCACTGGAGTTCAGAAAACGCTGAAACATTCGGACATCTTACTGAGAATTATTTTCTCTGTGCCACCTCACCCACAGGCAGAGAGCACCTGTATTCAAAATCATGGGAGATATTTGCATTTCAAGGGTGTCTGTGGGCACAGAGAGGGAAAGCTAGAAAATAATTATATAAATTAGTGCCCATGTATGAGTGGTGGCCTGCTAATAAGGTCCTGAGTGGTTGAGAGCAGCAGAGATGGGACAGGGACTGGTCACCAGTGCAGAAGCCAAAGAGCAGAGGGTGTGTCTGGCTTGGCTGCCACCATTGGGCTAAAACTGCTGCATGGATAAAGTCCATAGTTAACAAGAGGTAGAACTTCAGCAGGGCCACTCTGCACCATTGTGTCTTGAAAGTAGCCCATGCTTGGAAGAGAGACGGGTGTGGGGAAGGGCATTTTCTGAGAGTTACTCTGTTTTGACAAAAAAATTAAAATTAAAATGGAAAAATACTGTAAGAAACAGATCAAGGAGGCAGCATTTTTTCCTTTTAAATATCATTTACCCTTTGGGGTCAGCCAAGACTCATTTGACCTATCTGATGTGCATTTTCTCTTCAGGTTTGCTGAGCATGTACTGATGTAACATGAAAGGTTAAGGAAACCTGTGATAAAAAGTCTAAAACCTTTAGAGACAATCTGTGGAAATACAAGGCATGCATCATCCTACCTTGGCATCATCATACATTGCATGGAGACTGGTAAAGCAGGTCTCAAACAAAACAATTTTGCTTGTGGGTATATTGAGGGTCCCAGTATCCAGCATCCCTGGCAACTCTCGTACACCATTTCCCCCCATGCCATCCTAAACTCCTCCATCAGGAGCTGTGCATTACCTTCCTGTGCCTTTAAACCTGCAGGAGCTGGGGAGCATGATGTGCATTAATAGTACTGGCTTTAACCAACAGGACAGCTCTGTCACATTGTGCACTGAAATAGACAAACTTGCCTTGACTTTTCCCTGCATTTGCATCATCCTTAATTTTTCTTATGTGAAGATTTTTTACTGTCATTTAAAAGATGACAGTTTAGTCAACTGAATGCAGTGCTGATTAGCTCAGTATTATAATTGTGCTTCATGAACACCTACTGCTTGTATGTTACAGCTCTCCAAATTCCCATTATACTATTAATCTAGGTTTTATGATACTTCAGAAGTGAAGTATCAAAAAACTGTGATGTAAGTGGAAGAAACCACAGTGGCAATTTACAAAAGAGCTCATATGAGTTATTATGAAAGCAACAGAAACACCAAAACAAGTAAGCCTGTTTGGAAAATCCTGAGAGCCTGTTGACCTGTGAGAGCAAGTAAAAAGCAGATATGACATGGCAATAGCTTTGCAGCATTGCCTACAGCATGTCACCACGCCAGGTACAGGGCTATGTACTTGTACTTCAGCGCCAATGGAAGAAATCCAGCTCTCTTCACTTAGATTTCCTTTCTCCAGCACCTGTGGGGGAAGAGAAGCAGCCTGTTATGATTGTGTTAGTACACTATTCACATTTCCATTTGTTGTTTTCTCAGTCACTATGCTCAGAGAAGGTTTTTGTACCATAAGAGAAACGTTTACTCCCCGAATACTTACACCCCAGGGATATTGCAACAAAAGCATCTCAGTCACTGCTGTATTTGGAGTACAGTTCTTGTGTAGTGTAATTGTACTAGACCCGTTTTGCTCAAGCAAGGCAGGACACAAATCTGCTCTGCAGAGTCAGGGAGCAGAGAACTGCTCACCCACATCTCACTGCTGTGCACAAGCTCCCTGTCCATGTGTACTCTGCAGCAATCCACACCTGGGGCCAGGAAAGAGGCACTGCAGAAAGAAATATGGCTTAAAATAAAGTGACCAGTGTCCAAATGAAGGCTTATAAGGAAGTGTGATAAATCTGTTTGTGCTTCTTCTGTACTTGGAACAAAGCCAGGAAACGAGTTATTTTTTATGGGAATGCACCACCTCATTTTCTTATGAAATAATCAGCTCCTTGCAGGGTACTAGAGAGGGATTTTCCTGGGGGAACTTGGTAGTGAGAAAGGCATTAGGAATATTTCCAAAAGCAGTAGTTCCCTAGGCAAAGCATAAGCTTTCCTCTTCTCAGCCCCAACCCAAGTCCTAACCCATTTGTGACCCTTACTCTCTATCTAGCCCTAATCCTAACTCTTGCCTTGCCCTGTTACTGGAAGAAAAGAAAGACTGCTTTTTCTTTTTTTTTTTTCTTTTCCTAATGTGAGTCTGGGAGAATTTCCCAACCCATGTTTAGGGTTAGCGTTGAGGGACAAATGTCAGTACACCAGTGCAAGTGAGGCTGAAATGTGGTTGCAAAAGGGAAGCAGAATCTTCAGAGATGGTAGCTGAGAGAAGTATTTAGTATGGGGAGTATGGGTAATGACCAGAGGAAAATTGCCAGTGGTTCAACTGCATTTGGCTGAACATTAATACTAAGTTTAGGGTTTAGAGAAAAGTTCAGAGTTTTATTTGCAGTGGGGCTGGAAAAATGCAGAAAAAGAGATCAAAGAATGCAGCAGCAAAATATTTCAAGTTTATCTGTCACACAAATCCTCACCAGCTACTAGTGAGGTGCTGAGGAATGAGTGACACATTGCTTAGATGCACCTCTGAACCCAGTAATGACTCCTTACAGAAAAAAACGCCTCCCAGGGGTCCAGTGCCCTTTCTCCACCACTGGCCAATACTAAAAGGACTGAGACTAAGAAACAAAGGTAGTTTCACTATTGTATAAAGACTGATTATTCACAAACTGTATTCTCTGTAATTTCTGACCAATAGCCAGCACTAGATCTGGCTCCTGAATCAAACACACCATGATCTTGAAAATATGATGCCAAAAAAGATGTTTTGCTCTAAGTGTCTAAAATGGAGTCAGACAGAAGTCAAATAATGCTACCCAGACACAGACTGTGCTGAAACACAATTCTGGTTGCCCCTAGGCTCGCTATTTCTCCCTTGTTTAAGAATAGCAGTGTTTGGTGTCACTGGTCTCTGGAGGCTGCCAACCACAGCCTTCCACTGCTCACCTGCCCAGGTGCAAAGGAGTGGTACAAGGCTGCTTTCACTGTCTCCTTGGCTGCTCCTGCATACCAAAGACCTACTGACAAAAGCAAGGTATTTGATTCTTGCCAGCAGAAAGCACTTGCAATCTTTTGTTCACGGGACATGAGAACAAATAGTTATTTACTGTGAACTGCAGACTCATGCAAGAATTAAATGCCTTTGGTGGCTATGAATGTAAATACACGTATCTCCTTGAGACTCACAGATTCCAGGAACTGCTTCCTACTTTACATTTTGGGTGAGTAGCCAACTCTGAGCTTGAAAAACATACGGCTTAAAAATCAGCCTTCCCTTCCTCTCCATGACTGCTGGGCAAGGGATGGGGAAAGCAGGCTGAGTCCAACTCTAGCAAAACCCTTGGGAGGATATGCAAAGCCATCTTTTTGATTACATAATCCCTCTGCAAGCCCTTTCCCATTAAAATACGATTAAAAGCAGTGGCCAAGAGGAGTTCACCTTTAGAAAATTACACTTACAAGAAATCACTTCCCAAACAGATAGTTGCCTGAGTCCCTGAGATGAAGAAGAGGTTTGATGGATAAGAAGGCAATATTAAAATGTCTCCTCATATAAGAAAACAGAATGAGAGCAATGATCAGAATTTATCAGCCTGAGAGGAGCAGTGTTTTCTTGGCACTGAAGGAACCCAATACACTAAGTCAAAACCAGAGCATGGGCTCACAAAAGAAAGAGACAGATATCTCTGCCATATAAATACCACATAAATGAACTTTCTGGAAAGGGGATACTATTTAAGCACACACACCATAGTGGCATCTTGTCATGGGGTGACTTTACCTTTAAGATAGCTTTGGGAGCTAAGGAAGTGAAGCTGCTGGTGGCTGATGGGAGTCTTTTCTCCTGACCAATTATCAGTCATTTCTAAGAATTGACAGCAGTTTTGACCATTGAAAAGTGAGATCAACTTGTGAACACCACCTTAAGATGTAAAGCCAGAGCTCTCTTGTTCTCTTTGTTTCCTGGCTGTGAAAGGTAACAGAGCTCCGCCTGGCCTCCCATTCCCTGCCCAGGCCATGCAGCCCCGTGGGGCGGGGGCTGGGCTGGGCCCAGCGGCTCCCGGCCGGGAGATGGGGCCTGCGGGGCTTGCCCCGGGCTCTGGCCGGGCCAGGCCGGTCCCTGGCTCGGCTGCAGTTTTTGCTGTGACTGAATTCACCAGAGACTGCCGAGTAAAGAAAGGAAAAAAGCTCTTGACCTGCGGCAGGCTGAGACAGTGACTACACTCTCCAGAGCAGCCATGAAGAATCTTCCATCGCAGACAACTCCAGCTGCTGCTCCGGCAGAGATCACAGAACCATCTACAAAAGCCTGGGCAAGATTTTAACCTTTTCATTACCTAGATGAGACTTGCAGATTAATCCTTTTATCCAGAGAGAGAAAAAGAGAGTAATCAACATGTAAAGAGACTTTATAAACTATCAGAGACAGTAAGGAAAAGAATTAAGCTTCAGAAAGGGTAAAGAATAAGGAGATGCTTTGTAAGCTGAAATATTTTTCTGTTAAAGCTATGGAGATGGACAATAAGGTCCTGAAAAAACTCCTTTAATTCATGACAGAGTATATAGAGAGGAATGGAGTGTTCAAAGTGTGGATTTTGAGCAAAAAGTGGAGTAATTGTGATACAGTGAGGTACTGGAACAGAGTGAGACAAAGTAATAGTTGAAAATTTGAGGCCTTGGGAGCCAATGAGAAAACTGTTTCCAGGGAAGGTCACAGAAACAGATGAAGAAGACTTTTGCCTTTGAATAACTCATCCTTAAAAATGACATCCCTAGACTCATTGACCCATAACACACCTCAGAGTGATGTGAAATGGGAGGAGTGAACTGATGACAGGATTTCTGGGCAGCTGGCATCAGAAAAATAGAGAGCTATAACAGAAATAGCTTTCTTGTGGAAAACTCCATAGATTAGCAGAAGAAGACTTCTGTTTCTCTACAAAGACTGATGAAAAGACTCTAGCAAGAATTGGGTCTGTTTTAAACACCAAAGTTCCAAAGTTTTTTGTCTCTGTGTTGTCTTGTGAACAAGGGAATGGTGGGTAGTAGGGGATAAAAGGGTTTTCTGGAAGTTTATTCTGGTGTTCTTATTCTTGTAGTTTTATTAATAAATTTTCTTTATTCCCTTTTAAGTTTTAAGGCTGTTTTGCTCTTGTTCTAATGCATATCTCACAGCAAGAAATAAGTAATTTTTTCAGTTACTGCTTTAAAACCACAACATTTATTTGGTGCGTTGGCCGGGAAAATGAAATTAGCAAATCTAAACGACTACACATCTGAGAAAGACATAACAAAACAGAGCAGAGCATGAAGTTGGTATCAGCATTGGAACTGCAGCCATTTTTGAAGGGTAATGACCCATCTGCCAACCATGCTTAGGGGTTATGGCTTTGTTATGTCAGATCTCCTTCTTTGCAAAGCCCCAATAACCTCCTCTTGACACCTGAATCAACACCCAGGTGTTTACAAATCATCTATATTTAATTCATTCTGCCCAAAATGTTGTCCAGACTCATCAAAATCTTACCTCCTGAGGGCAACAGGAGCTTCCTGGTAAAAACACGAGTGAGCTGTGTCCCAGGAAGATGCTGCTATATCTATGACACATCCCAATGCACAGCAGTGATATAACACTGCCACAGTTATGAAAATGCTCAGAAAATAAGCGATGCCCTGAGAATGCCAGGTGGGACGCCTCTCTTTTGATCATACACCAAAAATAAAAGCACAACCTTAAACTCTTTTATTAAGATAAATTCAGTCTTAAATCAAACCAGACTTAAGCCCAAACATGACTTTTATATGGCTACCAAATGTAAGATATAAAACATTACTTCATAATAGAGAGATACAGGCTATGTGCAAGGTCTTCCTTGGATGTAGGGGGGAGAAAGGAATAATGCAAAGACCAAGGTTTTGCAACAGCAGCCTGGGTGAAATACACATGGGAAGAATGAGGATTAGTAGCTCTTCATGTTAGAATAAGCTCTAAGAGCATGCAGGCTTCACTGGAGGAGGTCAAATACAAGCCTCTCCTTGGGAACAGGTGAGCTGACATCATAGCCATCTGTGTTAACCCCTGGCACTGATTAGCCTGTTCCCCACTCCCTGGAAAAGCAGTCTGCAAATAGCATCAGACCTGACCTACTTCTGCCTGCTTAGCTGCAAATTTTAGTGATTGGAACTTTTCTGTACTGGATTTCTTCCAGCAAAATGTCAGACTTTCCTTCCTTGCTCTTCAGATGCACCGAGTAAGCCCAAGGTCCCAGAATATGTTCCTCTGAGCCGGAGAGGAGAGGGAGGGATGAGCTGTGGTGTGGGAAGGCACCCAGCACGTGGTGTGTTCACGGCATCAGGCAAGTGGCACTGGTGGAAAGGAGTGATGTTTTCAAGGCATGACTTGCACATCTGGATGAAGGCAGACTGCTTTTCACAGGCAGGGAATAGCTTTGTAAAAAGACATGGAAACCTGAGCAACATGCTTAACAGCACATTTATTCAGTGAGAAGTATTATACAAATGTCATGTCTGTTGAACTCATTTTAGTGCTCTGAAGGCTGAGAGATGGATTGAATAAGTAAGGTCATCAGCTAACTGCAGAAAAAATCTTATTGCTGCAGCTCAAAAGCACTATGTTCTTTTTTTACTGCTGAGCTCTGCCTTCTGAGCAAGAGTATTCAGGAAAATCTAGCGGAATACAAAAAGTTTTGTCCCTCAGCTCTTCCAAGCATACATGTCACCTCTTTGTCCCAGTCATTAGGAATTAGGCTGCAATTGATACAGTCATTTGGGGAGTTAGAGTAAGATAATGAATTAATTAGTTTTAGGGGGTTTTTTTTCATCGCTGTGACTTGACCATTAATCATTTCTTAACAGGATTTTTTTAATCCCCCTACAGTTATACAAGTTGAACCTCAAATTTAAATGGAACAGTAGTATTACATCCTAGTCAGAAATAAGGAAAAACCTCCAACTGCATACCTCCACGAGACAAAAGTAGCTGTGCCATGTTAATATTAGGAATTTTCCTATTAATAAATAACACAGAAAAAAAAAAATCCAACCAACTTGTCCTTAAATGACACATGCCTTAACTGAAAAATCCCTACAAGATCCATCTCCTCAGCTCTTTATTATCCTGCTTCCAAAATGCATGTGAAAATACAAGAGCAGGCCCTTAACAATGTATATTTTCCTGCCATGCCGTGTTAATGCTATATACAATGCTCCATCCTTGAAAAGGAGCATGACCTCCAGTTTACATTTTTCTTCATAGCTATACTGGTGCCAGGAAAATCAAAGAAGACTGTAAATGTGTGGATTTGGGGTGTACTTTCAATATATAGACCTTAGTATAAATATATATATATAGCCTAGTATTTATCCTAATTCTCTTCAGTTTTGTACCATAATATGTTTATTAAATCAATACACAGAAACTTGTTAGGCAGATGGCAGAGTCTAGTCTTAATTTGATAAAGCAGTTGAAAAAGAAGGATGATTCCTCTTTGGAAATTATAGGGAATTTCTTTGATGATTTTGTAATTTCTTTATGTTGCAGAAAAATTCACTACAGCCTGTTTTTTATACAAGTCTATAAAAGAAGAGTAAGAGATAAAAAATTTGCTTATTCAAATAAGAGACAAAATGTGGATATTTGTATTGCTGGGAAGTCTTGGGAAAGATTCTGCAGTGACCACTTCTGCAGAAACAGCAAATTCATTCATATTTGACAGGCAAACTACATCTGAGTAACAAAAGTACATGTTTATGCACTGTTTGCACACAAATCCTCAATTACGTCCTTTAAAATCAGTGGAGCACTTCAACTCCTATAGCTATGTATAAAAGGGCTGAATAATTTTATGGTCAGCAATAATAGTATTTTTACTTTTGCAAATAAAGGAAGCTAGGATCAAGCAGAAATAAGCTTGCCAGAGACATTAAAAAGCAACAAGCACATATGTGTATGTGTAGCATTATGTGCTCAGTCATAGAGCTTGGATGTATTATCAAATCTCCTGCTAATGTTCAATTTCACATTAATTTCTTTCAGGTGAGGTCTGCTCTGTTGAATCCCAGAGGCTAGTGAAGGCACTGAGCAGCCAGACCCCAGCACTGGGTGAGGAATGAGGAAGGTTTCAGGCCATTTGGGGTCATTTAAGAACCAATTGATTGACTGACACTCTTGTCTGTCTCTCCTTGGCTTTTGTAGGGAGCTCCAGAGGAGGACATACAGGACACCTGACACTGCCCTTATACCAAGGATGTGGGGAACCAGTGTGGGGTTTGAAGGACTTGCATCTACCCCTCCATCCTCTTCTTGGCAGGACACAGAGCTCAAGTGGCAGTCCTATTTGGTGCTAGCCTTGTTCCCTGGGAAGTGGGAAACACTGGCTTCTCAGTGCTATAGTATTGACATGACTGATTGGCCAGCAGTATGTCCTAAATAGCAAATACCAATAGCAGATGTCCTAAATGGCAAATACCTGTTATAGGGATGTAGATTGTTCAGGCATATTGGACAGTCATTTAATGAAGCATTAGGACATACTAAAAAATCTTCAAAATATCAACCAGGAATGTCTCAGGTCGACCTGATTCTGCCTTGGCAAGGGAGAAGGGCTGGGTTATGCCTAGGGTAGCAGCCTGGGCTCTGCCCTCTTTTCAAAGTGTGGCATTCAGATCACAGATCTTGTCAAGTGAGTGAGTGCTGACTCTGCAGCCTAGACCTCAATAGATCCATCCAACCCTATATCCCTCTTTCCTAGTTCCCCTTGGTTTCTTGCCACTGATGTTCTCTACAGGTGTATTTGAAGGAGCAGAAATGTATGGTTAATTGCTGCAAACTAATCTAGAAAACACAGCACTCTTGGCCTACTTTGAAGAGGGATTGATTTTTAGTGATGTTCACATGGGCATCAGGGGCCCCTTGGTCTCAGAGAAGCTGGAGGATTTTCCCCCCACAGCAGAATGCCCAGGAGTATAGCACAGGATAGAAACACATGAGACATTTGTCTCTGACAGTATTAACTCTGATAATAATGTCACCAGCCCAAGAGAGAATATATTTCTCTTTCACAGACTGAAATAAAAAGTTAGCTTTTTGAGAGCTTTGCATACATTACAGGAATTAGATATATGGCACTACAAACACTGCTGTGCTGCACAGGCCTCTGCAGAGCTTGGGATCTATGTGTCCATAAATCAGACACTCTGGAAAGCAAAAGAGGGTGATTTGTCCTTCAGCACCACACAGTGTGGAAGACAGTTCACTCCGAAAGGCAGCATGGCTGTGCAGCTCAGAGCTATCTGTGGGAGCTGGAGTTTGCAGCTCCAGATCTGGGGCCTCAAGGACATGGTCCAGGCATTCAGCAGCAGCTTCTTCAGCAGCTTTTGCCATTTTGAACAATGTCTCTTCCCAAACAGGTTCTGCTCTCTTTTCCCTGCCATTCCAGCTGCAGGCAGCATGCTCCAGTGAAGCCAGTGGAAACATACCCAACTGTTTCCTCTGCACTGCTGAGCCTGGAGCTCTACCAGGACGAGGGAGCAGATCCACATGCTCCCTTCGTGTGCCCATGGAATGCTGGTCCAGAGGCTGTAACTGAACCTTAGCAAGGGTTATACAGGAGCTGAACTTTAAACGGAAATTTCTTCCCTGTCCTGCTCCAACAATCATTGAAAGGCACAGCGAAGTAGCTGGTGGCTCCCTTGGCACTGGACTAGGTCTCTCCAGAGCAAATCATTGATTTCTTTTCCTAAGAGGACAGCAGGAGGCCACCAGTTTAAGTGACTTGACTTAGTTGCTCACATGCAGAAAGAATTAATTTGCAATGGCTGTAAAGCAGCAGGACAGCCAGGTGCAATCATGAATCTCGGCAGCTCTTCATATTTATATTAGGCCCTTTGCAGCTGCTCTAGAGGCGCCTCACTAACTCTGAACTTCCCCTGAATACCAAGTGACTGTGGCTGCACACAGTGCAATGTCCCTCCTTTCAGGAGCACACAGACATAGTAGAAAAAGACAAAATAATCAAAGAAAGTGGTTGGAAAGCTTTTCCACTTGGATAAAAAGGGGAAGATAAGTTGTCCTTTTCCCTTGCCTGAAATCCACCTCCTGGTTACAAATGGTTAAAGTTTGCACCATAAAGTTTAGACAGGATGTATTGCTTTCATTATAAGTTTCATTAGATTTGGCAGAAAGGGGACATTTCTTAAAATTGAACATGGACGGGGCTCTGATTTAGTACATGAGACACTAACCTTTGCTTGGCAGCATCTGCAGTGAGAAGCTCTGTGTAGAGCAAGGTGGTCAGCACGGAGCTCTTCCAGGAAGGACTCAGGCTCTCATCATACACCAGCACCATGCTACCATCACTAGTACATGTTACATGGTGGTGTGCAACAGAACCCAAAAAACTTAAAATTATGGTAAAATGAGGCTGGTGGCCTCTGGCTGAATGTCCACTGACAGTGTACTCTCTGCCCATCCTCATCTTGCAGCACAGGCTCTGGAGGCCTCATGTGGACCAGGCCAGACAAGGTCTGCTCCATCCCAGAGCATTCAGGGGCTGCAGCAGCACTTTAAAACATGTCAAAGGGGGTCTGGAGAAGAAGCCACAGGCTGTAAGCTGTTAGCAGAGAGGAATGGATGCCTGGACAAAGCAGCATAAGCCTGAAGCAGATCCATATGTGTAACTTTATTTAAGAGTCAGAAAAGCTAAAGAAAAGTTCAGTGTCACAAAGTCAGGGTGAGCAGCAGCCAACACAATTGAAAAGCAAGCAAGCAATAAATAGAGTAGCTACCTATTCTGTGCCCTGGAGACACCAGCCAACCTGGCTGCCCTTGGCTGGCAGCCTGAGAGATGCCAGGTGTGAGCTGTATCACTCTCACTCCTTGGCTCTCAGTGTCCTCATTTTCAGTACTTAACTAGATGCTCTATGTCAACATGCTGGTGCATTTTCTCACTCACACACACTTCTCAGGTATGTGCTTTATATCAGAAAGCTTATACTGCTTTGAAGGAATATAAAAATGTAACACCACAGGTTTTTCTTTCTGACATTCAGTATGTGCATCCTCCCCTGTTACTATAATGATAGTCAAATATGATACAGAACTGAAGGAACACTTCTGATTTGAGTAAGAGACAGAATTTCTTTATCCCATAGCCTCAGGGGACCTATGTCCTCCTAGGCTATCCCACCCACTAGCAGGGTACCCAGCCTTGCTCTTCTTCTGAACCTCCATCAGTTTATTATTTTATTATTTTATTCAGTGTTTTAGGGCAAAATTTCTGAATGTGTTTACTCAATAAAGGCTAAAATAAAAGTCAACAGCCTGCAAAGATCTGGAATTTCACTACATCTATATAAAGAAGAAAGAAAGCAAAGTGTGTGTGTTTTGATTTTTGGCCTCAAATTGTTGCTGCAGCTCAAATCCCCTGCTTAACTAACTTGTGTCATCTGTACTTTTCATCTCCACCTGTGCAATCATTTGCAGAAACATTATTAGCTGTTTGATTTTTTTTCCCCAGTTTGCTTCCATAGCAACATCCATCAGGGAGAGAACAGCAGGAGCATATGGGGAAGTTATAAAGCACATTTTCTACAAGAAAAGGAGGCCAAAGCATTTAACAGACAGCACTTAGGTTTCCCTTAGTAACTGAAATTCCAAAATACCTCTCTTGTTTCAGTATGTCCTAGTATTAATTAGGCTGCTTAATGATGTACCAGTGCAGGCTGGAGGTAACACTTGGGTTGTCTTTAATTAATCAAGGTACTGGAACATTTCTTTGAGATTTAAGCTTATTGCCAAAACACATCCTTGTTACATTTTTGTGTGAGCGTATTTTACAAGCAAGGCTTGAAGCTGTTAGACAGCCTTTGACATGCTAAATATTATGGAAAAAATTTTGCATAAAGTTCCAAAGAGAAATGCCAGAGCTGAAAATTATCTGTTTGAATAGTTTGAAATCTGTCACCAAGGAACAGCTAGAAGCTGTCAGGTCAATTTTCTAATAAGTATATAAAAAAAAATAAAAACATATCATGCATTTCTCTCCTTACCAGCAGCAACCCAAATGAGCTGGCCTTTTATTAATGAAAATTGTACTGGTGTTCCTCCTTAGTCTAAAATACAGACCCTAAAGCTCAATATGAAAACACTAAGAGTTGTTAAGCCTTTTTAGCAAATCAAATATTGGACTAATCTCTTGGCTAGATCCATGTTTATGCCAGTACATACCTAAAATGGAGATGTTGATGTTTTGGGGTGTTACATACTGCATAAGCATAAAACTGACAGGGAGACTGATGAGACTGCAGTACAGGATGTTGGTGGAGATCAAATTATTTGTGTCTGGACAAACACATTGGAAGATGTTGCACCAAGAAGAGGTGCATCCTGCTGGCAGGCTGCTATTTGTCTCCAGTGTCTCTGGGTTTGGAAGAGTGGGTAATTCTGGATGCAGGAGGAGACACACCACAGTCCTCCTGAAGCCACTGAAAATCATTGTGAAATGCAGCTACAGTTTTATATTTCTTCTTTCTGTCTTTCCCTATCAATTCCTTGCTTTTCTTCTTCTCATATCCAAACTGTGTTCTGTTTCACATATGCCACTTCAGCCTTCCTCCCTCACCCTTGCCACTTCCTTTGTCTTTGCATCTCCTGTTGTCTTTTCTCTGTGGCTCCTCTGCCTGGACCATTTGTTCACTGCCATCCTTAGAATCAGCCTTACCCCACCCAATCTCCCAGACAATGCAACTGCTCTTTCTGCAAACAGTTTAACAATTCTGTTATACATGACCACTTCTGCTCTTTTCCAGGTCTGTACATCCTCACCTCCTTCAACACCTTCTCATCCCTGGCAGCTGGTTCCCATCTGAGCATAACATGTCTCCACCATCCCAGTGCCACCTTCTCACCTCCTGCACCCTTCTGCCACCGAGCCACCTCTCCCTTTGTCCCTCACCTGGTAAGGGCAGAACTGGAGGAGCAGACAGCAGCAAAGGAGAGTAAAATCTGTTCACAAATTTCCAACATATCTGGAAGCCTTCTGTGCCCTATCACATGCTCTATGCCACTTTGCCAAATCCGCACCAGAGCCCACTGACCTGTCCTGCTGCCTCCATCAGTTCTGCAACCAGAGAAGGCTGCTTGCAGGAGGACCCTTGAAATCCCACTAGAAATCAAAATTTGCTGGGGGACTCAAGCTGGCCATGGACAGATATAGAGGGATATCAGTGTCCTAAGGCCTGTGGTCAGACTGAATGAACAGACTCAGACTTGCTTGGGTACATGGAGCTCCAAACAGCTAGACATGCTGGAGGTTGCGCTTTATTTGTGAAAAGTTTTGGGTTTCTAAAACAGGCAAACATGCCTTTGTCCTCTTTTTACTCTCATGTCCCAGGCTGCAAGGGTTTACTGTATAGCAACAAACTTTGCCGTTTTGTAGACAAGTAAAAATAACCCACTTCTCAATCCACAGACAAAAGAAAACACTAAGGAACCTAAACAGGTAAAACCTAAGGAACCTAAACAGCACTGGATGTAACTCAGGCACAAATTTTCAGCATTTTTAGTGTGTGCCAGTGTTTCCTTAAAAATTAAATCAACTCACTCCCCACCCCCAGTTTGGAAGGAAGATCTCATTTCCTGCCATGTGATCATTTGCTTGGGTTCAAAGCAGAACCTTTGAGAAACCATGTATGCGAAATCTAGTCCAGCCTGATGAAAGAAAGTTTAAGGATGCCTGGAGAATGAGCCCTTCTCCAACACCTGGTTCTCTCATATTACAGCAGATCTCTCAAATCCAGCTTCTATTAAGGATGGCATAGGCAGAATCTGTCCTCCTAGAAGTTATCAAACATATATAAATAAACAGGAAGCAGTATTTCTCTCCCTTTATTTAAAAAGCAGCTGCTTCATCAACTAAGTTGTAGCATAGATAGAACATGAAAAATTAGAGCTGGCAGAGGATAAATTGGAGAAACAGTATTTCAGTTGGTCCTCCTACAGGAGCGACTTGTCAGACTAACCATGAGCACAGATGGAGCCAGGTTCTCCACCCTCCCTGGCGTTCAGAGGCAGCTCTGCTGGCAAATCCCAGCCAGAGTGCTGTTGGCCCAGCCTTAGCAAAAGCAAAGCCAGCACAGTGCTGAGCAGCCAAGAACAGGGAGGCTGAGACAGCCAAGGCTGGGTAACATGGCATTAGGCAGGAGTCCTCTGTGTGTCTGAAGGCACCAAGTGGAGGAGAGAAAACAAATTGGCTCTGTTCCAAAGAACTTTCATTGCTCCAAGGGGCTTGTAGCCAGCATCTTCTAGTTTCTACTTCTGCTAGTGGGTATTTTTTATTTCTTAATGTGAGCAATCTGTCATATATTCTAAATGCCATTTAAATATACGTAATGTAATTATGTATAAACTTTGGAGAACAAATGAAATTCATCTCTTTTTTACTTACAGAGCCATAGAAATAGAAGAATGAATAAGACTTTCTTTTTATCAAATTAGAATAGGAATAATGCTGTTATTTCACTGGCATTATTACTTTGCCATTATTATTAAGACTTTTAACCCCTGAAGTTAAATGCTAATGCTAGCTCCTGCTAAATGTTCTACAGGAAAAAAAAAAATGCAGGGTTACATTTAGACGATCAGCTGAAAAGACAGAACTTAGGTCCAGACTAAATCAAAGTGCCACCATTTAAGCTGCATGTTTAAGCTCATATTACACTCTAGAGGGGCCAGTCAATAGAGTCAGTAGAGCATAAAGAATGATCCAGATTTCTCTAGCACGGTCACATTTACAGCGGTTCTCAGACACCAAGAGCCATTTGAGATGCTGTGGACACCTTGCTGGCATTCCAGCAGTGACCTCCCAGGCTTGCTGCCATGCTCACCAGCTTAAACAAGTGTTCCAAGTAACTTGACATCTAGAAAAATGCAAGTGGCTCTGTTTAGGCATCCTCAATAGCTGGGAGGACAACTTGCTCTCAGGGCTCAACTAATGGTATACAGTTGCCTAAACATAGACTTCCAGTGATATTTGAGGTGCTCAAGAATCTTCTTCCTCAAATACAGCTTTCACACATGTGTGAAACACTCTGTGCTGTATCTGCCAGGCTGGTGAAGTTGTTTCACACAGAGCTTTTCAAGCTGTCCTCTCATAACTCAGGCACTCAAATTGCACTTTCCACTGCCTGTCCTGGGGGTGGCACTCCCCAAGCCCTATCTGTGGAGAGGTGCCTCAGAGAGCTCACTAATCTTCCAGTACGGAGTCAGATGGTCCAGGATATCCATCCTCCAGCACCTGCAGGAGCCTCTCTTGTCCCAGACCAGTTTACGTGGGAAAACTGACTCCATCCTGGTGCTGAAGACAAGTATTTCAGCTGCTGAAGTGTCACACTAAAGCTAAAGTGCTTTAGTGTCCAAGCCTTCTGCTCAAGCAGTCCATCCAGATCCAGTTGCTTAAAGTCCACCTTAATATGAGGTTACTGCAAGACTGTGATGGACAGGTCTGAGATTCATCAGCATGAATGCAAGTAAATTAAACTAGAATAGTAGAGCTTTTCAGGGATGTTATGACCCACCCCTGAAGGCAAAGTAACTGAGATTCTTCTTAATAGATCCCTTGGGGCAGATTAGAGTGAAACACCACTAAATGACAAGTGTTTATAAATATGCATATGCCAGGTTTATTTCAGAACAATTTGCTTGCAAGGGAAAGTAGGTATGTATCTGGTTTGGTTATTATCTGTAGAAATATAGCAATATAAAAGCACAAAAATAGCAATTAAAAAAATATATTAGGAAAAGAAAGAAAAAGAAGGGTTAGAGTAGAAATATATTGCCACCCATGTATCCAGTGTGAGACTCGATTGCTGCAGTTTTGATGTCCACTGATCAAAGTGGTGGTGACAGGCTTGATCCATCAGGGGAGAGGGTAGCCTGCGAAACACAACGTTCAGCAGGTTCAGGTTCAGTGGGAATGCCCAGATTCTCCTCTTGGGGCAGGGAGTTTACACTGTCTGATGTAACACTGGATTTAAAGGACACAATTACTGCTAAGTTAAGTGGTGAATGTTTTCATCAAAGAATCAATCAAAGAGAAAGAGGAAGAATTGTGAATTGTGAAATAGAAGTACTTGCTTTACTCCTGCAAATAAGTACAAAACCCTCAAATGTTAACTTTGTAATTTAACTCACCCTCTGCAACCGTTCCTAATCCCCTTTGAGACTCACCACTTTTAATATTTTAAATAACTCTGCAAGGATTAAATAAGGATTTGGTACTTTTATCCTCCTATGGATAACAGCATGAGGCTCTCTCACCTGTTCATTGCTGCATTCACTTCCTTTCCTCTCTGTGTATGTGACAGCAATGTTTTCTATTCCTCTGCTCCCAAAATACTGACATGCTTAACAGCTGTTTTTCCTCAATTTGCAAAAAGATCTAGTATTATTCCATAATGCCGCCTAATTTGTCAGCTCTTACACCTCCACAGTCCTGGAATCTTTTTTCTCTTCGTCACAAGGTATTTGCATACCTCAGGCCATATCTAACCTCCTTATGAAAACCAAATGCAAGCTATGCCTGTTTGTTTTGTAATGTATCAGCAGCCTGAAATCTCTGTTATCTGAGTTAGTTGCAAACAATCCTCTCAGTCAGGGACCCTGTGGAAGTGCCTTGGATGGCAGATCTGCCAGAAGCATCACCCTCCCCATCGCTGTTGGGTAAATTCAGTGAGAAATTTGGGGATTTGCCCTAGGGGAAAGCACCCAGCAAATGCCAGTGTTCAGAGCATGCAGGAATGCAGTCCCTGCCACCATGGTGCCACCATAGCTTAGCTCCAAGCTGAAGTCCACAAAGCACAACATCATGACCAAAGACAACTCCCTCCATCATCAGCACCCACATCCAGGATGCTGGCTGCTGCTTTGTGCATGATGCTGATACTGGGAGGACTGAGCTGAGTTGGAGGAGACCAGCTGCTACTAATCTTTGGATGAGGAGTGGAGCTGGACATAAATCCCTGCCTATTTAGGGGTGTGTACTCCATTCCTGGCCATATTGAAGTGCCTGCACCTTATGCTATACCAAAATCGTGTGTTTAAGCTTCACAGGCAGCCAATGTTGCTAGAAGTTCTTGATTTGATCTTTCCACATCTTAGCAAAAGATTTGGAAAAAGGTGCAGCTTCAATGAGCTACCCAGGGAGCACAAATGTGCATGAACAATCTGCCAGGCCACATCCACAGACAGGAGACCCAGGCAGAGGGTTTAGAGGCAGGGGATAGGAGAAGAGAGCACTACTTGGATGCCACAATGTAATGTTGGGCCTGCCCAAGGCAGCACTAATGCTCTTTGCAGTCTTACATCAAAGAAATTCAGGCAGGATCTTCAGGCATCAGAATTTCCTCTCCTGTAGTCACAAGGGAGACTGTGCACATTGTCTTACTGACTTAGGTTGCTACGTCTCTCAGGAAGATTCTTGCACTCCCTCAAGCCCACTTCAGCTCCTCCTGTAGAGGTGTCTGTCTCCAGCCCCATCCCTGACTCACGGATGGAACCTGCTGCTGCCACCCCTGCTAAAGGGCAGTGACAGCATGGCCCCTGCCAGGGACCCTCACTGCTCTGCTCCTCACAGAGAAGCTCTCACTCCCCAAAGTCTGGACCCAAAAACCCATCATCACCAGAACCCAACATACCTGAACACTTCACACACAGCAGCTACAAGACTGCCCTTTTTAACCCTCTTCTTCCTACAAAATCAGATGAAGATAGTTTATTACCCTCCAATTGTCACCTGTGACACCTCTGCCACCTCCCTGCCGGTAACCAGCTGCTTGGTCTAGTCTCTTTCTTGGTTTTGGAGTCTCTGCAGCCCATGGAGAGGCAATGAGAGAGATGTGGGGCTGTGAAGAACCACTCATCTCACATGACAATCATATCTCACCATGTCCCCTCTGGGCTGGGGTGCTCCTTGGGCAGCAAAGATGACAGCTCCTGGCAGCAGAGCTGTCCTGCACTTAGAAGACATTGTGGACATGACAAAGGGTAAAAATAGTCTTGCACAATTCAGCCAACTGCATTTCACAGTCTTCCTGAAGTGTCAGAATTGAATTTCCAGATACACCACTCTGCTATGGTGAGAGGATGTAATGCTTCAAGAACATATTTTCTTTCTTGTTCAGATGTAGAAAAAGCCTCACAAGAACAACTATTCTCATGGGATTTTGCCCAGAATTGGTAGAAATCTTAAGAAAACAATTCCATTTTGTAATACCTCTGACTCTCCTGTTCAAAAGTCTCATGAGGATGTTTTCCAGGACAGTTGAATTTAAAGCTGAGTGCAACCTAGGTTAGTTGTCAAATCTTAGTGAGTCCACACATATATTTTTTTTTCTCCCTTCCTTCTTAATAATGACTTGGGTTACTGAAAGAGAGCAGTGCTCCCTACTCTAATGTCTCTGCTCGGTGCTGTGTTATCGGGGGATTTAGGCACAGGTGAACTCAAACCAGCTGCAGGGTAAGCACAGTACAGGGTTGCTTCCTGAGCTACACATGGTGAGATAAGGGCAGTTCAGAAGTTGGCATCATTCACCACTGATTTTTCACAGCTTCACAGCCTCACTGTGATTACGTGAAACTGGTGAAAAGCTGGCCCAGCATTGCTCTGCAGCAGCAGGAGAGCACAGAGAGCCTGGAATCTGTGACTGCTTTGACCAGGCTGCCTGACAGTCACACACCTCTGGCCTTCCTGTTTGGGTCTCACTGCAGCTCTGCTATGGAATTGTTGAAAAGCAAAACCAACAAGAGCATTTTAGCATTTCAAGTTACCCCATCACCAGGTTCATCATCGCTACATGGCAGGAGTAAGGCATGGGGATTTGCTTATATTGCCAAGGTTTGCAGTGTGGGAGTATCCTGCAGGACTGAATTGTCCTTCATAGTAAAGATGTGTAGGCAGGATTTGTAGCTGGCAGTGCATATTGGCTTTAATGGGGAATGTTGTTTTGGGGAGAAAATAAGAAAAAAATAGGAGAGAGAGAAAAAAAGGGAAAAGGGAGAGTGCATAAGGTCCTTTTCTGTACAGTAACAAATGGCTTGGAGATTGATGGGTAAAACATCTTTGGAAAGAAATAATTGGAAAAGGAAGATCAGGGAGAAGAAAAACACAAGGAAGGGAAGGGGACAGGCTGCAGGAGAAAGGAAATGAACAGATCTGAAGATGTTATCTGTGGCTGACAAACCCTTCCAGTTTTGGCTCGGTGTCTGTGAAAGTCCTTGCAATAAGGACTAATAATTCAGAAGCAAGAGACAGGGATGAAAGAAAAAGAAGAAAACTCTGGATTTTATAAATTTTGTCTTCCAAAGTTACTCTAAGGAGAACTTTATGAGACAGTGAGCAGATCCCCAGGAAGCAACACTTGCCTGCATCTCCTGCTGTTAAAACCTGCCCCCTGTAGTCCCAGTGAGCTGTGCTGCAAAATAACCAGGCACAAAGGCAGCTAGCCCCAGCCATGGCAATGAGGAAGAATTTGTAGCTTAGCACTCCAAAATCTGACTCCTTCAGACAGATTTTCTGTTTGCAGTGTTGCAAAATTCCCCATGTGCACCTCTCCATGCTCCCCCTGGGGAGTGGGTGGACTGCAGGTGGACCTGCTTCTCGATGGGACACATGCAGCAGTACAAGGCCAAGGGCTCAGTTATTATTAAGATCCTCTGGGTAAACTGTAGTTACATTAAGAAAGAATAATCGTATAACATTTACAGACACCCCCAATCCAATTCTAACAAAACTAAAGACTCTCAGTTGGGCAGAGGAGCAGTATCAGATTGCTGTTACTCATTGATAAGATTGGCAGGGCATCCCCCCCTTTGGTGCTCACCCGTGCCCAAAGGTTACAGAGAAGTTTTAAAGATCTGCCTGCAGCCTCCACCTGCAATCAGCACTTTTATCTCAAAGACATATCTTGTCTCTGTGCCATTTCCTAGAGCTGTCAGGTAATCACAGCTGTTTGTGTTCTCCCAGCAGATTTCATGGCTACAAGGCTTCAAAATGAAACAGCCAGGCAATGAGGCGTTTCTCTGGAGAAAACAGGTTTTGACTAAACAGTTTAGGAGTTTTACTCACAGTAGAAGTGAAATGGGTTGTATACGTGACCAGTCCGAAGCCAGCTTCAGTTCAACAGAAATAAAAAGCCATTACCCTAACCAAAAAGGACAGGAGATAGAAATCTCATAGAGGTCATCAGAGATAAAAGGTGAGATCCATCAAAACTTTGAAAAAAAAAATCGACTCATCAAAACTGCTGTGGAATTCTGTAGAACACAGATTCCTACAATGTAACCTGGAGAAAAGGTTCCCCCACTTCTTCTGTTAGAGGAAGTGAAAAATGCAGAATAGTTTCAGTTAGGGTGTAGCACCTTCAGCACCCAATAGGATGGATCTGGCCCTGCCTAAAAGGCACAAAATGAGAAGAATAAGATGAGGTCAACTGGAAGTAATTGTTTCTGTAATCTTCTCTTAAGCCTCTGGAGCAGGTCTAGCTGCTTCCTTGGCCTCATCCCCTGACCCAGAGAGCTTGACCTGGGGAAATAAGAATTTCTTCCTTGTCTCTTCAAGCCAGAATGTTTTGGATGGAGCTATGAACCAGATAAGCAGATGACAGCATTTGAGGAATTTGTCCTATGGTGCTACATTTTGGACATGAAGTACTCTGTTTTTCAGCCTTGAGGTCTTTAAAAAGTAATTCCCTGCATGAAGGCAAATGGTGAGTGTGATAGCCTGGGAAAAGGGAGCATGGGAAGCTCATTCATTGCCATGAAAATGACTGAAAGATTGAGGGCTGCATCCAAATGACTCTGATCTCTGATCCAAATGACTGAGTCTCCCTTCCTAACAACCAGGAGAAACAGACAGATTTAGGGTAGAGTGGCGTTTGGATATTTCTAGATCTGTCTCACCTGTCTGGGCATTCAAATGTCTGTGTGGCCAGATCATATGTGCCTGGCATATATAAAGTTTTAAGCAGTGATTTGATTTCCTGCTTTCTCCTGTGACTGACTATAAATTAGGAGTTTCTCCAGTAGTCTCCTGGAAGTCACCTGGCATATTCAGAGAGGTTAATAAGACCCTGTAGCTAGGATCTGGCTACAGAGCGAGGTGCAAGGAAATAAAAAACCAAAGCTCTGCTCATATTTTTCCAGGCAAGATTTGTCTTGACAGGGAAAAAAGGTTTAAAATATAGTAGAAACAGATCAACTGAAAAACATTTAGGAAAAAATGTGATACGTTACTTGCATTTGATGTATTTTAAATGTCTGAGAGTAATGAACTGGCACCTGGCTCAAATGGAAACAAAAGAGGAAAAGGTCTTGCTCAGGGGGAATGGAGAAGGAATAATCCTGATGCACAAGTTGTTCTCAGAATGTAAACCTGCTTCACACTCCTGTAGGTTAACACACCTTCCATGAAAAACATCATTACTCTGAAAAGGTTTTGTTTATATTCATACAAAGGGAAACCTTCTGTTGCCCAGAAAATATGAAAAAAAAAAATTAAACCAGATCTGCCATAGACTGCTGTAAATAGCAAGAATAGAGAACACAAGGTGGTCTTGGTGAAATTTTACTTTATCATCACAAAGCACTATCCGTGCTTCCCCTGAGGTGCACATGCTGCATACATGGAATGGCTGTGCATGGCTATTGGCTTGAGAGTAGGAACCTAGAAGTTAGGAAGAAGAAATAGACAACCAATAAAGAAAAAAACCCAAACACCTGTGCATTGAAACCTTCAGCTCACTGCTAGGCAATTTTATCATCAAAAAGAATACACACAGCTCATCCATACAGTGCCTCTGTAACTCAAGAGCAGGGATTAGGAAAAAAACGAATAATCCACTAGATAAATGTTTACTTCCTTTTCTTTTTAGTAACCTCTGTGGCCTCAGGCAGTGGGGAGCCCATTCCAATAGGCAAAGTAAGTGGTGCTTCCCTCTCTCCTGCTGACAGCTCGGTGAGGTTCAGCACTATCTGCTCACGCAGGTACAGCGTGTTTGATATAACTGCTCCTCACTGCACAAAGTGGCCAGGTGCTGTGACAGCTCGTTGGAGCTCTCCAAGTCATTCCGGCAGGGTTTTTCTACCATTATCCTCCCACAGCCCTCAGGGATATGATTAATTCATGGAGCATCAGTGAAGGCATCTTTCTATGGCATATGGAGTTAAAGTGTCCTCTTCACAAAGCTGCCTGGGGACAACTGTGGAATTTGTACAGACAATCCCGCTAGGTAGTCAATCTTGTAAAAGCACTGATATTACAAAGTAAATACAAGTGATCTATTTGTTTAAGGTTATTACTGTGACCGACAGGGTATTAAAACAATCTTTCTACTGACAAAAGATATCAGGCCTGCACTCCCATTTGATGTTCCTGAGCAAGCTTTTCTTCTTTCTTTCTCAGCCACTGAGCTTTGGGGTGTTCATCGACTGATTGGAGTGCTCCACACAACCAGCCCATTGAAATTCAATGCAGATATGGGGTTAAATTTTAAAAAGAAACCTTAGCTAGTAATAACACTTTGATGTGCAGATGTATAAAAGTTTTAACTTCTACTTTCTTCTGAAACAAATCAGCTTCAAGTCATGCTATTTGACTCATATTTTAGCTTTTAATACATCCAACGCACGAATACTAAACATTGCCCTCTGGGGTCAGGAAACTTACAGTGGGTGATGTATGAAGGCTTCCATTTCACCCTTTTATCGAGGCTGTATATGGACACTTCCCCACAACAAAAATACATTGCCTGATGCTTAGAGCAAAAGGTCAATCACTTTATGTCTGGTCCCTTTTCAAAAACATACCACTTCTCTTGGAACTGGAAATTTCAGCTAGGAAAGGACATCACCTTCCTAGATGCATTTGATATTCTGGCAGCAGAGACACCTAAGGAAAAAGTCAAACCTGACACAGAGCAGCCAGACATGCTCCCCTCTACTTCACTCTTTGTACACCATGCTTAACTATCCTGTCCACTTCCTTTTTTTTAAGCACACAGTCCTATGCAACTCACAGTTTGCTTATATATTGATTTTTGTTTTTATTTACATGTATCTTGTAATGTCCAATAACACTTGTGCCAGCCCACAGGAGCCTCAGAGGGATGCCTGTACACAACCCTCCCTCAGGCCCTTAATTCTTGGCTTTAAAGATGACCTCAGCCTCAGTCTGACACACAGCCTGTGAGGAGCTGCATCACCAGGAAACCAGCCCTCACTTTGACCTGTCAAGGTCTCCAGGTATCAGCTCCAGCTCTTTAGTTCTGTGCACATAAACTCACCTGGACAATCCTCTCACCTGGGTTTGTAACAGCAGCCAAGGAATCAAATTCTGCACCTCTTTATCTACCTGCCCCATAGCTGGCAGTTTTCAAGGCCAGGCTGGATGGGACTTTGAACAACCTGGTCTAGTGGAAGGTGTCCCTGGCCATGGCAGGGGATTGGAACTGGATGATCTTTAAGGTCCCTTCAAACCCAAACCATTCTATGATTCTATGTTACCTGACCATAATGCAAATGCAACCCTTGCCAAGTCCTGTCTGGTGCAAGCCTTTAGTAGAATCAACACATACAATTTTCCCAGTCTGACATTTGAATCCTGTGGGCTCTGAAAGTTGTTCATTTCTATATCCACACAAGAAAAGGAAGATGGGTCCTTTTTTGCTTTCATGTTACAACCCTTTCATTTACACTTTTCTTGAGTTTTCTGAAGTCCTCACCTGTATGCTTCTGGCTTGATAAGGGCCTTTTGGCTGGCTGTGTTCAGGTTTTCTGGCTGGGATCCGTCCATCTCCATGTCTTTTCCACTACTCTCAGAGGGAGAGGCACTGATCTCTCCTCTGTCCAGCCTCGTGTGTGATGGTTCCTTGTCCCTTGCCATTGCATGCACCGTGTGACTCTGAGCCACACTGCTTGCTGCTTCTAGTCCCTCACCAAGATACTACTGGCTTTATCCTTGTGCCTACCCTTTTTGAGAAGCTCAAGGTTTAACTTTTTCCCAAAGTCATCTCCTTTACTCAGGAAAGAGAGTAAGGAGAACCTTTGTGGCTTTCTTAAAACAAATAACAATAATGGTATTAACATAGCATTTGAATAACTGTGTGAAAAACTTGAAAGTTAGAAGTCAACTCTAATTTAATAATCAAATTATATTGGAATGTCTCTGATTTAATTTTCTCTCTTGGTTCTACATCTTTTAATGGAGAAGGACCTTCCTCTTCAGAGCAAAAC
The DNA here is from genome assembly GCF_030490865.1 of Poecile atricapillus. NCBI lineage: Eukaryota > Metazoa > Chordata > Aves > Passeriformes > Paridae > Poecile > Poecile atricapillus. The sequence continues at coordinate 61,061,455 of NC_081288.1, forward strand.
CAACTCCTGACTCTGATAAAATTCAGCCTGGTGCAGAGCTGGGTCACTGTGTCCTTCTCAGCTCCAGAGGGATGGGGCTTACACAGTGCCCTTGTTGAGGACCTAGGGACATGGCATGTGGGAAATCCCAGGAAGGATTCATGGTTCCTGCACTCCAGTGTGTCCTTGGGCACAGTCCATTGAAAAGCAACAAGTGGGACACAGAGATTCTAAATGCATTTTGGTCCCAGCAGGTCTTTTACCCTCTGCAACATCATCCCTCATTTATGCCTGAATGTACAAAATCCAGGCTGTCCTGGTGGATGGTCAGTGCCAGGTACCTAACTTATCAGCCACTTATTCCAAGCTGAAGCTGTGGCTCAGGTTAATTTTCCTGACAAGTCTTAACTGTAATTTAGATTTCCTACCTATTTAAGATGAGCAATCTGTACTTCAGATCTCCTGAGCATTAATAAAACAGTTATGAGAAATTCAGGATAAAAGGTTAAGCCCATAAAAATATGCAACTCCTTTATAAAAATAACTCCATCAGGTTTTCAGAGACTAAGAAGACAAAGGTGCTAATTTCTGCATTTGAAATAACCTTGGGACTGTCACTGGTAGAAGTCACTGGAGTAGCCACACTTTGTGAATTGGCTGGTTACATTTTTCAAAATCTGTCACTACCCACAGGCTCTGCAGCACAATATCAGTGCAGAACTTTCTGCTTGACAACCAAGGAAGCAGCTTGGGAGAACAAGAGGTGCTCTTGGCCCCCTCTGGAGCTCACTCCTTCTATGACATTCAGTACATGACCTTCTCCCAGCAGGAATGTCTCAGCTGGATGGGCCACGTTCAACACCTGCAGATGGTCTCTGCAGAGTCACAATCTCCCTGTTTTCCCTGACCACAGCACTGCAGCCTATGGGAGATTCTTCAGGCCACATAAGGCATCTGAACCACTCCTAATGTCTTGTGTCAGCAGGTGTGACCCAGTTTATATCTCCTGTGACTGAGGAACCACTGGGGCTGGCTCAGATACAGACACTTGGCATTGCAGACAGCCTCAGTAGGGTAGAAGGAAGCTGTTCTTGTCTCTCTCCCCTCTCAGTGGGGAGAACCAAGGCTGCCAGTGTTAAGAGATGAACCCAATCAAACACAGTTAAAATATTACGCAGCCATTTAAGGGAAACCTTGTTATTAGTGGCTCCCTTTTGGGCTGAGATTGTGAAAAAGTTGATGTGTTAGCTGCCCAGCAGATATACAAACTCAGTGGGGTCTGGAGGCAACTTTGAAGTTCTATTAAAACTCGGATCTTCTGCTTTTGCTGTAAAATACTATGAAAAATGTTTACGTAGTTCCTTAGGAGCTCAGAAATAATTTTAAAATAAATCAGCTTAAAATAAACCAAATAATTCCTTGTTATATGTGATACCATATTCATCCTCATATAAGCAGCTTTTCTCACTAAGCATTAGCTTGTATTTGCGTATCAATTTTAGAAAGCCTGGCTTCTTTCCATCTATCAGCCTTTAAAGCCTTTTCCACTGCAGTATTTGCTGGACAGTCAGGTAAATGCAAGGCAAGCATCCTTCTAGCTCATTACTGCTGATTACCCTGCTCTGGCTTGGCTTTCCTCTCTGCTTGTTCTGCAGGCTCGGCCTTTTCTGGGAACTGCCATTATTCTACACAGCAACACAGCAAAAGGAAAATGTTTTCTTTGGTGGGGGAAAAGGATGCTGTAGAGGTGTTGCTCACAGTATGTGATACTCCAGAGGCACCTCTGGGGCTGGCCTCAAAAGTGTAAAAATAGTCTGTACTTAAAAGCATGCAAATTTACATCAAAATCTAAGTTGCTATGAGCAGTGACAACCACTGCAACAAAACCCAGCATGGGGGGCTTCTTGCCTGTTTTACTCTTTGTCACATACTAAACTAAGTGACTAACTATACTACTAAGCTCCAAGTAGTTTGTTTTAGTTTTAATCTGACAACTAATATTTATGGTTGGTCCAATGTCTTATCCTGTCTTACTTATTACAAGATGTATTTTAATAGAAATCACTTCTCAAACCAATAGCTTTATGGAAGGGAAAATTGCCCTCTCCTCTAGCCTGTCCAGGGGCAAGGGAGCAGGTGGCCATCACCCATGGCCAGAAAGCAACTGCAAGTGAGGAGTCATCAGATGGGGACAAACTGTGGCTGATGCCACAATGTCTTTCCAGCCACCATAATTTCATATAAGATAGTTCACCATAGGCTGGCAATCCTCTTAGGTGTATCTTTCTGTTGTTCCTGTTTGTGTTAAAAATGAGACCAGAAGCAGTAGAGTACTCCAAGCATAAGCATATACTGTGGGAATAGAAGTGGCAATAATAGTACTTAGCCTTTATGTGTAGGGTTTTCATCTGCAGATTTCAAAGCACTTCCACAAAGAGGACATTTCCATCACTCTCTGTGTTCTCCTGAAAGGAGAAGGGACGTGACCAAGTTCCCCAGCGTGTCCCACCAGCCTCCCACAGCTGCCAGCTCTCATGCAGTCCTCCCCACCACTTGTCCTGGTGTGCTTGACCTCTACTGGGTTCCTTCTCATCACCTTCCTCCCTCATGTACCTACCAGGAAAGGAGCAGCCCTAAATGGATGGGAGCAAACTTTGTGTGGAGGCTGCTGCCAGGGATCCCAGGCTGCGTGGTGCAGGTGAAGGGCTCTCTCCAGGCAAAGGCATCATCCCAGCTTCTCAAGGTGGGCTGCCTGAAAAGCTGTTTCTCTCTCTCCTGATGGTATAAAAAGAAACAGTCAATTAGTGAAGTGTTGCAAAACACACCTCCAGGTTTGTTTGCCTTTTCTTATAAATGCATAATATACATACACAAAAGTAAAACATAGGCAAAACCCAGCTGCTTTTTTCTAAATGGGGAGCAAGGAATACTCTCAGAGCCCTCTTACATTCATCCCTTCAGCGGCTACATAAACTTGTGGGGTGTTGGAGCACTGCCTGGAGAGGGGCAGTCATACTGCAGTGAGTTTTGTACCTCCTGCAGGTCTTTTACAGAGATGGATTCCATAAATGTGTTTTAAGGCAGTGAAAGGCTGGAAAGCTGATGCTTAAAAACATTTTAAGGTGAACTGTGGTACTGAATAAGCAAAGAGCAGTGGGGAGCCCCTGGCAGCTGCAGCAGAATCTGGGCCTGTTCTTTATAGGACAAAAATGCATCTTCTGTGTTTTGTCCTCATGAGCTGTGAATGCTGAACAATACCAGCATTTCCATGGAGATGGAGGCATTGCATATTGTTGAGGAAAGGATGTGAATTTAAAACAGAAATATGATAGATCTCCAAATGCTGCTCAGGAGGCGAGGCACTGTTATGCTAAAAAGTATGTTTTCCAGCCCTCTGCCTTGGGCATGGAGGGATGACACTGTTAACTCCTTCAGTTCCAAACCAAATAGGCACCAGGATAGTGAACAGTCTGTCACAGCTTAAAATCTATTCAGAAATAGCAAGGTACTTGTCTGCCTCACTCAGCCACACTTTTTCCATGATACATCATTTCCATGCCAAAGTGGTAGAAAGTGCTCCCCCTGCAAGGTATTAGGAAACTTCAGTACTCCAAGGGAATGAGAATGTAGACTTAGCATCCTGAGGGATAAAACCACCAGATTTTCAATTTGCAGAAGAATTTAATATGAAGAGTTAACAAAAAAAATACATATATTAATAATATTTATATGTCAGCCTTCCATTAACTGCCAGGAAATGCAAGGCAAACATGTTATTCAAGCCAAACAAGTATTAGGGGCCATTATTTTCTCCTTTTACATCTTCTTGTGACTTGACGCTTAAACTGTGCTTGAAACCAGGAGAAAGCAGAGAAAGATCCAGGAAGGTGACTTGGAAAGTGGTTTCACTTCTGGCTGAAGAAGCTCTCTCCTCACATAAAGGTCCTTTCTTAGGAATGGGAAATCTCAGAAATATGAAAAACAAGGTGTATTGTGCACCTGCAGAAAAAATCTTGGTGTGCCACTGAGGAGGTGCAGGCAGCCTTGCAAAAGCCTCACCCGAATGAAAATGGAGCAGTCAGCCAGGAAAGCACATGGGAGGGATGCTTGGGAGAGACACATGGAGGCAGGGAAGGTGGTCATCTCTCCAGAAACAAGACGGAATGGTATCTGCAAGAAGCCAGAAGGGAGCAGATGTGTTTGCTAACACTGTCACAAGGAATTTAGTGTGGTAGGAGGCAGGGAGAATCTCTGTTCCCTGCCCAGGAAAAGCAGGCTCTCTGCTTCCCCAGATGTCTGGCTGGGGAAAGGACTTCTGCTGCCAGTGTCCTCCAGACTCACAGATGTACCTGTCACACAGGACAGGGTCCTTGACCGCAGGGGCCCCCCAAGGAACAGGCACTGCCATGAGCAGCAACACCAGAAAAGGCTACAGAGTCTTCCATTTACTTGCAAAGAGCTGAATGCCTCATGAACATCATTATGAAATTACTTTCTTTTATTTAGAACCAGAGATGGAGTGAGTGGAATGAGGAGTTACCAACATAGCCCCACATGCTGCATTTCTGTCTGTGATAAGTAAAGAAACTCTACCCCAGCAGTCTTCAGGGCTCAGCATCTTCTCATCCTCAGACAGGAATGCCTGAAGCATGAACAGCCATTCCTGACCCTCAGGCCACAGCAGCTTTCCCAAGCCACTCCCTCCTGCTCCTCAGGATGCTCAGCTGCATGTGTCTGTCCTCATTTCCCCTGTCTGGTTGCAGATGGAAAATGTCACACCATTAATTGCATGGGGGCAGGTCAAATGCTTGTCTTTCACTGCTCTTCAGATGCTACAGAAAAAGAAGCATTTTACATACTCTTGATTAGACAAATGGACCACTGAAGGCAATATTCATTAAAATTCCATATTCATAAGAATCATTAAAACATAGAGCTGGCTTGTCCACACACACACACAAATTTTCTACTGTTAAATCATGGAATTTTAACTTAATGATGTTAGAAAAAAAGTAAATATGGCAACAAACCATGAAAAATTCACCACAGGCCTGAAATTCACAGTAAAACCATAGCTTATTTACTGGGTTAGGTTTTTTTCTTTTTTTTTTTTTCACTCTACCCACAATGTCTGGATACCACAGTGTGGGGGTCAAGCAAGGCTGATACCCTGGTTGGAACCAGCACGGGCGGCTATCCTCAGCCGCGCGGTCCATATCCCACTGCATCAATGTGATGGATGGCGAATATGGCGATTTATTGCAGGGAAACTTAACATTTTATAGCCTGGGGGTCACTGTGTTACTCCCATCTGCATACGTCACACCTAAGTGCTATTGGCTAATTGCTAGAGGCCTAGCTATCCTAACAGAGGGGGTCGGATAACTTTCCGTAACATCCCGAATTCTTCCGCATCGCCAGGCCCTAAACTACAACACCACAGACTTAAAATTTCTTATAATTGTTGTAAATAAACACACTGGGTGGGAGGGAGAAACACCAGGCTGCCATTTGGCATGAGACTTTTGGGAGAACAGGGATAAACCTGGCACAAGGCTGGGGCGACCTCCCTGGTCAAGCAGTCAGCCTTGTCCATTTCAGCAGGCAGGTAATATGGCCTTCATAAACTGGCCTAGATTCACCTTAAAGTTATTAAGGTAAATGCATTTCCTGCACTAGGACACTATGGTTCTTATTCTTCTAATAGACTGGGACACTTCTGGTAATTTCCAGCTTGTCTTTATTCGAGACCAGTTTATAGCCCACATCTAAGCTGCCCTTCAGATGAAATATCCCTGAGGACCATTCTCTGAGTATTGAATATTGAATATATTCTCTCTCTTTATATGTTTTACCAGGCTAAACACAGACCCTTTGCTGCCCTCTTGAATGGCAGCTTTTCCTTTCCACAGACAGCCGTAATAATGGCTGTGGTTTGCAGGAATCCCTGCTGGACACTGCTTATCAGACCTATGTGTTTGCTGTCCACAGGATGGGTACAGATTTGAAGGAGGTCTAGAAGGTCAGTGTTGTCAGTGCAAAAGTAGCCTTATGGCTTGAGGGTCTCTGATGCTTGGGGAAGATAATGATTTACCGTCCAATTATTTTGGCAAAAATAATTAATTTCCCTGGTGACATTCTCAAACACGGCCAAGGGAATGCTTAGAAAGGACATCCACCTTTGTGACTCTGGGGCAGGATGGGCTGAAAGCCACCACTAGTGGCTGTGAGTTCTCCCATTTCATGCCTGCCAGGCTGCTTACTAGCTTGGCCTTCATGTGGGTGCATCTTTATGCTCCATCTTAGTGAAAGTTGGATGTGACAAAAAGATTCAACATAACACAAGTTTCAGAGCAAGTGACAGAGTACCAACATCTAAGCAGAGCATAAACATACAAGGTTAGCATGATCAAAATGAAATTACCTTCTCCTTATTGCTCTTTATAGACTGCATATTGACCATGAAAGTGAACTTCTTTCTGCAGCATGTTCAATTGACTTTGGGAAACTTCCTTAAATCAAATTGAAAATGTTTTGAGATTTCTCAAGAGAATAAATGGGAAATAAATGGCAAAGCAGCATTTCACTGAAGTGTCTAGTCACCAGTCATCATTAGATCTGACAGACAGAACAAGATGTTTGGAAAACTTATTGAATAGAGTCTGTTATCTAGCTATGCATCAAGGCTTTTATCTGACATATGTATGGTATTCTTTATATAAAAAGAACTCTGTTGCATTTGCAACAAAAATATCTGTTTATCCTAAGGACCTTGTTGTCTACAGTATGTTGTTTCTGAGCCCTATACAATTTTTTTCATGGCAACATAGTTCTCTGTTTTAATATTGCTGTGATAAATTAGGAATGTTGCTGTTTATCTGGTGAAGGGCAGACAAAAATCTGCTCTTATGTATGCTTTAATAAATCTAAAACAAGTGCTGACTTAAGCTGCTAATCTAGATATCCACTGCTGTACCAGAGGAGAAACTCATCCACTGAATGCCCATTTTTTTCAATAATGGCTGTCCCTGCATGGCTGAGCCCAGGCTCCTGATGGATAATGTGCAAAGATTTTGAAGAAGTCATTTTCCTCCATCCTAGATCTTCAGCCTTCCTCTGGCCCTGGCTTCAGCCTTTTGTTGCTGTGTTAGAGACTCAGAAACTTCAGAAACCTTTTCCCTGGGTAGAGGCTTACAGGCTATGACCAAGGCACTTAAGCTCTTCTGGATAAATTATATTGAGCTCTTGGCATACTCTGAGCTTTTCCAGACTTCAAATCATTCTTACAGTACTTTGGTGTATCCTCTCCAATTTATCAGCATATTTTTTAAACTGGGGATCCAAGAAGTGGTCAGTTTGTTCCAGTAAAGCTCTTGCTAATGCCTCACAGAGTGATAATTTCCCTTCCCACTTCTCATCAGTGTTTCCTTCCCATGCAGCCATGGATTACTTTAGCACTTTAACCACTTTGCTAGTCTGGGAGCACACCAGCTCTCCACCGTGAAGCCATTTCTTGGCCGCTGCTGGTTGAAATACAGTCCTAAGTCCTGTCACTGGTACCTGCATAAAAACATTCCAGCTGTGCAGTTCCATCTCCAGGAGCTCATCCCACCATTACAATGTGCCTCACTCAGGGGAGCCCAAGCTGCTGTGCCAATGGATAGCTCTGAAGGGCTGCCTTTCCTTCATCACTCTCCCCCACAAAAACTTTTTGCAGCCAAGTCCCCTGGGGTGTATTTGCACCCTGGCTGCAGAGAATATTGATGAGAGCAGGACCATGAGCCAGCACCTCGTGAAATCCCAGTGAGCACACTCCACTGGGACTCTGGTTTCTTAGATATAATTACTTTCTGAGATCTGTCCATCAGCTGATTTCTGAGCCTTTTTATAGGAATTTGTAATGCTTTGTGTACAAAAATGCTGGGTTTTTTCCAGCAGAAAGTTATCCATTATCAAATGAAATGCCTTACAGTGTCAAGCTTGGCAATGCTATTGCTTTTATCAGTCAAACTGCATCTCAAAGAAAAAGCAATATCAAGTTCAACAGAAATACTGCTCTGTGCTCATTTGCCTATACATACAAAAAAGCAATCAGTCTGCAAAACCTTGGCAAATAAGAAAATATATTCAGTTATTTAAATTTTCAAAGAAAAATCTTTTGTTCATCCAGTTTGCAATGTACCTGAAAACAGAAAGGTTTTTCCTCCTTCCTGATATTCAGCAACTCCTATAAAGTCTGAGACAGCCAATTTCACTCTCAAGCCATTTAAAGCAGATGGATTGTAGCCATGCACAAAACTCTCTAATGAATAAGTAAAACTACAGTTACTTATTATATTATATAATAGCCATTTGTAAAGAACTGATCATTGAAGCAGCTGAAGTTTTCAGCTTCTTTCTGCCTTGCTTTATTTAATTGCCTTTGTCTGCCTGGGTTTTGTTGGGCATTTACTGCCATCCAGTGCTTCTCTGAGATATGACTCCACCATCCACTATTAAGAGCTAGCACAAAGCAAGAATATTTGGCTCTTAACGAACTCACTGACCTCATTTGGAGAAGTGCTACAGGTATTTTACAGCAATAAGTCATCACTGTGCTGCAGCAGTGCTTGAAGTGCTGCGGTAGCTGACCGTGCTGGCAGCTTCATCCTGGTGGGACTCGGCTGTCAAAGCCTGCAGTCAGACCCTGTCTGCCCAGCAGCCAAGGGGGCTGATGTGAGCTGCTGTTTCACAGGTGTCAAAGAGAAAATGTTTCATGATAAGTAATGTAAATAACGGTTTGCTTTGGTTTTAAGATATTCATCTTCTGGGATTTTTTTTTTTTAATTCATTGCATACAATTTGCTTTTGTGTTTTGCAGCCTGCAAGTATTCAGTGCTCACTGCTTCTGCTTGCCTGAGAGATAAAGCTCCATACTTGAAAAGCATTCATCTTACTGGGATTTTTTTTTTATTTTATTTTGAGGGGTTGTTTTATTTTTTTGGACCAAACCCACACTTCATAAGACCTGCTCATGTTTATGCAATGTGTAAGAAGGTTAAAATAGTAAAGATTTTAATTATACAATATCCTTTTTTTTTCATATTTTCATGAAATATTGAGTGACATTCAAAATGAAAAATCCATGTAGCAAAAAACCCAGTGGTACTCCAATATTATACTCCTTTTAATAAGACAGAATGTCTTAATTCTGGGAGGAATAAAATGTGTCAGGCTTTGGAAAGGCCAAAACTGTTACTTTAGATCTCATGGGGAGAGAGATAGAAGACAGAACAAGTACAACAAGAGGTTTAGGGTGGTGAGCCAGGGAGTCAGGCTCAACCTTTATCCTGGCCAAGTTATTCAGAATATATTTTGAAAGCTGTGTACACGCTCCTTGTTTTGGTTGGGTATGAGATACCTAAATAGCTTCGTGCATCCAACCATCGTATTTGTACCAGCTAGTGGCACTTTCCTTGCTGCAATAAGATAATGCATTGTGGTAAAAACGTACTTAGGATGAAATGTGTGATTGTTTACTTAAACTGATTTCTATTTTGCTTTGTATGGTGATTTAAGGAAGCCAGAATTTGTAGCATATGGCACTTAACCACTATTTTATTGTGAGAGTTCAAACACTGGAAGGCTGCCCCAAGAGGCTGTAGGATGTCCACCTTGGCTGTGACCTGTTTTGAGCAGGGCATGGACTAGATGGTCTTCTGAGGTGCTTCCAGCTTCAGCAATTTGGTTCCTGCATCTATCTAACATTTTGTTTCAGGACAAAGTTATGTATTGTTAGATAGATGCAGGAAAAAGTTGTACACCAACAATGAAATTATAGCCAAACTCTTTAATTATGGTCATGAACTTGCCACCTTTCACTTTTGATTAAGATAATGAATTTCTAATAACATAACAGCATTCATAAATATCACATAATTATATTTTCTACATATAAAAATGTTCAAGCACATGCTTAAGTATCAGAATAAGCCTACTGTGATCAATACTCATATTTAGAATAAGCATGTGTTAGATGAATACATAAACTTTACCTCTTTCAACACAGTCATTTCTCTGGTATCTGTATTCCAGACCACAGAGCTGGAGAGTAAAGGGCAAAAGGAAAGTTATATATACTAGAAGCTGGTGTGTGTCCAGGTGAGATAGAAGTGAACTGGGAAAATGAGAGCCCAAAAAAGGGAAAAGTTGACCCAGAAAACACTTTCTCATACAACCATAAATTCCCCATGTAAAACTTCTAGCACATGCAGCTGAGGTGTTCCAAATACTCCAGCTGAGTTTGGCCTCAGAATGGAAACATGGAGGGATTATTTTCTTCTACAGCTGTGTTTAACCAGGAAAGTTTGCATATGTGAAGCCCCTCAGCAATCCTGATCCAGTTTTCCTGATCACCTTTCCTTGCCTGGCACAGCACCCCAGTGGTCACCCCATTCCCAGGAGCACGGATCCCAACAGGGACAGCTCTCCCTGAACACCAAAGCCTTAATCTCTCCCCTTACCATAAATCCCTCCTACATGTACACCTCCCCAGCTTTCCCTTTACCCTTGAGTAGAACCAAAAAGCCTCCACAAAGCTCAACTGCACAATAGGAAAAGAGGTGGTGGTTTTAAACTAAAGGAGGACAGATTAAAGCTATATGTAATGAAGAAATGTTTTATGATTAGAGTGGTGAAACATGGTACAGGTTTGCCAGAGGGGTGGTGGATGCTCCATCCCTGCTCCAGGTCATGTTGGATGGGCTCTGAGCAACTTGATCTAGCAGAAGGTGTCATTGCAGGAGGGTTGGGCTAGATGGCCTTTAAAGGTCCTTTCCAGCCCAAATTGTGCCATGACTCTGTGATTCTCTGATGTGAACACTCACATCACCACACACACCTGAGCAGAGATGCCATACTGCCCTCTTTCCTTTGCTGCTGTCCCACTGCAACAGGAGGCTACAAGGAACTGCTGAATGCAATGTTGCAGTATCAGATTTTGTGCTGCAGTGTTGTATTTTATTTTAAGATAATAGTAACTAAAAATCTTTGCCTCAACTTATCTCTAGATTCTACTAGAGAATTTCAACTGAACTTTATCAAAATGATTTTCCTCTTTATCATTGTTCATAATTCTGCATTTCTTACACAGTTGTGATTCAAAGAGGTTTAATTGGACTCCCTTGGCTTTATAATAGACTCCAAATCCGAATAATTCTACACCTTTCGGATGCCTCAAAGAGCGATGGCATGGAAATGCTGATCCATTCTGATAACAAAACTAAACCTGTCCCAAAAACTTCCACCCTCATCTAAAGCCAAACACCAAAAACAATAAAAGATTCAGCCAGGATTTTGCTGACAGTCTGTACAGGAGACCTGAATCCTGGGGGAGCAAACTGTGGTTTTTAATCTTCAGTGGGAAACAAAACAACTTATTATTGAATTTTTTTTAAATTACCTCTTAATACCTTAAAAAATCTCAGACACCAAGAAATTGCTTGAGTTTTGTGATTCACAAATGTAGGAGGGAGCTTGTTTGTTGGTCTCATTTTTTTTTAAAGAAAAGTTAGAGTCTGATCCCATGGCTGGATCCACCAGCAGCTTTACCACTCATGTGAGCCCATGTATATCAAAACAATGCTCTTAATTTTAACCTGGCCTCAGCTTGTCCAAAATGGGAACACTGAGATAAAATGAGCTTTGATATTGCTTTACCAAAGGCTCTAAGTGAAAAACTGATAATTTTAAAGTTTATTTTTAAATTTTTATTTATTTTTAGATATTTATTTTAAAATTTGTAACACATTGAATCCTGAAATCATAACAAACCACAAAAAAATAGGTTTGCTTTTGAAGAGTCGAAGAAATGGGTTTGTTTTCTCCAACAAGTGTCTTAAAATTGGAAAAAGAGACTACTTTGCCCTTCTGGTCAGTGAAAATTTTACAAGATCATTTCATCTGTCATTTCTTCAAACCTTCATCTAACAAGGTGCCTTCATTTTCAGTGTCTCAACTCCCTATTTCACCATGCCTTAGTTTGTTATTCTTATTCTGAGGTTTGTCACAGTGTGTAACCTACCTGGTTTTATCTACCACCTCTGAAGAACTCTTGACCTCCCAAACCTGCTGACATGAAAGTGTTTAAAGGCTACAAGGCCATCCCATCAACATCCTTCCTGTACTGCATCAGACTCAGTTTCTTCAGGAGCTCCTCATGTCACCCAGATTTTAAATTCTCTTTGGTTTATGCTTTCCTCATGCTTTTAGAAACTCTGTGAATCATGTTAATGCCTCTCCCTGCATTTTTAATTTTGTTTCTGGATCTGAAATGAGCATAAATATGTGATGGATGCTCCAGAGCCTTGGCAGACCTGGGCACTAAAACAAGTGAAGAAAACTTGCTTTGCATTTAGCCATAAAGAACTTTTGATTCCTGCTTGATTGCACCCAGAAATCATTTCAGTCATTTCACAGTGCCTGATTTGGCAGAAATCCCATCAAACCTAAGATATCAATTGGGCCCTGTCTAATGTGACAGCAATCTGGGAGTCAACACAGTTCTGAAGGTAACATAGCACAGATGAATTCACCACAGAGAAATGTGGTGAGTTGTTCGAGTCTCATTTTTCAAGATGGGAATTTGGATCTTTGGAATTGGGAAAAATGAGTCTCATTTTTCAAGATGGGAATTTGGAATTTGGTGCCATTACCAAAAAAAGATTGCAATGCTCCAGCAGGAGCTTTCTATCAAAAGAAGGTTTTGATTCAGCATTACTGTGGGTAAATGATGAATGTAGTTACACCCAAGAGAGGATCCTCAGACTCCCAGGCCTTCAGGTGTTCCCCAGAGGCTGACAAGAATCCATAAGAAGCTGAGTTGAGAGAAAGCAAAGTAGGTTGCTGTCTAATTGGCATTTCTTCCGCAGGATTTTTTCTATGAGTTAGCTAAGCCTGAAGATTAATGCTACAAGGGAAAATGGGCACAAAAGGAATCTAAACTCATGGCCCCAAGGACTGTAGCTCCAGGAACAGGTATGTGCTGTAGATTGCAGCTTGAAACAAAAACATCAAGATGTTTTCAAATTAGAGGGTGTTTTTTGAACAATTTGTTCAGATTTTTATGTGTGCTCATGTGAACATTCCAACTTGCATCAGGCCAAATAACAAATGTTGAAGAACTCATTTTCCCCCAGGATATAAAACCTAATATGTATTTGGCAGTGGAAAATAAACAATCTGCAGTAGCTTAGAGGCTTAATTAAAAGCCAGCTATACCTGTGGTAAAAACTGGCAAACATCAACTTTCAATGGCTTCTGTGAGAAATTCAAAGAAAAAAAAAAACAACCAAAATTCAAACATACTTGACTAGACAGTATAAAGAGAAAAGCAATTCTGAAGAGCACCTGGGCTTTGGGAACACAGACTTGGCTGATGGAACCCTTGGAGATAAACACAACTTAGACAAACACTTAAGTGATGCACAGGATAGAAAAAGTTACCTTAACAAGATGTATTTTATAGAGCTGTATGTTTTTACTACCAGTTTGCACCAAAGACCTCATGAAAAAGAGAAATAGAAGTGATTCTGAAATGGTGGAAAGAAAAGTGTATTGGCACCACTGGTTGAACAGCCAAGGGATCCGAGACAGTTCCTCAGGCTTGGAGCAGCTGTGCAGTGATGCAGCTGAACACCTCATGGGACATGCAGTAAAGCTCAGCAGAGATCACAGGGACAGGATTTTAAAGAAATTACACTTAAACCTGCAGAGTTTAAGTTTCTTTTAAAGGAACACTTACTGTGAACTTTCCAAGAAAGACCCACACTTGTTCTAAGCCTGGCTCACAAGTGAAATGAAAGCCATCCTTGCAGAGCTCACTGGTATTCAGCTGTCCTCATTACACATCCCAATAAGAAACAATTAAGGGTGTCCAACAGGACAGCAGATGAACAGGAAACAGTTTCTGTGAAACTCTCATCCTTGCTGCTGCTCTAAAACACATTCTAAGGCTCATTCCATTTGTGTGAATGGTTTCTAAATAGCCCACTTATTTAAAACTCCATTTTTGCTGAATCTCCCTCCCAGAAAGAGAGACAGAGTGACATTTATAGTAGTGCTGCAGCCAGAGAACCCCAGCAAGCACAGAACTCCTTCCTGCTGCATTTTGGCTTGCCATTTAGTTCATTTTACACTGAAGAATTACTAGGGAGAAGATGCAATAGCAAATCAGTCTTGTTCATCTGTTAGTCAAATAACAAGAGAGGGAAGCTAGTTAATTTGGTAACAGGAAGCCTTTCTTCATTGAAACATCACAGGCAATAAATAACTCCTCAGTGAGATTTTCTTCTTTTCATTGCTCTATGACTCTGACAAAAGATAATTCATCTGGTGTCATGTTTAAATGAAGAAAAACATATATATATATTAATTTATACAGAAGTCATATGGAGGAAACCTAAGATGTTTGCAAAGAAAGGTCATAATGGAAAATAAAACACACACAATTTATAACTGACTTTAATCCTTTTTCTTCTTTCTTTTGGACAAGCTCATTACAGAAGGAGAACTGAATTTCTGCAGTAGCTGCCTTTGCTCACAGGCCTCTGATAAGCAATCAGCACTGTGCATTGAAGCATGAACCCTATATGTATACAGAAATTCATAGTTCAACAAATTCCCCAGATCAGCCTGGAGACGGAACAACAACAGAATTAGATGTGTTATTAGAGATAGTGACCCAACACCTTCATTTTTTGCCTTTCATTTACCTTTCCATTTGCCTGCATTCAAAACGACAAGCTTCTGCAGGCCAAAAAGATATGGTTTTCTTTTTAATTTTTATGTTGTTTTTCTTGCATTGCAATTCACATAGAAGCTACATACAGATGGAGGAGATAAAGGAAAATGTCACATTGTGCAGGCTTTGAATTAAAATAAAGTTGTTTTTTCATGGAGGAAAACACCTGAAAGGTCCTGCATTTCTTCCACTTTTTAAGAGGTTCTCCTCAGTGAGTTCATCTTTGCCAGTGAAAGCAGCAAGTTTCAGAGTAGAACAGGTTCAACAATTTTAGTCTCTCTTGTTGTCTACAAAGTAAACTTCCTATCTAAATATACAGCCTCCACATGAGCCTGCCACCATGACCCTGGTCATGGCAATTTCCAAATGGCAGCTCCAGATCCTCTGTGGTGCCTCAGCCACAGCAATGGGCACCCCATGACACCAACAAGTGGGAGCCAAAACACTGATGTCTCTGGTTCATCAGAGTCATCTGCAGCTTGCTGGGGTAGGCAGATACTGGTATTAAATTATAAGGATATATTAGGTTCAGCATTTTTAGTGTACCTTGGTTTACCTTCTTCAAACCAGGTGTTATATATAAATAATACATATACTATATATATGTGTGTGTGTGTGTATGTATAAGATAAGGAAAGGGTGGCAGTCTCAAGTTTGGATTTACTAAAATTTTTGAATTTACTTCAAGCATCTCTCCTACAGAAGGGGACCAATGAGCAAGTGTTGCATTAGCAAGGCACAGCTGGGCCATGATGACACCAGAGAGGTTTTCAGGAATATACTGCCCAGCTCCCAGCTTTTCAGAGCCTGGTTTCTGGAGAGGGACTTCTCACTACACATCACATGCTGACACAGCCTGTCAGCACTGTTTGTGCAACAACAAATAACACGTTTACCCCTAGGCAAAGGGAAGAAGGTCAAGCAAAAATACTAGAAAATCAATACCTCACTTTTTCTAAATTTTATCTTATTTTATTTACAATTCATTGTATCTGGAACCAGTGGCAGACAGATTCTAGAGTCAGGTGCTGAGACAAGAGTATTTCCAGTTGTGCCTGTTGTGCCTCCTGCCACAGGAGCTGCTATAAGCACCAGACTCTTGCCTCTGAAATTAGAGTTTCATCACTTGTTGGATGACTCAGGATATAACAAGTTCCTCATTTTCAGAAGTGAAAAAAAATTCAGCCTTGAACAGCAGGTGATATTTTTGTCCTTCAGCTCAAACTTTTTTTTTTAACAGGGAAAGGAAAGGCTTTAATTTTCTGGGAACCTTATAAAAATAGTCACAGTAACTTTACCTTGATAGCTCCTGTCTGTCATATCTGGGACTTCAGATTCCTCTTGCCTCATACAAGTCTTAAACCAAAGCAGCGTCAGCGACACCAGCAGCATAGAGTCTGCCACTTCATCTATTTTATTATTTTATCTTAGCTCTTCCCCTCCTCCTGCCAGCTGGTCAGTATTTTTAAGATTTTCAGTCACTAAAATATATTTTAGAGCATATTTCACTAAACAAGAGATTTTGGAGTCATATCCTTGGTGTATGACCTTAGTGAGGACAAATATCTAATGGACCCAGTTTGCAGGGGGGTGGCACTGCAGTGTGCCCCCTCCCTGGATCAGACCTTGCTGCTGGCCAAGGGGTGATGTCTGTCACCTGCCTTATGTCAACTGTGCCTCTCTGGTATGGCAGCCAGTGTCCTTTATCTTCACACAGGACCTGCCAGCTCGGTGGAAACATCTTTCCTAGTGCTGGAGGGCATCACAACTCCTGCTGGCACCAAAAACCAAGACCACCCTGCACAATGATACTTAAGGATAAGAAACACATTTACTTTATTCACTGAAGGGTTAAATACCCTTCAGTGAATCATAATTTGAAGCAGTCTCCAAAAGACTGAAGGAAGTGCAGGTGTGCCTGGACAGCCTCATCAGTACTGCCTGAAGGTCCCTGTCCTGCTTCTGCCCCAGCCCCTGCACAGTGGGCCATCCTCCACGTCCCCTCCATAGCCACCAGCCAGCGAAGCTCACCAGGCACTTCCCAGGCCAGCATGTGTGATACTCTTCATTCATTCAAAGTCCTCTAGCTAAAGCACGAGTCCTGACAGGTAGAGAGGTGTCCTGTGGTGAGTGCTGGGGTTCTCTCCCTGTCTGTTCCCCTTCAGAGCACGCACTGCAGCTGAGGTCTCCCATCACCGCTGCACTTCATCAGCTGAAGTGCTGAGGGTGGTGGCTCATGGAATCCATCCCACCATTCAGCTGGCTGGCTCTGAGGACTTAAGGGCCCAAAAAGTTTGGGAACCGAGTTAACATCAGGTTTCCCTCCCCTGGTACCTACCGCCTCAGCAGGACCAGATTCCTCACAGAGCCCAAGTCCAATGTCACACCAGCGGTGGAGGATGCCCCAAAGGTGTTTTTATTAATTCAGGCTGGCTTATTCTGCCATAGTGGATCACAAAGGCCCCATAGCTTTATCATCTCAGAGCTCTGAGCTGATGTCTTTGATAGCAGCTTTTATCAGATCTGTTTGCCATTAAACCATTAGCAGCACATAAAAATTGAAAATAAATCAGACTACTATTCCCCAGACTTTGGTCATTTCCTAATCTCATGGAACACACGAAAATAGCTATGCTAATGACATTGTTATGAATTTGGTTTTCTTGCTCATCATTACCATTTTAAAGTGGCTTAAATGGACTAGTAATCACCATAGCAACAAAGCAGTGCTCAGGGGGACTACTATCAAGAGAATTTGATGTCTTAAAAGGGAATGTGGTTTTTTTAAATGTTTTCAATGAAATCTGGATTTATTTTTTTTTCTGACTTTGAACCAGATAACAGACATGAAACAACCAAGAAGAAAATATGTACATTCTCATAATAGCACTGAATATCCCCAAATCTACACTTCTTATTTATTGATGCAAAGTTTAGAGGGCATGAATAGGGAAGCAAGTAGGAATTGGTCCATCAGGAAGGAATGTGGGTTTTTTACATCTTTTCAATGAAATTTTGATTTTTTTTTTCTGACTTTGAATCAAATAGCTGAAGTCTTCAAGAAGACCAATGTCTTGCTGTGCCTCAGCCTTCAGGGATTTTTTTATAATAACCTTTCTTGCTTCTACCTCCTCCTTCCATTGCTACACACTCAAAGACTCCTAAAATTACTTGTCACAGTATACAGCACACACACTAGCATGGTTATTTTAGTTGTCCCTTAGATACTGACAGCCACAGCTAATTATATTAGAGACAAGATACACTTTTTTTTAAAAAATGTTTGCTACTGCCTGGCTAAAAATGTTTAGATCAATAATGACATTGTCTGTTGTCTCTTTCCTGTCTTTGCCTGTTTTCTGGAAGACTTGATGTGTCAAAAAGCAAATTGAGTCAGAGATATAACAAAATTGTTAGTATTTCTTTTATTTAATATTGAATCCGATCTGCATTTATGTCTGACAAACTCTCTCAATAAAAACCGCTTCTGTGAAAATCAGCCCACCTGCAGCTGAGGCTGGAGTGCTGGGATGTTCTGTGAACCCTTCACCAGAGCACAGCAGCAGGACTGAGAATCAGAACGGAAGGCAGAGGCCAGTTTCTGCTTGGTCAGATATTTACTCTTACTTACCTTATTTTGCTCTTCCTCCCCAGAATGCCTGACCTCAGTAAATATCAATACAGATAGCAGGTACAGGAAATACACCTGCCTAATGCAGGCCTTATTCAGCAGCCTTAGGGAACAGGGTTTTGCAGTGCACAGCTCCTTCCAGCCCTATAAAACACAGTGTTTTCTGCTCAGGAGGGGCTGTCCCTCGGCATGCCACAGTGGCACACAGCTCAGGAGCCACGTCCTGACAGCCAGAGCACAAAGCAACCCCTGTGGGGTTCAGAGCCCAGGACAGAGCAGTGGGTGCAGGGTGGCAGGGGAAGCAGTAGGTGGCTACCCCCAGCCACACTGGCCAGCCCCTGGGCTGACCAGGTTACCTGTTAAAGACAACAGATATTGCACTCTTGAGGGCAATGACCTTGTCCAAGCTATTTTCCACCTGTTTTCCTAGTGGGAGCCTAAGGAACCAGCACATATCCTGCTGGAGCTAAGGCCTCTCCATGCCTCCCCTGCCTACAGCTGCCAGACTGCTGTGCTGGGGCTGTGGAGTAGCAGTTTACCTCAGCCTTTAGCCTCCACCTCGGTACAAAAGCATTCCAGTGTTACAGAGCACTTGGATTAACAACATTGCTTCTCCTCTTGGAACCTGCAGAGTTTTCTTCTTATAAAGGACTCGGTGCATGCCAAAACCTTGCATCTCAGTGCCCCTGCAATCACTAGGCACAGGGACCTTTTCCAAGACCTGCACACTGCTCTGTAGCCAGATGTTATTTTCGCCTCATTGCTGATGAGCAAGTAGAAAGTGCCAATGAGATCTAAAGCAGCACACTTACTCCAAGGGCCCTTCCTTCATTAAATACTAGCAGATGGAAGCAGCCCAGGGCTCAGGGAGGATGCAGGTTGTCTTCAAGTATGAGCTGAACGCAGCAAGGCTCACCAGGAGACAGCTGACAGGAAAACACCTTGTGAAAAAACCCACCCCAGAGGTCTCACAGGTGCCCAGATGTGTGGAGGCTAGCTTTAGAGCAAGCTGCAGGCCCCATGGCCTGCCAGCCCTGCCTGAGAAGCTAGGCTGGGAATTTCATGGGAGGATTCAAAACAATCCTCAAAGACAGAAAACAGCCTGCAGGTGCTGTTTGTCTGTTCCCGTGTTTTCCTTGCAGAAGAGGGTCAGGGGGGTGGTGAATCCCACTGACCAATGATAGTAATGTAGCACTTTACTAACCAATAAGAGTTTCCTTTCTGTACTTTCCACGAACTAGTCTATATAACATGGCTGTAGCAATAAACTAGAGATTCTCTTCTGTTCTGACTCCCCTGAGAGTCTGTGTCGTTCTTCCTGCCGTTCCCAATTAGAACGACACAGATGAGCAATATTTTGGGTGATGGAGACTTCCAGCTTCAGCACAGTGCAATCCTTGTAGCCTGTGGGGATGAGCAGCTCTTCCCCATTCTGTGCCCAGAGCACATCACCCCCACAGCTCAGCAGGCTCCTGCATAGTACTCACCACAGCAAATAGTGCCTCTGCTTATTAAAAACATATAAAATTAGACAGACCACAATGTTGCTTTTCCTAAAGAGAGCATCAAAACTAACATCTGATAAATGTACTTCAACCTCATTTCCCACAGGGGCTTCCCTTTAAATTGGTTAAAAACCTCACTCAGCAGCTATATTTCAGAAAAAAACTAACAAAGGGAAAGGGCATTTAAATTACTTCAACCACATCAGTAGCAAGAGGAAATGGGGAGATGGTCCCCTGAGCCCAGACTGGCTTGGCATAGCACAGTCCCCCTGGCTCTGACAGCCATATTTCTGATTTGCAGGCTTTGGGTCCAAAAGGAGAGCCTAGGTAGTTCTTTCACTTCAGGAACTACAGGAACCAATATGAAACCAGACAGAAAGTTAACCTAATAGAAGAGGATAAAAGACACAGGACAGGTGAGACCCTCCTCGTAAAGAGTCCCTCTCTCTTCATCACAGCTGCTCTCAGGATCTTAACACAAGATGCAGTGCAAGCAGCACAGTCCTTCCCACACAGAGCTGGTTGATTAAAACATAATGGACACCATAAATTGTGGAACAATGGGTGGGAATGAGGGTAACAGCCTAAAAAGAATTCTGTTTTGCTAAAGCTTTGCCTGAAACCTTTCTGTCTGCAAATGCAGGAGAGAAGGACTCCTTTCCACCTCTGCCTCCCATCAGTGCCTTGGGGAACGGCACCAGCCCAACATGCCCCCAGCCAGGGGCACAAAGTTCAGGCATTTCTGTCCCTTCTCCCAGCTGGGACAGGCTCAAGCACGGGTGATGATGACCCTCCTGGACAAGAGAGGAAAGCAAGGACTTGTACTCAGCTGGGAGCTGCAATGGGACAGTGCCTGGCTCCAATTGCTTGCTGTGCAGGGGTATGGCAGCTGCTCTGTTCCACCTCCTCCTGCAGCTGTGTGGGAGCCAGGAGCTCAGGGCAGGCGCTTCCAACGAGCTGCTGAGGCCAGCAGAGCAGCACAGACTGGGCTCTGTTGGAGGGGCCATCAAGCTCGTGGTCACTGTGAGGGTCCTTGAGGCCAAAAGGTTTCAGCAGCTCTGTCTGGTGGGACAACTGTAGGGCTGAGTACCCACCAAAGGCACTTTAAAGCACCAATATTTGGGATTTAATACCTCTTGGAGACACAGCTTTGCCAGAAATCAGAAGTCTGAGAAAGCTTGTCACCACCTTCTCCCCTGTCACAGTGAGAGTCTTCTCCTGTCAGGTGCTCAGGTCCTCATTCATCAATTCATTCTCCCCTGAGCAACCTGATGTAATCACCAAAATAACACTCCTGAAAGCAGGGGAAAAGTGTCTTCCATTAGGGCTTCCTTGACAGTAATAAAGAAACCAAACAGTGTAATTCCTAAAAACAAGAACAAAAACTTAGAAGTAACTGAAACCTGTATTTTGATAATATATTCCCCACCAAAAATGTTAGCAGCAAGGATTAAAATACAGTGTTATAAAGTATCTCAGCCATAGAATAACACAAATAGCTTACAAAGGACTTAGTGTGATGCATTTCCATGAGGGGCTTACAGATCTGGTTCCCAGAGCTGTCACAGGAACCCCTCAACCTCAGCAGCACTGAGAGACAAGACAGCCCAACATTCCTCATCCTGGTCTGGCATTGGTGGGCTCTGCAGCTCCGGCAGCTCATGCTCTAAAAAAGCAAGGGAACAAATTCATACAAACAGAGAGAAACACAGCAAATGCTGGCATCTCTGCCACCAGCACAACGACACAGATCTGGGGGTGTTTAAGTACAAGATAGTATTCTTTGCAGGCTGAAGATATGGGGTGTAATAGGAGAAGGACATCCCCTATCTAATATGAGTTGGTCCTTTCTTGGTTTTAAAAGTAGCAAGTGTTAGAAACGGTGTATACCTGCAAAAAGTTTATACTCAGGCATTTGTTGGCTGGCATCTGGGAACCCACCACTGCTGCTACAACCCACAGCACATCTTACAAATCAAGGATGAGATTTTTGGCAAAGATAGAGGGCACCAGCACTTATTTTTCATGGCATAACAGCCCAGCCCTGCATCTACCTGCATTTTACACCACCTCAGCAGTGCCACCACCTACCAGGCCACACAGTGGCCCTTGGAAGCTGTGGGAACATGATGTGGGAACATGTCTGGAGGCAGCTTTGGGAGCTGAAGTGAGAAAGCTGCAGGAGCACGATGGCTAGGTGGGGCTAAGGGCCTGGAAAAAAGAAAGCTAAACTTCACCAACATTCACACATACCATCAACATATCTGCTGTGCACAGAAATGTTAAGTTTTTGACCCATTTTTTCAATGCACACAGCTACATGTCCACAGGCACACATGCAGAAAGGTAAAAAGAAAGAGTAACATGGGCTAAAAATGCAAATTAAATCAAAACTTCTTTAAATTTAAATTTAACATCGTCCAAGACCCTTATTCATGGTTTTTAGGATGAAAACATGCCACACATCAGATAACATGCCTTCTGCTTCTGCATGGTGGCTGTGAGACAGCCATCTCCACCTTGCTCCTGTTTCCAAGAGGAATGAGTCTAACCCAGCACAGCCCTTGAAACAACATGTTCAAACAAAAAGCCCACAACCTCTCCTGGCTGTGCTTCCTGCCTCCTCTCTAACAATCCCTGCTCTTACTGCAATGGCCCCAAAAATTTGATGAGCAACAGCTACCTCCTTACCCTTTTTTTTTTTTTTTTTTTTTTTTTTTTTTGTCAGCTCTGTTTGAAGTTTTGAGGGAAGGAGCTGGGCAAAAGTCAGTGCTCGAAGGAAGTAGATTTAGCAGATTAAACATACCTCTAACAGCATCCCAACTCTTTAAATATTTGCACAATCAGGTTTTGTGCAATGTTAACTTGCACACACAGACACTTTAACTCAGTTTCTTTTCATTATTCTTTAATACTATATGTTCAGGATCAGTCTTTAATGTTTATCCAAAGTTATATTCAAAAGCTACCTCTGAAATCTGATGGACATTGCAAACCTGAGAAGGAGAACGCAGAGGTAATTTTATGTCAGATTCCTTATGGCCACCAAAACCATACCTGGGCTGCAGATTCAGGGGAAGCCAAGACAGCCTGTAACAACTTCCAGTGCTCCTGGAAAGGTGGTAACACACTGCTCTTCTCACTGCTATCAAATGCTGTGCTGGGCTCCTGCCACTTCAGGAAAGTTTAGTGAGCCCCAGTGTTGGAGTCAGAGGCACAGGATACATGCCCTTATCTATGATACCTGCCTCGGACATCCAAGAAAGCACCGAATTTCACGTAACACCATGGAGACAGTTATTAAACAGGGAAACTTGGAATGTGAGTGTGTGAGTTGGAGAGCTTTTGTAAGTTGTTACTATGGGGTTAAATGTTTCTGAAAATCATGCAGAAGGAGGTCACAAGAATGCTTGGTATTAGGGATGGTTTAGCAAGCTAAAATGTTTATGGTAATGGGAACTGGTACCTGGGATCTCTAAGATACCCAGAGATAAGATTCATACATGTTCATACAA
Source organism: Poecile atricapillus (assembly GCF_030490865.1). Lineage (NCBI taxonomy): Eukaryota > Metazoa > Chordata > Aves > Passeriformes > Paridae > Poecile > Poecile atricapillus. The sequence goes on from NC_081288.1 coordinate 61,084,864, forward strand.
GGATGAGCTAACTCTACTGAAGCAATATTGATAAAGTTAATGAAGCAATGTTAATGAAGCAGTATTGATAAGGTTGTTATGGTGATTACTGCCACAGCTAAAATTGTATAAATATGTGCACTTTGGACAAAGACAATGGAGCTAGATTTGGGTTGCTGATACCCCTAGCTCCCGTGTGCTCCAATAAAGCACCTGCATATAATCAATCTGTGATTATGTGTGTTCTCAAATGCTAACAAAGTCACTGGGTGAAAGAGTTGAAGTTTGGGCTTCAGGCTATTTTTGAAAACAAGAGAGAAGATGGAGGACTTAGGGCGTTGTCCCTTTCTCCTTCTTCCTTCTTCATCTTCTTTTAAGGATTTTTGGGTAATAGTCAGTGATTGGATGGAAAATGCTGCAGTGCAGCACACAGGTGTCGGGTCATTGGGTCACTAAGAAAAATAATTTACTTGGCATTTGTTAATTGGACAAATAGACATATAAAAGACCTTGAAGAAGTTCTTTGTTAGCCATTTTGCACCTCTCTGTGTTAGTGTATATAGCTCCTTGTACTCTGTATATATGTAATATAGATAAGAGAATAAACAACCAAGTCTGAACACGAGAAGACAGCCTCTGTCTCGTCACTCTCAGTCCTAAAGAAAAGAACCTTGTTATTAATGTTGCAGCCCAAACACCCCAGCTTTGGCACAAGATAGGAAGCAGGAGGCAGGGAGTTCTTAGTTTGGCATGAAACCAGTCACCTTAAAACACTTGCTTGAGCAGAGACCAGAGCTCAGGTTTTTCAAGGTGTTTACTCCATTGGACACAGAGCCTGCACACCTGTAGAAGCAGGTGTTGACAAGCTCCTGTCATCTCCAAGTCAAGAGATGCACAGTAAGTCTCCACTAAGCTGTTCACATTGTCAGGCATATAAAACAATAAAATTACTCAAACACTAGAAATAAATCTTAAGCAGGAGTTAGTAGAGCAGCAAGTTCACGATGTTTGCCAAGGTTTAGATGATTTCCTTTTGTGTTTATTTTCCCGAAAAGTCATCAGATACAACTGGTATTTGCCATACAGTGACCTTGCATGATGACCGTAGTGGTCATATTTGAAAATGGCTCTATTAGAGCAATACAGTAAATCTACATTTTTCATATAGACATTCTTGATACACTTTTTGGCATATTTAAATGAAGAGTCTCAACATATTTATACAGCTTTGAAGACAGGGATCTCCCCTTTTTCCAAAAGCCCTCCTGAACCCTGCTCAGCCACAGATGGTGTGAGGAACACCCACAGCCATCACAAGTCCAGTTTTGGACTCAAAGCTGCCGCTCCCTCATATTCCATCTGTCTTCCCTTCACCATTTCAGTCCTGCATCACATAGGTAAAGTTCAGGGCTTAGCTGTGCTTTGCTTTCCTTGGAAAGTGCCCAGAGCCACTATGTTGCACAAGGATTTGAGCACAGACACAGCTGCCACCACTCCATGAGCTGTGCAGTCAGGGTTGCTCATTTTGGTAAGTCATAGGGTTCAACACACCATGAGAGAAATGTGAAGCTCCCTCGATGAGCAGGAAAGGGTTTTCTACGGCATCTCCCGTGCCAGGTGAGTGCTGGGAGTAGTGATGACATCCTCTGTAGCTTTGGAAACTTCCTAGAGCATGTCCACTAACCAACACAAATAACACACTTCCTGCAAGCATCTAAAGCGCAGGGTACTGCAAGAAAAACACACTTGAAACACAGGAAAGTCCTGCATTGAGAGTAAAGAAAGGTATATATATGTATGCACACTTCCCAAAAAATGTGTAATGGAGGTTGCTGTTAGCTCATGCTCAAATACCCATCATCAGATTTCCCCCAAATAATATCTAGAAGATTTAATCTTTTCTTTTTTTTTTTTTTTTTTCTTGGCAAAGAGCTTCTTTTGGCTCCAAATATTTTTTGTACAGATCCCATTTCTACAAGTATATAACTTGCATGATATTCTAAACGATATAATTAGAATCAAGTCATGACTCTTATTCCTGTTGTGTGGCTGGTTAATGTTTGTGACAGGCCAATGACATCTCTGGTCAGGGGTGACATTTTTTCACAAAGCAAAACCAACACTGAATACAGTTGCTTTGTTTAAAAACTTTATACTAGGAGTCCTTCCCAAATACTTATCTGACATAAACAACCCATGGAGATGATTTTCAGAAGTTCTGACTTAGCTGATGCCTTAACTTTCAGCTTTCATACTTTTCATATTCTGTGTTGCCTAGGTGTGTAGTTTTGTGCTTCATATTAAGTGTTAGTGAGCTCTCTTCAGAGAGTAGGTAAACAAAATAATTCCTTTTCTAGCTTGATATCAAGAACAATCGTTACAAGTTTCAGGCCCAAAAGCATAAACAAGAGTGGACTGAAGAGAGAAAACAAGGGTGGGACTTCATAAGCTGAAGCTGTAATTGGACAATTAACCCCAATATGCAGATGGACCAAAACTTATAAAAATGTGAGGCCTCACGCCCAGTCGTCCATTTTGTGACCATTTTGGGTCCATCTTGGGTGTAGCCCCAGCCAGGCTCTTGTACTGCCCGAGGTGTATCCTTTAAGGCCTTTCAATAAATACCTACTTTATCCTTACCTCTGTCTAGCCTCTGTTCTAGGTCAGCTTTCTCAAGGCATCATAGCCATGACAGGTTAAAACCTCACGCCCTGTACTCAAAGAGACTGGCATGGAGATGCCTCAGCAAATAGCTCAGGCTCAAACATTCCTTCCCAAACACCATTTTGCAGCAGACAAAATCATCTACATCTACATTTGTTCCTCTGCAGATACATATTTTGCTCAACAAAGGCATGCACCAGTAAAACTGGCTTTGTCAAGAAAAGATTGCTCACTTTAAAGAGCTCACTCAACAAGTTCAAGAAACATCTTCTTTCCCAGTCATGTAGATGATCAGCAGCAAAGACATGACAAATTAGCTTGAGAAAATGGAAGCCACTGAGTAATCCAAACCAGCAGATACAGCAATTTAGCTCCAATTTATACAAAATGGAAGACATAAGAGGTGAAGGCAGCTTTAGTGAACTTGTGACATGTTTATCAGGACACAGTCCATCAGTATCTCTAAATAATCAGGACTGAAATGACAGTGTTGTTTTTGTGAGAGGAAGAGAACTGGTACAATGCTGAAGAAAAACAATGGTGAGAGGAACCAGTGGGAAAGTTCTCAATTCAAAACTATCAAAGACAGTATAGGAGAAATTTGGGAAATTTAAAAATGATAAAAAGAGCAACTTTTATCTATATTTGGTATTTAATTGGGAAGCAGTGAAAAAGGAAAGCTGAAGGAGATCATTATCCATATGCAACTATATGCCACAGAAATTGGCAAAGATGGAAGGAACTTCCGTGGAGAATACAAAAGCAGAATTTTTGCCTAAAGCACATCTCAACTAGGCTGTGCAGCTTTGAACTACCCTTTACCATTAATCCAGGACTGCACAAGGCCATGCCTTGCTCAAGTGCACTAAGGCACCGTGTGTGGGTGATACTGCAGCTGGAAAGCCTCCCTTCTGCAGTAGGAATTGGAGTTACAGGGACAGCAGGTGAACAGCTCGTTCAACACAATTCTGTGCTATTCATGGGCTGCTAAAGTGACCTTGACATGGGCAAGTACTGTTTTTGGGAAGACTACATCCCTCCACATACACCATGAAGTCTATAGCCAAAACCAGACTTCCAGGCTCCACGTTTTCATTCAACAAGGCTTCAGGCAGGTGGGACTGAATCCAACCTCTGTGAGTACTACTGCAGGTGCAACTCATCTTGTACAAATATTTAACAAAAAAAACATTAAAGCAGTACAAGAGGGAAGTTAAGTATTCTCTGAACAAGTTAAGTATTGTCAGAACACTTAAATACCAGCGTAAAACACCATTAAATCACCAGCTGCACTGCTGCCACCAGGAGAAAACTAAATATTGAAATAAGGAAAGCAGCACGCATTCCCATGTGGAGGATCTGTCCCAGACTGATCCATTTCAGCTGAGCCAAACAGAAAGGAGCACTGTAGAGACAAACAAACGGGTCTGGGTTAGATGAGCAGGAGGCTCATCTCCAGGATTCCTACGGGCAGACAAAGGCCTGAGAATGCTGCGGAAGCGAGCACAGGGCAGAGGGACAGCGGGACAGCTTCCCTGGAACACTGCAGCAATGAGGGAGCCTGGGAACAGGTGACACACAGGCACAACTGGTGTGACCAGAGAGCTGAGGTGACACAGGGGCTGCACAACAGCTGCTCCTGATTAGGGAATGCTGCTGCTGGGCACACCTCCCACACCCCCTGGGGATGGAGAAGAGACCTGAGCTCCTTATCCTGACCTGCAGTGCCCACCTGCAGCAGTGGTGTGGAGCTCTGGCTGACAGGAGTTTGTACTCCTCCCAATAGTCTTGTGCCATCCATGCCCTCCTGCAGAGGCATCTTAGAAATCACTACTTGCTTTTCTGTGCATTAAATTAACCATGTAATGACAAAGTGACTGATGTACTCACAGCAAAGACCTAACCAAAATCACACATACACTCTCCAATAAAGCAATGGAATTATTCAAAATGAAATTCAAGTTCCTTGGGCTTCAGAAGCAATGACACCCGCCCACTTCCCCCCAGAGATGGACCTGTGGCTGTCAATCTGCCAGAAAGAACTAACTCACTTTGTTCCAAGAAATCAGCTGTAGTTTTGATGGATAAATAATTGAAGCTTGCAAGAAGTGTTAGCACAAAGCATTTTTAGGTTTATTTAAATAAAAATTATAATTTATACAAGACTTTTTAAACAAACAAGATTTTCTTAAAAAACGTACAGGGCAAATAATTTCATTATTTCAATTATTCATACAGTATAAGTCTTCTGTCAAACAAAAGTTACACTGATAATGAATTATTTACAATTTCAAAATATAGACTCAAACTTCAGACATAAAAATTTTAACATCCATTATATTTCAATGATTAGTAGAAATTAAACATCTGCCAAAATGTACAGAGTTCAATAAAAACTACCAATGTTTTCAAACAGGTTTCAGTAGCCAAAAAACAGGTACATCCTTTCATCTCTTCACAGTCGGGTAAAATTCCTTTTCTCTTTGTCTGCAGAATGAGGGTAGAGTTTTGCTGCTGGCATCCTGTGTGATGTTGCTACCAATAAATAGCTTGTTTCATTCAATCTTGCCTCACAAAAGCTACAGTGCACAGAAAGGCATGATTTCATATTTCAGCTTGTTTTGCTTTTGAATTAAAATGGTCAGTGATAAAGAATTAGTCAGTTTTCATCTCCCTTTTTTTACTGTCTTTAAAAGGGACTCAAACTAACCAAGGAACTTCTTCAGAAGTTAAATCCAATTACGCGTGAATGATCCGGACATCCACAGACATGAACAGAATTGCAAATATAAACAGCAATCAGACAGAATGACAAGGACATCACTTTCAGCTATTTAGAAGCACTTTACATTAAGTGTTCCGACCCAGCCTGTTTCTCAAGTTCACCAGGCTGTACTGCAAAACTAAGTAGGAAGATTGGAATTTCAGGTGAGAGCTTCAGGGTAATTACACAAGTCAAGTATACATTCACTCACTGCCCATCCCCTCCTGCCCTCCAGACCTGAGAGGGTGCAGCAGGTGAAAAAGTGTGAGTAAACACACTTCAGTTTTACCTTCAGTCTCTGAAGTCATGGACACCGTGGGAGCAGCTGTGCAGCAGGGAAACCGGATAACCCAATGTAAAGTGAAATTTGCAAAATATGTACACAGATGTCTGTCAATTATATTACAACTCTATTAAAAAAAAAAAAAAAAAGAAATCCAGTCTGTTTTCTCTACATTAGAACCAATGTTGCATTGCAGTTTGCACTAGGTTTGCTGCTTTAAGGATTGCTAACTTTTAAGTTCACACTGTTCAAGTGTGGATTCATTTCAAACTTCAGCACATTAGATTTTATAAGACATTTCTAATTTCTTTGTTCAGAAAATAAATTTTAAGATTATATTGTACAGATGAGGCATTTCAGTCTGGGAAAAGGATAATGATATATTTTCTCCCTCTCCAAAGCCTGGGTATGGTTAATTATCCTGGTACCATCAGTATAGATCCTATAGCTCCTCCAGGAACTGGAATCTAGGACAACCCTGTACACGAGGGTCAATCAGTGAAGGGTGGGAGGAGGAGGAGGTAATAAGTGCAAGTCAACTGATTTCCTACTGAAACTGCTGTTATGATCAGAGTGAAGGTATAAATTACACTTGAAAAAATGATACAAAAATAAGAAAAAGAGCATGCTCTCTGTAAAAAATATAGTTTTCTGTTTCTTTGAAAAAAAAAAGGATAACCTTAAAACACACCCAAGGGATTTTTCTCTTAAGACAAAATGAATGAATCTGATTAAGATTTATATAACATTAAGCCATTTTAATGCCTATTTCTTAGCCATACTTGCTATTCAAGGAAGATTCTAGAAAGAAAAGCCAAATTATAATATGTAGCAATTACAAAAAAGATATTTACTGATTTTAAAGTAGTTTTGATGAGAAAGATTTAAGATCACGATTTTTTACTTAAACATACAACCTGAATGTGTAAAGTTATGGAACCATAAACTGTCAACCTACATCCACTTTAAACGGTGGCAAAATGGACTTCCCACCAGCTTCACTTAGATTTGAAGTTTCCAGGCCCTGAGTTACAGCATACCTAAGGTGGTGTTAGAAATACACCCATTTTTCAGGTCATGTACAGACATGCTCAAGTGCTACTCTACAGTGAGAACTTGAAAATTGCATTTTAGCCATTAGAGTGGTTTCTCCCCTGTTCTTGCTTACATTTCCACCCAGGGCACATCCCATTAGTGTTTCACTTTACAATACTCAACCATATTACAGTATTCAACAGTACTTCTTCATATAAAATTTGTTTTACGTTCCCATATCCTACACCTCTTCACAGCCAGACTAAAATAAAGTTTGTACAGTTTGACCTCCACCTTCTTCATTACTCCTGCATTTACTGACACACTTCAATTTAAAACTGTGCTAACAGTTAAACACCCTTTGGTGTTTGCTACCCCTCTCCCTCCTTCATTTTACCCCTTTCCTTACAAAGAAAGGAAATTCCTGTTTAAAAAACAGAGAAAAAAATCCATGGTATTAAGTTCCATTTTTACATAAGAATTGGCATCTCCATTGCTTTTTTTTAGGGTCGTTCATATAATGTCTGGAGACATCCATACTACTCAAGTCAAAAGACAATAGCAAAGGAAAAGACACTCTGGAAGGCTTGGCATAACTCCTACTGTGCTTTCATGAAAATGCAAATAAAATTCTAAACCTCTCAGATGGGTGCTATTATATAGAGTATAAAAGCTTTCTAATATTGAAGACAAAGGTCAATATGTGCTTTGCTGCTAGACAGGCCTGAGAGGATTTAGAGGAGTGCAGCCTTCCTGTTTTACCTGGCAGATGGGCTTATTTGTTACTAAAATTTAATTTGGTACTAAAATTTAATTCTGCATGGGGGAAGACAGAAGCACACCAATGCTCCTCAAATTATGCTTTGAGAGAAACTAGTGCTTTCAGTTGCTGTATTAGAGGATTTTTTTATCACAAGTTAACTCAAGAGCCAAATTAAAAAAGGTCACATCTGAATAAAACTTAATCATTCCCACCTCCCCAGCACAAAAAGCCTTCAAGTCTGTAATGCATTAACATACAAACGCCTTGTACATGCAACATGTACAACAGCTGAGCCCTTCTAGGACAAGTACCTATAGAAATATAATTCTAAGATGCCTAACATTTTAGGAACAACATTTTGGTGCCCTCTTTTATAAAAAGTATCTGCCTGCCTTCCTTCCTCTTACTTTGGTTAATGAGGAAAGGAAGATATAGTTACAAATTTTCTCCTCCAATTCACTGTACAAGTAATTTAAACATCTCTATGCCGGAAAAATTGAAGTTAACCAAACCAGTAAAACATCCTTCTGCAATGAAAAAATTAGCAAGGAGGAGTTATTTTAAATGCAGTTGTACATATGGAAATACTAAGAAGATAATACTTCCTTGATGTTGCCATCAGTTTTAATAAAGGACACAATTAAAAACTCCAAGCTGAAGAAGGAGGCTTCTGCAATCATCATTCTCACATCTCAGGGAAAAACAACTAAGATAAAGTGATAAATGTATCCCTAGTGACATCAGTGGAGATAAAGGGATCAATCTATTATATAGTCAGGTCTCCGAGCATCTTTCCAGCTTTTAATGTCAGTAAATAAACATTAAAAGTGCTTAATGTGCAAGGCTAATAGTGATGATAGCACTTTCACTGTTTTCATTTGGTTTTTTTGTCTTTTTTTACAAAAACCTTAAAAACAAACATGAAGGCATATATAAAATACACTTGGTTTATGTAACAGATAGAATATAAACCACCAGACAAGAAAAATTATTGCAAAATAGATGAGGATGTTCTTTTTTTTTCACTACCAAGTCATACAATAAGAAAGTTTCCTTTAACTCTTCCAGGATAAGACACTAGCTTTCACTGCTGGGTGATGCAGATGTTATTTTCACATATTGGTTGAAAATTGTCTCAAAAGCTTCATCTCTGTGTACCATGGCACCAAACACCAAAGGCTAAATAATAGAAAAAAACACATCATGTCAGTCCACAAAGAAAAAGAATTTCCTCTAGGTATATTTTTGTCAAGTCACTAGGAACAAATTAATTATACTACAAATGCATTGATAAAGACAAAATAATCCTTTTCTCTATTACATCCTTGAGTATGTGGTATATTTTCTAATATTTTTCACTTCCTTAAAAACTTCATCTGAGGGTCAGGCCCTCCCACCTCCAAGCCTCCCCACCTATGGATACTCTCAAGCCAACACCTTTTTGTTTCGGACTGCATAGCAGACTGCATGCTCCTGATGTAGGATGCTGGGGAAAATCTATCTGAATGTTAAGAGTAAAGCACTTCAGAGGCAGTAGAACAAGCTGAATATTTAATTCATTAAAATTCTGAAGACAAACATACTGAATAATAGACAAGTGATTTTTTTTTTTTAACGAAAAAAAGCCAGCCATTGGCATAAGGGGATAAAAAAGCCTTTATGCTGGTGCTAACCAGAGGAGGAAAAGAAGGGTAAGAAATCCAACACAGCAATACAGATACAGCAAGCTACTTACTTTCTGTGTAGATGGTGTTGATACAGCAATACCCATCCCTGATCCTGGGAGAACAGAGAGCACTTTATACTAAAAAATAAAACACAAAGACTTAAGGTATCTTCTGTACTGAACAACTGCAAAAGATGCTGCAGAGGTTACACAATTTATCACTGGCATTTCCTCCCAGCCACAACTAAGAGACATTAAAAACCAGGATGAAGCCATCTGCCATTCTCTGGAGCCTCATTCTCCTGGAGTCACTGGGTACAGTCTCACCCAGACAGCCAGGACTGTTCTCTCCGCTTCCTCCCAGAGCTGCAGCAATGCCCAACCTGCTGGAAGCAGCCCAGCCCCAAAGTGAGCATCAGTCCTGCTCCAGCACACGGGAGCTGACCTTGCTGTGCCGTGGGCAACTGCAGGCTGCCAGATGGGGTAGGCAGGGCACAGCCCTGTGAGATGCACTTGTGACATGGGCCTGTGGGCATCACCCAGAATTCCCCTACAGCTGACATCCATCTACTCTTCAGAGGAACAGCAAGCAGACCAGAAAAAGCTGCTTTTTCAAGATTAGATAGAAAACAGGGTATCACAGAGTCATTGCATCATTAAGGTTGAAAAAGAGCTCCCACCTTTGACCAAACACCACCCCATCAACTAAACCATAGCACCCAGTGCCACACATGGACTGCTTGCTTGATTATTTAGAAAGAAAGTCCATAAAGATAAAAAGGAGTACAGTTGGCTGAACTTGAGAGTATTCACAGGGAGAAAGAGACATTCCAGACAGACCTGGGTCTCCCACCTCCAAATAAAACCAAGCACAGTACATTTTTATGCTTGGCTGCATGATCCCTGTCTCATCTTCATTAAAAACACTACACAGATGCAAAAGAAACTTTATGGCAGTAACGGCCTACTGAACAACAAACCAGCATTACTTGAAGTATGATGTTTGAAATCCATTAATATGAATTATTAATTCCAGTAGGAATGTTCAATTTGAGCATAAGCTGTCTGCTTTACAGACATGTCATAGAAATAGAAGGAATTAATTTGAAAATCTGGAGGTATTTATGCAGTAGTAAACACCAGGCTGAGGTGTTTCTTTGCTCAACATGATTTAATCTATGATACAGGATGCAGCAGAAAGCAGGGATGTCTGTGCTCAACTTCAGAAAGGGTAACAAAAAGTGATGTTAAAGGCCCTAGAGAGTGAGAAAGGCATCAATAAAGCCATTAGTAATCACAGGCCGATAAACCTCAACCAGAGGAAGGACAACATTGCCCTTGCTATGCTTCCAACCTTCCAGTTCTTGCTTCTTACTGATGGGTCCCAACTAGATGAAACTCCAGTCCACCCTCCTCTGGCTGTTCTCATGATTTACCTTTTTCCACTGACAACAATCCTGCCTCCCTCTGAGTCACCTACTTTTAAGATGGTGCATCTATCAATATCCACACCCAAATTGAAGTTAGCAATACACAATTCCTGCTATCAACAGACCTCCTTAAGGCCTACACAGCTCTGGTCAACACCGAAGTTAGTAAATAACATAATTTTTTTTTTTTTTTTAAATGCAGGAGTCTAAAGGGTTAGTCTTCAGTAGTTTGTCTTCATGCTCATAGCAAGTTTGCTTGTGCTGAGTCCAAAAAAAGCAGTTCTAGGGAACATTCATAATCACAGAACTACATTTCACTTATACAAATTATCAATGGTATGCTTTTTCAAGATAACAAAAGCACAAATGCAACACATGACTAGCTGAACAGAAAAGCAGTTTTCTCCCCTGTTTACACCACCAACCAGACATACCTTCTGGATATCTGTTATGTCCGACAGCTTTATAACTTTATTTCTTTTTGATGAGCCGGATTTTGAGCTTTCAAAGCACAAGTAACTGGAAACAATAAAAGAAAATGCTCATTTTGATACAGTGCTTTAAAATAAATTTCTCAAATATCCTCTTGTCTCTTCTGAAGTTTGAAATTTCACAGGTTAAAATAACTTCCAAAATAAAAGAAAGACATTCAGTTCAGTTATGGCTTCTAATTTAGCACAAACATTTATAAATTCTAGCAACTAGCTGGTGTGTCTGAAAGCCCAGAACATACAGTATGCATACACACACAATAATTCTTGTATTTATATTACTGCACTGAATGGTCAAACCTGACAAGCATTTTAAAGACACACAAGGGACATATATCCTTAAACAGTTGAATACCAAATCTCAAAAGGCTTATACATCTTTCACTATCCTGAAAGAAGATTAATGAGAAACACTGTGTTAGTTTCATGTTACAGTGCTGCAGACAAAAGCTCAGATTTCTAAACACGGGAGAGTGGCCTCCATCACTAGGTGACACTGCATACAGATGAGCTTTATTTCCTTTCATTACACTCCAAAGGAACTTCAGTGCAAGACCCAAACAGTAATGACCACAGTTATTCAGTCCTGGGAGGCTGGGAGTTAAGGAAATAAATAATAAAAACAAACCACTCACCCATAAAAATTTGAAACCAAGGCTTAATTTTCAGTTTTCCTCTTTGTTGCTGTCATTTCAAGGAAGCCTATACATCAGCTTGCTTAAAAAAATACCCAAACTAAGAATATTTGTCAAATAGCTGTTGGTCACAATTTTCAAAGTATACTTAGGTTTTAGGTTTCTTTTCTAGTATCTATACAGTTAGTATGTTATCCACATCAAGAACTGCAGCCACTAACAACTGTCTATATAGAGCTATTTTGCATTCCTATGCAAGCCTTTCCAAGGCAAAATCTCATCTGTTAAGCATAGCCACACACCAGGTTCAGCTCTCCCTCTCCTATGATGCTTCCATGAGGTTGCAAAGCACCTTGAAATGGCATTTTTGTTTCAGAACACTATTAAAAGATCCTTTTTAGATTCAAAGACTTTAATGTCTTGAATTTCCCTCCTAGGAAATGTCTGAAGTGCAATGACTCACTTTTCTGTGACATAGAGAACTCCATTCCTGATGTAGTCTGTAGGCATCTTCCGATCTCTGTTAATCAAGCAACAGCGCCAGCCATTTTCGCACACTGAAAAAGTCGTAACAAGAAATCTTGCTTTAAGAAAAAGCAAGAGAGACTGGCACTATCCCCAACAGTCTCCTTATACAATAGAAAACACAGAATATTAAAATTTAGATACCTAAAACTAAAAGTGCTTACAAAGAAAAGCCTAAATCAGGTGTTCTAGACATCATAACATCTGTTTTAACACTCATTTTGGAAAAAAAAACAAAATAAAAACCACCCACACAATTATTCCCTTTAACTTGACTGTTGGATTTACATAACTACAAAAGGCACACCAGGCTGTGCGCTCTTTCGAAGAGCTGCAAGGATATGGGATGAAGGAGACCATCTCCATTCATCCTAATTTAAAGCAAGACTTTTAAATCAAAAGCTTACACCTACACAATGCACAGAAAAGGAATTCAACTTTAAACCGTCCCTGGCTTTTTACAAAATATTCTACTAATGTAGCCTTCCTGCGGCATCATACCTGGCAAAGGACGTTCATTCTCAGACAGGTTAAAAACTTCATGGAAATTTCCTCTCTTGGTGGTATGAAAACGACTTGTGTCTTCATCTTTGCTTATTCCAGTTGGGGCACTTGAGCCCATGTAACTCCTGGAGGTTGTTGTTTGAAGCTGCAGAAAAAGAAACACGATTCCAAAATCTGAGCAGCAACATTTAAGCTACACTCTCAAAAATAATTTAGCTAACTACTCTTTTTGGGGGAAAAAAAAAAATCTATAATGCAATAATTTTCATTAACGACTTACATAAATTTACTTTGGACTACTGCACTATGCTGCTGCTAGAGCACAGGCCTCTAATATGGTACCTGAACATAACCTTTCAAAGTGCTGCCCTTTGATGGACACACTTTGCTGGGGTGAAGCACATGGTGTTAAATGCACCTATCTTAAAATACCATTTTTCTACAGTAAGGGCTATGTCTCATTAGATACAGCTAAGTCACTGCAAACAGCTCCAACGATTCTAACTAGTGGGACTACTAACAGACATTATATTATCAGTACTTGGCTTGTCTTCAAGAGATAAACAAAGTATTACTGCACAAAAGAAGTTTAGAAAGAAAAAAGATTAAAAAAAAAAAAAAAGCCACACAGAGCTGCATAAGCTCATTATGAATACAAATGTTGAAAATGAAAGGAAGTTTTCCACACTATGATCCATACCTTTTCATGCCCTGACAGCTAGCAGGAAAAGAAACAAACAACACAAATGTGACAGTGACAAAAGAAAAAAAAGTGAAATCTATTTAACAGTATAATACACAGAATAAAACATGAACCGAGTGGCACTGCATGATCTTGCTCACAAACCAAGACACTACACACAATGAATGCAATTAAAAAAGTTATGAGTGGTTAGAGCACACCAGTTCAATTTATTCAGGTTGCATCAGAACCATTGATCTTTCCTGTGCTTTGAAGTTGCGCTTTTGAGAGTGTTGACACATAAAACAAAATCTGAATGGTTGTCAGCATCCCTGGGAGGGATAAAAGGTAGTACGGAGTTCCTGAAACTGAAGTACTTGAGTAAAATCTACTTTTAAACAAAGCTCCTTAACCACTGGAGACTGTCCCAGCAACAAGCCTTGCTTCTGGAAGGACGGCAGGCAGGTTCTTTTGGAAAGCTCTCCTGCACTTTCATTTTCATCTTGGTGGGGCACCACGTGATTCCAAAAAGCAGGCACTGGCAGCTCTGCTCCTAGCCCTACCATGCACGTGCAGTTCAGCAGGAGACAAACTGACAACATGGAAGCTCAGGACTAAGCTCTTCTCCTGTAGAGGCCCAATGCTGCTGAAGGCAAACCAGCCTTCAACTGCTTTTTTTGTTACTTTGCACTAAATTGGCAGCACTCAACACTTCAGAGGATTTACACACTAAGAAAAGAAATCCAAAGCAATGAAAACATGTGAACTGCAACTGCTAACTAGAAAGCAGACTGACAAAACAAGCACGGCAGAGGGCATTTGCCATTTGTCTATTTAGGGTACCTCAAAGACAATGATGCCTCAGGGGGAAAAAATGAAGTTAGTTAACATAGAAAGCAAATAGCTCATGGTAATTAATATCACCTCACTTCTGTAGTGCTGAGTCCCTGGGACCAAGGAAAATAACAGCTTATTCAGCAATCTGTGTGCAACTAAAGATGAAAAGAATTTTATGAAGGCCTTCTTAGACAAGCTATTTGGCTGCACATGCACACCATCAGGTGAAGTGCCATGGCCTAAAACATAAAAATGATCAGAGCAAGAGGTCTAATGCTTTTTGTGCTGGAATAAGGACTATTTCTGCTCTCTGCTACACTGCTTCCTACCTACTTGTTATATAAAGAGATTTAAAAAATGGAGTATAAACTTCAGTACTATTACCCATCTGGTGGCTGAAAATGTAAGTAGTTCTGCCCTCACTTCTAATCCTGCCTAACCTATGCAAATGTTTCCTCTTGCCACTCAGGCTTGAGACACCCAATGGCCAATTACTAAGAGAAGAGCATTTTAATAAACCTTAAATCTAACTGGAAGTGGTTGGATTTAATGGTGGATGAGTCCTGATTGTCTTAAAACATCACCAACACCCTGGAGGTAAGGTATTCCTTTTCACTTGATCTGTCATCAGCTTTTGACTTACAACCTTTATCCACCAGATACTGTTGTTAGCACTGTTCTCTAAGGACACAAGGTCAGAGTGGTGATACAGGCAATTAATATTGCATTGTGTCTAAGTTTACTCTGTCTTGTATGCTGTTTAATGATAAGAAGCCAAAGCAAATGCACACATGCTGGCACTACATGCCTTTAGGCTTTGCCTTTTCTACGAAAAAAATGAAAAACTCTCTTTGGTTTTTACCTTTTAGTACAAAAATCTATTTTTCATACTATGAGGTCTGCAGAAGTCTCTCAAGGGTAAGAATGTTTCTCTAAAATTACTGAGATCAAGTTAATGTTTTCAAAGACATTTGGAAGCAGGTAATGCAGTCCTGTACATCCTTTCCAGTAAGACAAGCCAAGGCCATTGAGCCAGACCTGGTAGTAAAAAAACCCTGTCTCTACTTGCAAAACTAAAGCCATGAAGAAAAGCCAAAAGGAATAATTACTCTCTAAGTTTATGGACTCAAGTTCAGCAATTCAGAATCTTCCCACCTCTAAGGCAGATTAGAGAGACAAACAAGATGATGTCACAACTACCACAGTATGTGAAGGACAACCTGTAAGTGTAAGAAGCACAGAAGCTCTGAAGATCATCTTCTGGAACCAAGAGAAATACAGGCCATGGATGGCTTCATCCAAGTGCTTATTTACCCATCTCATTCCATAGAAAACCGGAACAGAAGACTGACTTTCTGTAAATAGACTGTCCTTATCTACTTCCTTCTTAAACACTCACTTGTGCTGCAGTTATTTTACCACCCTCTGCTCCACCAGCCCCCAAGCCCCAGATTTCTTCTTGACAATGAGCGTTCATTTGCTTATCCCTTTTGCTCTCTAGTTGTATATCCAGGCTGAATTACTGCTCAGAATTGTGCCTTTCAGACAGCACAATGCTGTCTTTCCATTAATGCAATTAGATATTGTGCTAAGAGGCATTAAGCAAATGCTAAAATGGGATTAGACTCAAGATCTACTACAACTATTTTAATTTTTAAACTAATAAAAATTGACAAATCCAGGCATATGGAAAATCCTGACTCAGTTACCATGTCAGGCCCCAAAAC
The DNA here is from genome assembly GCF_030490865.1 of Poecile atricapillus. Taxonomy (NCBI): domain Eukaryota; kingdom Metazoa; phylum Chordata; class Aves; order Passeriformes; family Paridae; genus Poecile; species Poecile atricapillus. The sequence continues at coordinate 61,100,849 of NC_081288.1, forward strand.
AATTTACCAAGACGCACAAAACACAATACTTCGAGATTTAACTATGACATTTTAACAAAAAGAAAATGTACTGTTGGGAGTACAAACATGAAGTCATTTATCACCACTATGCTAAAAGGTCACCTAATACAAAACACCATGAAACATAATGTCTAAATATGTAACTACCTTTGTTAATCATCATCCTATTAGTAAGCTGCATATTATACTCAAGCCTTTATCTATTTTTTAACTGTACTTCAATTTACCTAAGTATATGAATTTCCACTGAAAAAGAATGCCTAACAATAGAGAAAGTGGATACAAAAAGACTGTATTTTACAACAGAATTACACAGAATGTATGTTAAAGAAATTGGTATGAATATGTATGGTGTTATATTTGTGTGTTTAGCTTCATGATTCACAGTGTATCTATGCAAATATACACATTTTTGATAACTGATTCCTTTCATACAAGAAACAGAATCCATAGAAGAACTGTGGATCTTGAAAATAATAAAAAAAGTGCAATTAACTAACATTGATTGTAAGGATTTAACCATCTCTTTAATGTGCTCTAGTCACTGAAGAAAAGGAAAAGGGAGAAAGGGATCTGATTTTCAGAGGCTGAGAACACAGGGGCAAAAAGATTCATTACCCTTACCCGTCTTGACACTGTAGCATTAGATCTTTCTTTGAGCTGAGGATCTGTCAGGAGGCTTATCCAGATGATATAAGGAGTATCATACTTAGCTCTTAGTCTGGGGCATCGTTTGAAGATAAAATCAATAAGGAAAAACTTGATTCCAGCATAGAGTCCTGAAAAAAAGGTCACTTCAGTTTGAATGCTTAAGAGGCATTAAGAACATCACTGTTTTGATCATATTTTTGAAAGCTCACAAATGAAACCGAATTCTGTACATTTAGTCACAGTGTTAAAACCATTCTCCTGGGTTTACTATTTTACTCTTCTTTCCTTCCCATCCTCAGTTCTTTTAAACATTTACATAGCCACTATTATGCAGAAGAACATTTGAATAATTCAAACGTATGTTCCTTATTACCAGAAGCATTCTGAAAACATTATGATAGACTACCAAAACAAAAAACACACCAGATCATTCAACTATGCAGCTCCTGCAAGAATTTTAATGGCAACAGAGGGCTCTCACGTACTACATAAAACTCTATCTTCCAGTCCCAACTCTTATCTTATACAAGTTATTTCCTTGCATTCTGCCATTCCAAATGGGCTTAAAATACTCTCTCGAAACTTTATTGAGTGCAATCCAGATCTCCTAAGAGTCAGAGTAAAACAATTACTCCTCACACGTCTAAATTCAACTGCTGTGTAAAGCAAACCTACATTTATATTCAAGCTAACAAAATCTGAAGTTCAGTGCTGTGGTAGTTTGGCAAGTGCCACTAAAAGTAACACTCATTTGATTATATCATTACTTTAATGAAAAAAATTAAAGTTCTTGGTTCACAGTACAGGGCTTCATACCTCAGCAAAAACAGTCTCATGCTGTAGTGAGAACCCTTTTCTCAATTCCCACTTAAGACTATCTGTAACAGACCCACAGTAGTCTGTTAATGTTGTCCAGTCCATTCTCCAAGTTTTACCAGGAATCCCACTTCCTCTTTTATTTTTTTCCTACACTGTCACTTTCGTGTCTCCTTTGTCATGCCACTTATTTCATTTACAAGGATGTATGAGCAAAAAACCCTCAACATATAGGATTTTCTGGAAGCCTTACAGCTGACAGTCTGAGAAGTTCTGCTAACAGCTCCTCATAGATTTCTCCTCTTCAAGATAAGCAAAAGCATTATCCAGTCTTTTTCTATTATACACTGAGATGGTTTTCAAAATGGTCATGACAAATGATGCTAAGCACAATGGAAATACTTTAAAACATTGCATGATTTATTAATGCAGGTTTTCTCTCTTAAACTCTAAAATTCTCCCTCTAAAGATCATGTAGGTTTTAACCATTAAGTCTAGACTGTAACAGGTGAATTATTTATTGTGTTTACCCAATGCAAGCCCAAGAATCCTGTAGGGCAAAAAGCAGGATGCAATAAAAGCTGCCCATAGAGCAATGTAGAGCTTCTGCGTTATTTCTGGCTGGACCCACATGAACAAGCTGGAAAAAAAACAAAGCAAAATTTTATTATTAGTGTTACACATATTGGCAAGTCTTGTTTTAAAAGGGAAGAAAATCTCACATCAGATAACTCACTTTTTAAATTTTTCCAGTATGTCTGCCATCTTGCCAAAAAGGTTCTGTGTAAGAAGGAAAAGAATTAAAACCAAGTCCTGCATTGTTTTGGGTTTTTTTGTCCACACAATGAAAACAAATACCTTTCTGACTTTGTTGGTAAGCAATTCCCAGAAGCATTTTTTTTAAAAACTAATTTTTAGCCATTTATATACTTCACAACTGAGTAAATATAGAACAGAATATCAATACTTGGTGACTTCCATCTCATTTAACCTTGTTCTGTAACTTGTGATTGATCATTGTAACTGATGAAATTATTTGATTCCACTGTCATGACTGGAAAGCACTCACATTACTGCAAATATTTTAAATTAAGCTCTCAATCTAAGAGTAAAGAGCTTCTATTAGTAGGTAACAAAATGGAAGGTTTCTTCACACACTTTGCTGAAATTTCAGGAAGTGGTAACTGAGTTCATCAAAAGGGCTATTAGCTTCTTGGAATCAGACCATTATCAGGTTTTATAATAAACCATTGGAGACAGCAGATTTCAAGTAATTCCAACAAATGGTGATGCAACTGACCCCTGCTCAGGACTCAGGCCATATTCTCTCACCAATCCTTACTGCCAGAGCACCTGAAAATTTCACCTTCCGAATAAATTTCCAAAGGTGTTCATATAAACATATGCACCACCCCAGCAGAGGGAAGGACCTGAGCATTCACAGTCAGCAAAGGAAGGGTAAACCCCTTTTGACAGCAACACATCATGAGGCATGGCACAAGGCTGCAGTTCAACTGGATGGTGCAGTCACTCAGCTGCTACCTCATCCAATTTATGGAGCTGGGAGAAAAATCTTCCTTCAGCCTCTCCAACATCAGCAGATTTCAATGCTTGGAGGGGGTGGAGTTCTTTAAAACATGCTATTTTAGAGATGCAAAGCAAACTGTTGAATTAACACAGCTAAACAGACCACAGCCTTCAGCTAAATCTTAAAGGAACAGAGTCTCCTACATCAATTTTATGACTAGCAGATTTGGCATGTGGATCCACAGTCCAGTACATTTTTTAAGATTCACCAGCCAATCTGCATTAACAGAAGCTTATATGCATATATAAGGTAGAAAACTATGAGAAGTTGCTTCTGCTTCCCTCTGGAGCTTGCTCAGAGCTGTAGTCAGAGAACCTCAACCCATTCTCTGAAGCATCATGCCATTTCAGAAGCTCTAAGAATCTTACTGAGATCTCCACTGCTCATAGGTAAAGTTCCCTTTGCAAGGAAAGTATTTCTTCTTTAAGCATTTGTTTTCACATGCTGTATAACAAGCTCCTTTGACCACTTGGACTACGAACCCCCTTGTTTCAAAGGAGGCAGCCGAGAGCAGCACATTACCTGCGCCTTCTGAGCCACATCTAGAACAAGCTGAAACTTTTCAGACACGGTCAGGTCCTCTTTTGGCTGCTCCTTAGACAAGAAAGAGACAACTCATTGATTTGCAGCTCAGATAAAACGTATTTTATAAAACTTGTCAGAACAAGGTGACTCCTCAACATTTTTGGTAATACTCATCTCCCTTTTAATGGTCTCTACACTTACCATTTTCCTCCCTTGTTTCAGATCTACTTTTTATGTCTTTCATTGCTGCTTATTTTTAGTTTTTAATGCTTTGGAGGGCTCAGGGGAGACTTTATAATTCTCTACAGCTATCTGAAAGGAGGTTGTAATGAGGTGGGGGTCAGTCTTCTCTCCCAGGTAACAAGTGACAGATCAAGAGGAAATGGCCTCACTTTGCCAGGGGAGATGTAGATTGGCTATTCAGAAAAATATGTTCATTAAAAGGGTCGTCAAGCCTTGAAACAGACTATCCAGGGAAGGGAGTCACTATCCCTGGAAGTATTTACATGACACTTAGGGACATGGACCCAGTGATGGGGTTGGCAACGCTAAACTAACAGATGGACTTGATGTTCTTAAAGAAAACAGAATGCAAGACTTCTTGAAGATCCCACAGGACCTGATTTGTTCCAAGCTGATAAATTAAAATTAATTTCAGAAATGTGTTTTAAGTTTGGAATATTTTAGGGTGAAGCATCTGAACCTAAGAGTGCTGTTAGTAAAGACTTTTAAATTACAAGGGAAAGAAAAAAAATGTAGTGTCTTCACTTATAGCTTCCTCTTCCTTCCTTTCCAACTACCCACACAAACACAGAAGAAGGTTTAAAGATGCAATTTTTTTTTGCAGGTGTACAGGTGAAGCTGATCAAAGACCTACCATGTGTTCAGAAACTTCAGGCACAATGCTCCACTGTATTCTCCAACCCCTAGAAATTATGGAAATAGTTAAAGAGAGCAAGAACTCCATCCATCAACATGGATTATTTGTAAAAGGTTAAAAAGTAGTTTTCTGCAATAAGCACTTACAGCTTAAAAGTAAATAATATAATCCCAAATTGATGAAGAACCCACAACATAACAGAAGTACAAGTGACCAAAAACAGCCAGCTTAAAAATATTAGTTAAGTACATACTAAACAGAATCACTGCTTTTAACCCAGGATCACTGGGTTTTACAACAAAAATTAATGGTGTGCATGGAGTAAAGGATTAGGAATATTTTTCTCTTATTTTTTCATGAGAAGAAAATTACATCAACTTATTCAGAAGCCTATTTGCTATCAGCAATTTCCAGGGAATACAATGTCAAACAGAAAGTATCATTTAAGAAGTCAGAAAATTATTTTACAATATGCACATTAAGACCCTCTATACCATTTTAAAGTCCATTAAAAAAAACCTCAGACTTAATTTTTATAAGAGATTAAATTTACAAATGGAAGATACTTTGGATAAAGTAGGTCAAGAGCTCTGGAAAAAGGTAAAACTGCCATTTTAAGCCTAAGTGAACATCCTCTGCTTGGAAAAACAGCAAGCTTCAATATTGAAGGTGATGTTCTTCAAGCACTCTAAATATCACAGAATTAGAAATATTAGAATTTTAGTGTGCTGAGGGATTTGTCTGAGAGCATGCAACATTGTTTATGATAACCCAAGCCACAGGATACAAAGATAATTCCCAATAATCATAAAAGATTATAGAAACTGAGCAATGACACTAAGAATATTGGAGATTGAATTTCACTTTGTTAAATGTAACTCACAATATTAAAAAAAGTAGCAGTTTACAACTTAGTGCAAGAAAAACAAAACATCTTTCAAACAAAGCATTACTTAAGCGAGTAAGCTAGTATTTATGCAAATACCTGGCTATGAGGTAATTTAGGGATAACCTCAAAATTGCTAAAAATAAGAACATAGGAATGGCCCAGCCATGCCATACAGCATTGATGTAAATCTGCAGATTAAGGAGAAAAAACAAACAGAGAGAGATGCGGATTACAAACTGGGGTACAGTGAGTTACATTAAATACCACTTCCCACTGTGCTGTTTGGCTCAGGATCATGCAATTCATATTTTTAAAAAATTAATAAATTTTAGCCACTCCATGACTGACAGTGGCCCTGCACTCAGAAAAGCAAAATCAAAACTAAGAATAAACCAAATCTCCAGAGATGACACTTAACTAGTTCTCAGCTGCCTCAGAGAGAGTATTGAGTATTTTCAGCACTACAATTACTTGAAGGGGTAGGAGTTCAAAAAAAAAAAGAGGTAAACCCCCACGTCTGTGAATCTGCTGCATGACCACGGTATGGTCAGCAATGGCACAGAAGCCATGCTATGGAAGAGGAGCTATAGCAATTAGCCCCATACTGGCCAACAGGATAAACTCTTACTCTATTATTTCAGGTCAATTAAATTCCAAGTCTTTTCCAAGACTAAAAAGATTGCAAGAAAACAGGTTTTATTTTATGTAAAAAGTACAAACACAAAGAACTTCAAAAGGTATTCTGTTCCCAGCTTCTGAAAACAGAGACTAGAGCCTCTCTGTGAGAGACACTAGGGTTTTCACTGATAACCCCGAAGTGAAACACTGCTCTGGCTCCCAGGTCCCAGAGCTTTCAAAAAACACCAGTTCAAGTTTCTTCTTTCAGCTTTCATCTGAAAAATGGGCTTACCAGATGAAGCAAGAGAAAAATCAGCAGATATGGAAAAGGGACAGACAGAGTGCACTGGGAGGGAAGTCTCCTCCTCAGTATTCCTTCCACTGTGCCATGCAAAATAGCATAATGTCCATAACTTACAGGGAGGTATTATTTAGGAAAAAGGTGTAACATTTTCACCACACAGCTATTGGTAATTCCTTTGACAGAAATTAATTTTATATAAACTATAACCAAAAGAATTTAGATAATTTAATTAGCAATAGGAAGAAGGAAAACAAATCAAAACTCCACTAGCTACTTATGGCTTTTTGCAGCATCCAAACCTCATTAAGACAGCTTAGAAATGCTTGAACTTAACTCACAGACCTGATGTTTGCACACTGAATCCTACTGAAATCAAGGCCTGTCATCAAATGTAACCACTCTCAGCAGTTCAGCCCTAGTCAAAAAGAAACTTCACAGAGGCTGAAGTAACCATTGAATTACCAGGACTGGGAGATGAGAAACAAGAAAGGAGTGAACAATACTGAGATAGTTCTAAGTTATTACAACAGTTACAAAAGTATGTAACAAGAGACCCGGGAAACACAATTTAACTGGTTTTATATATAACGGAGGTGAGCACTACTGGTATTTTGTGTCAAATGAAATTATACCATTTGATTTGACTTGAACTGTAGCACAACCCCTATTCAGATATGGCAGTTTCAAAAAATTTTAGCAAATAATGTATTTTTTCAAGTTCTTACTACTCCTGGAGGAGTAGGATAACTTACAATAAAGGCAATAGCAGAAGTGTAGATAGAATACCAGTCTAATAAGGCAGAAAGATTCTTCACAAAATTTGTAACAGGTTTGGCACCTCTCTCTAAATGGAAGTTGAGAAAAAACACAATGTTAGAAGTAGCTGGCAGTGGTTAAATCACTTGTAAATTACAAACAATCAAACTAGAAAACTATAGGAATATTCACAATATGTAATAATAAAAAGGCCTATCCAAATGAAATAAAAATTAAACCCACCAATGTAACTGAACAATTAAAGAATGCATTTCCAAAAACTAAAGTGTTACCCAAGACAAAGATTATGTCTAAACTCCAAAGTATAGACAAAGGAAAAAAAATCAGCATCCTTTACAAGAGTACCCTGGCTGCTAAAAGCAGCTTGTTCTCAGCCACATGCTTACTCTTCCTACACCAAGCAACCCAGCACATGACTCCCTGAAGAAGCCTCTCCCACCTATGCAGACCCTTGGTCCTGTTGTCACTGCATGGGAGACTGACCTGTGCTGGGAGAGGCCCACAGCCAGATGCACCCAGCCAGCAAGAGCAAGAGCAAGAAGAGCTCTTCCTCAGCTCCCTAAAACTCTCTTACCTTTTACCCTCTTCCTCTACACTCTCTCACTACTTGGGCAAACTAGCTAGGGAACACAAGGAAACCAGAGAGGGCTGCTGCAAACCACCTTTGCTTTCTCTGTTGGACCACACCAGTTTTGCCTTTCCTGATGATAAGACTGACGACACCTCCTGCAGAGAGAGCCTCAGAAGTTCTCACTCTCTTTTGCAGTAGAACTCACAACCTTTCAAGTCTTTCTTCAAGAGAGCCTCTGATTTGTCCTAATTTGTACGGCTTGAGACTCAGCTATCCTAAACACAATTCCCTTGTGCAGTAATTAAGCAATTAGCACTAGATTTCCTTAAACATCAGCAGCACAACCAAATGAAGTAAGTGGAAGGGCACACCAAAGGCACTGGAAGAGCTCATGGACTCAAGTGCTGCTTCCATCTGCTCTGCTCCAGTAGCCTACACCAAGCCCAGAGAGAAGATCAAGACTTAGAAATCACTGGTGACAACGTTATGGAGAGCTGAGTCAGGCTCCTCGGATAACAGGGATCTAGATTTTGTCGCTAACCTACTGGAAGTTAAGAACCACACAAAGCTGAAGTTTAATATTGTTCTTTAAAAGGTATTCTGAAGGCAATGCATGTAGACCACTGACAAGAAGTCACAAGTATTCTCCCAAATGAAACTAGAACAAATACAACAAATAAAATACTACTAAGTACTTACTTAATCTTCTCATATTTTCAGTCAACCTGAAAAATAATAGATAAAAGCAACTTGTTAAACAGACAACTAGTGCACACTTGTGTACATCTGATCCCTGTAATATTCTTCAGCTGTATGTGCATAAAGCTTCATTGCCTGTTACAAAATGTGTTTCTAGTAACTTATACGGTCTACCTTGCATCAGACTGAACACTGAAGTTCAAAAGCTCTCCAGCCTATCTAAGACTTTGTTCACAGTTTCTGGGAGGCATATGACAAAATCTGGTAAATAGTACAGATCTTATTTTATTTCAGACAGCAGATAGAATCTCAGCCTTTGTCCAAAGCAGTCACAAAACTTTTGAGGTAGTTCCGCACTTTTGATGCTATTATTTGTAATTGAAACTTGTTCAAACCATACAAAAGATTGGTTAAAAAAAAAAAAAAAGTGAGAAAAAAAAGCAACTTGTAAAGGCACCAAAAATTTCTCACAAGGACATTAGGGATTTACCTTCTAGCACTAAGTGGCTCTTCTGTTTCCACTGTATTCTCTTCCGGTTGAAATCTGAAGTCCTCAACATATTCCCCAAATTTGTCAAAAAACCACTTTTGGAGTCTTGAAGAGACTGTGTGACTACTCTTATCTATAAAAGAGAAGCACTAAGGATCAGGATAATGCTAGAAGACATCTTTATCCAATGCCAGCCCCTGTTCCCACACACCACGCTTTGTTGGGAAGCACACTTTGTACAGCCTCCTCATCCTTCACCAACACTCTGTGGAAACTTGCAATTTATTTATGCCGTTGCACAAGACCCCCAGATGCATTAAATTGGTAAAATAAGACTAAAGGTGACTCCTGCATTGCTCTTAGGACAGCATGGAAGCATCTTATTACCCGAAGAGTAAAACATCCTAACAAAGAATAATTTTTAGCAGAGTAAAAACATTTTCTGGTTAAGAGACTTCTGTAAACAAAAGACTGATGTAAATATCAGCTCTCTGTTGTGCTGAAGGGTCACCTTGAGAAAAGCAAGTGCAAAGCAAAACATTCCTGAGCACAGGGCTCAAAAACCACCTTGCAGCCACAGGGATTTGACAGGAAAGGGAGGTGGAAACATAAGCAAGATTCTGTTAGAGGTATTTTTACTTCCACTTTCCAGCCACTGATAGTTTATAAAGATTGTATGTGCAGATAAGGATTTTTTTTTTAAAAAAACTTTAATAAAGATTGTGAAAGCTATACAAAAAAACATGCAGTTTCATTTTTTCTAAAGTCAGCCTTCAGAAATTATGTTGCATATGGCACATTCTATATATGGAATATACAGTCATAATACTACCTGAGAAGTCTTACACAGAAAAATAATGAAGTGATGCACACTTTCTGTACGTCAGTTTCAGTGGAAAAATATAACATAATATAGGGGTACACGGAAATAACATCAGGGTAAAAGCCTTAAGGCACAGCAAGTGAGGACAAAACAATCACCTGTAACTCACAAAACAGTGGTCTAGAAGGAACAGACAGAGTATTTGGAAACATAGCTTAATACAGCAATGTCACAAAGAGGATACTGGTCATAATTACTCCAGGACCAAATTTAGTACAGAACTCCATGACATTAATATATGATTAAACAGAGGCATGGAAGATTACAACAGCCAAAATGATGCATTTAAGCTCCTGAGAAAAAGCCACTGGTGCTCAGAAAAGATAATCAAATTATTTATTAATGATTTACAATGAAATCTAGAAAAACAATGAATCTAGTGATTGTTTACAGCTGAGACAACACTTCCATTTGAGAATAAAAATATGAAGTAGCTTCCCACATGCTAATACTTCAGAAAGTACTGAGAAAGAAATTTTGACAAGAGAAAAAAATTGTCAGCTTCACATAACAGAAAGCATTGACACTACGGAAGTACAGGAGGGAGAATTTCAGATTTAGTCTACATATTTAAAAGCCTAAGTCTTGATTACAAGCTGTAGGAAGGAAAGTAAAAATGTACTGAAAGATTGAGGCTTTGACTATTGCCTTAGTTCTTTCAGACATTGGTACATTATTGAATTCATAATAAGCATCAGCTTGAGAAATGTAGATAACAGTGTAGGTGTCAAAAAATTTTTAACTCTTAAGCTTACTCCTTCTCCAGAATGTCTCTTCTTTTAGAGGAAGGAAGTAGTAATATGGTTAGTGACATAACAGAACTTCTGCAACTGAGAACAAAACAGAACATTTTTTCTATGTATTACACCTGTTTTCTGGTAAGTCAAGGATCAGCAAGGTATGCAAGAATGATGAGATGAGCCAACAGGTTTCATTACATACCTAAAGGCCTTACAATACACAATAAATTCCTTGCTCAGGTATGCAGAGTCAACTACAAAAAGTAAATGCAGAATCATGTACAGAGAGAGAAGTTGCTTGAATTGTCATTCATATTCAGCTATTTCAGAAGCAAGATTTGATCTTCTAAGGATCAAAAATAAAGAAAAAAATCCAAATGAATTGAAGGGCTGTTAGAGATCTGACCAAGCTCACCTGTTCCATTGGCTTGTGCCTGTGGCTTTGTAGGTTGCTGAGCTGCAGGCACCTCTTCTGCTCTACAAAGAAAACAGAAACAATGTGAAATGTTACCGAGGAAGAATTTATTCCCTTTTAGGTAAAGGAAGCATCAGAACCTCCATGGCTTCCACAGCTGAGATTATACAATCATGACAAGAGAAAAACCAGCTTGTGCCCTCTCAGAAGACTCAAAATATTCATTGCACTTAGAATCCTGGGAAATACCATCCATTGTGAGGAGAGGTGGGGTTTAGCCATTCCTGTCACCAACAGCTCAATTTCATCTTAAAACTGCTCAACAATGTAGTATCAAATTTCTTGCATTATTTATGCCTTTGTGTGGTATATTCATTGCAGTGCCTGCCAGGAAAACTCTTCAGAGCCATGACTTTTCCCACTGCAATAAATTAAAAGGGATTCCATATCACAAGTTGATAACCATCGCAGTAGAGTAAAACCACAATTTAATGCACGAGTCTTGAATTCTGCCATCGCTACTAGGGTCAAACACCACTCAACTTCACAAGAGGAACAGGTGTTAACAATGATTTAAAATGTTATGTTGTAAGCTCTCAAAATATACAGATCACAACAAATTTGAAAAATATCTTGAAAAACTGAAATAGCCTGAAAAACTGCAACAAAAATGTTCTAAAAATAAATGTCAAGCAGCAGGCATCATTGGTCTCACCTTTCAAAATGAGTCAAGAATATTCTCATCCATTAAAAGTGAACAGATTTTTTAAAACACAAATGATTTTGACATTCTGCACATGTGCAAGGCTTCAAATTACATTTGTACACAACCTCCAACTGCCAACCTATCTTGAGAATACTTCAGGCTTCAGTCCCAAAGTCTTCAGTCATCCATGCAGATATCATACAGAAAGATTTTTCTAATGAAGCAGGAGCTTTGACAACATAACACCAGCCACAGCAAGCTTTACTTGACAGGGAGCTGTATGATTGAAAAGATTATTTCTTCAAACAAAAAAGTGTCAGTTGAGCAATTTCATGATCTCTCATTTATCAGGCAATATAAATACTTTCAAATGTTCCTTTCATCTTTTGCTCCTCAGGAAGGGAATCAAGTGAAACATGGTCAGCAAATGAAGAGCAGGAAGAGGGATCCCACTGCACTGGACCAGTTGCAGCAATACAGACAGACATACAGTCCTCTCTCCTGCTGTTCCTCTAGAAAGGACATTAGAAAAAGATGCCACTGTACTGTCTGCACATGGAAAAGGTCATTACTATTGTGTGCTGTCCCAACATTACCATACATCAATGAATATGATGGAGAAACTATGGAACTTGTTACTTCCTTCCTAAGCATTCCCCATCCTTAATGAGCTTTCCACATCCTTGTTCATTTCTAAAAAGAACATTTAGAAGTAATTTACTGATTTATGAATTACAGCTTGACATTTATTGGTGTTGATGAGCTGCATTCAATGTTTTTTGCTTTGAAAGACACTTGTTTTCATGGCTAGTCAGGACTTTTCCCCATGGCTTCTGTATTTGCAGCAGCTCTTCCTTTCAAAAGCCACCTTTGTCATCAGTTTATTTGCTTTTGCTATTTGGTTCCTGTGCCATTCTCCCCCAGTTTCTATATGCACCACGGGTCCCTCAGCTAAAAACTCCTCCTATCTTTGCTTCTTCTCCTACACCCTTACATCTCCTCCATTTCCAGCTCTCAAAAAGCAGACAGCAATAAACATGATCAAATTTGCATCGACTATTATACAGTGGTGTCTTGTTTTCCTCTATCAGCCAACATCAGATGGTTACACCATAGAGTTGAGCATTTTCGTCTGAAATCTGTCGTTGGAACTGTGTTTCATTGAAGCTGAAGACATATTTCTGTGGAAAAGAGGTGGACAACCACAAGCAGGCAGGAGCCAGTTACTCAACCCATTCCAGCTGTGTGGAGGCACTGACTAGGGTGGTGTCACACCGGAACAGTTCCTGTGACAGAGCCAAGATGAGATCCCACCACTGACAGCTGTCAGAGCCTTCAGCCTGGGTCTTCCTTTGACATGCTGGGATGTATTTCCAAAAGCAGCACAGCGTCATTACTCCCCATGTTTCTTAGGCAAAAAATCAAAAAAAAATCTCATCAAGAAGTAGTTCTGTACAGCAGCCTTACTGGGCCCCATCAGGAGCACATGACAGTTGGCTTTGGCCCTTCTTGGTGCTTTTGTTTCATTTTTTTTGGCAATGTCTTACTTGCCATCTGCCTGCTACTTCTTCCCCATGAAGAACCTGACCTTTACGAATCATCAGGTTAATGACAGCTCATTACTTCACCTGTGAATCAGGTTATAATTAGCCACTTCAGACAGATCCACAACAGGAAGCTCAGAATTCATTGTTTGGGCTTGCACACCTACTGGGAAGTTCAATTCCAAAACCAGGTCATGTTGAACCATCCAGTTCATCAAGACCACTGACAGAGGGAAGAAATTATCTTTCTGAGTTTCTGAACCACTCTTCATGCCAGAGATGATTTAAAAGGCTGAAAAACATAAACAATCCTCAGAATAACACTGTGTTCCTACGTGGGCTTCCTAACCGCACCCTGAACCTAAGAACACAGGCTGCATTAACTCCTCTTGGACCACACTTTTCACCCAGAAAAAGGGAGTAACTGGTAACACCAACACATCCCCAACATGAAGCTAGGTCATCTTCATGCAGCCATAGATTGCAGCCATTTAAAGCACAGGCTGTTTAAAACAGCTAAGGGCAACCTCAGACAGTGGAGGAGACAAACACAAACTGCCTTTTTTTGCTTCTCTCTTTTTTTTTAATATACTGAGGTTAGGGAAGCATCAATATTAATGAATATTAGAGCTGTTCATGACCAGGCACATGTACCACTCAAAAGCAACAAGCACACTCTGAGACAGTGTCTATTCAGTGCTGCCCCACGGAACAGCACCCAAAGTGTTATTTAGTTGTTTAGCTGCAAGTGTAACACAAAAGTTAAGGGAACCTTGACACTGAAGGACATTTCCCTTAAATAAACATTTTTTGTTTGTGCATATTAGGCCGTGAACACAGCTGCAGGTCAAAATATGTGCGAATCAACAGATGCCCTCAAAAAACTGGATGCAGATCAAAACTGCTAGACACAACAGGTGCAGTCACCTGTTCTCAGATATATTCAAAGCAATTTTCCCACAGGCTAACTCCAAGTTCACAATCAACCCACCACTAGTTTTTCAAACACTGTTTTAGAAGATATTCGAGGCTATTAGCACCTTTCCTACTGTTCAATGCAACCTGAATAGGTGTGTACTTCCATCAAAAGCACATTCCAACCTCATACACACAAAAATAAACAGGTATTCTCTTAGTCTAGTTTAAAAACCTATCTTTCAGGTATGCATAGCTTCTTACCCTGAAGAGCTGTTAAAAAACCAAGTTAAATAATTTTCATCTCCTTCCATCTCCTTCCCATTAAAATACACAAAACATTTCAAAAGCCCTTGCTATTCTCATTCACAATGAAGGAACAGTGACATATGCAGAAGCATTGTCTATTTGGTCCTTGTAAAAGTAGTTCACAATGATACTAATAACAAGGTGCGCTGCTTAAGTCACAGGCTGCTGGTAAGAGTTGTTGCAAAACTTTTTGTTATTTTTGTTATTTTTGTTTTCTGCAAGATTGTTGCTCACAATTTGCAAAATATGTCAGTAACAGCTCACACAAACTATTTCAGACTATTTATGCATCATTCTGCTTCTGAAATGTCATAAGCTTCAGCTGCCATACCAAATGCTGGGATGTTCTGAACTGTATCTGTGGAAAACTTCAGCTGAGGACACTATATTTCTGAATAATCAGATATACAAAAAATAAACACCATGACAAACAAAAGCACCAAAAATCCTCTTCTTCTACTCCACCCTTTCCCCGTACATGACTGTGACCTCAACGAAGAAAGCCCATGTTTTTCACTAGAAAAAAAAAATTAGATTGTGAACTTTTCTCCTTGCCAAACATTTTTTCATCATGTTTTATATTACTACATTATCTGCCTCATAAATACTTTTGAATACTGCAACTTTTAAAGTAATTTCATTCTGTATATATACCACAATATAGTTTAGTTTTCATTAGTAGTTTATATCTGCAAGCAGAAAGAACAGTATACGCAAACCTCAGCTTTCAACTAAGCACCAAAAAGCTGCTCTCTCCCCTACCAGGGGACATATGAATATCTATTTTAAAACTGTAAACAATTACCTTAGAAGCAGAGTGAATTTGACATAAGCAGATAGAACCTTCTGCAGTTACTCTGCTTAACAAAATTAAATTTCCATCAGGCATAATAAATATGACCCCTTAAATATCTGACTATGTAAGGCAACATTTCACCTATAGTCCTAATAAAAGTATTTTTAAATATCTACAATGAAGTGTAAAATACTGTAAGCAGTGAAGAATTTCACACAATGAAGCACAAGTTAAGAGAAAATCAATGGACAAACAAATTTTTCTCCTCCTAGGTAGAAACTGAAAAATTTTCAAAGTCTTATTTTGTTGTCACCTGCCTATCACAAAAAGGTTGAAACAGTAGTAAGACTAGTTAGAGAAACACTTGGGTAGAGAGGATAATTGGCTAAATGTAATCCCCAAGTGCAATACCAAGCTAATGTAATCCTTAGGATATCTAAATGGCACTCAGGGAGCTATGTCATCCTACCTTAATTTAGCAATGTCACTCCTGCTAGAATGACAATCCAACAAGGCACAGATGTTGACACAAATATTGATAAACAAAGACCTTCCATCTATTTTCTCTGTAAAACCTGTATTCCTTAGCTGCAGTGGGCCAGATCAGACTCTGAGTCAGCCTTCTTGTTCTGAAACACAGCAGGATGATGTGTACCTTCCTGCAGAAGGAGACAGCTCCTCATCCTCCTCCAGGACTCGCAGCAATGAAACCTCTTTCCCCCTTCTCTGTGCACGAGAGGCATGGCTGCCCTCGGGACAAAGCCCAAGGCCTGTGCCAGCACCAAAGACAAGCACGTGGAGTTTGCATCTCAAGCAACTTCTTCAAGGCAGCAAGCCACAGGCAAGAAAGTATCCTTTCCTTGAGCATCAGTTTCATCTTCCAACAGCAACAAGGCTCACTATTTTGTGCAGCTGTTATTGTGCTGGCAGATGCTCTCAGCATGCAACAGGCCCACGTTTCTCCTCTTCAACTGCCCACTCTGACAGGCAATACCAGACTAGATACACAGCCACGCCAACCAGCACCGGCAATAAAAATGCACTCTCACATCCCAGACGTAAGAGCAACTTTAAAAGGTCACTCAAAAAACGTCCAGATTGGAGCAGTCTGGGCAACCTTCCCACTGCACAGTTGTGGTGCTGGCTTGGGAACCAGACTCTTCCACAAGGAACTTTGAGAGCCCCTTCTAAGCTGACTTGGCAGCACAGGTCAAGACTTCACACAGACCACCCTTGCAGAACCACTGATTTTGGAAAACCATCCCTGTGAAATATCACCTAAAAAAAATCCCCCTGTAGTTGGTACTGAGAGTAAGAGGGATGGCCTAATCTATCTTTTATCTAAAGCCTTGGTGCATCAACACTCTGAATACGAACTCTTAAAACAGTTAAAGAATGGCAACTGAAGTGATGAAATGACTGAAGTACTCTTAAAGAGACAGTGGAAAAGCTGTAACTCTTTAGTCTGGAGAACAAGTAAGAAGAAAGGACTCATTAAAGGTGGCAAAAAAACTGAATGCTGAACAGTTATTCACCAAACCTTACAGTTCTGTAACTACGGGACACTTCTTCAAACCACTATAAATTCTGTTAAAAAGGAAAGCAAATAAAATCCTTCTTTAGAGTTAAGAAGGGACTTCTGTAATTATTGTCTCAATAGCTTCCAGTGGAAGATTGCTCCAGCACTTACTAGTGTTAAATACAATAGTTTCTAGTGGAAGATAGTTCCAGCACTTAACTAATATTAAATAAATTAATGGATGACAGGTCTGCAAACAGACTGAAGTGAAAGACAGCAATGTACTTTCTGACACCAGTAAATAAAGTATTTGTGCATGCTTACAACAAGTGGTTGAGAGAATGGGGGCTGTTTAGGCTGGAGAAAAGGAGGCTCAGGGGAGACCTCATTGCTGTCTCCTGCCTGAAAGGAGGTTGTACACAGGTGGGGATCAGCCTCTTCTCCCACATAACAAGCTATAGGACAAGAAGAAATAACCTCAAGTTGCACTGGGCAGTTTTATATTTGGTATTAGGAAAAATTCCTTCACCAGAAGGGCTCTCCATCACTGGGACAGGCTACCAAGGGAAGTGGTTGAGTCACCATCCCTGGAGGTACTTAAGGGACATGCAGATATGGCTCTGAACTGCATGGTTTAGTGGTGGCCTTGGCAGTGCTGGGTTAACGGCTGGACTTGATGGTCTTGAAGGTCTTTTACAAACTAAATAATTCCATGATTCCATAGGATCGGGAGGTAGACAGACACACCCAAAGCAACTAGGCCCACATGTTTCCCATAAATAGCTCCTATTTCCATTGCTACCAGTGGATGTGGACTGGCCCTAGCAGGAAGGTATTTTTACACCTGATTACAGAAGGAAGCAGGATGCTGAGAACAGTTTGCATGGCATTGGGAAACCGCATATCCAAGCAAAATGTTTTGCCTGTTTGCTCTTGCCTGTCACCTCTAAGTAACTGGCAGTGCTTAGCATGGGATGACCAACTCAGCCTGCACTATTTCCTGATGACAGCACTTGGTGGTGAGCCACAGATCCTGCTGCTCAGTTGAGTAATCTCAGCTTCTGCTGGGGAAGATAAAACAGGCAGCTACGACACAAGTGGTCTAGAACAACCAGGCCCCCAAGCAACTGCTATGGTCTTAAGACCCATGTAGCTAAACAGAGGAATGAGAGACAACATCAAATGTGATGCTTTGCATCATTAAGATAGATGTCCTTGAGGGTGAAAGGACCTAGGGACACGGGGAGGTGTTTCCATCTGTCATTGCAGTGGCAAGGAAAGCTCAAATTGCAGTTACTCACATACATTTAAGCCTTTGCTGTGGCAGTGGGACATCCCTGCAGCTGCTAGAATAGGAGAAATGAGGATTGGGCAGTCTGAAGAAGACACTGGTTTTAAGAAAGATAATCGTATGCAATGGCATGACAAAGGCTCTGGCATTCAGTAGATTCAGGCAGGCAAGATCCCAGAGTTAGGGTATCAGAAGAGGTGAAAAGAAGAATATCTCATCTAGAAAGTGTCATGGCACTTCTGTAGGTACAGCAGTACGTATGGCAAATTAACTTATATGTACAAGAATGTTAATTATGTAGTTTTACAGGACAACATAGACAGCTGCTCTCTCTGTGAACTACTGATTTATTTTAAGAGCACCTAGGCTTGAAACATAAGCTTTTACCAGCATTTTCCAGAGACAGTCAGCATTCTCAAGTGGCTTTTTGCTTTAAAGTGAAGAAGTTCCTCTTACCTTGCTTTAAGTACTTCATTGACTCTTTGTTCTAGTTCTAATCTCCTCTGCCGTTCCTTTTCTAGCTCCTGCCTTAACGTTTCAGCGTTTGTTTCTTCTCTCAGCTTCCTGAGCTCCTCCTCTGTTAATTAAAGAAGAAGATAAAGATTTAGTTACCCTGAAGTATTTCTTTAAGAAATTTTAAATCTAATTATGACAGGTAAGTTGTGGGGGATTTTTTTAGCTGTGCTATACCAAATATGTTCTCCAGAAGAAAACAAGTATTCAGGAGCTAGACAGACTTGAAAAAAAGCACACAGCTGTATCAAGTACAAAATGTTTCATTACAATTCTAAAGCAAGGAGGAAAACAAGTCTAATGTTTTCTTTTCAAGATGCAAAATAAGCCCTTGGTACAAGCTATCTTTACTTAAACATGACATACTCTTCATTCCCCAAAGAAATAATCAGCAGGAAAGGCTGTCTATTGCTAAATCCAGTGGTCATAACAAAAAAAAGCATATGTTTTCTTCCCTCATGTCTGTGGGGAGGAAACCACGAAACCATGAACTCAAAACAAGGTATATGATGCCATATAAACCCATGCCCATTAATTTCTGGCACCAAGTCAGATGGTCCCTCTGTGAGCCTCGGCACCATACAATTTTAACAAAGGGCTGTGGAACAACAAACTAAGCTAAAATTTTTACATTTTTCCAAGGTTATTGTGTGCCCTACTAACTTATGTGTAATAATTATATATATAAACACACATATTTACTTATAAAAACACATACACACTCGCACAGCGTTCTTCACAAGAAGTTAGTATCAAGTATGCATAAGGCTTTTTTGTGGCTAATTAGCCTTGCTTTTGTCACTGACAGTGTCCTTGCTCATGACCTTATTTTACTCTAGAGTTAAAATGGGGTCACTATTACAGACAACATTTCCCAGACAGGCATACATGTGACATTTCTTTTTTTCTTTTTTTTTCTTTTTAAACCAAACTCTACATTTTGTTCTCTGGGATGGTTTTTAAGCTCAATCACAACAATCAATAATAGGACAGCAGGTGTATTTCAAGTTTACAACAAACCAGAACATAAACTACTTGCTATTTCCACTATCATCACAAACACAGGGGGTTCAGGCTTTTAACACTGTTTTACAAAATTGGTATATTATGTTATACCCTCCAGAGGATTCATACACAATCTCTTTTGTTTGTTTTCATATATTGCCTTCTAAATCTTTGATAATCAGAGACTTTTGATATCTGAGCCTCTCTGACTCCAATCACCATGCTTCTCGAGAAGGTCTGAAGCTGCAGTGCCAATATCCAGAGGAACTGATACACTCTCCATGCCCTGCAGGAAGCCCAAGTGCAGTGTGTCCAATCACTTCACCTGCTGGTGGGGGACTGTCTGCACTCCTGCAGCAGGAAGAGCTTTAGAGCACAGAATTAGGAGAGATGGGAAGCAGATACAGGAATCAAGGGGAGAACACGATGGCTTCCACTGTCAGGCTACAGACTGAACTCCACTGAAGAGCAAGCAGTGCTGTTATCCATCTCCCCACTGAGAGATGGTGATCCTGGGAAGAAGAGCTGGAGTACAGAAACCACGTTATCCTCCAGCAACTAAAATTGAGAATCCCCAAGGGTAGGGCAGGGAAATGTCACTGTTGCAGCAGGTATTGTCTCTCCTGCAAATAAATGGAAAGATATGGATACAAGGGCACGCTTCTACATGGAGCTGTTCCTAATTGCGTATCCACAAGGAATTTTAAATCCAACAAGAAAACTACAGTTATAATTTGTTTACCCTACTTTCAAAGGCTTGCCTTGCTCCAGAGCAAGAGCCTGCACACAGCTGAGGGCAAACATCTGTTGCACTTCAAGTGCACTGGAGCTTGTGCAATATCACGAAGATATCACAGAAAGTTCCAAAGCCTGATAGAGATGCTATCTTCTCAAGACCATTAAAGGGAAAAAATTCTTCATTACGCATTTTTTGTTTTATTAAAGAGGAAGTGACTATGCATTTTGTGTATATAAGAAAACCACACACATTATAAATTAACCTCAATGTCCTTGAAAGTCAGATCTTCCAGCTTCCTTAATTCCAGTTGTTCTAACTGCGCTACATCTTGTACTACTAAAACCAAAACAAAACCTCCAGAAATGTTACCTCTTGTCCTCCAAAAAGGACAAGCAGTGCCAAATATTCTTTACAGAAAGAGGCAGAGTTACAGGGCGCACAGTGAAAGAGGCAGAACTCCTATAAAACAAACTAAAAAATACAACATCCAAACTTTAAGGACTGTCATAGCTTCACATTTCAGAGCATTTCCTAACTTTCCCATACATGACTGCAATTCAAATCCACCCCATCAAGTCCTTAAAGCAGTATTTGTTGCTGCTTTGGCAGCAGTGTGGTCTGGCACTGTAAAACCTTCGTGTTCAGTTAGTTAAATACTCTTAAGTCTGCTAAGCAACACAAGCCACAGAGAGAGGAAGGGGGGGAAGTTCTTCCTTGCTCTCTCCCCTGAAATAATCTACCATTTGGCCTGAACTACACTTCTAAAGCAAATTTCTCAGTCCCTGAAGATTCTTCCTGCAGAATGAGTGAAGCTGGCTACAAAGAGCAGGGGTCACAGACCCCTGAGAAGAATCCGTAAGAACATTTCACCATGGTATCTATCTACTGGGTTTTACAGATGAGTACCCTCCTTGATGATGAAACTGGAGGGCTCCTTGGATTTCATCTTCAGCCAGTCAAAATTCAAACATCCTTGCCACTCTGCACACACAAAAGGGTAAAACATGAAAGGCCAAGCTTCCAGATGAATCAGTTTCCACAATTTCCTCCCCAGGCATATCCACCACGGCTCACTATCTTCTCCAGGGCAAGAAACATTAAAATACTGCTAGAGACTCAGTGCATGTCTTAGCTGGACATGCAGGTGAAGTGAGTAGCCATAAAGATGACTTGGTTAGAGGGGGGAAATTACTAAAAGAAGAAAATGTCTGCTGAAATACTGACAGAGAAAATGCTGCCAAGCCTGGGAACTAGGCCTGGGAACCAGAAGCCTTGTGAGAAGTGCAGCTGGCCTCTCTGAAATGGATAGCCTGGTACCTAGAAACCTGAGACACCCTGAGTCACCACTGATAAGTACAAAAACAAGGAACCGTAACAAACACATATCATCTGAAAAGATGAAAAATAGTCTGAAAACATGGGAAACATCCTGACAAAGTAAGACTTGGTAACTGCCATTGGCTGTTATATCTGCAAGACAAGGAAAACAGTCCAGAAAAATAATAATTGGCTTGAGAGAACAGAAAACAACATCCATTGGTTATTCTAGGTAAAATATAGAAATTAACAGCATCTATTGGCTGCTGAAGCAGTAGTGTCCTACACTTCCTTATTTCTCTCTGATATGAAATAATTTTTATCCAAAACAAAACTCCTCTCTCCAAGAACTTTGCATGCTGCACATACTTTTCCTTTCCTAAACAGGATGAGCTCTTCACACAAACTTTCTAAGAGACCTTGGACCCTCACCCAGGACAGTTTAGTTTGTCCTTCCACATCTGGGATGGTTTGGCCCATTCTGACATCTGTCCAATAAGCTTGTAACTGGTATTAATGTAAAAATTTGTATATGTGCATATAAATAATCCATCATAACTACATTTTCTGTGGTTTTACTGGAAAGTTTGCTTCATTAGTGAAAAGATTGTATTAGCCTGTAACAGCATAGACCTGCTTGGCTGCTGCCAAGAATTTATAACAGCTCAATATATATTTTTATACACACACACACACATATATATATATATTTGAGTTATAAATCATAGGTATAGTTGCTAGCCATGATTTTTGTCACAATCTGTAATAAAGTGGAGAATTTAGTGTAAAAAAACTCCATATCCTTGAGTCTTACAGAAGTCTATGAACTCAGTCACAACCTCTAAATACCTACACACTGGGTAACCCTTTATGCTGTGACAGCAGATGTGACCCCAAAAAAATGCTTTAGAAGCTCTCTAGCAAAGCCAACTTGTATAGAAAGGCAGGACAATATCTGGACGGTATTGCTCTTTTAAAATGAGCTATAAAAGTCTGTAAAACAAGGCAACAGTGGTGTTTCAATGACAGTAATTATTACACTTATTACTGCACTGTAAACCCTAGGAGAATTGAACCCCTAATAAAGACCATCATCAGTGA
This sequence comes from Poecile atricapillus, assembly GCF_030490865.1. Taxonomy (NCBI): domain Eukaryota; kingdom Metazoa; phylum Chordata; class Aves; order Passeriformes; family Paridae; genus Poecile; species Poecile atricapillus. The sequence goes on from NC_081288.1 coordinate 61,123,471, forward strand.
TGTATCTCACAGGTTACCAAAAAATTGTTTCCATTTCAGTTTTTCTACAGCATTTTATCCTCTGTGAGGTGTAATGAACTGTCACGCCTGAACTCTAAGGATTTGGAAATTGAAAGACTTAACATTTCAAAATGCTTAGCTTATACCAAATAACTTCTAAGACAGCAGCACCCACTGCTTTGTTGCATCATCTTACAGCATCAGCCACTACAGCAAATGAAAAATTTCAATTTGCTCCGCAGAATACTTGCCTGTAAGAAATGTTCTGATAAAAAGCACTTAAACACCCAAGTATTTAGTCCTGGTGAAACTGAACAAAATGCAAGTTGTGTTTAGAAAATAAGGATGATACATCAGGCTAGGAAGGCGTGGCAGAATGCTGGATTTCTAATTCAAAACTGCTTGTGCAGTAAAGCGGATGTTTCCCTTAATCCCAGGATTGGAGGTAGATTAGGGAGCCTCCTCATAGCTGTTTTACATAATACCATTTCTTCCTAGACCTACAGGTATGCTGCAAAATCCCCCTCTAGGACAAAATGACCAAAATTTTCTTTCAGAGCAGAGCTAGAGACAGACAGTCACTGTGTCTAGCTACCTGAATTCAGCTTAGTGTTATAAATCTCAGGAAACTGAGTTAAAAGCTAGAAATGGCAAAAAGCATGTGTGCAAGCCTGTCATATTTACATGGGGAAACACCAGTACTTAACAGGACAAAAATAACCTTTCTACATCTATGTTAATCATGGTAAATCTCCTTACAACCCTTTGAACATTACTGGAGTTCAAGTACGTTATTTAATTGTTACTAAACACACTAAATCCCAAACACACACTTTCAATCTGGATCTCACTAGTTGTGCTGATAGAGCCAGACACTGGCAGTTTCTCAAGGGAGGCAGCTTCCACCCTTACCAGGCTCCCAATTCCTACAGAAAGCCAATATATCAACTTTGTCCCAAATAAACCGACTATATGACACTACTAACAAAATGTCAGGAGTCTGAAAACAGATTTATTATCATCATAGACACTCAAGAGCTTTTAGTCTTCACCTTAAAAACCAGCAGCAAATGGCAGTGCTGTGAAACACATGGAATGGCTTCATCACATACGATAAAGCAAAGACAAAGAAAGAATGTTGTCTGACTAACAAGCAGTGATGGAGAAGAACCCACAATGGAATTTCCTAACCTGTTTTTTTCCTGCTTACAGTAACTGCAATTTACATACTCCTCTGAAGACATGTTCACAGTTTATAGCTATAACTAGACACAGCTTAATTGTGCATTATTTGTTACCTGTTCTTCTTCTAATCCATGATTGTCCTTCTCCAGGGCATATGTTTTTACCATCAGTGACTTGAGGACCGTGGAGATTGCCAAAGAACTTAACATAATCTACCCCAAAGATTTCAGATAAAACATTACCTTTTGATCCCAGACATTGTGAGATATTCTACTTCTTTGCATGCCAGATGCTTGGCAAAGTGCTTATTTAAGCCATCACTCTAGCAGCTCAACTTTATTAATTGTCCTTTCTTCTTTAAGCCATCCCTTAAAGTCATGTCATCGTTCAAGCTTGGACTTCCACATTTCACTTGGGAATCCCAAAACTCACTGCCTAGGAGGATTACTCTTAGTATTTCATGAAGGAATAACCTAAAAATTACCTAAAATATCCTTTGTCAAAATGGATACCAGCATTCTTGCTCTCCATAGCTGGACAACTGGTCTGGAAGAACTCTTTTTTTTTTTTGCATTTGTGAACAACTTGATTTGCCAATTTAATGGCTTTCCCTTGTGGTCAGGCCATGCTTGTTTGCATGAATCTTTCATACAGAAAATGTAACAAAAAATATTTTCTAATAGACACTAATATTGGTGTCATGAAAAGCCAAAAGGCAGACAGAATCATTAAAGATTTAGTATCTTTATTGAGCGCCTATCTTTTCCTCCTCTCTGCCCTGTTTTATATAGGTCACAGATAAATATAAACCCCACATTTTCAATACCACCTTTCTCTATCTCAGTCTGCAAACATCAAAACAAAGAAGTGACCTGTCACATTCACAATTAGTCATGCCATTTTCCCTTCAAAAACTTTAACACAGGTTTGGCCATTTAACAATCACTTTTTGCTTTGTTTTATTTCCATCACTCCTTTGTGCTTCTCTTTGCTGTTCCAAAGACAAAGCTCCTGCCCCAGTTCTTACACTAAGCAGAGATTCAGAGGACCAGTTTTTGAGCCTCTTTGCATACGCCTACAGGGTGGGGAGCAGCGTGGGCTCCTGCTCTGCTGATAGGAAATAAGCCAACTCCAATCCAGAGACAGTGGAGGGAAGGCTGAGTCTGAACCATCATCCTCTCTCAGTCAGTTAATACTCACTGGTGGTACTCTCCTCACCTGAACAGCAAGAGTTTCATATGAAGTGTTCTCTTGCATGTGATGAGGAGGACTGATTTACAGAACACATCATATTTGACAGTGTTCTTCCTCTGTGCAAACTGTTCCAGCCTCCTCTCTCACCATTCCTGTTATGTCCTACTTGGAGTGGATGAGGTTAGAAAGAACTAAGATGCCATTGCTAAGGTTTGTACAAAATAGTTATGCTAACTACCAATTAGTAACGTTATATTTACATTTAGTGCTTTCAGTGGAGCTTTATCATTTTGTAATAGACACAGACCTGGATCATTTCCCCTTCATTAGGGAAGGATTTTAAATTACACTTCCTGAAAATACAGCTTACTGAGACAGAGCCCTTTCTCAAAACATCAAGTGGAAAGTTTTGTATTGCTGGATACACTTAAAAAGTCAGTTTAAAAGTCATGAAATATACTGCTGCTCTGTGAATTTTCAGAAATTTCAGAGAATAAAAATGCCAGAAGTGTCGCAAAACCCACCTAAAATAAACAGAACTGCAAAAATGTTGTCATTATTGCAGGAATGTTTTTCACTCTGTGGTTTTGGCAGAAGTGAAACAGTCTATAAATGTTGAAATAACGTCTGGCTTAGGAATAGCAGCAGGCTCTTCCAAGGCTTTTGTGTTACTAAGCTGAGCAGGGAAATGCAGGTTCCACATGGGGCTCCCACAATCTCCATCCCAGTTAAACAAAAGGGAGAGGTACAACAGTGCTGACCATTGCCCTGCCTGGGTTTTCACACCCTTTCTGCAATTCACAAAAGCCAAGCTGGGAATACACACAAAAAAAGGCAGAAACAAGCACAGCCCACATACATAACACAGTGTGTAGGTGGTATCTGTTCAAGGCTCTGGAGGAGCTCAAACAATACATCCCTCTGAGCACTCTGCTGCATTTTGGTTCATCAGTCTCATGAAAAGGCAGTGTGACAATGCAAGAACCTCCAGCATTTGGGCATCTTCATGCACGGCATCATCACCTACATCATCAAGTACATGCTTTGTCCAATGACAAGGGCAGACTGCACAAGCCAGGCTCAGACCAAGGATCAGCCCAGGACTCCAGACTGCTGCTCTACTGGCATGGAGTCACATTCTTTCCCTATCCCCTGGTCTCAGGAGCCTCGTGCTCTTGGAAGCCAAGCTGAGAGCGAGCAAAAGCCCAATCTATCTCCTCCACCAGTCAGAGCAGAGTCCCTGAAGATGAGAAATGGAGATCATCTCATCAGTCTGTATTGAGGCCTCCTGACCCCCAAACAATGCCCTACACTGCTCACAACTGCCTCTTCCAACAGTGTTTCCAGGAAAATGAAGCCAGAGTTTTGGAGAGTTTGGGTTGGTTTTTTTTTGCCCAGGAAAGCCAGAAATGAACTCAACATACATGGTATATAATACACGTATCTTTGGGTATAAGCAAAACCTTTCCTACACCTCTTAAGAAAATTTCTGTAGTTTTTGAGAAGTCTCCTAGTCAGAAGTCAGATCTAGAAAAATTTTGGAACTTGTTAGTAAGCAAATGAGATGTCAGTAAGCAAATTAGAGACAGCTCTATAGCAAAGCCCAGACGCAGTATTTTTACTGCGTCATCTCTGGGTGCCCAGGATAAATATTCAAAATTTCCCACCAGTCACCACAGGCAAACCAGTCTTCATCAGAGGGACTCTACAATCTCAAAACAGACATGTAAATTTCCCAGGGACACATTTTTAGTGCTAGGGAGTCCAGGATTTTAAACTGAAACAAAGGAAGTTTAGAGGAAGGAGTAAAGGATGTGAGAAACCCAGGGTAAGCTCTAGTGCCACAGCATCCTCAGCACTCAGCAGTATCAGCACACTTTATTTCAAAGCCCATGGTGCAGTATCAGGATCCCTCGGCCAAGGGTTGACCACATAGAAAGGAATGGCTATTATGGCCCACAGCTGGTATTTGGGTCTCTCAGATAAACACAGCAGCTACATGTTCTCTTTACAGCTATGTTCTCTTCATCTGCTATGGACATCAGCTCAAATCAGCTCTAGATTCTGCTTCAAGATTTCTGAACCTAAGGTTCAGACTACAGGCTGCTAGGTCAGTAAGAAAACAGCAAAACCAATACTGAATCTGTTCTGCTCTTCTCTAGCTCTGTCACTGCAGCTGGTGTGACCCTCACACCAGGAGAAATTAAACCAAAGGTATTCTGACACAGCTGGTAATTGGACTCTGGCACAGCTTCACTGGCTATTTGTTGCATACAATTACTGGGACTGTTTGAGGAGGTATTAGAATTTCCCTACAGAACTGGACTTTTCAGCATAGTCTTTTGCTGGTCAGCACACGCTTAGTTTCTGAGTTTTAACACTTTCTAATATGCCAGTTCTGCCTGAGAATCATGTATTGTTTTCTAGAGCTCTACTTCCATGAGGTCATTATTCTGCTAGGTTGCTCTTAAAAAGAATCATCGGGTCGTTTACATCAGAAAGTGGGAACCAGAGAATATACTCTGGAGTTAGTCACATAAATGGTTCAAAAAGGCACAAGGATGAACAGTGTGCCAGAGTAGAAATTTCAATAGGAAAGCAACATAATCCCAACTACTTTTGTCATGTGGTATAAACATCATGACTGAAACCAACGATTTGGTAAGACCTTCAAGACTCCTGCCACAAACTGCTGTATGGAGTAGAATCCAAAAACCCTTGTGGGAGAGGATTGTATTTCCTTCTAGTACTCCTCATCCTCATGTGAGGTTCCTTTGATTTACCAGTTCATGACTAACCCTTTTCTCTAATAGTCACCTGGTTTATTTCACTCAGCTGGTGCTACCAACTCTGCCTTCCTGGGCTGCTGAATTCTGCATTGCAAAAGGCTTGAACACCCTTGAATTAGAATTGGCTAATACTTTATGTAAACCACAGGGTGCATGTATGCTGACAAAGCACCTTGTGGCACCAGGACAAGAGTGCTGGTATCTCCAAAACTGCCCTCTATAAGCAGGCACAGGAAGTAACAGGAAGCAAGCTGTTTACCTCAAACAAAAAGGTGTAAAAGCAGAAAGATTGTTTTGTTGGTTGTTTTGTCTTTCAAATGCAAGAGCAGCAAGCACAATTTTAATTTCTGTTAAGATGCAACTAGGTTCTGAAATGGAAACACTAAAACCACTACTAATCTTAGCATACCAATCTAACTGCCCTGGATCAGTAGTTTCAAAAAAGTAGTTTCCCAAACTGAGCCCCCAATTAGCCTAAGGCAGTGTTCACTTGTATTAAAAACTAGGTTATAATAACAGAAAATCCTTTAGAAATAAATTATTCTGATTGTACCAGCTCCAAGACAAAACTTTTTACAACCACATGCACCAGAAACTCCAGCAGACTAAGTTCTTTGCACTTTCATTCAGCTGGTGTTCCGAGACTCTGAAGGAACCCACACCAATACCACAAACCCAACACCCACATTTCAGCATTCCTATAGTAAGGCTCAGACTGAGCCATTATATCAAAGAGATTAAGACCATTCCCACACAGACAGGAAAAGCAACTTTAGCCCCTTTGACTGGGAGAATCAGATGATCCCTCCCCCTTGCTAAAGGCATTATCCAAGATTCCTTCCTCTGTGTGCCTCATCCTCCCATCAGCTTAAATCCCTTGCATTTCCAGACACGTTTTACTTGCATTTACAGCTCTGCACATGCTAAGCAATTCCTCCCCATCTTCACATCTTCGGGTGTTCAGATTACCTCTTTGCTAAGGACAGGCATCTCAGATGAAGATATTTTTCCCTTAGAGACAACAGCTTGACTCTATACCTACTTGCTCCGGATTTCCCCTGCAGCCTGTAGAGGCTACACTTTGGTTTAGGATGTCTTTCACTGAATGTACAATTCAGCCAAACTGCACCCATTGCTTGTGCCTACTAACAGCTGAATGGAGTCTAGAGAAAAGCTTTAGCCAGGCACCTCAAATTACAGACCCACACTGACTTGCAGCTGTATAATGTATGTGCACATTACACATGACATACAGCTGAAAGGAAATCTCTCCTCCCTAAACCTCCTGGCTACTGAGACCAATACAAATAAAAGTATCTAAGAGGCAAAAACAAAAAAGTCAGAATCAAGATGATAACAAGTAGAACCACAGCACACTAAAAAGCAAACGCATGAAACTTTAGGTATTTCCCTCACTAACTAGCAATTGCTTTGATTTTTGCATGCCGAGCTGGAGGAAATGGAGTACATAGACGTGGCAAACAGTTTATGCAAAATCACAATCATAGCAAGGTGTCCTTAAGGAATTCCATAGTTAAAAATAGTATAGAAATCCTGCAGAGCAACTAGCCTTCCTAAAAAACATCTACTGCAGCAATAAGATTTTTAAAAAATGATGACCAGGCTTTCTTCCAAGCGCAAACCGAAGTGAACAAACATGTCATAATGTTTTTCTGCACATCATTAGTTCACTTTTGGGAAGACAACAATAATGAAGCATTTTGAGTACCAAAAAATCCCAAAATAACTCAGAAGGAAAAAGTAAAGGTAAGAATTCAGGAACCACACACAAAAGCTGAACTCCTACTTCACTCCAACTGACAAACATAGTGACCTATTTAATCCCAAAATTTTCAATGGAAAATGGCCAAGGAAAGGATAAGCTTTATCTCATTTATTTTTCAACCAGTTTATGATTCTTACTCTTGTTTTTATGTACAGAGTTACAATTTGTCAGGACAACTCTGTAATTTCAGTGGACGTCAGGCTTTGGTGAAGAGGTGAGGGCTGGAGACACCCCTGGCTGACTCAAGCCACCCAGCTGAACCACCCCATGGGCCTGCACCCTCAAACATCTGCTCAAAGTTTACACAGAAGGGTGAACTTCTTTATCCTTCACCTCAGAGTTTACTGCAAAGCTCTGCACAAGGGGAAAATGATTCAGCCACAAGTAACAGTTGATCAGAAGATTTTCAAATTAGAGCATGAACCTGAAGACTACCAGAATTCACAAACCTGTGTGTCCCATTTAGTTACTGTAAGAACACACTAAGAAGAATGAATTCACCAGCCATGGAAGTGTCTGGGAGCCCTGTAATGGTTTTACATCAAAAAGCACATCCTACTTCAAATCAGAAATCAGCTCTGCTATGTCCTACTGTTTCTGTTGCACATTAGATTGCATTGAGAAATCACATGTGTCCTGTCTAGTTTAAAAAACACTTGTATAACAGGAGCTTAAGCAATGTATCTTTGGGGAAGGAAGGAGTACATGGTAACTCTGTACTGAATAATTAAATAAAAATCAAGTAAATCACTGAAACTAACAAGGCAAGTCAAACAAATCTTTCAGTTTTTGCTTGACATTCCAACCATGATACCTCTGCCAGGTATCAGTGGAAGCTGACAGCAGCTTGTTATAAATGCCTGCCCAGTCTCCTTCATCAGGCCTCCATAGGAAAACATATCAAATATTGCCAAGTGAAAAACAAGTCACAGAAAATTAATGACAAATCCTTGAGAATATGCTGAAGATAAAAATCTAAGTCTTGTCATTGGATTATAGCCTAGAAATTGAACAGATTCTATAGTCTAGTTATTTCTACCCCTTAAAAAATATCTGACAAGCTTTGAACACATAAAAACAACCCTCACAGTCTGAAGTTTAAAACCGAAATATTAAAATGGCCATTTTGAGAAGCAACTGAGCAAGAATTCTCACTAGTTTACTACAGAGATCTCTACTTTTATCTAGGTATTTTGTTTTTCATTTTTCTGTTTTTAACTGTCTTAAAAATCCAACATTTCAGACCTGAGATAAAATTCTCAAAATCTTGCAGCTGCCTCTAGCCATAAATGACAACTTTTTCTCATAATACACACATATGTACATATATACAAGCATAAACCCTAACGACTAACACTTGAAATCTACAGACACTCTTCTCTGTATTTCTTACACCACTTACCAGTAATACATATAACGTTAAGAGAAATGTGTTTTAAGATACATTATTTGTTGAAACAGCTTCCATGAAAACGAACTGGTCTCCCCATCATACATCTCTTCTTAGCAATTACAACTAGAAAGAAAAACACCTATTGCAGGCACATTAAGGTTGACTTAGTTCTAAGACAACCTGCAGATGTCAACATCAAGACTTCAGCTATGCAGCTTTTGTCACGTAGTATGTTGTGAGGAATGCAATGAGGAAAAAAATACCCAAGTGACCCAGAAACCCTGGGAATGCTTTTAAGTTCTTCTTAGGGAAGCATAAACCCACATACTATCTGCACATCAGCACACCTCAAATTTCTGATGCCAACTTCTACAGTTAGATTAAAACTATTTCAGAAGGCCTAAACCATTCCCCTCCACAGAGCATTTTGTACTTACGTAAGAAGTGTTTTTCCAGTAAGGCTATTTCCAGGTGACCTTTGATCTCATTCAGTCTGTCAGACTCTGTTCTGTTAAAATCCTGGACTCCTGAAGCCATGATGATGGTCCCTGGACCAGCCTATAAGAAAAGCAGAACATACTGAAAGTTCAGAAGGTTTTTGGTTTTGTATTTTTTTGGTGTAACTTAGATACATTGACTGATTTCTGGCACAGTAAAGAAACAAGCATGTGAGAAACATGCAAATAACAACACCTCTACACACCTCTTTCAGCATCAGATTACCAAAATAGGTGAATGAAAGCTAATCAAATGTGAGTTTACAGAACACACTTCTGCAGACCTTGGGAAGCTACAAAAAACAAGTGGGAACACCACCACCCTTACCAGTTATACTGCATCATCATTTAAACCCTTCTTCTGCTGACTGAAAAGCTGTATTTATACTACCCCTCTCCTCCTCTCACAGAATGAATGGTCAATGCTACATACTTAAAACATAAAATTGTGAAGCCAGCAAAAGTAAAACTTTTCTGGATAATTACTGAGCTATTGGGAATCACATATTGTGTATTTTGATATCCATTTATGGAATGTGTAGCTCTCGAGACCACAGTTTCCCAGCAAGGAAGGGGGTTCCCCGCTCCCCCACAACCCAGTTACTGCAGAAGGATGTTGTTGGTGCCCAGGAGCTCATCCTGGCAGGCCAGGAGAGCAGGAAATCAGAAAATTGCATGCCTCAACAGATTTATCAACACCCCCTGAATGAACTCAGCAGAATACCAAAAATCCTGCAGAAAGCAGGAATTAAAAAGCAATTTGATTAGGAAGACCAGTGACAATCATCACCTCCATGAAGTAAACACAAAAAAAACCCAATCCCACACAGCAGAAGGTGGCAGATGATGCCTTCTTTCTCTCCTGAAGTGGACATCTTCAGATAGCAGGGAAAAGGGTGGGTGAGGGCATCTCCTGGGTAATGGCTGCTCAGCACTTGTGTACAGTCCCCACCAGGTACAAAAAATCTGTCAATGAGAATTACAGGAGCTTCTCTAGCAAAATTCTTCTTCTATACTCAAAATCAAACTGATAGATTATAGAAACCTACATCTCAGAAATTATGTAAAGAAAAAAAGGAATTTATTTACCTATTCTGACTATTCTCCATTCCTTGTTTGAACCCTAAAACATACAGGAACTGTATTCCTTTCAAACACCAGCCTGCATACATTTAACCATGACAGGTTAAATTTCATACATATCTAAATTCAAGTAATCTACAGGAGACATTAAATTAAGACATTTTCTATGTTTTGGGAAAGATGTGCAGAAAGCTTTCTGATAGCAAAGTACTTTCACAGTTGGGACTGATTTTCACTTTCAAGACAAAACAGTGTGGAAATACCTATTAAACATCTGTTTTATTGTTTGAACTGAACAGATGCTGAGTTTAAGTCTCAGAATTTGTCTATATGGGCATATTAGCACTCTGTAGGCAGTTACTGCCCAACATTTACCTAGCACCAACTCCCCACCTGGGCTTGCTCAATACCGTGCCAAGCAGAGATGCTATTTCCAGCCCCCTAAGCAGCACCCACCCACACAGCGCTGCTGCCCTGGCGAGGAGCAGAAGCTGTTAGCTCAGCAGCAGCCTTGGGCTACTTCCCATTTTGGAGCCGGCACAAATGACGCCACAGCACAGAGGGACAGACCCCAGGGCAGTTCCCACACGGGGAGCTGCAGCACAGCATCCTCCTCACCATGCCTCACGTTTCCCCATCACTCCTGCCTTTAGCTGATGAGAGATGCCATTTGCAGCTGCTCCAGCCACTGCAGAAGATTTTCAGATGAGCACAGGATGCGAATTAACACGGTGTTGATCTCTTATCTATAGAGCTGGGTTGCATTTATTTACACTGCAAGATTTAGTGCTTTCACTTGGACAGACATTTGGAGAGCCCCAAGGAGGATGGTGTGACTGAAGCTGAAAAGCAACACCCTTACAGCACACTCCATGGGCAGGCACAAGGGAAATGTTACTAAAATACAGACTGCTGCCCAGGTGTTCATGCACTGCTTTCTTTATTGTATACCCACATCAAGCACACAGGGACAATCTGCTCCCAGCATGCAGGAGTTCACAGGGAGCTACCTGAAGAAACAGTGCCACTGCTTAAATACTTTATTGATAAATAAATAAAATCACCTACAGGACAAAGAGCAAGGTGCTGTACTCAAAAGGAATGTGCTTGGACTCTGGGCATCAGCCCCCGTGCTTGGACAGCAGCTGTCCACCCCAGGTGAGGGAGGACAGGAAAAAGAAAGAGGCTATTAAGTACCTAAGCATATTGAAGTTTTCATCCTCATTGAAGATACTCAAGATATTTTACCCAAAGATGTGCTACATTTCAGAAATCCATCTAGAGAACCAGCTCTGCTTTTGCTTCTCAGAGATGTTGAGTCAGTAATTATAGCCCAGGCTACCTTAAGGTGCCTCTAAGGAAGAAGGAAAGAGCAAGAGGTGTGAAGCACTGGGGAGAGTGATACCAGTTAACATGACTCATTCTTAGAGTTTCCAAATATGTTTATCTGCTAAAGCATTGAATCCAAGCAGCCTGACATCCACTGATGGCTAAAAATCAGAAGGTACCCATCTTTAAACTAGCTACGTAAGGTTACAGTGAACTTCTAACTTAGGAGGAAAAAAAGAGAAAAAAAAAAATCCAGTGAGTTAAAACATAAGGCTGCTTACTAGAATACTTGGAGCAAGATCATGTAATTAACATGTAATAATAAAATGGTTTATTAAGATACACGGTGACAAGTTTGGTGGTGCACCCAATTTCCAAAATTAGCATCACCATAACATTTTATGACTATCATTCAGAAACATTCAGAAGAACTGAGGACACCAGGACAGTGATACAGGAAACATTTAAGCAGATGTCTCTGTCACAGAAGTTTTTGCCCCACACAACACACCTAAGAAAACAAGAAACAAGGTCTGTACATTTGTTGAAGGTTAACTGCCTGCCTCTGAATTTAAGGAAGTCCGTCTTCCTGAAGGTCGCATATCTGGCTCAATTGTCAAGTTAACAAAATCCTTTTATGAATCCCAGTTTCATCTGGGTACAGGTTTCTCCTCTCTGCTGCCTCTGTAGGACAGTGCTGGGACTCAGGCTGGGTTAACTACACTGCACTGTACAGATATCCTTTCTAGTTTCTGACTCACAGTAAAAGCCTTGAAGGCTTCCACAGATTTCTGCTTTTCCTTCTGCCTCTCTAGCTTTGACTAGTATTGACACAGCATTTGACACAGGAGCCCTTTTAAAATGTTGGCAATCATGATTACTTAGCCAAGACCATGAGCAAGGCCTGGCAGTGCCTAGGAAGACAGAGAAATGACAGAGGTGAACGTAGAGACGGGTGTTAAAGGAACATTTCTGATGATGACAGACTGCCTGTAACCCATTAGCAGAGTCCAGGGCTGTTTGTCCAAGCCACATCCAGCTGCAGATCTAAAACCCACATCTCCCCACAAAAGCGTTTCTGAAGCCATCTGCAATTCAGGCTTTTCATAACAGAACTTCCCAGCCTGAGACTTCTCTGCCCTCCCTCTCCAAAACCCCATCAGCCTGCGAGCCCTGGGATTTTGTTCTGTGTGTTGCCACTGCTGCTCTACAGCCACAGAAGTGGTCCAAGTCACTTCCCAACTAAAGCGGCTGTGCATCTGTCCTCTCCATCTGCAGCACAGCACATCTCCAGTATCACACAGAAACACAACTGCCTAACCCTTTGCTTCCCATTTCCTTCCACAACATCATACGTATGTGGATGATTTTTTCTAGGAATATCTAAGAAAATGGTGGTTTGATTTCCAAGTTTTTCCTTAACCTGGAGAGGATCAATTCTCAAACACGAAGAATGGGGAGCAGTGAGGACACAACACACCAATCCCAGGGGCAAAACCATCCACTCAAGTCACTCCTCAGAGCCCAGAAAGTGGCTGGGACACAACACAGGGAAGAAGTAGTTTAAAATGGAAAATTTTAACTTGCGCTCATTTGAGGAAAAAAGAGGAGGGGAGAATTGTTCAGCAAACTATACAGCTTGTCTCGCAAAGTTCTAGTCTCCTGAGCTTTTCATCTGACACTTCGTGTTCATTTTCTTACTTCAAATTATGAAAGGGCTCCCCATGAATGCTGCAATTACCTGCTGTAAGAAAAGGAAAAACTCAACAACATTGTTTAAGAATGAAGGCATCTGCATGAATAGTTAATCCTTAGCAGCTATTCTTGGAAGCATACCCATACTGGCATGCTCCCAAAACACAGCTATATTCTACATAAATTTTTAAAAATCTAGTGCTAGCCAGGTTTAGAGACCTCAACTTATTAACTGTAATGTTTGCATCATGCTTTGTATCTTCCAATCACTGGAAATGAGATGACCAACAGAGCAGTGTTTAAGGTTTTAATTGACATGTGTCAGGAAAAAACAAGCTGTACTGCAATAGCAATTAAAGTAATGTTTTCTGTACCACAGTAACTCAGATTTAATCCTAGCACGCTGGCAGGGGACTTGCATAAGTAGATTAGGCTGCTTTCAGTACAATATGCCAGATACAAGAGAGCTTTACTAGTAATTCTCACTGCCAGGTTAGTGCCAGCCTCTACAGGTTTAAATACAGTTTGTTCTTCTCCACTCTGTGAAGGGGATGTGATCTCTGCAGCATGTTCATTCATATGAACATAGCATGCAGAACTGGAACTTGTCTCCCCTTCTGTACAAATAGGAAGCGTAGTACTGAATAAAGGGGACTTTAATTACTGAGCAAGCATTATTACCTCAATTTCTAATGTAACAACAAATCAAATGCTAATTGATTTGGAATGGACCAGGTTACTCCCTCTACCTATTTTGCAATCGTGGTGTTTTCACAAAACAATGCAGAAGCAAGCAGCACTGCATGCAGTGTCTAATGCCCCTGCCTTAAAAAAAAACCAAACAGTTATGATAAAGAGAGAACAAAGGAAGAAATATAGGAAGCCATTCAGGAATTGAAAGAAATGTTTAGCAGAGAGTTAAATTTGTTAACCAGCACTGCTGTCTTGGCAATGATCTGATCACAGTGTCTCAACACCCACAGGGACCTAAGAAAGTATCTCTTATTCAAGGCATATCTGGTAGCTGGGGCACTTAAATGAGGGGGAAACCCACACAAGAAAGCAGCCAGTCTGTAAGTTGAATCCAAACTAGTAAAAATTAAGACACCTTTTGAAAAAAAACTCCCAGAAACAACTGAGAATTCAAAGGAAAATATAAATCCTTCCATCTCCAGAGTCCTCGGACCAGGAGCTAGCTGTGTGCTTTACCCAACACTAGTTAGGATGTTGATTAATGAACTAAATAGGTAAAGCTCAGTTTAAAGATTAAGAATACGAAATGACCTCATCCGACCATCCTTTCTGTCTTTTCACAGGGTGTGAATTTTACATGTGTGACTTCAGTAAAGCATGTGAAGTGCTGGGACTAAGTGCCACTGTGCAATCTGTGGCCTGGGACTGAACATTCACTTCGCTTGCTGGAAGTGCAACAGAGGATGACGCTCCTCCTGGCAGATGGTCAGGGCTCTGCAATCACAAGCTTTTATGGTAAGGCTTTTTACTCCGCAACCTCCATTTGTATCAAGTTTTTGCACACGCTTGTCATGTTCAGATACATACCTAAAGAAGAGGCACATCTTTAAGTGCACTGTAAACCTGTGAAGCACAGAAAGGTCCTTCATTCATGACTGCACTGTGCTGTTCTAACAGAGAGATCTTTCCTTAATGTCTCCACAATGATTAATACACCAGGCAGGGGGAGGGAAGTGGAGAGGGGCAGAGATGAAATCTTTGTCTAGGGAATAGATAACGTGAAAATGCAGATAGGGGGACTAAGACTCTAATTCTGCATGCCTGTGTTCAGTTCCAAGCCACCAATCTTGCTCTTTTCAAGACCATGAGCTCTGTCCCCAGATTTCAACAGAAACAACGAAGGAACAGAACTGGAAGCACTTTACAGCTCACATCTATCTGGAAAGACATGTAACCTAACTTCCATTTACACAGAGAAGACTTGCATTGGTTTTAGTGTGCTTTCAACAGTTTCCCAAAGGTATTAGACAGGAAGAAAACAGTAAGACTTGGTCTTCCCATGATCAGTGTAATACAAGTATAATATTAAGTTGCTTACAGAGCCTATAAAAGAAAAACATCCTGTACAAGCAATTTAAGTTATGAGTTTTAGACACTGAATAAAACCAATTCAGGCACAACACAACTATATAATCTCAATAAGAAACAGAAAAATAATTCAGAATTGCACTGTTGACACAGCCTCAGACACCACTACTTTAATATTGATTTAAATACATAAGCATTACTTTCTTTACTCTTGGCACCTCTGCAGCACGGGGGATTATTTCTTCTCCCTTCATTTTATACCTGCTTAGTGTGCAGATGCCTGTGAGGGCCAACTGTTAAGCCCTCAAAAATCCCATCTGAAATTTATCCCTCATACATCAGACCTTTTTCCTCACATGAATTTGCTCCTTTTGCTCGTATCTGTAACACACCTGCTGCTCATAGGCTGTTCTAGCATCACCCTGGGTTTGGAGCTTAAAAACATCCAGAGCAGGGTAAAACAAGTTTGATGCCATTTCTGCTTTCCTCTCTCTCTTTCTCCCTGATTTTAGAGAACTGCCCTCAACTGTATCCCAGGGACTCGGACCACAACAGCCTAGTGCGGTATGTAATCAGCCAGAAAGCAAAGTGTATCTCCAAGTTCCCTTCTCAGCACACAGAGCTCAACATTCTGAGACCACTACTACAGATGTGTAGCTGTTAAGGCTTTATAATTATTCAAAACTACAAGTTTACCTTGCTGTGCCTCGGCTACCCTCCATGCCACCCAGGAGCTACTACTCCCCTGAAGAAATACAGAAAATAGTACCTGGAGTTTAAGACAGATCTTTCTGTAGCCTATAACTCTGCCATCCAGACACTTCTGATTAAATACAAAAAGACATCTAATATATACCCACACAAAATATAAAGCTTTTAGTTTAATGAAAATAAGTCATTATTTCCCTATAAAAAAACTCACAAAATACCACATTGGAAGGGCAGCAGAAGAGATTAGTAACAGTACACACAATATTTACATCCCA
This sequence comes from Poecile atricapillus, assembly GCF_030490865.1. NCBI lineage: Eukaryota > Metazoa > Chordata > Aves > Passeriformes > Paridae > Poecile > Poecile atricapillus. The sequence goes on from NC_081288.1 coordinate 61,139,469, forward strand.
ACAAATGACAGATGTCTTCAGTAGAGTAAGAGCAAAGGAACAGCATTGAACAGACTTCCTTGTCTGAGAAGCTTGAGGATTTACATATAACAGGCTTTTTGTGACCAAAACATGCTCTGTCATTACCACCTGCTTGTTCCATGATCATAGGAAAAACATTCTGGCAAAAAAGCTCTCTATAAGCAGAACTGTATGTAGTACAACGAAAGCCCGCTTAAATTAAAAAAAAGCTAACAGCTACGGAACTGGATACAAGCTGCAACCCCAAAGGACATGCATAAGCATATACAGTTTAAAATCTTTTGTTTTACAGCTTGATGTGAGCAAGCCCCACCTCCTAGAAATGAGCCTTCAGAGAACAGTAAGATCACATTTTCAGGATAAAAACTTCACAGTAAGTTTTCATAGGGTGATATAAATTCTGAATTCCAACTCATTTCTACAATACAATTACACAGACAAATCTAAATTAATACTGTAGCACTCCAAGCTCATGGATCCACAGCCATTTTTTTTACAGTTACAGAAGGATTTTATTTTACTTTTTTTCCAATATTTAACTTTTCCTGAAGCAGTGTCTTTGAAAAAGGTATGTCTGCTTTTGTGCTTCTGCTTACGAGCACCAAAATGTTTTAGCAGTGTATCACCAGTTTAAACATAATTGCATGGAAGCTCTAATTGCATGGAAGCACTACTGGTTACAACACTACAGTGGAGAAGATGGTGTGACCCTCTAACACTAATGAAGCAACCAGAAGTCTTATCCTCAAAGTCCTAGACAGTGCCACTTGAGCAGATCTGAGCTCTTCAGACTGAAAAGTTGCCTTTTCTTTTTCACATGTTCATTAGTAATTCAACAAAACAAAAACCAGAGAACATTCAGAAGCACATCCAAAGTTAACAAACCTGTGAACTCACAATATCTAAAATTAGAAGTAGGGACAGGGAACTCTGATATTGAGAAATTAATTGATCTTTCCACAAAATAGAAGCCTATTACTGGAAAGCTACTTCCTAGCCCACAAATTTTCAAGTGTTACAACCGCAATAGAAGGATAAAGAATTATTAAGTTCTGTTCTTTTTCTCCCTGAAAACTATAAAACATAGTATAACAATACCTAAATGGAGTACTTACAGGGTCTCTCAACTCTTCATTGTCTCGAGCTGACGTTCGAGGTATCTTCACCGGGATTTCATCTCCACATTCAGTGTCTGAAGCATTTGGAGACTCTGCTAAATCAAGGAACTCATCTCTCTTGTGACCTCTGAACCTTATTTTGTCCAACTTCTTTAGCATGTTCAGCACTGCACTCTTCTGCTTTACCTTAACATGACGGTTGGAGTCTCTGCAAGATCAAAAATCAAGAGTATTTTAGAAAGCTTGCAGTGAATCAAATTACACATATTCTTATCACTAACTACTCCCTACCACCTTTCAAGTGCCTTTCCACCTTTCAAGTTCCAAATGCCACTGGAGGAAAAACACGCTTAGCTTTTTAACAGGCATTTTTTCCACCATGTAGGAGATGCATGGTTTGGTTTGCAGTAGCTGATCATTTACGTTCTTCCCAAACTATCAGGGCCTCTCTCTCCTGGCAGTTTTTAAAGCAAGTCAGAATAGGCAGAAACTAACAACTTGCACTCCAAAGGAAGATTAGCAAGTCAGTTCCTAACAGGTTACTTGAAACAAAAACAAAGTTTAGCTGATAAGCCAACATTCTTCAATTTGTGATGCTTCTAATCAAAAACAGGAAAATCCACTAAGCTTCATACACTTTTAAATTCCTGGACAAACCAGAGCAAAAGAGTAAGGATGCTATCATATCTCACTACAACCTCAGGCTAAGAAAACAGGAAGTACCAAGGGATAACTGAAAAAAGCCAAAGACAGATCCATGCAGAAGATTTCACCAAAAGTTAGACAGCTGTAACAGACCCATAAATCATATTCAAACACACTGCCAAAATCCTTAAAATTGCCACAACTGACTATCTTGTATACCCCTGAAATTTCACTAGGAGAAACATTTTGCTTTTTAAAAGACAACAGAAGAAAGCTCAATTTATATGCGTAACCTCATTGTAATCACAGGTTTTCAAGACACTGCACTGTATAATTTCTGATTTAAACCGGACTTGCCAAACTGGTCCCATTCAATGAATCACACTGTACCAAAGGTCCCAAGCTCCATCTTTAAACAAAAAAAAAAGGCAAACCCAACAGTTAGTTCCTTGATCTTGTCACTCCAGCAAGTCCCTGCTCTGTCAGTTTATAACAAAACAGCCACTATTATTTCAGCACACAGATTCATCTGGCGTATGATGCCATGCTCTAGCAAATGGATTTTTTGAAATTTATTTTGAGGCACTTGTTCCTGGTACTACCCTTTTGTCCTCTATGGTCAGCACTACCATCCTCTTCATTAGAAGTCATGCTTAGCTCCATGGCACATTATCCCAGACAACGGGGTGAGATGAAAGTGCAAAGGTAAATTGGAATTCAGACACATGTCACTTCAGGAGGAAAAATAAAGAGCAAGATAGAAAAATATTTTGCTACCACAGCCTTTGCACCTAAGGCAATTCTCATTCCCTAGGACAAACCTCTTTTCCACAGAGCTCTTCAACTTTCCGTATGGATTCTCCACTTACCCTAACACTTTTGCAGTGACTATTCACACCAAGTTCAAACCAGATCATTCCTTCAAGTATGTCTTCGTTTGCACTTCTGCCAAGGTTTATTAGCACCTTTCAATTAAACCCAGAAGTTTTAAACTAACACAAACCCCTTACAGTACAGCTGGCAAAAAATAAAAAACCACAAAATTCTTCCTTTATCAGAGATGCTTAAAGTTGTAACCCTGTGTTTAATCTATTACTTATAGAGAAACACTTGTGATAACTCACACCAAGGTTATTTTCTAAGAACAGCTATTCTTTGAAGTTCTTTTACTTGTCAGAGCTATGCTTAAAATAGAAACACTTCTTGCTCATTCATTGACTATTTGATGAAGAAACTTGTCAGCTATCACATCCAGAAATATCTCTAGGCCCTACTATTAATAGCAACTAGGGAACAAATGGTATGAGGGAAGTTTAAATCTCTGATAAGCACCAGTACAATTGTATCGCTCTCTCTCCCATCACAATGATCTCCATCTATGTTCAACCGGATTTGCATACCATGTAAGAGACCTACAGCAAAGCAGCTGGAAACCAAATCCTGTCTGTTCATCATGTCACTGCTGATGACACAGCAATGCATGGGAATAACAAAACATGGCAGAGTGTTACTTCTTTTCTGGCATGGTTGGCAGCCATCAGTCCATAATGATGGAAGACAAACATGCATCCCTCATCTTCTCAATCCCTCTTAGAGATGGAACAGTTACTGCAGATGAGCACTGCTGTCCTGGACAGAAAGAGGAGTCCTCAGCATCCTCCTGTTAAAACCACATTTATCCACTGCTCCTCAAAGACCAGGGCTGCATCTGGACATCTTTTATAGCCTGGTATATCCAGCACTTCCACAGATGGTTCAAGATCAGAATTCAGCTTTCTTTCCCTTAGCATAAATTCATATTCACTTATCACACGTAAGAAATGAGAAGCATCCAAAACATCTTGAGACAAAGCCATCTCCAGCCCTTACCATCAAGCTTTGAATGAAGACTGAAAAAGCCACAAGGACAGTGAAAAGGCCTACTGGCATAATTGCCAGGGATGGGCACCATTTTGGGAAACTGAACTCCATTCTCATCCTAGGATGGTTCATGCATTTTAGCCTTAGGTTACAGAATAACCTGGCCAACAGATTACCCATGAACATCTACATCTACATGGTTTTTTTTTTAATCAAAAAGCTGATGATTTACCCTTACGTATGTTACCATATAGACTTTTTAAAAGGCAAACCTTTAATTAAATCACTCCACTGAATGAAGTCAGCATAAATTCTGATTTGACAGATATGCTATGAGGGTTAATATTTTTAAAGGATTATTCAGTAGGTTAACCATTAGAAGAGGACATAGTAGAGAAACACACTCCAAGGCATTTCTAAAGTGCTTGAAGTAAAAGAAGCTGGTTTATAAAAATATTTTCAGTTAAAATTTAAAAATAATAAGATCATTTTGTCTAAAAATTGTTTTGCATGTACCAGGTTCCCAAATTACTTACAGTTACTTTACATTAACCTAAGCAGAAATGTAAGCTTGCCAACAAGCTTCTATGAAAACTCATTATCTGGCCTCCAGCCAAATGCTGGATTTAAGACAGGCTTTTTATGTCAGCAGCCTGTTCCTGCAACCAGCAACTTTTTTTTCATGGTGACATTTCAGCAGTTTCACTAGAAAAAAAGATTCTTGGAGATTCTGTATTCCAACTTACTTGAATCAAATTTAGATAAGCTTGAGGAAGCTTTTGTAAAATGAAAGACCAGAATCTTAACTAGAATTAGATTTATTGTAAAATACAGTAACTAGTAACTAAGTATCAAACCACTTGCTTCACCATCATAGCTATTCATCCTTCACCTTCTCCCAGCTACCTATCCTGGACCCATCCCTACCCAAATACCCATTCTGAGCTCAGCTGGTTCAGCTGTGAGTTTCAAGCTGTTTCTAGGAACTCCTCATACCCACTACATCAAAACCACCATGCACCTCTGCACATGAGGAGCTCAGAGTGCAAAGGCAGATCCACATCTCACTCTGCTTTCAAACTAACCATCAACAAATACTATAACACTCTAATAAAAATACAAGTATTTTAACTCCATGCATTTTACACACTGCCATTTCCCAACACTGTCATACATGTGACAATAATCAAGTGGAAAACGTCTATTTTTTCCATGCTTAAAAAGCCTCCTAGCTAAAATAACCTTTAGAGATTTTCTTTTTAATTGGCATTAATATCTACCAGTTAACGCAATTCCTTCAAGCCTGAAGCTTTATTGCTTTTACAGAGGGCCAGGGAAGAGATAACTTTATTGTGACCTAATATGTAAAGCTCTCAAACAACTGTCAGATCTTTATTTTAAATTAATATATCAAGACACAAAAAGCAAAATCAACATACACTCACATTCCAAATTTATAAATAACAGAAAAATCAAGTTTTCCCAAACTTTCACATAAAAATCATAAAGAGACTTACAAGAAATTTTTCAGCCTACATTTATAGAGAGGCTTCAGTAAGCAGAAACCAGCTTCCAGGGAATATTGACAGCCACCCCTGCCATGTGGGGGGACTTGTTTATGAGATGTGTTCCTGTGGACAGGAACAGCCCTCCCACCCCTTCGTGCCACTGCTACCCCATTTCTACTCCTGCATGAACGTGGAAGGGGTTGGGATGCCAAGGGAACTCAGGAAAGTGCAGTACCCAATGCACCACTGCTGTCTGAAAGCTGCCTTAACCCACCCCAGAGTCTCCTACAAGTAGTTTTTACGTTTTGGTTTTCTGTTATTGCATTTAGTTTTTACACAAGTATAGTCTGTGGCCTGGCAGACCTGGCAGGGACAGAACAGCTAAACCTTCACGTGCACTTTTTAGAGAAAGGGCCCTGCTTCGCAACAGAGGGTTCAGTCAGTTTTCCTTAGCTGTTAACAAAACACAAACCTGCTACACCAAGTCAAACAGCATTGACTCAGCAAGTGTTAGTCTGGAGCCTGAGGGAAAACAAACAGAGAAACCACTTAAAACATCATGGATGAATTGCATCCCAGGTCAAAAAGGCCCTACAAGACTATGACACAGTACAGTAACCTTCAAAGCACTCGTGCTCATTTTAGTAGAAAAACAGCTTTTCAGAAAGCTGTAGATGACCTGAAAATCTAGCATACCCCTAAGTTCTCATCTTTACATTCCATCTCCTTCATATTTTCTTTCATTCTCAAAATACATTTCTGCAGAAGTCCAACATAAGAGCCCCGATATTCAAGAAAAGCCAGGCTGTGTGGATGAACAAATACAGACGTTGTTGTCAACACCAGGACATTTTGGTCTTATCATGAGGAAGGGATGTGCAAACCAAGGGCGTGGAAAGTATCAGGATGACTTTTGGTATTACTTCTACACTGAAATGCTCCTGAATAATATCCTGAGAGTTGATGTGAGAGCAGTAACACAAGACAAATTCAATCCATCCACATACACTGAAAATTAAGCTTGGTGCATTCTTTTCTAGACATGTCTAACTGAAACTGGATGGAAAAACGAGTATATCTAAGCCTAATACAGATGCAGAGTTGTCTGTATAATGTTCTGTGCAAAAAGTTCCCTCTTGCTACATGAATTTTTTTCCCCCCAATTTCTCATTTTAATGAATGGAATCTCATTTCAAGTCACTTTCTGAACATTTCGTACTCATTAATATTTAAGAAACTAACCAGAGAAAGATCAACTGCGCTAGAGAGCTCCTCATCTGCTCAGCTTTTCACAGAATCACAGAACGGGTCAGGGTGGAAGGGACCACAGTGGGTCATCTGGTCCAACCTCCCTACTCCAGCAGGGTCATCCTAGAGCACAGGGTAAAAAAAAAGGATACTTTTCTTCCCCCTGTGCATAGACTTCTCCCAAACTACTCTCCAGAAGGCTCACATCCATGAAGAAAGCTGAACTTAACCCACAGCACCTCTTGCTGAACAACAGGGAATGGTTTTGTAAAGGTGAAGTTCGCACCTTTCAAGAAAACTTTACATTAAACTTGATTCAACAAGGACATTTAGCAGACAGAAGGGCCAGAACTCACACTCAACACAGCCCTTTCATGAACAGCCCCAATATGAGATTGAGGTCATCCAGGACAATACAACATTTTAGGTTCTCAGTATAGAATGATGTCATCATTTGTCACTGGAAACCAAGACTGCAATACTTTGGGCCAAACATTCATTTGGATTGGCCAAGAGCAGCTTACAAACACTGTCTGAAAATTACATGCATTGCGCAAGTGCCCTCAATTTCTGACATCAACAAACATGCAAACAAGTCTTCAAACTGAGCTCTCCCCACACTCATCACAACAGGTCCATCCTGAAATAATATTCCCTGCCTCAGCGTCACAGTCTGGTCAAGTCTTCCTCCAATTACATCACTCTTGGCTTCAGAGTCATAACATACCCAGAACAAACTCCTTTCTGGTTTTGAGTAACATCTACTAAAACCTCCTTTCAGGGCCAGGAGTCCTTAAAACTCTAGGAACAGACTAGACTAGACAGGGATAGACTAGATAGACTAGGGGGATGGACTCTGGAGGGTTGTTTTATTCATGATGGATGAAGTTATCAGGCTACCTTTGAAGAAACATTATGCTTAGTAACTCAGGATAACTCAGGATTATTTTGCCTTCAAGTTTGAAGGGAGATGAACAAAAAAAACCCACCAGAATCACTTTCTCTGGGTTATAGACTCCCAGCAAAGAAACACTCAGTTAACAGAGTTTGGAAACCACCAGGAAGTTGTGCTTTGGTGTCGCAGACTTAAACAGATGCAGCTATTAATTAAGCATCAACTCAAACAATTTGAATTGTCCACCGACTGGGAGGAGGAAGAGAGGAAGCAAAAAGTGGAGAGCTGTGTAACATGTTCTATGGTTCAATATGGGGACTGGAGAAGGAAGTTCAACATACAGACCTCGACTGGTGAGGTTGTCACAGCAACCATAATGCGGCTTCATGAATATGCATTACGCTAAAATCTATCTTTTTTCCCCCAAAAAGAGAGTAACGAGTCATTCAGCTCACGGCATTAAGCTCCCTGGGAGACAAATCAGGACTGCACAGTAAAAGTGACTTGTCTTCAAAATCTTCAGCTTGGCTGCTGCAAACAAAAGGGTTGGGGGAAGAGGGGAGACAGAACATGGTGGCTTGGGGCTGTAGGGTTCTCTTCTGTCCCTTCCTCAGACAGTACGTCACACATATTTGGCAAAAATGTTAATGCAAACATTCCCAAAATGAGCTGCTCAGCTCCTGCACAGTTGTAGACCTTAATCCCTCAAGCACCTGGCTGGGGACTGGCCCTTCAGTCAGCCAGAGACAGCAGCACCAGTGACCCTCCACAGAAGGATGGAGAAGGGGCAGCTGCTGCTCAGTGTCCAAGAGAGCTGAAACTGGGGGCCTTGACTTCACCACCACTGGAAAACTGTGGGTGGACTGGTTCACAAAAAAATAAAAATCCAAAACCTACCACACACACACCTACCTATCCAGATTGTACCCAATGTGTCAAGGAACAAAAGGCAGTAATTGTTTCCACTGAGTATCTTTGCCCTTAACTCCCCACTTACCCTAACACCTCTTCTGCTATCATAGCCACCATGCACACTTCTGTCATTGTGAAACCTCTATCTCTCATTGTGAAACCTGAAATTAGCAAGCTTTGCTAAATTAATTTGTCTGTAAATTGACAATTTTAACTCCCAAGAAGGAAGATAAAACTCATTTTTCCTCAGGGCGCCTGTGCAGGAGAAAATAAAAGTGAGACACTGACTATGCCACCAGAAGAGCTGCACAAAAAGCCTTGCATGAAGACTGTGCCTGCAGAGAGGATCTCCAGCAGCATGCATGGACTGAAGGAGCCACCAGCTCAAGCCATGACAGATATCCTGTGGCATGGGATGGCATGTCACGATAAAGGCTATTGCTGACATGAACTTGTCCCTTCCTGGTCACCCACTGGGTCCTCCTTTCTCCCTGCTGTGTTCCCATCCCAATCCCAAAGGAGCCCAGCAAAGCCTGAAGCCCACTAGATAACAGGCTGACACCAGAGGGAGCAACCCCATAATTTCTGCCACAACCTTTATGTCATTTGATCACTCATGCAGTTTATCAGCTCATTGCTGAGCAGCTAATTTTTGTGTTTGTTTTCTGGCAAGGTCAGTCTAATCAGAGCAGAGAGGGATGCAGTCTCACTCAGGAAAGCACAGACTATTGGGAGATTTTGCTACTCCCACACAGAAAATGTTTGTGGTGGTGAGCAGAGGGAGAAAGCATCCTTTTACAGCAGCCACCTGCACTTAAATGAGGTTAAACAACTGCAAAGCTTCACCCTAAAGACAGTGTTCATGAAGCTGCCACAAGGCACATTTCAGATATTGGATGCCAGAGCTTCAGTCCCTACTCTGAAGGACAGGGAAGAGTTTGTCACAGCTTGGCATTGACAAAAGGCTTTTTTCTGCTTCCTTGCTCTGAGTTTTGTCTACTAGTCAGGGTAGAGCTGAGGGTGCAGACAGGAAGATGAACATCACCAGTTTAGCAAAAGCCTCTGCATAGAAGAAGGTTCAGGCAGCTCAGAATTGGAAGGGCTTCCAGCAGGTAAGAAGCTGGGACACACAACAAGTGCTGCCCTAAGCAAGCACAACTTCTGCCTATAAAAACAGAGATATGGGGGTGACAAATGGGGGAGAAGGACAGGACACAACACAGGGTAAGATTAAGCTGTCACTGCATTTATCTCCTCTTCCACTGTTCAAATGGAAACTGCAACAAGTCTAACTTGACAGGACACTCACAATAATGCTGGTCTTTTACAATCTACTTTAAAATAAATTTTAAAGTCAGAAGTACATATACTGGTAGGAGCATCTTATGCAGACTAATAAGTTTATTAAGAACGTAATTACTGACTATTAAGAAAAAGTGTGAGCCCTGCCAGCTCTGAACAATTTTGATTCTATCCCTTCAAGTTAAAAAAGGGCAAGTTACTAAGTTACTTGATGCCAAGTTTTTCATTATCTCCACTGTATGTTTGTCATCTTCAGAGGGCAACCACAGATAAAACAGAAAATGAAGGTACTGCTAAGAAAAAGTACACTGTAGAAATGAGCTGCAATGCAAGTGTGAAAAGATACTTTGAGAACAGCTTTCCAAGGTATCTTTTCGAGAGGACTCTCAGAAATAAGTACCTCATCAGCTCAGGGTGTCTGATCATAGCTCACTCAGCAATCTATGAAAACAGAGCCAAGGTACATAGCATTGTCCAGTTTTGAAAAATGTCCATGCACTCCTCTTTGTTTGTTGTGTCTATAAACAAAGATGTACCCATGTGAAGCAGGACACAGCTCTAAGGACGGCAGCCTGACGAATCTCCGCTGTTCACGTACACCCACAGCACAGCTGGTTGTGAGAGCACAACCAGCGCTCACGAGAAGCCCAGCCCTCACCAACCTCTGCACCTTGCACATGTGAGAAACACTTCCCCTTGGTCACAGTGCCAAGCCTCCTGTGCAACACCATTTCAGGGCAAGGCCATACAAAAGGAATTACTCAAGCTAACAGGCAAAGAACCCCAGACCTACAAGTGCTGTGTTACATATGCAGTGATAAAAGGAACCCCCTACCTTTCTGACATTACGAAAGCACAGGGCCAGGTTCATACTGCCCAAATCACATACCTAGCGGGGTACTCCACTGAGAACAAGACTAAGGGCCAGAGTACAGCAAGATGGTCTATTTTGAGGGTCTTCCCTCAATTTAGGGAGACAATCCAGTAGAAGCCGACACCAGAACTTTATGAGTATCCAGTTAATGTGAAACCATCCGGATCCAAGTGTTCAGTGAGAGATTCCCAAGACGCAGTAATTTTGTGTACAACACTTTGCAACTTGTTCTTCCAAGTTTCGACTATCTTACTGCTGATCTGAGAATTCATCAACCTTCTGAAATGTGAATGTTGCAAAAAAATCAAGTGTTTCAGTTATGCTGACTACAAAAATCAAAAGACATACATGGCTGAGGAAAAGAACTGAGCATTTTATCAAACACCAGTAGCTCTCCAACTGCTACACAGTTATAAACATAACGTTAATGCATTAAAGATTTTTAACTTCACCCCTTGTGGATAAATACAACATTGCTGTTCCATGTAGTTCATGTTCATGTTCATGTTCTTCATGTAGTTCATGAAGAACTACAAAGACATAGCTAGCACATGCCAATTACAACCATCAATATAATTCAGAATATTTTATTTCCTTACTATATACTGGCCCTGAGCTTACAAAGAATGTGTATAATCCCCAAATCACAGACATTTCCATGGAAGAAGCAGAGCTGCTGCTCATTCTATTCCTTGTCCCTTTCTCCTGACAAAAACCTGGAAATGCTTCTAAACTTTGTGTTACAAGTTCGCAAGAGAGGGAAGGGGAAAAAAGTTAGAATACACCACGAATTACACAAGTTTTCAGTGTTACAATTACTCATCATGTCAACCTCTAAATGTAGGGGCATAACATACTGTGTAAAAACTTGAATAAATAATGTGTAAAAGGACAGGCACAACACACGAACATGGGATTTATCAGACTAAGTTAAATGAAGGAGTACCACAGAAAGATCAGGTTTTATACATTAAGTCTGGCTTCAGGCATCAGCTTAATTTCTGGCACTGTCTGTACTATACAGCCACTTGTAAAAGCCATATAAACTATTCCTTGAAATCTTACCACAGAGTAAAAAAGTCAAGGTCAAGTTCCCACCAGACTGACAGCAGCTCTGCTGGAAATCAGCACTCTGGAAAAGAGCCTCCTTCAGTCCACCCACACAGCTTGTCAAAAGATGAGAGATATTTTACTCCACATAGAAGAGTCAGGAAATAGCAGGGGAAGTTGTGTGGCACAGGAAAGCACTGAACTTGGTCTCTAGTTATCACAGACCCCTCCTGCATTGCTCCTGACTGCAACCCTTTATGTAAGTCCAACTGCACTGCTGTTACATTTGCTGTAAAAAGAAAGAAATCACTGTACCCGAAACACGGTTTTGATATCTGAACTGCAATTACTTGTTTAAATAATTAACCCAGTGAAATGGCAGGCTCCAGACTGAAAGGCCCTGCTGCTCAAGGTAATCTTCCTTACAGGAGCAAACCTCTATTCTCTCACATTTCAAACTGCATCATTCCCACAGGAACCAGAATATCTGTTCTTTGTCCCCATGCTTACAATAGAAATCCTAAATTTAAAAAAAAAAAAAAACCAAAAACAAAACCCCCAGCTAGTATAGTCATACCAGGGAGCAGAGGGTACAGTCCTGTGAGAAACTAGATCCCTAAGGAATAGAACCTTAATCCTGCAAGTTAGCTCTGTTGTTGAGTAAACTGCTCAGGGCTTCTGCCAGAACTGCATCTCTTTCAGTTCACGTGTTGACTTCAAAATGCTTTGGACAATAAAACTCAGTAGAAATCTCTGCTATGAAACCTGATTCTTCCAAGAAGCAGCTGTTGTCTGGGCATCTCCTCCACACTCCTTCCCAGCAACCTCTGCCTGTAGTATCAACTGCTGTCAAAAAAGCCAGTTTGGGTGATACCACTAACTGCTCCAAGAAGAGGATTGAAGATGGACACCAGTCCAGCCCAGGAAAAGGCTGACAGAGATGCTCAGCTGTAGTGAGAGTTAAATAGGCAACTGATGGAGAAGTATGGAGGTGAGGCTGAGCAAAGTACGTCCCCTCACCCCACCAATAGGTACAGATGGGGACCACAGCCTATGAGCAAGCAGAATAACCTCAGAAAGAATGGTGGGGGGGGGAGGGAGGGGGGGAGGGAGGGGGGGAGGGAGGGAGGGAGGGAGGGAGGGAGGGAGGGAGGGAGGGAGGGAGGGAGGGAGGGAGGGAGGGAGGGAGGGAGGGAGGGAGGGAGGGAGGGAGGGAGGGAGGGAGGGAGGGAGGGAGGGAGGGAGGGAGGGAGGGAGGGAGGGAGGGAGGGAGGGAGGGGAAAAAAAAAAGACATTACTGAAGTTTCCCATGCATTCTTGTATTTTCTCCCAAATTTTATTAGTTGACAAAACCTATTTCATTTTGCAAACAAAACCAAAATAACTCATCACTCAAGACACTCAGCACTGCTGGAAACGAACTCCAGCCAGCAATCATATCCCGCTCATCTTCACAAACACACAGAGCAGCTCAGCTCCCCACCTGGAGCAGCCTGGCACACACGCATGGCTGGCACAGGAACAGGGACAAAAGATGGAGATGTGTGACCACATTCTATGAGCAATTTTGAGGCTTCCTTAAAGCACGAATAGAGTCAAGGAAAACTATAGAAAAAAAAATCCATAATTTCAAGGAAACACAGAAATTATGCTTTACATATATCTGTAAGAAAGATACAAAGCCTCTTCCTAACAATGAACCAAACAGCTGAGGTTATGACCGTAAGTGTATCTATTCATACTAATTTGGTCGTATTTGTAAAAAAAATTAACATTTTAATGGTGCTTCTCATATTCTATTGCCTCATAACTGTAGAGGACAGAAAGTTATGCACATGAGCTAACAGCAACATTTCTGAAGCTGCTTGAAACAAATGGAACAAGATTATCTTAGAGCAAGTCTTTAAATAAAGCAGGGCATATCAACAAACCCAACTACACTTCTCTGCAGAGGGGGAACCTGCTGCTGGCATCACCACCAAAGTATTTATGTATGCTAAGTGGCATTTCTCACAAGAGAAGCCAGCTTCTCTCTTGAAACAGCCATACTAGCAAGTTCTCCACCAGGTTTCAACATGAGATGTACTGAACACATGGAAAAGGAAAAAAAAATAACTCTGCCAGATCAGTCTGTTTGATCCCAAACATGGGGTAACACATGAATCCAATGGTGCCTGCACTTCATGGATCAGCTTTTTGGTTTATTAACCAAGCCTGTAAAAGCACTCTAAATTACCATACTTTTTGCATGCTCTATTACAAAAAAAAAACCCCAGTACTTTCTTGTCTCAAAATGTCACAGATACAACGCAAAGCCTGTCAGGCTGCTAAAATAATCCAAACCCAATGACAGCAAATAGCAACCTGGCACATGTTGAGCCTTCAGACTCAAAATAGATTTAAATTAACACAAAGATAGCAGAAGACAGTTTAGTAACAAAGTGAAGAAACCAAACGACAAGAAATAAGATTATATCAGTCATCATTTCAATCAGACTAAACAAGTTAAAAGCCAGCTAGAGGATGGCATTTACATCTGTCTCTAAGGCTGGGAAGAGGGCCAGAATCACACTCCTTGATCTGACTTATTTATGCCATGCTGACACTTCAGCTGGCAATGATAAGGGTCCAAAGGTCAAAGTACTCGGAGGCAGAGAGCCATGTACACAGCCTGTATCTTTCCAGGCACTCATGTCTGGGAAGCAAGGAGCAGGGAGGGAGGGAGCCACAGTCCTTGCACCCATCCACCTACCTGCCACCATAAAACCACTTCAGCTGGGCCCATTTCACAGCTGCCTCAGTCCACAAAGGAGATTTCTGGAGAGATCCCACCTCTCTTCATCCAACCACTCCTTCCAAATGGTTTGGTGTTTTTCCAAGTCAAAGCCAGAGAAGCCAGTGGTGGCTCACGTTAAAACTGAGGCTATGTCACCAGCTGAAGCCAGAGACCGCCCACAGACCTCCAAAGACCTCATGAAAACTCCTTAAAGAATGTGGGGACTGAGTATAAATGAAGGCAGAGCAACACTTTTGGCACTTCTGTCAGTTTCTTAACTGGGATTTCTTCCAGCTCTAACTTATTCCAAATTACTTAAATAATATTCACATATTTAAATCTTGGAATTTTAAAACCTAAACCATAGATTTCACTTTCCAAGAAGCATCCCAAAAGCTGAATTAGAAGTCAGGCTCAAATTCCAGTATAGGGATATCAAGCCTTTTGTTTATAATACACAAATGTTTTAACATATACAGTCTCTCAAATTCACGGAAACTTGGAATCCTAAGACTTTTTGCATTAATGTCAGAAGTTTACTCAATACTGCAGAATATGATGGAACCACTGAACTGAACTCCCACTAACCTCTGACTAGCTTACATGATCAGCATAGAAGTTTTTTTTTAATTAAAAAAAAAAGAAAGAAAAGAAAAAGTCACACCACATTATTCTTGAATGATTTAGGGATCAACAGAGCAATATATGCCCAAAAGCAAATTACAAAACATCAAATTTGGTGAAGGGAAAAAAAAAGGGAAAAGAAAGATGATATATTTGGATTTCTTTGTTGTAGACATCTGGAGCCTGCATCCAGCTGCAGGATCTAGGCAGACAGACTAAACTTGAGCAGGGACTTGGACGGCTGAAAATGGGATTCTGCTCTAAACAACACCTTAGTCTTGGAAGAAGAGCTGACAAGTAACAGGGACCGGCTGTCTTCAGCATGAGAAGAAAAGCTGTAAATACACAATGAAAGGATAGCTCATCTCCTACGGATACCGCCAAACCATTCTATTTATTGGATGGTACAAAAGCTTCAGAAACTAAACAGCAGTTTTAGTCAGGAACTGTTCTAGCTTTTAATTGCTGCACTCAACTTTGATGCCCCACACCATACCAGGGACTTCAGGCTTTTCAAAAGATGTATTGTAACAAGCAAAATAAAAACCTCTCCTTACTAAAACTCTTCCTTCAAAAGAGGCAGGCATGAAAGCAAGTCCTTCCAAATTAGAAGACTCTTTTCTAGTAGGTGTGAAGGTTTCTGAGTGCCCAGGAATCACAACTGACAGCAGGATCAGGAAGCTGGCTTGGATTTGTATTATAATCACCACTAAGAACTTTGACCAAGAGCTCACATACATACAGAAAAAAAAGTCTTTGGATTTGGTATATAGTTAAGAAGCCTACAGAATAGGTCAGACCAATTCATACTGGCATTCTTACACAAGGGTGCACACTGGACCATAATCACATTGCTAGTTATGACTGCATTCTTCAAAATAACTTTTACTTTAGAAGTTGAACCTACTAGTAAGTCCATATTTAAAAACAAAAATAAGCTACTTGTAAGAATGAAAACCTGCACGCTTGTAGCTGATCTACCTCAAGAGTTCGTGTCTGGTGCTCCCTCCATGGTTCAGAAACCACACAAAACCATGCAAAACCACGCAAAGCATCTGTTTCCTAAACACATGTCCCATTCCAGATACTGAGCAATCTGTGGTCATTCAGTCATCTTCAAGGTCAAATCCCTTCATAGTGTTTCCAGTAAGTATACGTGTCTTTAACCGACTTTCCTTCTGACTTTCACAAGAATGTAGTATTAACCCATAGAAACTAAACCACTGGTTAGAAAGTTCTAGAAAACATCACTCTGTGTAACTACAAACACTGTTCCACTGGAGCTTCTGAAATGAGAAGAGGAAGTAAAAAAAGCAAGGAAACAGACACTTTTTTTGTGTCAGTCTGCGTAGCGTTTTCAAAACCCATCTAACACAACAGTTCAACAGTTAAATATGCACACGAAATACTTTGTTCGATGAATGAGGTCTGCTGTACTTTCATATTAGTTCCCAGACGTTATTATGAACTTTTAGTCAGATGAGAAGAAAGCCTCCTTCAGGGTAAAACAAACAGCTGTAGTTTGCTTCAACAATAAGGAATATAAACTGCATGGAAGGATTTTCCATGATTTAAATGTCACCAACAATAGACTAATGAGTCACAGACAACAGCTTAATACTTAGAGCTTACTGCTAAAGAAAACCATATTTATGCAATTTCAAAGCATGAACAACAAAACACAAAATGCATTTTAAATAGATGCCTGTAGTGTCTCAAACCAGGTTAGCTGTATGCATCCAAGGGAAACTCAAAGTGGATACTGGACACAGCCAGGCTTGCACTGCACCAGGAAAATGGGACTGAAAATGTCAGCCAGTTTTTCATACTCAAAAAGCAGATACTGCCCTTGCTCTCCTTTAAGAGGACTTCAAGGGCCATAGAGCTTCACCAAGCAAAATCAAACTGCTAAACAAAGTAAATTCCACATTCCTCCAGTAAAATATTCCAAGAAATGGTATTTGTGCTTCATTTATTTTCAAGAGGGATAAGTGATTCAGCGTTTAGAGGCAATCTGTTGGCAGAGCCCTCAAACTGGGGAAAGATTGCTACTGGAAGACACAGGAAAGAAGCAGAAGTAGCTTTACAAAAAGTTTATTTGCTGTAAAAATATTGCCTAATATAGTTTTCTAGGGAAGTTGGAATTATCCCACATTATTCCCATGACTGAAGGTAAAAAGAGCTGTTGAATGCATCTACAATCATAAGTCCCACAAGCAACTCTGCCAGGGAGGGAAGACAAAGTTTTTCAAAATAGGCTGAAACCCTTCAAAAGTATCAAAAACTTTTGTATACAGAACATTTCTTCCAAACAGAAAAGGGCTTGCTCCAGATAAACTGGAAGAGAACAGAGATCCCATTTCTGCACTGTTTTGAAAACTCTTGACATTAGTTTTATTTACTGCAAGTTTCCAGGAAGCTCTTACACCTGATGAAAATCTTTCAAGCACAGCACCTTGTAGCAGCTGGAAGTTCTCCTAAAGGATCAATGTGTCCAACCACACTGTTCAGGACTTGCTGGGAAGGGCATTCCCCATTGCACAACCACAGGTGATGCCACAGAGCTGCTGAGACCATAGACACTTGGAGCTATTTTCTGGGTTACTTTGTAGATTGGCTTTTAAAGGAATATGAGATATTGGATAAAAACACTGCAGAAGTCCAAGGAATTATAAACTTAATCTAACTGTAATAACACCTGCAAGTGGTTTAATGCTTTGAAAAGTCAGACTACATAAAGAATATCTTCAGACAGACTGCGCTTTTTCCTACTCCTTCCAATGACGTGATCCTTGCAGGGTGATGGAAAACTTAGAAGTCTACAGAGATGGTTTCTACTGTTACCTGATGATCCCATCAGTCCAAAGACATCGTAGTGTAAGTCCCGTGAGGATGCTTTGGATGTTTTACTGCTCCTAAGTTCCACATTTCGCATTTACCTTTGCTCCACACAAACAGGATGGCAGCTGCTGGGAATCAAACACCTCAGCTCAATACAGCAAGGTACATGCAGGCAACATGATAATTTGGCACTACTCCCTGTCTCACAAGGGAAAGGGTGAGAAAGAGAGCAGATGAAGAAAGCCCCTAACACAAAAATGAGTTCAGAGAGGATCATGGATTACAAATCATCTTGCACTTGATTTGAATCAGGTAAAGGTCACATTCATCAGGGTTATGTAACTGCAAGGAATACCACACTGAAGGTATGCTGCATTTCATCTTTGGATGCTTAAAATGCTATTTTTTTTCCCCTGTTCCAACTTGGTATCTCATTGCAATAGTTGTGCATTTCACAAAGCGCTCAAGAGCCCAGGCTATTGCTCCCTGCACTCCCAGAGTGGGGTATTGGTATTTTCAGACTGGTCTCTGCTGCTAAGATCACTAAGACTCAAAGTGGACATCCCATTCTCTCCAGACAATTCAGAAAGCTTAAACTTGCCCATTTTCTGGGTTATCCCTGGAACAAAATCTGATACTGGCAGTGGTCCCACTACTACAGAAGTGTCATGGGAAGCAGCTTTACCCAAAGCACACAACCATACAGTTCGCTGGGTTCTGATCTGGAGCAAATTACAATAAATCACAAGGCTTAGACACTGCGAGAAACAACCACTCACTTTACAATTTTAAATGTTTATTAAACCTCAAAAAACACAACAAAAATATCATCCCTTAACTGCAAGAGCAAATCATCATATTGCCCATCTATAAAAGACACCTTCATCAGTCCTAACGCAACTAGGTGGGTCCCTGAAGCTGTACAGCTACAGGCATCACCTGACTCTAAAATAACATGGGAAAAAATGATATCCTCATCAGGCTTGCAACACAGCAGCAGGGACTACTCAAAGTGAAGTCCAAAAAACACCTACATTTTAAGAGATCCTTCTCTAGACACTTCACATTTCCCCACCCCTATGGCTATGACACTCCTGAAAAACTGCTGACAGCTAGAAATCTGCACACCTCTCTGCAGCCCCGTGACACTTCCCAGGAATTACAACATGCTTTTAACCTTGAGAAGTGCAGCAAGGTATTTTAAAGCAGTTACTGTGCACACCTGGGAATGCAGAGAAGAGATCCAGAGAGAAAGAAAGAAAAACATCCAAACCATTTTCTGACTGTAGGAATGTGGACCCTCAGGTAGTAAAATACACAGTGAGAGGCTGGAGGACTTTTTTTCTGAAGGTATCTCTAAAGCTAAAATTCTCTAAAGAAGTCAGCTTTTTCATACACATTTCTAACTTAAGAAGTCAGTTTTCAAAATTTAAGCAAATGATAAACTTTAATTTATGAATTAAATCCTACCTTGAGAGCATCTAAAGATGCCTGTCTGTAGCCTTCACTGAAAAGCCCGGTACTAATTTTTGATCTCTGAAAATTGGTCAGTTTCCAAACCAGTGAATTTGATATGTACTGTGTGTCAGTAACCCTGATACCTGACATGAATATTGAAGGAACAAGTGGCTTTTACAACATGGTAAAATGCCAAGCATTAGTAATGCTGGCTACCAGTACAAACTGCTGATAGTCCTGTCAAGAGATCTGGTCAGACAGTTTTAGCAGCTGGAAACTAATTGCACTCAGTCATTAATTGCATGCATTAGGCCAGCATGAAGATTATGTTTTTGTTCTTTCCAATTAAGGTAAGTACAGACCTCTCATGTTGTGAAGTTACTTTTCGGGGGATACTAAGAAAATCTGAAAGGTGCCTATTAACCACGGTATTTGGACACAGAGAAGGCAAGCAACTGCCAACTGCTTTTTACACATGATTTTGCTATATTCTTTAAAAACCTTCAAAAAGTCCTATCTTAACCAGCTACACATACCTACATTAACACACAGGGTCTCTTAACGGTAAAGAAGTTAGCAACCCCTCTCAAGGATTTTGACGAAAAACCCAAGGATAAAGTGATATTTTGTGCTTTATGCCTTTTTCTTGTTTTCTCTGCCTCCTGTCTATGACCACTGTTAGCAGCATTACACCAACATCTTTATTCTCCACCTAGAAGTGCTCACCTAAAAATAGAAACCCTGTTGACCTAAAAATAAAGCCCCTGTTTACAATTTCTGCATTTAACATCAACTGCAGAATTACCCATATACGCACACAGCATCCGTCCAGCCTTCCCTCGGTTAAGTCTACAGACAGCTGCTCACCTCCAGGCTCATCTCTGGGGAAATGCACTTATGCAGAAGCTGCCCACGGGCCAGGCAGCTCAGCCCCAACAGAGTACGAGGGTAGCTGCTGGAGAACCAAACCAGCCCACAGCAGGAATGTGCCCTCACAAATGTAAGCCCACGTTCATTATAAAGCTGCAATGAGCTCTGTTTCAGAGAGAAGTCTGTATCAACATGCCCCAAAAACACGTCCCCATGTGACTCAGCATCCAATGGTTATGCTTATTAGGCATGTGTAGCCAGCAAACCTAGTCATAAATCCCTTAATCACAGGTCAAAAGAGTTGTCAAAGCCTGCACTGATAGGATCAGGAAAATGCTGAAGTGTTTTAAACAAGGAACATCAACTCCTATGAAAAGGCAAAAGCACTCAGAAGCTGTATCAGTGATTTACAGCACCAAAGTGACCTCTTGGACCTTCATCCAAAAAAAACCACATGCACAATTTACTTCAGAAGTTTCTTATTTTTAAAGCATTCTGGGAAACATGAGGCCACAACTGTAGTATTGTGCCCAGTTCTGTGGGCCCCAGCACAAGGGATACATGGACATACTGGAGATAGTCCAGCAAAGGGATTGGAGCATCTCTCCTGTGAGGAGAGGCTGGGAGAACTGTGACTGTTCAGCTTGGAGAAGAGAAGGCTCAAGGGGAGGATTTTATAAATGTATATAAAAAGCTGAAGGGAGGGTGTAGAGAGGACAGAGCTGGGCTCTGCTCGGTGGTGCCCAGTGATGGAGGCAGAGGTAAAGGGAACAAACTGAAACACAGGAAGTTCTCTCTGAACATCAAGAAACACTTTTCTTATTGTCGAGGTGACTAAGAATTTGCACACGCTGCCCAGGAAGGTTGTGGAGTCTCCATCCTTGGAGATACTTAAAAGCCATCTGTACTTCTCCCTGAGCAGCCTCCTTTAGCTGGCTCTGCCTGAGCCAAGATTTGGATCAGGTATCTCCAGAGGTCCCTTCTAACCTCAGTCATTCCATCATTCTGCAAAATAAAAAGATGAGTTCTCTTTAATTACCGATGAGATGCCTAGATCAGGTTTTAAAAGAACACATCAAACTTCATCTAACATGTGTCTACAGGTGAAGTGTTCTTTATGGATCATCACAGAAAACCTTCTGCACTAACCTGGGATTTATAGGAAGCTGCAATTAAATGGAATTTCAGTTTTTATTAAAATGAAAGTTAGTTTTTAAACTTAGAGACAATTTTAAGTATTCTCAAGGCATGTTTAGAGTATATTACCGTGGATTTTTTTCCTCATTAACACAGGCAACTATTAAACATATATAGTGAACCAAGATGCAAATAAAAAAGATTTTTCAATCCAAGTGAACAAGTTGTGAATCTTTACCTTCCATTACCCTCATATGCAAAAAAACCTGTGTTTTCAATCATTTAAGCACCTCTGAAGACCTCATCTTGTAAGCCAGGGAATTAAATTTACTTCTCCCAGAGCATGCACCAGGAAAAGGATTGGATGTTCAAGAGAGAAGGGGAAACCCAGCAAGTGTGCTCCCACCCACAAATACAGTACTTCTGATTTGCATCTGATAACTGCTCTTTCAGTTCAGTCAAGACAAGAAGATTTACTGTGCAAATGAAACCATACTATTAAGGTGAAGAAAAACATCCAGAACCTACTCTCTCTGAAGACTACAGAGCCTGTTAATATTTATGAAGTCTGAAGGAGCTTCAAAGACTCTTTACTTCATTTTCTTATGTCCTAACAAAAAGCAGCACTAAGTCATTAAATTTTAAGAGGAGTTCGCAACTAAACTATAAGTCTTTTAGTAAATTCTGACCTCTAGGAAAAGGTCTAAACTAATTTCTTTGGTTTGTGTGTGTCCTATAGCAATGGCAATGAACAGAAGGTGCAAAGAGGAAATCTGCAAGTTCAGAAACTTCAAAGACAAAAATGCATAAAAACCTCAAAGCATGCAACATTATGACTGAGGTACTACATCTGTTGTATTTCTGTGCACAGATTATTTCATGCATTAACCTGCCAGGTTAAGGGCAGTGGGCAGAGAGAAAATCTGTTTTGAAAAACCCTGATGAAGCACTTACTGTCCAAAGCTTTCCCTCTGATCAAATGCTTTGTCATAAAAATAACACATTAGAGAAAGTGATCTCTCCTCCTAGCATGGATGCTGCCATGCAGATATTCTTTAGCTGCAAAAAATTTGTGTAGGAAAGAAATTGAATCAGTGTTACAGGATAAAGCTAGAAAATAGCGTACTTTATTTGAGCCTGATGCAGGTTTGGACAAGACAGCCTCCAATTCAAGATGACAGAATTCTCTGAATACTGGAGTATTTTGGCTGTAGCCAGGGCTTTCAGGACTTTGAATTTACAGAGTATCGTTACAAAGCCTGATAAATACTGGGGGTAATGAGAGGGAGGAAGAGACCATGATAAACCACTGAATATCTACATAACTTTAACCCAAAAGAATTAGTGAGGTATACATTGCCCTTGACACATGCCTTCCTGAACAGTATTTATTACCCAGACCTACAAAAATAAAACATCAGGAAATGTGATCTATTACTCCTTAAATAAAGAAATATTCACAGTAAAATTGCTAATGGGACCATATGTTATACAAAACACAGACTGGTGTTCAAGAGTCCCTACAGATTTGGTGGTGATACAGTCAAAAAATAAAAAGTGAATTTTCAGCAGACAAAATAAGGAGAAACGGGATCTTTGTTATTCTTCCAACAGATCTGTCATCATTTTGGGGGTTAAACAGTTAATGCCTCTCCTTAGGTTTGAAGTCTCTGTGTTAAGGATTGAATATTTCAGTACCAGAATGATGCTGAAGACACACCACATATATGTAGCACACATATATGTACTTCGTATGTATCCACAGACAGTGTATCATACCCAGGACCTATACTTGACCTTTAATAGCAGTACTAATCACTTACAGACACTGCAAGGGTTCCCCTGCCAAAACATAGTATTCCAGCTTGGCTTTTTTTCCCCAGGTCTCAAACAACACTGAATCTCTTTGGCACATAATAGTGCTCCAGCCATTAATTCTTATAATGAACTCCCATACCCATAACCTCTCGACATCGCTCACAGAGTGAAAGGGGCAGGGGCAGGGAACAGTTTCTGCTGTGAATCATTGGGAATTAGTTTCCGGCTGGAAAGACAACAGGGCTGCTAGTCAGCCCCTTAATTTTGCCTTCTTATTTGGGATGTCCCTTCTACTAGTCTCTTTGAAACTAGGTCCCATGAAAGAGCTTGTCCTGTCCCCACTGCTGCACTTAATTCCTCACCCCCCACAGGTACTAATGTCAGGTCACCAGGACACAGCAATGCTGGCAAGATGTCAAGCAGGAGGTCAAAGCCTGGGTGATACCTTCACCCAGAGCAGAAGCTGTACCACGCCAAGGAGTGGTACACATACATCCAAACAGCAGCAGCCAACCTCAGGCTGCTTGAGAACCACCCCCTGACCAAGGACATGCTGAACAAATCATGTCACAATAGTGCCACAGTTAAATGAGAAAAAAACCCCAAAACCAAACCCATCAGTCTGATACTTGAACTCAGGTCAGTCCCACATACCACCATCCGAAACCAGCTCCAAGAGCTTACCTGCAGAGCAGGATGCACGACATGGCTCATTTCAGTTCAGTCTGGCATCTCAGCCCAAAAACCACCTTTATTATGGCAGAGGGATGAGCCAAACATTCTTGTGGCCACCATACGAAAAATAGTGAAACATAACTCAGACTTTCATGGAATTTTGCACAGTTCAGTGCCAAAACAACACCAATTTTGTATTTTATCAGTTTCAGAGCTAGTAGCTTAACTGTCAGCTTCTGAAGAAGATGGACTAGGACTAAAAAAAGCACTCCCTTCCTGAATAACTAGATGTGATATTTGATAACTAAATATGGCATTAAAAAAAGTAGTTAAGCTCATACTTCTAATTCTGTGGAATGAAACTATTTATCACATGTTAAAAGCAAAGGCAGGATTTGCCAGATGATGCAAAGCACAGGGGCCTGAGAGCCCTACTATTAAATATTTCCTATCCCTACCCACATCTCAACCACCACTGGAAATGTGATACTGAGAACTTGTCCATCATTCATTCCATAACCACATCAACTCATCTAAAACTCCGGAGCTGCAGCAACAAGGCAAGACACAAAAGCATGACAAAAAGCTGTGATTTCCCATTTGCCCCATTTGTGCACACAAGCCCAGGGATGACCCACAGGAGCACACAGAAGGCAGCAAAATCTACGCATACCTATTGACCTGTCTGAAGGAGTCCAGGCTGGCAGCCTGAATTGCAAAGCAGCCATTTACCATGCCATTCTCTCTGTCCCCTTGCGAGTAAGCTCTCCAGCGGCATTCCTCTGCTTCTACTGCTCCAGCACTCCCGTGCCTCATTGCCCCACACCAAGATGCATCCAGACACTGCATGCTCTGCGGAATCAGTACATTGCTGGCTGCTATTTAACACGACCGTGTGGCTAGCCCTGAACTCGGCCAGGCACAGCTACCGCTCAGGAATCAAACCTCACAGTAGAACCTGCATTGCCAGCCCTCGTTGCTAAATCGGATGCCACCCAGCTGCCACCCCGGCCGGGGGCGGGAGGAGGTGAAGGCGGGTGTGACGCAGCTCGCCGCTGCTCCCTCGCCAAGGGAGATCCCTGCACGCAGCCGGGGAACACCGCCGAGCAGAGCCAGCGGCCGGGAGCAGCGACAGCCACCGGCAGCCGCCACAGCGTCCCCAGTACAACAGCTGGGGAGCCCAGATAGGTCGGGCTGCGTGTGCACACAAGGATGCGACCTTTACCGGGCTCACCGCCGCCCCACGCGCTGTGTTTACTACAGCCGCTGCCTTCTGGCTGGTGGCGGCGATGCCACCGCCCGTCCCCGCAGCCCAGGGCGGCTCCTCCGTGCTGGAGGGGCGCGGGGAGGAGCAGAGGGCCCCTGCTCTGCCCGGGAAGCAGGGAGGGGGCAGCCGGACAGCCCCTGCGCACGGGAACAGCGTCCCGTGTGCCGCAACCGCCCGGACAGCTGCGCCACCGGCCGGGACCTCCGTTGGCTCCCCCGCAACCTCCCGGTCCGCCCCTTCCCCCAGCCCCGGGAGAGCCGAACAAAAGGGAACGGAGGGACCAAAAGACAGCAGCCCCCTCCCGAGGGTCCCCGTCCGAGGGTGGTGAGAAGCACCGCGCCCCGTACGAACCCTACCCCAGGGAGGTGGCGCCGGGTTAGTCTGTAAAGGTATGGACACCGCAAAATAAAATAAAATAAAAAAAAAAAAAGATTACTATTATTAGTAGTAGTAGTACTGTAATTATTATTATTCCCCCGAGCCGGCCGGCGCGGCACTCACCCTGCTCGGAAATCGGAGCAAACTCTCATTCACACTCCGCACCGTGCCCAGGCCGCCGGAGCCAGGCGACGCCCCGAGAGCCGCCGGCCGCTGTGCTGAGCCGGGCCGGGCGCCGCCGGGGCCGGGCGCGCCCGCTGAGCCCGGACAAAGCGCGGCGCCGCTGCGGGCGAGGCGGCAGCAGGTGCCCGTCCGCCGCCGCGGCCGTGCCGAGCGCCCCGCGCAGCCGCCGCAGCGCCCGAGCCGCTCGCCCGAGCCGCTCGCCGGGGCCGCGCTGCGCGCCCGCCCCGCCCCCGGCGGCCCCGCGGCGGGAGCCCGCAGAGGCGGGGGCGGGCGGAGCCGGCGGGCGGGCTATGGGCGGTGCGGCACGGCCCGGGCCGCAGCGGCGGCGGCGCACAGCGAGGCGCCCCGCCGGTCGCAGCCTGGTCGGGACCGGAGGCGGGTCCCGGTCCCGCGGCCCGTCCGGCGCGGCGCCCGCCGGATCTGCGCGGAGCGGCAGCGAGCAGCCCCCCGGCCCCGCCGTGCGCACCTGCCCCGCGCCACGCCGGCGCCTGGAGCTCGCCTCCGGAGGAGCCCAGACGCCCAGCAGGCAAGACCCTCCCCTGCGCTGGCTGCCTGCGGTGCGGCAGCGGTGGGCACCGTACGCCGCAGTGGCCGCAGCGGGGCCGCGCCGCCCGAGCGTGCGAGCTGCCGCACCGCTGTACCGCGATGCGGTGTGCGGGCAGCCCTGCCCTGCCTTGTGCTGGACCCCGAGCCCCGCTGAGCCGGGGCTTCGTCGTTCTCCGGGCTTGGCGAATGCACCGAAACGGTGTCAGCCTTGCCAGTGCTTTGCTGCGATCGTAGGAGTCGTATGGCCGGAGCTCAGTGCGCTCCGCTTAACCGGGGGCTGAGGGCGAAGCCTGGGCCGGGGCACGGCCGTGGCTGGGCTGGGCGCCGCAGCCGGGCGCTGCCCGCAGTGGGCCGGCGGTGCCCACGGGCTGGGCTGGCCGTCTGCAGCCTGACCGCACACATGCTGAGGAGCCCGGGCCCCCAGGGAAGAAAGGGGTTATCCTGTATACAGACCCCCACTGTGTCAACACTCCGTGAGGTTGTTAATTATTTAGTGCGTGTATAGGGCTGTAAACCATTGCTCATGCACTGTTTGTTGTGTTTTGTGTTGCTTGTGGTTAACTGATCTTTTTTCCATAGCTTAAAAAATACAGGGAGTATATGCCATAAGAAACCCTTTTATTTCTCATTCCTCTCACCTCCAATCTCACGGGTTTGGTGATGCAGGGGCTGCCCAACCGAGTGGCTGCTGTGCAGCGTAAGCAATATTATACAATTTTGCAATAGATTTGTCTACCTCAGCATGCGCCTCTGGTGCAGTGGAGATGAGCTGTGGCTTGCTGCGCGGCATCCTCCAGCGAGCCCCTGGAGAGGGTGGCCCTGTCTCCACTGCTTATCTCCAGCAGATTTGTCCATTTGCAGGGTGGTGATTGATGGCACGTTCTGTGCTCACCAGCATCCTTGTATTTCACGTCATCTCATGCTCTTTGCATGCTGGCTTTGTAACTCTTTTATTTTTTGATATCAAGAATTTATGAATCAAAAGATGGGGGAGTGTGGAGGCTGAGTCAGATCGTGAAAAAGGAAAGCCAAGTGAGAGTGTGCAATTGCATATCACATTTACAAACATGGTTTCATTCATCTCCATATGTTGCTCCTGTTACTACTAATAAAGCTCTGGTTTCTCAGATTGGAGCTACCCTGGGAACACTGATCTTCCTGGGGTTTTTTCCTCTATAGCCTCCATAGTATTTGTATTACAATACATTATTTTCCTGATTATGTTTTCATTACATTGAACACGTTAATATCAGAAAGAATTTGATAATATGAATGTACTTCCCACACACTCCCTCTTGTTCCTATTATTTGATGTGCAAAGGAGTGACAGTTTATTTACAGGCAGCAAGTTCTTTCCCTCTGTACTGGTTAAATTTCCTAATTATAATAACAAAAAAAAAAGCTTTTCCTGAGTGCTTACCCCTGTTTCCTTCCTCTTTCTTTCCTCATTTTACTAATGATAGCCAAATCCATCATGGTGATTTTGGAGCTGCAGGAAATTTACCTTTGTCTACTGAAAGGTTTCTGCAGAAGCCTCTATAGGCAAAGGGAGCCAGAGATGAAGATCTGCTTTGAGCAGAATGGTGTCTGGGGTTTTCTTCCCCAGCAGAGAGGTACAACTGTGGAGTGTACAGTAATTAATTTAATCCAGCACTGAGAGAGAAGGAAGAATGATTGTATTGGGAAAGAGGGTTTTTTTCAAGTATCAGATGTAAGATTTAAGCAGCAATTTCAATGACCTTTGTGATTTCTGTTTCAGACAAAAGGCAGCAACCCAGTACAAGGGTATCATTATCTTCTCCCAGCGTGGTCCTTTGTTCTCCTTGGGTTTAGCCTGTCACTTCCTAGGGTTTGCTTCTGTCCCTTGTTGGGATAGCAGCACCTCACACCCACTAGCAGGTGATTTATTTTTTCCCCGCTGCTTATTTCACATATTCTCTGCTGTGCAAGGTCTTTTTTTCTTCTTGTGACCCTTCTTATGAGTCTCTCTTTTCTGTGTCTTATTTATACTTCAGTATTTCTGCTTTACCAAACATTGTGCTCATTACTTTACCTTCCTCCTCTATTTTTTGTCCACTCATGTCTTTTCTCTCATTTTTGTTCCCTTTCATATGTCTTCTTTTTACATCTCTTTTTTTCCCCCTCTTTGTCATTCTTTTTATACCCTTTCCTCCTCTCTCTCCTTTCTGACACCTCACTTCTGTCCACTGCTTAACTCTACCTTCCTCTTGACATTTCTTCTCCAAGCTATTCCTTTGGTCACTGTCCTTTTCATCCCCTACATATATTACATATATATTACATATATTTTACTTAAATATTACATATATATATGTACACCTTTATTTTCCCTCCACATCTTTCACTTTCCAGCTGAACACCAGAAATTACTCATGGGATAGTCTGATCCTATTTCATCCCTTTCTTAGCACCTGAAATAGCTTCTCCTGCCCATCCTCAAACATGTGTATTGGGCAGACTGAAGAATTAAGTATGTGGGAAATGTTCCTCTATTCAGATGTGTACTTAAGAAAGCATCTTGCTCAGGCTGCACTGTGAACAGAGCAGATGTTGTGTTCCCACTGACAATACCAGAGGAGGACCTTAAGCCCCTTAAACTCAAGGACTTCATGACATTCTTTTTACATTTCTCAATTTCAGTTTTTTTGTAAATGAAAAGACTTTCGTTTTAAGTGAGGGACACTGTCATATCTTTGAAATATCCCTTGGATGCTGGACTGACCCAAAATAAGATCTCACAAAACATTTTTATTTTTTCCCCACAATTGTTTTGTTTTATGCATTTCTTAAGCCACTTCTGTGCAGCTATTGGAAGATAAATGCTTTCTCCTCAGCAGAGCTAAGCTCTTCCTCTGAAAAGGGTTCTGTGTGGGGTGAGACTGGGATTTCAGCCTGTCAGCTTCCCTTTTTTCTGGAGCCAGAGGGAGAGGAGAGAGCTGTGACTGCAGGATCATATGCATTGGGTGGGAGATGGAAGAATAGATGCATAATCCAAAAATGCTACATTAACCTTGGAGGGTGGGGGGAAGAGTTGTTTCGTAATTTTTTCCCTTGACTATCACTGACTACAAACACCATCATTGGGGATCAAGGGCAATTGATAGATTTTGCTATTTAGATAAGAGTCTTAGTCTTAAAAAATACAATTTATTATTTAAACTACTTTTTTTTTGTTGTTCAAAGAGCTTACTACTAACTGGCTGGGATGAAAACAGCTCCATCCCACAGATTCCACCTCCACTTTCTGGCAGCTTACCTGACTCATAAAGAGAGTGGGGGGTTTTATATGCCACCTACATCAACTCAACATTTTCCTTTGTGGTGAGACTTAATCACCACCCTTGTCATATTATTTCATCGACCCTCTTGGAGTAGGAATTCTTTACCTTTCAAAACAGCCTTAAAACTTCTTTTAAAATAGGGTGAGGGTTTTTTCCTGAGTTTGGTGAAAGTGTATAGGTGGTCCAACAGCACGGTTTTCTGTATTATTTTTTTTTTTTAAATGGCCTTTACCTGAGGACCATGGAAAGAGAGTTTCCGTTTGCAGAGAACACATCTCTGACATGAGATGTGTCACCTGGAGGGTTGAAATCCATCATCTGAAGGTAGAGGATCATTCCCCAGGTAATCACTGCAGGTGGTGTGTGCTGAGGGGGAAACTGTGGGCTTTTAGCCACAATCAAGGATGTAAGTGGGCAAAGTTTGTCAGAGGCAGTGCCTATATCAGTCAGAGTCAGGAAAGACAGACATGCTTTTGGACCCAAAAGATCTTTCCTTAGAACCTGTTCCTTAGAACCTGTTCGTATAACCTGTGTAACTCTGTCTCTTGAGGGGAGAGAGATCATATGAAGCAGACTGATATTTGTCAAGCAGAAAATTCTGCATGAAAGAAGACTGCAAGGTAGAAATGAAAACAAAACAGAATGAAAACAGAGGTGGCAAGGCAATAGGTAGTGTGTACAGGAGGCAATGGATGGAAGGGTAGGAGAACACAACCACCCCAGGTTGTTGGGAATTACAGAAAGGACATGAGTTATGCTAGAAAGCTGGAACAGAAAAACATGTGACATTTTTTCTGAAGAAATTCTTGAAATTATGTAGGGAAAGGACAGAAAGGAAGGTATTCTGGAGCTCAGCAGTTAAAGATAAAACTTAGTGTGAAGAAAGGCCAGGGAAAGCATATGGTAAGAGTCTTCTCATTTCTCTATCACAAAGGCAGGTAGAAACAAGGAAGAGGAAGGAAAGGGGAAATTTGAAAGGACTGAAATGAACCATTGGTAAATGTCACTGGAAGAAACATAGGGAAGGGAAGCTGCTCCCATACTGACAGAAAGGCAGCAGTCCTCTTTGGGTCCTCTGAGGCACCTGGAAATTGACTGAGTAACAAGTGGAGTCCTACAAGACAGGAGACTGAGATGATCCTTTCAGGAAGGAGCTGACCATACCTAATATAAATACAGGCTGTTTTCAATCTTGATGTGTTTGTCTTAAAATGCACTGCAGGTGCAGCAGCTCTGCCCTGAAAATGTGGAGGCTGCAGCTGCCTTGACCTTCCTGTACCACCCTGCTCTGTCTCACACGCCAGAATTAACCCCATATTATCTCCTCTCCTGCACTGTGGGTCCTCAGCCCAGCTCCAGTCATCCTCCTTATCAACTGCATCTCCCTGATAACTGGGGCACAACTCAAGAAAAGGACTTGGCAGTCACCTGAAAAGATGTGCTTCTGGAAGCAGAGGCACTAATGAGATCTGTGGAGGGAGTGGGCTGGGAGAGGCACCAGCAGGGAGGGAGAAGAGCAAAGGGTGAGCACTTCATCTAAGGAAGAAACAGCTTGGGAGACTATTGGACTAAAGCAGTGGGGAAACTAAGGGCATGGAAAGCTCAGGAGGAAAGTGAATGTGGGAGGATGGAGCCAAGAATGGTTAAAAATAACAGTATTGTACAGCTCACATGGCACTCCACTGGCATTTTAAACCTGCTGCCTTTGAAAACCCTTCTGAATTTTGAAAAGTGAGCTTCACATTTTGTGTTTCTAATTGCTGCTGACCATCCTGGACCACTGTCATTTTGTCCAGCAGCCCCCATTTTCTTCACTGCTGGTCTAGTGGTTGCAACCAAGTCTTCATCATATTGCTCTTTGCACCTGTGCCTGATGTAAATATTGGTGTATCCCCAGTTATGGCTTGATTTCTCTGGAAGGGAGATGGTGTTTTTTAGCCTGCATCAACATAGTGACTAGCTCACTAAATCCATGCAGTAACGATGCTATCACAAATTAGAGGTAAATTAAAACACTATTCACAAGCAATTTGTACAATGTGGAATTTGGGCATGGGTTAACTTGACAGCCATTTCGTTAAGTTTCTGGAGAGCTGCCAGTTTTTCAACCCTGTGGCTGTTCAAAGTACTGTGTTAGTCTCTGTACAAATACCACATATGAGACAGGACCTGCTGGGGCTTTGAACCTCCTGGCACTTGTAATGGATGTGAGAAAAAGAAGGAAAGAACAATAAATAATAAAGGAAAGAGAAGTACAAAGTGAAGAACATCTGTGCATTTTGATAACAGTTCTTCAGTAGCACAGCACCATAGAAAAATGTTGCCTTGTTAAAGTAGAGCAGTTACTTGCTATACTGAAGCCATTTCCTAGAATTTTTATAATACCAAATTTTGTCATTGAAATATGTAAGGACTGGATTTCTTTGTCTTTCTCCTCTCCTCCCTTGCCTTTATTCTCCCCCTTCCAAGTAAAGATGTAAGGATCTCCAGTGTAAATTTATTCTTTAACATTTTAAAACAGTTTATTGTCAGTTCTTATTTCAGAGTTTACTTTTATCCTCAGTAGCTCTTGTGTCTTAGTGCTCACCCCTATCTGTTCCTGGAGAAAAGCCAGCTTGCCTGTTCAGGGGAGCTTTGCCAGAGCTGGCTGTCCCAGCCATGCTTTTCTCCTCTCCTTCCATCTAACAGACTCTCCATTTTGCTGTTTCCTACAGAAGATGACCTCTAATGCTCAGAGGACTCTCTGCCTGTGGTAATATGATCTGGTGGCAGCAGCAGCAGAAAAAAGTGTCAGCAGTTTTGGATCGTGTTCCCTATCCGGTTATTGAATGATGTGAGATCTGGGGAAGGACATTTATCTTTGTTTCCCTGCAGGCTCCAGTAATAGTCACACATCTCTGTTTTACAGTAAAATTGCTTTTACTATGCCAAATTAATTATTAATACACACATTACAATATTTTCAGTGTCCTGTAGCAATGGAATCAGATGCTGTGCCACTTGCTGTCCTTTAGCTTGTGGCATGGCATGCAGTCCTTTTGGATATACCTGTCTGGTACCCCCACCTCCCATGTTTACACTCTGTTCCCAGGCACCTAGGCTTTACCATGATGATAAAGCAGCTTTCACATATCCCTGACTTTTTTCATTGCATGCTTTCTGCTGTTTTTTCTGAAACCATTTTCAGGACTTGCTGAAATGTGAGTAATATAACTGGGAAGTGATGATTGAAGTGAGAGACTCTCATTTAGAAGGGATGTCAGTCATGATTGATTACAGCTGCACACATCATGCCCTTGCCTGACACTTTCTCCCCATGTAGGGGGAGAGTTGATGCTGGTAACGTCCAGGTCTGTTGAGCATATATGCCTTAGACCCATATACACACCTTGAAGGTTGTTAAAAGGTTTTGATGGATATATGTTATCCATGGCATTGAGAATACATGGTAACACCTACATTGTGATGTACCTATCACATCGCTCATAAAAGCCTCAGTGACCTTGGTCTGGTCTTCAGCCTAACATGAGCACATAGCTTTCCACTTCAGCATGGGGAAAATTATTAATCCCAGTCAGTATAGTTTGGCCAAAGTACACATTTTGGGGTACAATCTCAGCTTTTGTTTCTTTTTGTTACATAAATTATCTGTGGTGCTGGAAAAGGGTTACAGGGACCTGCTAAAGCTTGGGTGTGGGGTGTGTAGGAGGAAGAGGTGCTGCATGTGTCTGCATTGATTCCCACATAACTCCTGCCTTAACTCAGAGCAGCTCTCATCTCTTGGGGAGGCTTCTTCTCCCTCTCCCACCCACTCTCTCCCTACGGCCTGCAGGTGTTGGGCTGTAGCTTCTCTCCTATTTTTGGCTGAATGGCTGAATGAGCACATTTTTAATGGATGCCTTTTTCAGCACTTATGAAAATAGTCTAGAATTTTGATAATTCTCCATTACTCCATAAAATGCATAAAAATAGTTTGCTTAAAAGTGATAGCAGTCCTTTAGGCTTATTCTCATTACTACTTTAGAGACCACGGCTCTGCTGTAGAAGGAGTTATTTAGATATAGCAGTCTTAGTGAGTTTTTGCTCTTCTCCTTTTCCAGAGAAACTGAAATGATGTGGATAAGGAGCAAGTGATTTTCATTTTTGACACAGCACAGAACAACTTATTTCAAATCTGCATTTTTTATTTTCAGTAGCATAGGGCATCATGGAATAAGTAAAACACCTTTCTTCCATTGGTATTATACACCCCAGTCATCTATGATTTTGGTTCTCACGCCCATCTCCAGTAGTCTGTACTTTGCAAACCACCAAAAAGATATATAGAGCTTGTGATGATTCTGAGCAGTGGAGCTGCTGTGCTGTCTTGCTCCTTCTGCCCAGCAGGATTGTCCCAGGTCAGCTGGACATCAGCTGCTCTTACACGGTTAGCAGGCTCTGACCGCTCCCTACCTCCAGAGCAATTTTGCTGGGTTAGTCTAAGGATGGGAGCTAAACCCTGCAGTTGGACACAGGTTGGCTCCCAGTGGGTCCAGCTGAGTTGCAGTGGGATATGAAGGGGAAAAGAAGGCTGTAGCTTCAGGAAAGGATTTGTGGCAGAAGCAGAAAATCTTGATTCTAAAACTTGGAGACTCATGCTGCATTTTATGTGTGAGATTTTGAGTTATTGATAAAACCCCAGGAAGGAAGTGAGCCTGCTTGTGTTCTCTGTTTGGCTTCCTGAGGATGGTTGTGATAATACAGAGTCACGGTATATTCCAAGTTGGAAGGGACCCACCAGGGTCCTCCAATCTAATTCCTACAGGTTCCTCTGAAACACTGACACTCTGTGGGAAAGCTGACCTGGAGTGTAATTGTAGCAGATGCTGGTACTGGGGGTACCCCACCTACATTTAACAGGTATTGATCCATAGAAAATGTCATTCTCCTTTTTGTATTTATTGGATACTTGCTCAAGCATGTAGATTGGAGATATACCAAAGCAAGTATACAATGAGTACTCTTAAAAAGAGCAGATAATAAAGCTTTTCTAAGTGCTCGTTTATTAACAGTAACAAAACCTTGATAAAATATGAAGTCTGATTTTTGTAAAGTACTGAGCCTTGTGGATTCCAGTGGAAATCAATGTTAGCTGTTGGTGGTAAGCATCTCTAAACATTGTACTTGTGCTTTCAGACGTGTTAAATCCCCATTGACTTCAGACACTCTTACAGCATAAGGACTGCAGCGTTTAGTCTCCTGACAGTAATTATTCTTGCAACATTGTCTCTCTCTTGCTCTGCTTGACTCATGGGTAAGATTTTATTTTCTTTTAAATTTCATTGTATCTTCTCTGCAGGGAGCTCTGATGTAGGGTCCTGCTCCTTACTTTCTAGGTAATACATAGTCTGATTGATACTCCAACAGCCCTGAGAAATACTTGCAACTTGGGTAGAAGAAGCACAAGAAATTACAGTTTTTACTGTGGGTAAAAATGTGTTTTCTAAAAATCATAAATTGAAATTATAGAAAAAAATAGAAAAGATTCCTGTAGTATTCTGTACAGAACTCCCAAGAAATGGGTTAACACAAGCAAGATGAATATCAGTCAAAGAGCTCGGACACGGTGCTCTGTTCTGCTTGAATTTGTTCTAAAGAAATATGAAGATCTGTGTGAGCATCGTGTGTCTGTGCCAGAGACTGAGTTTGTAGCACTTCTTTCTTTGTCAGTAAGTAGGTGTCATCTTCAGTTTTAACCTGTAGTCACAGTCCTCTGTTCACTAGAAAACTGCATGTGTATATCCAACTTTGAAAGGTAGCTATTTAAATGAAAACTTTACAAGAACAGAGATATATAGTGTAGCAGAGCATGTGGAACTGAGAATGGGGTTTTAGTACTGTTACTGGATTACTTGGGAGGAAACCTAGGATCTCAAAACTGTTTTCTGCACCCCTCCACCACTGGAAGAAATCAGGCATTTCAGATTAGCTTTACTTATTCTAGGAAATTCTCCTCCTCCTTTCTTCAAAGCAAATAATACCTCATCATCACATGCTAGACAACATACCAAGAGAAATATTCTTTCCAGACCAAAATATGACTATCAGTTTTTGCACAAGGCTACATCACCAGTGTCTCACAATGACTCATCATGCTTCTGATCTGCTTTATACCTGAGGCAGAGCTTGCTACCAAATAATCACAAATACTGTTTTCTCAGTTGTTACTATATAATGACACCTCACAGATGAACATATTCTTTTATAATAGTAGATGGTCATACATAATAAAAGGAAGGGGATTTGCAGTTTGCAGAAATTCTCTTTTCCAATAACAGTCATTTGTTGACACCTGGTAATTTGTAAACTATATTTACCAGATCTTAAAAGCATTTCAGAGCAGGTGAATCCATTAGAAAGCCTTTTCCTTTTGGTGGAAACATTCCCTAATTTGTTACCCTTTGTGTTTCAAAGAAAATAAAACAAAAAGCAGCAGCAACTTTTCTTTAGTATTTCTTGACATGCAGGAATAAAGCCAAGTATTCTTTCTTTTATATAGTATGAGAAAATGAGAAAAAGGGCAATAATTGGACAGAATGGACAGGGCATTTCTATTTAAGGGGCAGGACTATAAGCAGGTGCCCATTGGTTCTCATTTGCTCTAGCAAGGATTAAAGTAGAACATCAGAAGATTAACAAATGTCAGAATTTCAGATGTCAAAAAGATGAGAGCTTGAGTTTTTCCTACATATGTTTAATTTGTCAACAAAACCTCGTAAGAACAAATACTGATTCTAGAAATGTGACTTTTATGGTTGACTAGGGTATTACAGAAAAGGCATGGGGATTTACAGTGGATGCACCAGCGCTCATCATTACAAGGACAGATTTCCAAAGAAAAAATAAAGTAAAAAAAAATCCAAGTGTTGTTTCCAGCCCTGCATGAGGAAAGGTCCAAAAGGCCAGCTCATAGTCCACCCGCAATCACCCATGCACACTGCTGGCAGCAGCTTGGCACTGGTCCTACAGACTCAGCGGTAAGGCCAAAAATGAACAAAAATCTTGCAGGAGGTTCCCTGCTTGTCTCTCTCCATTGATATATCAAGCCTGGGGAAAAGAGACAGCATCAGGTTCCACGTGGGATTTCTCAGCAGGGCTCGTCTCCCATTTCAGATCTGAGAGACTCTGGTGATTTGTATCTTTGAATATGTTTTTCTGTTCACTTTCCTTTTAATGATGCTGAAGAAAGGAGTGTCAACACAAAGGAAGATGTATCTGTCACTCTGCACCGCTCTGCTTTCTGGCAGCAGTCAGGCTGCTGCTTGGAACTGGCTGGAAAAATTACTGTGGTTGGTTTTGTTGGTTTTCTGAGGAAGGAAAAAACTGCCAGCACTGATAACTGATTTAACTCAGAGCATACAAAGCCACAAAGAAAAGAATGTTCTCAGAATTTTCCTCAAAAACCTGAAACTCCAAATATGCTGCTTGAAAGTGCATTCTCTTGCATGGCCATACTCTGTATCCCCGGGACCTCAGTTGCTTGGACCTGGAAATGAACACCATCTCTTCTTAGGGTCCATGTGGGAATCTTGGGCAGCAGTATCCCATTGGAAATGTCAATCAAGGGAACACAGCTCATAAAGTATGTTCCATCCAGTTTCAGTCTCCAAAGGTCACAGAATGGATGTGGTTGGAGGTGCTTCTGGCAAACATCCATCCAGTTCATACTCAGAGCAGAGTCAGCCACTGTAGGTTTCTCAGAACTGTGTGCAGTTAGATTTTGAGTATCTCCAAGGATGGAGATCCTGCAGCCTCTCTGAGCAGCCTGTATCCAATGCTTGGTCTACCTCACAATAGAGAAGTCAATCATACCAGCAACACTTGCAAAATAAGAACCAAAAATTATTAACCTCTTCAGGTTCTCTCTCCAACTCTTTTTTTGTTTGTTTTTTTTCCCTTAAGGTAACAAAGACATGGAACTACTTTTATAAAAATAAACCATTCTTTTAAAGGTCATCTTTTTGTTTTCCTCAAAACAAAAAACTCGCCACATGGACACTTTGGGAATAATCCCACTGCTTCTGTCTTTATACCTGAGCAGCACTTGCTGTGCTTTGCGTTGCACTGTTGACAGAAGGATTGGTGATACTGTTGACCATTGTTAACATTATTTATTTAGCACCTGGCAAATGCACTCAGACTCTACATGCTAGGCACTGCCCAAATAAACCACAAAGAACACAGCCAGTTTGCAAAGAAGGTGTAATTTACCTGTTAAACAATCAGCTGCAAAGAAATGGGTGGAGTAAAGCACAAGTTTTAGTGCTTATCTCCGAATTTCAGCATCATTGCTTCTCCCATTGCAGCTATACATGGGAGAGGAGTGAGACCCAGGCTATGCTACCCAAGGCCATTAGCTGAGCAAATGGACGGAGATGTCCAGTAGCTGTGACCTGTTCTGGAGCCATGTGAAATCACTCTGGTACCTGTTGGGTTCTCTATTCATTTTTTAAAAGCTACAGTAGAAGTGCAGTTAAGAATTAATACATATTTTAGAAGGACATACTTTTCAAAAAGCTTAAGAAATACTCCTCTGCATTTTTCAGTTGTGGTGTTTTCCAGGCAGGAAATGAGCTCAAAAGAAAAAAAAAAGCAAATGCACAGTTATTTCTTATAGAAAAATCATTTTCCATTGAAAAGACATATTTTCAAGTCTACAAGCAGAGCAGTAGGGGATTTCTTTTCCCAGTGCTGTTTCCCAAATAGAGAAAAAAAGGGAAGAAAACTTGTGATTTCACCAGAGGAAGAAAATGTGGTGTTTAAGGGAAAGGTGTCAGTTTTGAAAAGTGTCCAGAACTTTTGGGGTAGTCCAGCGCTTGCCCTTCCAAATGCCACCACTAGGAAGAATGCTAGAAAAAACTAAGGACATGAGGTGGCAGAGTGAAAAACTTAGCACATTAAAATCATGGTTTCGGAGAAGAAACTTTTTCTGGGGCAGAAATCCAGATCTAAGAACACTGTTGACTTTGGCTTCTAGCCAGCAGGGTGTTTCGGAGGGCTGTGGAGGAGACCTTTCCCCGGCAGTGCCA
This sequence comes from Poecile atricapillus, assembly GCF_030490865.1. Classification (NCBI taxonomy): domain Eukaryota; kingdom Metazoa; phylum Chordata; class Aves; order Passeriformes; family Paridae; genus Poecile; species Poecile atricapillus. The sequence goes on from NC_081288.1 coordinate 61,177,845, forward strand.
GCCTGCCCTTGCAGCCGTGCCGAAATGCGGCGCTGCCCGTCGGCAGCGGCAGCGTGCGGGTCCCGGAGCCCCGGCCCGGCGGCCCTGCTGCTCCCGCACGCTGCTGCGGAGCCCTGCCGCTGGCTGCCGTCCTTCGGAAACTGGGGCTGGTATCCGCTCAGGTGGGGCTGGGCACTAAAGCCGGCCTCAGGGTCAATGATGTCTCCTCCCACAGGGAGCAGCCCGGAGCTTTGTATAGACTGGGCTTCATGGGTGCTGCTGCATCTGGCTCTGATTGCAGATGGAGAAATCAGACGTCTCGCTCGCTCTTTCCCAAGGAGGAAAGGCAGGGTTGAGCATGCAGCCATTGCCTTGGCACAGGCACTGTTTAGGTCCTTCTCTGATACTCAGTGTGCAGACCATATGTTACATCCCAGCTTTCTCTCTTCTGTTTACTTCTATCCATTTTCCCATGTGCCATCAGCCCTGAAGCTCTTTTTTCTCTACTAGTCTCTCTTGGCCGGCAGACTGTAATTCCTAGGTCATCTTCAAAGGATATGCAGAGCGGTAAAACCCAAGCCCTGGGGTGATGCTGTAAGCTTTTCCTCCAGCAAAACCTGGAGGAGCCTTGTCTTTGAAGGGAGCATTCGAAGTGTTTTCTGAAACACAAAACAATTTACCAGGTTGCAACACAGTTATTCCCCTTGGTCCATGAAGTAAAGCACATGTAAATCTGTAGTATAAGGCAGGCACACAGTTTTTTGATGGGTTTGTATACTGTTTTTTTGTTACTGCACTTCTGGATGAGAGCAGCCAGCTGCAGGTCATGGCTCTGCACGTTGTGACCTATTGAAGAAAAACTCAGAGGGAGGATCAGGCATCTTTGGTGTAAACTGTCCAGCAAAGGCTTGCTCTCTCAAAAGCAAAAAAAGCATCAAATAGCAGGAAACAATTTTTTCCATCAACATGTAGCCCAAAAGCACTTTGCTTTTTGACTCCTATCCACATTCCTGTTTCTTGACCAGGTGATTCCTGCCACCTCCTCTAAGCTTTTCTACTCTCTGGTATCTTTTGATAGCCGATGTGAATACTGATATATTCCTGTAGCTCAGCTAGCTAGCTTAAAACTATATTTTTTATATTTCACTGGAAAACATGGTGTCAAACAATAGCTACAGAAATGCAAGCACCCTCAAAATAAACTTCTATCTCCATGCAAATAAGAAAGGGTTTATTGGAGATTGTAAATCATATAAAATAATTTTGACCAGTCTAATGTAAAGGTGGCTGCAGTGATACCTTGCAACAGTCTTGTGCCTATTCCAGCAAGATTTTATTTAATCTGTGCTGAAGTTAGAGTATTCTTTGGAACTGCAGTGTTCTCAGAAAGATATTCAGGCTCCATCTCGTATTTACTAAGTAGATGCCAATTAGGCTTGTGCTCAGAGATGTTGACAAGGCCAGTGTTTTAGGTATTTAAACAGAAAACAACAAAAAGCCATACATAAACCAGAGAAATTCTTGCTGGCAGTTCAGAAATGCTCACACAGGGCCATGGGGTATCTGTCTCAGATTCTGAGCTGTTGCTTGCCCCCAGCAGTACAATTATTCTGTAGGTGGTCAAAAAATAATTAGAATTTTTTTTATGTTCTCTCCAAGCAGCTCCAAGACACAGCGGAAGAGGTCTCAGGATGCCAGAGCCAGCAAAGTCAACCTCAGCCCCCAAAAAGGGCTCCAAGAAAGCCGTGACAAAGACCCAGAAGAAGGGTGACAAAAAGCGTCACAAAAGCAGGAAAGAGAGCTACTCCATCTATGTCTACAAGGTGCTGAAGCAGGTCCATCCTGACACTGGCATCTCCTCCAAGGCCATGGGCATCATGAACTCCTTCGTCAATGACATCTTTGAGCGGATTGCTGGAGAAGCCTCCCGCCTGGCTCATTACAACAAGCGCTCTACCATCACATCCCGGGAGATCCAGACAGCTGTGCGCCTGCTGCTCCCAGGAGAGCTGGCCAAGCACGCCGTCTCAGAGGGCACCAAGGCTGTCACCAAGTACACCAGCTCCAAATAGCCGGGCATCCCCTCTGCAGTGGGACCATCGAGCTCCGGGCCCTCCACGCAAGCACAGGTAGGCAGCCATGGTCTGGATGAATGGTCACAGCTATTATCCACAGCAATTTGCAGCCTGGGGATGGGCATGAGAAGCTGCCCAGAGGAAGAGGAGACAGTGTTCTGGATGTCAGCTGATTTTCCTAGTTTGTTCAGGATGTGGAAAGGATTTGTTGAGGCTGGTAGTGGAGGCCCTTGCTTTCACATCTCATTCGAAGAACTGACCAACCATAGTATATCCAGTCTCCTCTGTGCTTGGCAAACATTCATGTTTGGCACTGGGAGGGGGGGACTGGCAGCGGCAACTCAGAGACACCATCACTGAAGTCTTCCTGTTTGACTGCTCTCTCACAGTCATCTGATGTGGGTACTGAAGAGTCAGCACTGCATCCTCTCTCTCAGAGCCTGAATCCCTCCTGGTGTGCAGTGGCTCAGCCCACCCTGTGCTGGCAGAAATGGCATCAACAGCTACCAGGCACATATTGATTCAACAGCTATCTCTGCTTGACAGCCTGTTTTAAAGAGCAAGCCTGGCAGGCAGGCAGATGCCCACGATGATGCCAAGCTCTAATCCTCCTCCTTGCTCCTGATGGATGAGCCATGGAGCAGGATGAGGGTGCTGGCGCTGGAGCTGCCCACTGCCTCCCACCTTGTGCTGAGGTGGAGGAATGGACAAGGTGGGATGTTGGGAATGGGTGTCTATCTTTCCTGGCTGCTGCTTTGCCTGCCTTAGGACTTGCTTTGGCATGCAAGACATTGCTAATTCTGCTGCTTTTCAGAGACTTTTCCTGCCTTGATGCTGCCTGGGTGCTCCATTCCACCTTAAATGTGGGCAAGATGGGGTGGTGCCCGCGGGGGTCCCCTCTCCTGTGAGGAATAGGGTGATGCAGGACAAACAGCACAGCTGTTTTGGGCAGGTACTGAGGATTTGGGAAGGTATCTGGTATGGGAGCAGAGGTAGTTAGTGCATTTTGAGGGGTAGGAGGAAGCTGGCTCCCCATAAATATCACTGCAGGCAGCTCACCTGGCCCTGCCCTCCCTAATTCATTCAGCAGTTAAAAAGCAAAAGCAAAGTTGGGGGCTGGGTGGATATATAGAGACACTTGCCTGCATCCCAGATATTTAAAAGATTAAATAGTTTTAAACTACTTCAGATACTCCCCGTATCTTTTCAAAGTCCACGGTAAGGTGAGCAATAATAAAATCGTGAAAAAGCCATAGAGGTTAAGGGAGGAATGTCCTGATTACAGGTTTATCTTGCCCAGACTGCTGGATAGCAGAAGGGCCTGTGTAGAACTGGTGTGAAGTTGAAGCTTCCTACTCAAAACACAAAATTAGCCAACATTAAAAAAAAAATAAAAAAGCAAAGTCTCTGGTAGGCAGTAACACTCAAATAAAAAATATTCATGTCTAAAATAACAACAGCTTTCAGCAACTTACTCTGTAAATAAAAGGAGCAGCAAAGAAATAGGATCCAGAACTAAGTGCAGATTCTCCCTAAGCTTCAAGACCTTGTTTTTAATTAAAAGGTAAATTCATATCCCGAAATAGCAGCCATGCAGTACATTTCTGTCTGTCCCCTGGATGTATCCCTATCCTGTTTCTTTACACTTAGAGAGTGATTGGGACCTTTGACAAATTTATGGTGCTTTTGGAGCTGTAGGACTCTGCAGCTCCAGAAGATTCGCATTGCAGTCATTTTCCCAGTTGGTCTGAGGAAAGAACTGCATAG